>NC_141874.1:84302764-84953389 GCF_056163025.1 Triticum urartu
CAGCGTTGAGCATGAACATTATATCTAGATCTTGTTTGATGCGAGACAGTTATTCATTTAAATCAGAGAATAATGGTTGTTCTATTTATATGAGTAATATATTTTATAGTCATGCACCCTTGATGAATGGTCTATTTTTACTAAATCTTGATAGTAGTGATACACATGTTCATAGTATTGAAGCCAAAAGATATAAGTTTAATAATGATAGTGCAACTTATTTGTGGCACTGCCGTTTAGGTAATATTGGTGTAAAGCGCATGAAGAAACTCCATGCTGATTGACTTTTGGAATCACTTGATTATGAATCACTTGATGCTTGCGAACCATGCCTCATGGGCAAGATGACTAAGACTCCGTTCTCCAGAACAATGGAGCGACCAACAGACTTGTTGGAAATAATACATACTGATGTATGTGGTCCGATGAGTGTTGATGCTCGCAGCGGGTATCGTTATTTTCATACCTTCACAGATGATTTGAGCAGATATGGGTATATCTACTTGATGAAATATAAGTCTGAAACATTTGAAAAGTTCAAAGAATTTCAGAGTGAAGTGGAAAATCATCGTAACAAGAAAATTAAGTTTCTACAATCTGATCTTGGAGGAGAATATTTGAGTTATGAGTTTGGTCTTCATTTGAAACAATGCGGAATAGTTTCGCAACTCACGCCACCTGGAACAACACAACGTAATGGTGTGTCACAAACGTCGTAACCGCACTTTATTAGATATGGTGCGATCTATGATGTTTCTCACTGATTTACCGCTATTGTTTTGGGTTATGCATTAGAGACAGCTGCATTCACGTTAAATAGGGCACCATCAAAATCCGGTGAGACGACACCTTATGAACTGTGGTTTGGCAAGAAACCCAAGTTGTCGTTTCTTAAAGTTTGGGGCTGCGTTGCTTATGTGAAAAAGCTTCAACCTTATAAGCTCGAACCCAAATCGGAGAAATGTGTCTTCATAGGATACCCAAAGGAGACTGTTGGGTACACCTTCTATCACAGATCTGAAGGCAAGATATTTTTTGCTAAGAATGAATCCTTTCTAGAGAAGGAGTTTCTCTCGAAATAAGTGAGTGGGAGGAAAGTAGAACTTGAGGAGGTAATTGTACCTACTCCCTTATTGGAAAGTACTTCACCACAGAAATCAGTTCCAGTGATTCCTACACCAATAAGTGAGGAAGCTAATGATGATCATGAAACTTCTGATCAAGTTGCTACTGAACGTCGTAGGTCAAACAGAATAAGATCCGCACCAGAGTGGTATGGTAATCCTGTTCTGGAGGTCATGTTACTTGACCATGATGAACCTACGAACTATGAGGAAGCGATGATGAGCCCAGATTCCACAAAATGGCTTGAGGCCATGAAATCTGAGATGGGATCCATGTATGAGAACAAAGTGTGGACTTTGGTTGACTTGCCAGATGATCGGCAGTCCATAGAGAATAAATGGATCTTCAAGAAGAAGATTGACGCTGGGTAATGTTACTGTCTACAAAGCTCGACTTGTTGCAAAAGGTTTTCGACAAGTTCAAGGAGTTGACTATGATGAGACCTTCTCACCCGTAGCAATGCTTAAGCCCGTCCGAATCATGTTAGCGATTGCCGCATTTTATGATTATGAAATTTGGTAAATGGATGTCAAAACTGCATTCCTTAATGGATATCTTAAAGAAGAGTTGTATATGATGCAACCAGAAGGTTTTGTCGATCCAAAAGGTCCTAACAAAGTGTGCAAGCTCCAGCGATCCATTTATGGACTGGTGCAAGCCTCTCGGAGTTGGAATATACGCTTTGATAGTGTGATCAAAGCATATGGTTTTATACAGACTTTTGGAGAAGCCTGTATTTACAAGAAAGTGAGTGGGAGCTTTGTGGCATTTGTGATATTATATGTAGATGACATATTGTTGATCGGAAATGATACTGAATTTCTGAATAGCATGAAAGGATACTTGAATGAGAATTTTTCAATGAAAGACCTCGGTGAAGCTGCTTATATATCGGGCATCAAGATCTATAGAGATAGATCAAGACGCTTAAGTGGTCTTTCACAAAGAACATACCTTGATAAAGTTTTGAAGAAGTTCAAAATGGATCAAGCAAAGAAAGGGTTCTTGCTTGTGTTACAAGGTGTGAAGTTGAGTCAGAGTCAATGCCCGACCACTGCAGAAGATAGAGAGAAAATGGAAGTTATTCCCTATGCTTCAACCATAGATTCTATCATGTATGCAATGTTGTGTACCAGACCTGATGTGTGCCTTGCTATCAGTTTAGTAGGGAGGTACCAAAGTATCCAGGAGTAGATCACTGGACAGCGGTCAAGAACATCCTAAAATACCTAAAAAGGACTAAGGATATGTTTCTCATTTATGGAGGTGACAAAGAGCTCGTCGTAAACGGTTACGTCGATGCTAGCTTTGACACTGATCCGGATGACTCTAAGTCACAAACCGGATATGTATTTTTATTGAATGGTGGAGCTGTCAGTTGGTGCAGTTCCAAGCAGAGCGTCGTGGCGGGATCTACGTGTGAAGCGGAGTACATAGCTGCTTCGGAAGCAGCAAATGAAGGAGTCTGGATGAAGGAGTTCATATCCGATCCAGGTGTCATACCTAGTGCATCGGGTCCAATGAAAATCTTTTGTGACAATACTGGTGCAGTTGTCTTGGCAAAGGAATCCAGATTTCACAAGAGAACCAAGCACATCAAGAGATGCTTCAATTCTATCCGCGATCAAGTCAAGGAGGGAGTCATAGAGATTTGCAAGATACATACAGATCTGATCGTTGCAGACCCGTTGACTAAGCCTCTCTCATGAGCAAAACATGATCAGCACCAAGACTCCATGGGTGTTAGAATCATTACAATGTAATCTAGATTATTGACTCTAGTGCAAATGGGAGACTGAAGGAAATATTCCCTAGAGGCAATAATAAAGTTGTTATTTATATTTCCTTATATCATGATAAATGTTTATTATTCATGCTAAAATTGTATTAACCGGAAACTTAGTACATGTGTGAATACATAGTCAAACAGAGTGTTGATAGGTCTCCAACGTATCTATAATTTTTTATTGTTCCATGCTATTATATTATCTGTTTTGGAGGTTTAATGGGCTTTAATTTACCTTTTTATATTATTTTTGGGACTAACCTACTAACCAAAGGCCCAGTGCAAATTGTTGTTTTTTTGCCTATTTCAGTGTTTCGTAGAAAAAGAATATCAAACGGAATGAAACCTTCGGGAGAGTTATTTTTGGAACAAACGTGATCCAGGAGACTTGGAGTGGACGTCAAGAAAGAAGCGAGGAGGCCATGAGGCAGGAAGGTGCGCCCAGGGGGGTAGGCGTGCCCCCTCCCCTCGTGGGCCCCTCGCAGCTCCACCGACATACTTCTTCCTCCTATATATACCCATATACCCCGAAAACATCCGAGAGCACCACGAAACCCTATTTCCACTGCCGCAACCTTCTGTACCTGTGAGATCCCATCTTGGGGCCTTTTCTGGCGCTCTGCCGGAGGGGGAATCGATCACGGAGGGCTTCTACATCAACACCATAGCCTCTCCGATGATGTGTGAGTAGTTTACCACAGACCTTCGGGTCCATAGTTATTAGCTAGATGGCTTCTTCTCTCTTTGGATCTCAATACAAAGTTCTCCTCGATTCTCTTGGAGATCTATTCGATGTAATTCTTTTTGCGGTGTGTTTGTCGAGATCCGATGAATTGTGGGTTTATGATCAAGATTATCTATGAACAATATTTGATTCTTCTCTGAAATCTTTTATGCATGATTTAAATATCTTTGCAAGTCTCTTCGAATTATCAGTTTGGTTTGGCCTACTAGATTGATCGTTCTTGCAATGGGAGAAGTGCTTAGTTTTGGGTTCAATCTTGTGGTGTCCTTTCCCAGTGACAGCAGGGGCAGCAAGGCACATATTGTATTGTTGCCATCGAGGATAAAAAGATGGGGTTTATATCATATTGCTTGAGTTTATCCCTCTACATGATGTCATCTTGCCTAATGCATTACTCTGTTCTTATGAACTTAATACTCTAGATGCATGCTGGATAGCGGTCGATGTGTGGAGTAATAGTAGTAGATGCAGAATCGTTTTGGTCTACTTGTCGCGGACGTGATGCCTATATACATTATCATGCCCATATATTCGCATAATTATTCGCTTTTCTATCAATTGCTTGACAGTAATTTGTTCACCCACCGTAGATTTTGCTATCTTGAGAGAAGCCACTAGTGAAACCTATTGCCCCCGGGTCTATCTTTCATCATATTATTTCCATATCAATTTGCTATTTCTATTTACGTTTATTTTGCAATCTTTATTTTCCAATCTATATCATAAAAATACCAAAAAAATTATCTTATTATCTCTATCAGATCTCACTTTCGTAAGTGACCGTGAAGGGATTGACAACCCCTTTATCATGTTGGTTGCGAGGTTCTTGTTTGTTTGTGTGGGTACTAGGTGACTTGTGTGTTGCCTCCTACTGGATTGATACCTTGGCTCTCAAAAACTGGGGGAAATACTTACGCTACTGTGTTGCATCACCCTTTCCTCTTCAAGGGAAAACCAACGCATGCTCAAGAGGTAGCAAGTGTCACTAGTATGCCTCTACCTGACTAGCTCATTGATCAAATATGGTTAAGTTTCCTAGCCATGGACAAAGAGTTGTCATTTGATAAACGGGATCACATCATTAGAGAATCATGTGATTGACTTGACCCATCCGTTTGCTTAGCACTTTGATCGTTTAGTTTACTGCTATTGCTTTCTGCATAACTTATACATGTTCCTATGACTATGAGATTATGCAACTTCCAAATACCGGAGTAACACTTAGTGTGCTATCAAACGTCACAACATAACTGGATGACTCTAAAGATGCTCTACAGGTGTCTCCGATGGTGTTTGTTGAGTTGGCATAGATTGAGATTAGGATTTCTCACTCCGTGTATCGGAGAGGTATCTCTGGGCCCTCTCGGTAATGCACATCACTATAAGCCTTGCAAGCAATGTGACTAATGAGTTAGCTACGGGATGTTGCATTAAGTAACGAGTAAAGAGACTTGCCGGTAATGAGATTGAACTAGGTATTGAGATACCGACGATCGAATCTCGGGCAAGTAACACACCGATGACAAAGGGAACAACATATGTTGTTATGCGGTTTGACCGATAAAGATCTTCGTAGAGTATGTAGGAACCAATATGAGCATCCAGGTTCCGCTATTGGTTATTGAACAGAGATGAGTCTCGGTCATGTCTACATAGTTCTCGAACCCGTAGGGTCCGCACGCTTAACATTCGGTGACGATCGGTATTATGAGTTTATGTGTTTTGATGTACCGAAGGTAGTTCGGAGTCTTGGATATGATCATGGACATGACGAGGAGTCTCGGAATGGTCGAGACATAAAGATCGATATATTGGAAGCCTATGTTTGCACATCAGAATGGTTCCGGGTGAGTTCGGGCATATACCGGAGTACCGGGAGGTTACCGGAACCCCCGGGAAGTATATGGGCCTTATTGGGCCATAGTGGGAGATAGGAGAATGGAGCCTAGGAGGCCCCCCCAAGCCCAATCCGAATTGGGTGGGGCCCCCCTTTTCCTTCCCCCTCTCTCCCCCTTCCTTCCTCTCCTAATCCAACTAGGGAAGGGGGGAATCCTACTCCCGGTAGGAGTAGGACTCCCCTTGGGCGCGCCATAGAGGGGCCGGCCCTCCCCCTCCCCCACTCCTTTATATATGGGGGAGGGGGCACCCCATAGACACACAAGTTGATTGTTTAGCCGTGTGCGGTGCCCCCTCCATAGATTTCCACCTCGGTTATATCGTTGATGTGCTTAGGCGAAGCCCTACGCCGTCGTGCTGACAAAACTCTCCCTCAACACTCAGCTAGATCTAGAGTTCGCGGGACGTCACCGAGGTGAACATGTGCAAATCGCAGAGGTGTCGTACCTTCGATGCTAGGATCGGTCGAATCGTGAAGACGTACGACTACATCAACCGCGTTGTCAAAATGCTTCCTCTTATGGTCTACAAGGGTACGTGGACAACACTCTTCCCCTCTCGTTGCTATGCATCACCTAGATAGATCTTGCGTGTGCGTAGGAATTTTTTTGAAATTACTGCATTCCCCAACATGAACTGTGTCTCGGTCTGACCTATCTCACTAGTTCAGACTCTAATATTTCTTCGGTGTCACCGAGTTTAACAAATCGGTAGCTCCTAAATGCTTTTTGTAGAAAATTAAAAGTAAGTTTTCGACTGAATTGTTTTGCAAAATCTCTGCACTTTGTGATGCTCATCTGCTCTATCTCAACTACAGAGGGCCAGCCTTCAGTTTGCAGTGTCAACAATGTCTGATCAAAGTGACAGCCAGAACAAGTCTGAGGAGCGACTTAACTTGAGTGAGGGCACTAGTCCCTTTGGCAGCTATGATGAGGGTAGCAGAAGCACCCCAAGCAACTTGCCTAAGGAAGCAACAAGGACAAGGAGAAAGAGAAACTCAGACTCTGAGAATGAAGACTATGTTGCTGCTGAGGAAGAAGTCGGCTCAAAGAAGAAAGTTGTCAAGAAAGAATTTGGCACAACAGCATCAACTAAGCCTGGTTTGAACAAGAAGGATCCTGCCAAGAGAGTGCCCATGTCAAAAGCCAGAGCCTCAACTCTTGAAGCCTCCAAATCAATTGTTGGAGAGGCTGCTAGTGAGGGCAAGAAGTGAAAGGAAAGGGTCAAGAAGACCATGGCAAGAGTTATTGGCAGATCCTCTATGATGAGAGACCCAACTAAGGATGAGGAAGAAGTTGAAGAAGAGGATGTTGCACCAGCACCTAAAGCTCACAAGCTGATGGGGGATGCCATCAAGTGTGGGGCTGCTCCATCAAAGCCCAAGACTGCCTCCAAAGCTACTGCACAAGCCACCAAGTCTGCCCCCAAGAGATCCACCAGAAACACACCAGCTGCAGAGAAGAACAAGGCCCCAGTGCCTGAAGTGAAAGAATAAGAGGAAGCCCAAGTGCTCAGAAAGTTAAAGCTCAAGATCCCAGATCATGATGATACACATCCAGTGGCTGAAAACATGAAGATCAGGAAGGATGCAGGTCTCAGACTATGGAGACTGTTAGATCCCTATGCTGCAAGAAGGAGAACTGCTATAGACTACATGTTCCACACGAAGGAACAACATGACTTCTATGAGACGGTGCTCCTAGATAAGAAGCCCATAGTCAGTGATATGAAATGGGTTGATTGGTCATATATTGATGACAATGAAGATCACTTTCCTGGAGTTCATGAGAGCTTCATAATGAATGGAGCTGATGCCTTTGTGGGTCAAAAATTGACCAAGTGGAATGATGAGCTTATCATGTAGTTTTACTCAACATCTCACTTCTACCCAGATGGGAGAATCGTTTGGATGTCTGAAGGTACAAGGTACCAGTCGACTGTTGCAGAGTGGGCCAAGCTAATCAATGCCCCTGAAGAGCATGAAGATGACATTGATGTGTATGCCAAGCCAAGGAAAGGACACAACTCCATGGCACATATGTACAAAGAGATTCCAGATGCATCCTTGGAACATCACCAGTTTGGCTCTATCTATTATCTCTTGTCAGGACTGCCCACAATCAATACTATCCTTAGGCACACATTGTTGCCCAATTCTGGAGATCATAGGATGATAAGAGGACATTCCATCAATTTAATTCATATGTTTGATGTGCCATAAAAGTTCAAGGTGATGACACTGTTTGTAGAAACAATCAAGAGGACAACTGTTGATCAGAAGAGATCATGTGGGTATGCTCCACACATCCAGATGCTCATCAACGCCAAGATGGGCAAAGGCTTATATCTGTTGGACAAAGAACATCTTCCCTTGAGGCCTGATTTTGAGGAAACACAATTGTCATGGATGCTACAGATCCTACTTCAGTAGGGACGAGACTTGCCTGCTCCCCTCACGTGTGCCCATCCGTGCTCCCGCATACGTGGCTTGATTTGATTGGAACAAAATAAGGCCCGGCCCCACCCCTTAAAATCAGGGGGAGATGATTAGATTAGAAAGAAAAAAGAAAAAAAGACAGCCGTTGGATGAGGTGGGAGCACGGATGGGAGCACGGAAAGGGAGCAGGCAAGCCGGATCCCTTCAGTAGAGGCTCAGGAGAAAGAGCAAAGGCAAGATCAGAGAAGGCAGCCAAGATGCCAAGTGCTGAAGAAGCTTCAAAAAATTTCTCAAGTCAAAACAAGACCAACTTGGATATCTTATTCAAGCCACTTTGAGGATTGAGAAAGGATTGGCCACCCTGACTCAGAATCAAGAGAGTCTTAAGAGAATCTTTGAGACCAAACTTCATGATTTGGATGTCAAGGTGACAGAGATTCAGACTTCTGTGGGGAAGATCCAAGAAGAGCTTGAGGACAGGAGTGACAACACTACAAAAAAAGACACATCCGTGACATTTTGGGCAGAACGAATTTTTTTTCTGTCATACATATGACACTTCTATGACGATAATTTTGACAAAACCCGGTATCATCATAGATGTGGTGGGCTCCTACTTCTATGACAGAAAATGGGCTTTTCATCCTGGGCGGGCTGGAGACGCAGCTGCATGACATTCTTTGGGCTGTCCATGACGGAAAAAACCGTGGTAGAAGTGATGGGGAGGAAAATTTCGGGGAGTTCCCGGTTACGGTGGGAGGTCGGGGGCCGAGCGATGCGTGTTTCTCTCGTACACGTACTCGCGTGTGTGCAAGGCATTGGCTCTAACTGAACCCGAGCGAGGCGTTGGGCTCTAACTGAACCCGAGCGATTGCACTGCAGGCTACACGTTACTGAACCTGAGCGATTGCACTGCAGGCTACGCGTTACTGAACCCGAGCGATTGCACTGCAGGCTACGCGTTACTGAACCAGAGCGATCGATCGATGGCTGTTAACTGAACCCGATCGAGCGATTCCTTCGCTACTGCTGCTAACTGAAGCCGGTCGATGCTGCCTCTGGGATGAACAGTGAGCGTTGCAGGGGGGTTTGGATGAACAGTGAGCGGTGGCGTTGCCTCTGGATGAACAGGACCCTGTGGTGTGGTGGAGGGCTGGATGAACAGTAGACGATGGAGGGGTGCCCGTGGAGGGGTGGTTGAACAGGACCCCGTGGTGTGGAGGGCTGGATGAACAGTAGATGATGGAGGGGTGCCCGTGGAGGGGTGGTTGAACAGTAGCGGGTGGAGTAGCGCGCAGTGGAGGCTGGATGAACAGGAGCCCGTGGAGGCTGGAGGAGGTCGACGGTAGCCCGTGGAAGCTGAAGGAGGTCGACAGTGGAGATGAACAGTATCCCGTGGAGTCCCGTTTTACGGTACGCCACACCCCTCCCGATGAACAGGACCCCCGTTTCGACCATAGCGCTCCAACACAAGTCCGTTTCGTCCGTTTTGCGGTACGCCACACCCCTCCCAATCAACAAGACCCCCGTTTCGACCGTAGGAGGTCCGTTTCCTCTGTTTTGCGGTACGCCAAACCCCTCCCGATCAACAGGACCCCGTTCCGAACGTAGGAGGTCTGTTTCCTCCGTTCTGCGATACACCAGGCCTCGTTTCCATCGCCTGTTCCGTCCAAGCCCTCCCGATGAACACGACCACGCATTCCGTTCCGACCCAGCCGGTTGGCTCCCACGCGTTCCGTTGCCTCCCGATGAACACGACGCATTCCGTTGCCTCCCCATGAACACGACGCATTCCGTTGCCTCCCCATGAACATGACGACGACGTTGTTTCTCCGTTCTGACCCAGCCATGTACACGAGCCCTGGCCGTACGTATGCGCGAGTAGGCGTTCGAGACCCCGCCCGTATGTACACATACGTGACCGTATTTTCTTTCTTGCACCCTGTCCGTTGTACGTACGTGTACATACTACTGCGCGCCTCTACTACGACGTGTACGCGCCTCTACTACGACACGTGCGCGCCTCTACATCCACCAGTATATATGTACGTACACGTTCGCGACCAGAATGACAACGCTACGTATGCTTCGACCAGGTGGGTCCTGACTGTCAGGCACTTCCTTGCGTGCAAAGATGTAGCTAGTGGGTCCCAGCAGTCAGGGGGGCGAATCGTTTTTTTTTGGACGCACTTCCTTGCATGCGAAGATGTAGCTCGTGGGTCCTAGTAGTCAGGGGGCGAATCATTTTTTTCGTGAAATACGGTGGCCCGTCCGGTGGGTCCCCGCTGTCAGGTGGAGGAATAATTATTTTGCGCGTAATAAGGAGGCACTTCCTTGCGGCTGCCGTGGACCCAGCTGTCAGCCTCTCCACGTACAGTCCACGTCCGATGGAAGTCGTTCCTTGACCACGTTGACCACGTTGCGCCGAGAGCACCAGCGCGGTGGACGACGGAGAGGCCTAGGAAGGGGACAACACGGAGTCGGGGAAGACACGGCAGTGGATGCACACGCAGAGAGGAGTATGAGGGTTCACTGGTTCGGCTGCGCTGCCATCGCCGCAGAATAACAGGGGGTGTGGGTGAGTGGAGGGATGGCCTAGCCAGCGGTGGGAGTAGTAAGGGGCGGTGAGGCCTCCGCGGCAGCATAGCCGGCCATGGGAGGTAGGAGCAGGCGGCACGACCGGCGCTGCTTTGGGCGGCTGGAGCAAGAAGACCAGAGGTTGAAGAAGCACGACGGCCGTTGGATGGACATCGTCCAGTCAATGCAGCTAGAATCGTTTATATTGACTAAGTTGACAAAGCCCTTGGTACGTCAACTTAGTAGGCCCACGGGTGAGCTTCCGAAACGGTGCGCCCCAGATGTCAGGGGGAGGACTCATTTTTTGGGCGGGTGAAGTTAGAATATCCGAGATTGAAGAAGAAGCACGGCATCTGTTGGATGGACATCCAACAGCCACTGCTGCTAGAACCGTGTGTTGACTATAAGTTGACAAAGCCTTGCATACGCGTCAACTCTGTTTTTTAGGGACGCGTTGTGACGCCCCCGATTCAATCGTACACTAATAATGCACGCAAATGTGTACGATCAAGATCAGGGACTCACAGGAAGATATCACAACACAACTTTAAAACATAAATAAGTCATACAAGCATCATAATACAAGCCAGGGGCCTCGAGGGCTCGAATACAAGTGCTCGATCATAGACGAGTCAGCGGAAGCAACAATATCTGAGTACAGACATAAGTTAAACAAGTTTGCCTTAAGAAGGCTAGCACAAATTGGGATACAGATCGAAAGAGGCGCAGGCCTCCTGCCTGGGATCCTCCTAAACTACTCCTGGTCATCGTCAGCGGGCTGCACGAAGTAGTAGGCACCTCCAGAGTAGTAGGAGTCGTCGTCGAAGGTGGCGTCTGGATCCTGGACTCCGTCATCTGGTCGCAGCAATCGGGTAGAGAAAAGGGAAAAAGGGGGAACAAGGCAACCGTGAGTACTCATCCAAAGTACTCGCAAGCAAGGAGCTACACTACATATGCATGGATATATGTGTAAAGGGCCATATCAGTGGACTAAACTGCAGAATGCCAGAATAAGAGGGGGATAGCTAATCCTGTCGAAGACTACGCTTCTGGCAGCCTCCGTCTTGCAGCATGTAGAAGAGAGTAGACTGAAGTCCTCCAAGTAGCATCGCATAGCATAATCCTAACCGATGATCCTCCCCTCGTCGCCCTGTGAGAGAGCGATCACCGGTTGTATCTGGCACTTGGAAGGGTGTGTTTTATTAAGTATCCGGTTCTAGTTGTCATAAGGTCAAGGGTGTGTTTTACTAAGCAGTAGGATAGCAGGTAATGGTAACAACAGTAGTAGCAAGGACAGGCTATGCATCAGGATAGGAATAACGAAAAGCAATAACATGCTACACTACTCTAATGCAAGCAGTATAGAGAAGAGTAGGCGATATCTGGTGATCAAGGGAGGGGGCTTGCCTGGTTGCTCTGGCAAGAGAGAGGGGTCGTCAACACCGTAGTCGTACTGGGTAGCGGCGGCGGCGGTCTCGGTGTCTAGCGAGAGAAGAGGGGGGAGAAACAATAAATATAATGCAAACAAATGCATGACGATGCATGACATGAAAAAGCGTGATGCTAGGGGTGCCCTAACGCGGTAAGAAGTGGTACCGGTGAAGGGGGGAAACATCCGGGAAAGTATTCCCGGTGTTTCGCATTTTCAGACAGATGAACCGGAGGGGGAAAGTTGCGTGTTTGCTATGCTAGGGATGCGTGGCGGATGAACGGGCTGCGTATCCGGGTTCGTCTCGTTGTTCTGAGCAACTTTTATGTACAAAGTTTTTCCATCCGAGCTACGGTTTAATTTATTTTAATTTTCAAAGTTTTTAAATCATTTTTAGAATTATCATAATTAATTTAATTAGAAAATGCCATTATGATGTCAGCATGACATCAGGGTGATGTCACCAGTCAACAGTCAGTTGACTTGGTCAAACTAATGCGTGGGTCCCGCATGTCATTAACTGATTAGCTAATTAGCAATAGTTAATTATGTTAATTAGCTAATTAAACCAGAATTAATTAAGTTAATTAATTAATTAAAATTATTAATATTATTATTATCATTTTATTTAATTTTTCAATTCTTTTAATTCTATTATTTTTTTAACACGTTCTGTGGGCGGGGCCCATATGTCATTGGGCCAGGGGAGGAGATGCGGGTTTAGTGTTAGCGGGCGCCTGGAGCGGGCGCTGGGCACCCGCCCAGGTCGACAGGGAGGGAACGGCGCTGGGCACCGGCAGGCACAGCGACGAGCGACAGCAGCGGCACAGGGGGCCAAGGCTGCACGTCGGCGGGCCGCGGCAAGGCCGCCGCAGGACGGAAACGGCAGCGGGCGGCGCGTGCGCGCGCACACGGCGGGGAGCAGTAGCAGGCAAAGCATCACCGCGGGCGCGGTCGTGGGTGTGTTCAGGGGCGCCGGGGCGCACGCTCTTCGTGAGCGCGGGTGCGGGGAGCGCGTCGGGCGAGCGCATCGCGGCACGGTGATGGCGACGCAGGCTGGGCGCAGTCGTGGTCGCGGTGACCGATCCCACTGGCCGGAGACCGGACGGCGCGTATGGCGGCCTACGGCGGTGAATCGAGGAGGGGGGAGGGGGAGTAGCCACGGGAGCTCACCCCGGAGCTGTTGGCGTGCTCAGACGCGTCGGGGGCGACCGGAGTGTGCAGATCGAGCGGCGACACAGGCGACGTGGTCGGAGGGGATGGATCGAGGGCGACAGCTCCGGAGCGCTCCGGCTTGACCTGGTTCACGTCGACGACGTAGATGAGGTGGGGTGGCACCTGGACTGGAGGGAGGCGGCAGAGGGCGGCGCCTTTCGGGGGAGGTGCCGACGCCGGGGTCGAGCGACTCCGGGCTCGGGCGATCCGACGGGGAAGAGAACAAGGAGGTGCTCCGGCGACGGGGTGGCTCCGGCGAAGCAGAGGCGGGACGACGCGGCGACAGTGTGTGGCGGCGGCGTCAGGGACGATATGGTCGGGGTGGTTTGCCCCGATCTAGAAATCGGGGGGGGTGGGGGGAGCGAGCGAGAGAGAGTGGGGGTCGGGCGTAGTGGGGGAGAGGGGCTAGGGTTTCTGGTGCCCTGGGGGGAGTAGTAGCTGGCGCGGTTGGGCCGGCCTGGCAGCCCAGTAGCCTGTTGGGCCGAGGCCCAGCTAGGGGGGGTCCTTTTACTTTGTTTTGTTTTTGTTTTAATCACGTTTAGTCTTTTTTTTATTTATTTTTCTCTTTACTGTTTTATTTTTAGTCTCATCTTATCTGAGTTTTATAAAAACATAAAAGCTGTACCAAAATTAGTATTACTAATTATACCTCTGTTACCAAAGTTTAAACCCCTAGATAAAATAGTTTAACATTTTAATAATTATAATTTTATTTAAACATTTGTTTTTGCTACCGTTTTAATCATCTAAGAGTATTTAAACATTTTATAAAAGTGTGGTTCCTCCACCGTAATTACTTCTGCATCATTGGGCACAACCCGAACATTTTAGTTTTAAAGTTTGAAAATTTTGATGTTTGCCTTTTATTCAATTTTGAATTAGAATTGGTTTTTGAACTAACGCAGGATTATCAACAGTAACTGCGGTGACGTGGCATCATTAACGGGGGATTACTGTAGCCTAATTATCCAGGCGTCACAATTCTCCTCCACTACAAGAAATCTCGTCCCGAGATTTAAGAGGGGAGTAAGGGGGAAGTTCTGGTTATGATATTCTAGCGGTCCTTCTCGAAGAAGTTAATCCCTTTCGTTGATGTCTTCAATTCTTTATTCCAATGCATCATGATGAAGTTTTCGTCCTTTCTTCGGGGAACTCCATCGTACTTACGAATAGGTAAGGGGCAGCTCTACAACGATAGGATGTTATAAGGGAAAATCATCTGGGGGTATCCCAAGAATGAACATATGAGTATCTCTCGAGTTGAACAAATGAAACACATCGGGAGCAAAGTAAGACTGTGCAATAAGAAGTTTCGAGCGGATAGGCAATCGTTCATTGCCTAAAACAGAGTGTAAAAGGGGTTCAGAGCAACGGGAATAAGTATTGTGTCTGATACCAGAATTGATCACTAGGAATGTGGCTCGCAAATTACATACGAAACGAAGCGCAAGGGATAACTTCGAAACAGGGATGTACAGGAGAGTCAGGTTCCGATCCTGTGGAACTGTGGGTTATGGGTCCACCATGTGGGTTAAAAGTAGAAGGAGCGGTGACATCTTGCTCGGTCATGACAGCAAGGCATGTCAAAAGGGTAGCCTGTCAATTATGTCAGCAACAATGTCGGTACCAAGGGCGAGGGGCGAAGAGAACTATCTTCCTGCTCGTTGAACGAGGCGGACCAATAGGCAAGGTTCTCGTCCATCGGTGGTTACCAGAATGTCAACAACAATAGTAACAGGGTCTTACTGACAGAGTTGTACACTGAGGTGCGTATAAAAGCGGTGACATATTACTGCTTAGATCATATAAACCTCAAGAAGGCTAAACAGAACAATGGAAAGGAAAATGTGATTATTAGGTTAAACAGATCAATGGGAAGGAAAATGTGTTTAAACACATATTCCAGGGGTATATCCTTCCCAAGAACAAGCAGAGCATGATATCCATGATAGTATGTAATTGTAGAAAACCATTTTGGTAACAGGAGAGAAATTTCATGACATTACCCAAACAACGGTGTTAGGATAATTGATGAAGAAAATGCAGCATTGTGCTTCAAATGTTCCTTTTGAAGATCGAAGTACCACATACATGCTTCGAGATAGCATTGACAAGGTCTTTAAGCAAAGGTCAAATTTTGGATACACAAAGGATCCATCAGGAACAACTCATAGAATAAGTCTTGCAATAGGTCCTCCAACCAGGTGTGCTAGGCATGACCTCACCTTACCGGGTCATATAAGACCAACGCTATAACTCTTGGATATATGTTCCAACCATCATATCTGACCAGGATTCAGATCTGATTGGTGTTAGGATAACTCAGATTCAGGATGCCTGAGAAGAAAGGTGCAACACAAATTGTCGAGATGACATTGTAAGGTTCTCAGGGAAATGAACTATGGAAACGAGTTCCAAACAAGGGTTCACCATTAAATTAAGGAGAGGTGAGGAGGTGACTGATTGACTCAGCGATAATTCAACGAGGTATCCAAAGAGATGCATCTCCCCAATTATGTGGATAAGGAGATAGCATTTGTCATATCAAATGATATAATGAAGCATGCTCGAGGAAAACATACACAATTAAACATTGGTTGAAAGGTGCGCCCGAAATATGGGTTGGGCTGCACGACCAATGTCGGAATGGTGATTCAATAATCAATAGTCTAAGAATGAACGGCCGACCATTAACTTCAAAGCAATAGGGATGCTAGAAGGGCAGAATCCAAACAGCGCCGTTCACTTGTTGGTACACCGGTTGGAATCAACACGAGGATCAAGAAAGAATGGTGATGACGAGAAGCATCACTATACCAAGAATTATTAAGAGGTGGAGCAATTCTCACAACATCCACGACATAACAGATGGTGATACTCCAAGGTAGAACATATCATAAGCTAGATAGCAAAGAAATCAAGATACAACACAAAATATGAACAAGTTTGTGTTGGGGGAAGGCAAGAATTGTTGTCGATGATAACACAATTCATCGAGAGGCAAGGATGGTACTTCTCATCCTGAATTTCGACACACAACTTGGAAGAAGTAAAATTGTTGACAATGATCACGACAAATTTTTCGAGAGGTTTTCAAGAAGATGTAATTGATCGATGATGACATCAAGTCAAAGGAATGATGAAAGCGAAAGGTTATTGGAACCACGGGTAGGACACAAACTCGAAATCAAGTTTGCTGTTCAAGGAGAAGTGATATGACGAGGAAGATCGACGCAAGATTAGCTCACTGTCAAAATTTGTGCTCTGGGAAGAAGGACCAGGTAGCACAGTTAAAATTTAGCACGATAATGATATAGCCGATCAGGCTTGGAATGACTCGAAGGATTATTAAACTCATAAGCAACGAAGATTAATTAGAGTTATCGAACCAGAGTGCGGAATCGGTTCACTTACCGGTGTTCTTGAGCGACTTAACAACTCAGAACCCATGAAAAATTAGAATCGGTGAGAAATAATAGTTGATGGAGACTCATAAGATGCAACACAGTTCTTAGATATACTCAAGATACCAGAGGTAATACTCGACTGTAGATCAAGGTAGAGGTTGGACTGGTGTATTGACTTGCAAAAGACAAGTACTTTAACTTGTCCGAGAAATGGGATCAAGAGAAAATATGGTCGAAACCACGATTGTATGGGATCAATTCACAGATACCAGATGATATTATATCAACAAAATAGTTATTATTACAAGAAGCTTCTATGGTAGGATCTACATCGTGTCCATGGGCATGAACACAAAGTTCAAGGTCGACTCCCACTTCTCCAATGCATAACCTTTCATTCACTTCTCGCCTTCGACGAAGTTGTAGTGTTCAAGTCTTATCTGACATAACAACAGTAGAGTATGACCTGTAATAGTTTCCGGGTTCACACAGATTCGAAAAGGCATAGGTTCAACCCTTAGGGGCATCTTGGGAACTTATACCACAAGATTCAATGGTAAATAACACAAGCTCGATAGTAGAGCATGGGTGACAAAACGAGAGGATACAATTTACCAAAGGCATTATGTATCCGAGGGAAGGCTCACAAGGTTATTGAATATGAAGGACGTTGTTGGATAACACACGACAAAAGGGTCTGGTGGTCCACAAGGGATCTGATGTGAGCATCGGTACCCAACCAGAGGAAGAAAGAATGCAAGGAGATCAGATTATAGAAACAACTGACTAATTCAAAGCTCAAATGTAAAGGAATTGTGATTTCTCACCCAGGGACTAGAAGCAAACGCTCTGATTAAGAATGGATAAGTTGAATAGACTTAGGGGTACATTCGATGACAACTTGATTGGTCGAGATCCAACTCATGTTTAAAATGACGTCTGAGCCGAAAGGATAATTTTCAGGGAATAACTGATGATTGCGTGCATTCGCAACATATCAAATCAAGTGACTCAAAATGATAGTGACAAAGGATGCCAATAGAGATTACTAGAAGTATGGACTTAACCATAATGCAAGTAAGCAAGAATTTCAAGAGCAAAAGGCTCCTGAGGATTTTCGGAAGATCGAATGGTATTTCGATGACCATTGTGAAACACATGAACAACTGGGGGATGAGCGGATACTCGATAAGTGCAAGAATTATCCGTAGGGGTATTCAGGTGACAAAGAACAGCAAGGCAGTAAGCTCAAAGGATTATCGAAACAACGACGAGTATTTCGGGGTATCTTGTAATAACAATACCAACTGGGAATAAAAGTAAGAACGACAGGTGTAAGTATTTATCCATAGGGATTATTCGGTGGTAGGGAATTCCAAAAGCAATGGCACAAAGTTTCGGGAGAACATCGGAGAGTATTATCAGAATCTTCTGTTGAAGCAGTCGATCATCTGTAATGAAGGGCTCTCCGGGAGAAAGTGATAATGAGATCCTAATGTTAGATTTAGCAAAATTCATTTAACCCGAATAGAAGAGAGTTCAGAGTCCCAGAGTAAGGATCGAGGAGTAAAAGATCCTAATACCACCCAGATGGCGACGTGGGCCCGTAAGGCACACAGCCATGTTAGTAAAAGTTTTAGTAATGTCTAGACTCAACTTCGGCCAAGGAGTGTGGAAGGGGGATTCCTACAGGCAGTCGGCTCTGATACCAACTTATGACGCCCCCGATTCAATCGTACACTAATAATGCACGCAAATGTGTACGATCAAGATCAGGGACTCACGGGAAGATATCACAACACAACTTTAAAACATAAATAAGTCATACAAGCATCATAATACAAGCCAGGGGCCTCGAGGGCTCGAATACAAGTGCTCGATCATAGACGAGTCAGCGGAAGCAACAATATCTGAGTACAGACATAAGTTAAACAAGTTTGCCTTAAGAAGGCTAGCACAAACTGGGATACAGATCGAAAGAGGCGCAGGCCTCCTGCCTGGGATCCTCCTAAACTACTCCTAGTCGTCGTCAGCGGGCTGCACGAAGTAGTAGGCACCTCCAGAGTAGTAGGAGTCGTCGTCAAAGGTGGCGTCTAGATCCTGGACTCCGTCATCTGGTCGCAGCAATCGGGTAGAGAAAAGGGAAAAAGGGGGAACAAGGCAACCGTGAGTACTCATCCAAAGTACTCGCAAGCAAGGAGCTACACTACATATGCATGGATATATGTGTAAAGGGCCATATCAGTGGACTAAACTGCAGAATGCCAGAATAAGAGGGGGATAGCTAATCCTGTCGAAGAGTACGCTTCTGGCAGCCTCCGTCTTGCAGCATGTAGAAGAGAGTAGACTGAAGTCCTCCAAGTAGCATCGCATAGCATAATCCTAACCGATGATCCTCCCCTCGTCACTCTGTGAGAGAGCAATCACCGGTTGTATCTGGCACTTGGAAGGGTGTGTTTTATTAAGTATCCGGTTCTAGTTGTCATAAGGTCAAGGTACAACTCCAAGTCGTCCTGTTACCGAAGATCACGGCTATTCGAATAGATTAACTTCCCTGCAGGGGTGCACCACATATCCCAACACGCTCGATCCCATTTGGCCGGACACACTTTCCTGGGTCATGCCCGGCCTCGGAAGATCAACACGTCGCAGCCCTACCTAGGCACAACAGAGAGGTCAGCACGCCGGTCTAAATCCTATGGCGCAGGGGTCTGGGCCCATCGCCCATTGCACACCTGCACGTTGCGTACGCGGCCGGAAGCAGAACTAGCCCCCTTAATACAAGAGCAGGCTTACGGTCCAATCCGGCGCGCGCCACTCAGTCGCTGACGTCACGAAGGCTTCGGCTGATACCACGACGTCGAGTGCCCATAACTGTCCCCGCGTAGATGGTTAGTGCGTATAGGCCAGTAGCCAGACTCAGATCAAATACCAAGATCTCGTTAAACGTGTTAAGTATCCGCGAACACCGACCAGGGCCAGGCCCACCTCTCTCCTAGGTGGTCTCAACCTGCCCTGTCGCTCCGCCACAAAGTAACAGTCGGGGGCCGTCGGGAACCCAGGCCCACCTCTACCGGGATGGAGCCACCTGCCCCTTCAGCCCCCAACTCCGAACAGTACCACAGGTAATGTAACTGTGTAAAGTATATAGTATATGCCCGTGATCACCTCCCGAAGTGATCACGGCCCAGTAGTATAGCATGGTAGACGTACAAGAGTGTAGGGCCACTGATGGAACACTAGCATCCTATACTAAGCAGTAGGCTAGCAGGTAATGGTAACAACAGTAGTAGCAAGGACAGGCTATGCATCAGGATAGGAATAACGAAAAGCAGTAACATGCTACACTACTCTAATGCAAGCAGTATAGAGAAGAGTAGGCGATATCTGGTGATCAAGGGAGGGGGCTTGCCTAGTTGCTCTGGCAAGAGAGAGGGGTCGTCAACACCGTAGTCGTACTGGGTAGCGGCGGCGTCGGTCTCGGTGTCTAGCGAGGGAAGAAGGGGGAGAAACAATAAATATAATGCAAACAAATGCATGACGATGCATGACATGAAAAAGCGTGATGCTAGGGGTTCCCTAACGCGGTAAGAGGTGGTACCGGTGAAGGGGGGAAACATCCGGGAAAGTATTCCCGGTGTTTCGCATTTTCGGACAGATGAACCGGAGGGGGAAAGTTGCGTGTTCGCTATGCTAGGGATGCGTGGCGGACGAACGGGCTGCGTATCCGGGTTCGTCTCGTCATTCTGAGCAACTTTTATGTACAAAGTTTTTCCATCCGAGCTACGGTTTAATTTATTTTAATTTTCAAAGTTTTTAAATCATTTTAGAATTATCAGAATTAATTTAATTAGAAAATGCCATTATTATGTCAGCATGACATCAGGGTGATGTCACCAGTCAACAGTCAGTTGACTTGGTCAAACTAACGCGTGGGTCTCGCATGTCATTGACTGATTAGGTAATTAGCAATAGTTAATTAGGTTAATTAGCTAATTAAACCAGAATGAATTAAGTTAATTAATTAATTGAAATTATTAATATTATTATTATCATTTTTATTTAATTTTTCAATTCTTTTAATTCTATTATTTTTTTAACACGTTCTGTGGGCGGGGCCCATATGTCATTGGGCCAGGGGGAGATGCAGGTTTAGTGTTAGCGGGCGCCTGGAGCGGGCGCTGGGCACCCGCCCAGGTCGACAGGGAGGGAACGGCGCTGGGCACCGGCAGCCTCAGTGACGAGCGACAGCAGCGGCACAGGGGGCCAAGGCTGCACGTCGGCGGGCCGCGGCAAGGCCGCCGCAGGACGGAAATGGCAGCGGGCGGCGCGTGCGCGCGCGCACACGGCAGGGAGCAGCAGCAGGCAGAGCATCACCGCGGGCGCGGTCGTGGGTGTGTTCAGGGGCGCCGGGGCGCACACTCTTCGTGAGCGCGGGTGCGGGGAGCGCGTCGGGCCAGCGCATCGCGGCGCGGTGATGGCGACGCAGGCTGGGCGCAGTCGTGGTCGCGGTGACCGAGCCCACTGGCCGGAGACCGGATGGCGCGTATGGCGGCCTACGACGGTGAATCGAGGAGGGGAGAGGGGGAGTAGCCACGGGAGCTCACCCCGGAGCTGTTGGCGTGCTCAGATGCGTCGGGGGCGACCGGAGTGTGCAGATCGAGCGGCGACACAGGCGACGTGGTCGGAGGGGATGGATCGAGGGCGACGGCTCCGGAGCGCTCCGGCTTGACCTGGTTCACGTCGACGACGTAGACGAGGTGGGGTGGCGCCTGGACTTAAGGGAGGCGGCAGAGGGCGGCGCCTTTCGGGGGAGGTGCCGACGCCGGGGTCGAGCGACTCCGGGCTCGGGCGATCCGGCGGGGAAGAGAACAAGGAGGTGCTCCGGCGACGGGGTGGCTCCGGCGAAGCAGAGGCGGGACGACGCGGCGACAGTGTGTGGCGGCGGCGTCAGGGACGATGTGGTCGGGGTGGTTTGCCCCGATCTAGAAATCGGGGGGGTGGGGAGCGAGCGAGAGAGAGTGGGGGTCGGGCGTAGTGGGGGAAAGGGGCTAGGGTTTCTGGCGCCCTGGGGGGAGTAGTAGCTGGTGCGGTTGGGCCGGCCTGGAAGCCCAGTAGCCTGTTGGGCCGAGGCCCAGCTAGGGGGGTCCTTTTACTTTGTTTTGTTTTTGTTTTAATCACGTTTAGTCTTTTTTTTATTTATTTTTCTCTTTACTGTTTTATTTTTAGTCTCATCTTATCTGAGTTTTATAAAAACATAAAAGCTGTACCAAAATTAGTATTACTAATTATACCTCTGTTACCAAAGTTTAAACCCCTAGATGAAATAGTTTAACATTTTAATAATTATAATTTTATTTAAACATTTGTTTTTGCTACCGTTTTAATCATCTAAGAGTATTTAAACATTTTATAAAAGTGTGGTTCCTCCACCGCAATTACTTCTGCATCATTGGGCACAACCCGAACATTTTAGTTTTAAAGTTTGAAAATTTTGATGTTTGCCTTTTATTCAATTTTGAATTAGAATTGGTTTTTGAACTAACGCAGGATTATCAACAGTAACTGCGGTGACGTGGCATCATTAACGGGGGATTACTGTAGCCTAATTATCCGGGCGTCACACGCGTCAACTTAGTAAGGCCAGAAGTGTGTGCTAGAGAACTTATAGCCCATTTTAGATTTGTAAGAATGTGTAGCCCATTTTTGAATTCTAATGGAATTTACTACAGCCCATTTACAGTTTGTTAAAAGTATAGCCCATTTCAACCAACCGTTCAAAACAGAATTCAATAAAATTTCCCACATTTTGATGGGATCCGAAATATTTTTATCCCGAAATTTCTAGTCAGATTAAATACAATTTCAATATAAATTTATATTACGTAAAAATCCAACGAAACATTGCGCTCGCAACAATTAATGAAATTAAAATTTTCAATATCCAAAAATAATATTTTATAAAGTAATCACGTGTTTGGTGCATTTTTTTATAGTTACTGCCCAGTTTTTATAATTACATCCCATTTATTATTTCTTAAAGCCCATTTTCTTGTTAAGCCTAATGCATCCCTCCTAGGAAAGATTTGCAGCCCAGCGGGACGGAGAATAACAACTTGAATTTGCCTGGGTATTCCTAAAAAATAGCTGGGCTAGCCATTTTTAGCTTGAAAAAAATTAATATCTGGGCTGGATATCTGGCCTGGGCTAGACGGGCCACAGCCCGCCCAGTTAATACCTGTAGCGATGTTTTCGTTGTTGTTCAGAGGAGAAAAATTAATATCTGGGCTAAACATCAAAAAACTCTGCAGTGCTCACACCTCAAAAACACAAATACTGCTCGAGTTGCTTGGTCCCAGCTGCCGGCCGCTTCTTGTGCAATTCTCTCATTTATTGACTACTACATAGGTTGACAATGGTGTGGGACCATGATGTCAGGAAACCAGGAGGAAGCAAAATAAATTATAGTTATATATATATAATAAGGAGGCACTTGCGTACGTGAGGCTATGGACCTGGTGGGTCCCCATTGTCATCCTCTCCCAGTAAAGTCATCTCCTTGCCCGCGCGCGCTTTCCGCCCGAAACAGTCAGCGCCGCCCACCCCGTTTCCCGGTGAAGTCGATTGCTCCGCCCGCCCCGCTTCCCGGTGCAGGTGATTGCTCCGCCTTCAAATGACACAAGTGCCGTCCGTTCGTCCATCTGCCACCCACATTAATGATACGCGGTTGCCGAGGCGGCTACTCCGGCGCCACACGTCCGTCCCTCCGCCCTCTCACCATTTCTATATAAACTGCTACATCGGCCATCGCCGCAGTCATTCGCATCCGTTCCCTTTCTCCTGTCCACACCACTACTGCCCACCATGGCTTCCTCGCGCTCCAGCGCTCTTCGGGGCGGGCGAATGACGGACCACAAGGAGATCGCAGCCATTGCTGCCGATCGATTGGCCGGCAGGCAGCCGGAGGACGATGACATCCCAATGGAGAACATGGTAGTCGACGATCCGGCGCCAACCCCCTCCTCCGCGCCATCCTCGCCGGTGCATTGCACCATGACCATCAGCGAGGCCCGTGCCCAATATATGGACAGGGTGAGGCAGATGCGTGAGGAGCAGTTCTGGGACGCGCAGGCCGACGCCGCCTACAACCACCATCTCCTCCAGGAGCACCTGCAGGCGGAGGAGCAGATCGCCATGGAGCGGGCGGAGCAGGAGGCACTGCTCGACTCGTACTGCTCCGCCCGCAAGGGCCGCCTCGAGCGCTGGCGGTACCGCATGCAGGTGGCGGAGGCTGCGGCCGCCTACAAAGAGGCTAGCAAAGAGGGCGACGAAGCGGGCAAGGCGCTGTTTGGCGAGACCGAGGACGAGGCAGAGGACAATGCCGGCTCCGACGAGTCCCCGCTCCGCTGGCGTCGACGAGGCCCTGCTCCGCCAAGGCCCCGCGGCGCCAACAACAAGGAAGAGGACACCGCCGGCTCCGCCGAGGCCCCGCCCTGCCAACAACGAGGCAGAGGACACCGCCAGCTGCGCTGAGGCCCTGCCCCGCCAACAACGAGGCAGAGGACATCGCCGGCTCAGCCGAGGCCCCACCCTGACGGCAACGTGGGGGAGGATTTCCACCGCTCCGCTGAGGCGCCACCCGCCGGCAACGAGACAGAGGACATCGCCGGCTCCGCCGAGGCCCCGCCCCGCTGCCAACGAGGTCGCGCCACACAGGAAACGAGAAAGAGTAGAACACAGTAGGTCGCTGTCGCTCGGGTCCAAGTAAGGCCACCGCGGCTACCCTCCGGTTGAAGCCAAGCTAGGCGGGTTGACCATTGACAGCCGGTTAGCTTCTTGGCGGCGACGTGGAGTCGGAGAGCTGCGCTGGAGAAGAACGCTACTTCTACTTAACTGTTGGTGCATTTGGCTGACTGACACATGGGCCCAACAGGTCACATGTCAGTTACACAACTGTACCTACAGTTAAGTCACTGAAGGTTCTGTTCGGCTCAGCGGGACACAGGTGGGTAGCTTCGGTTAATTAATTATACCTCCAGCGCACCCCTTTTTAGTTGAAGAATGTATGAAATGTAATGAAATCCGGCATGTTTATATGAAATCCGACTGTGTATGAATGAATTTATTTTGATTAGTTCGAATTCCTGTATCACTAGCATTGGATGAACATGCAAAACAATATGTACTAGCATTATTCCTAGGGTGATCACCTCGTTTGCAGCAATTTCACATGTACTCCCTCCGGTCCTTTCTAGTCTGCATACAAGTTTTGTCTGCAGTCAAAGTATCTCTACTTTGACCAATCTTATACAAAAAAGTATGCACTTTCACAATGTGCGAAGTAAAAAGGAACAGAAGGAGTACAAAGTGTTTGATCAGCTTTTTAGCGTTTCTGTACATTGCAATCAAACACACAGGCCTGGCAATTCATAGAGAACATTCAAAACAATCGATGATTATGCATCTCAGTGACTCACATGTCAAAGGCAATATTTACTTCACAACTAAAGAATAAAGAAAAAATTGATCGACGCTGCTGACAGCAAAGGGCGTCCCATTCAAAAATATCAAACGCATGTCTTGCTAAAATCAATGAGCAAAATTTGACAAGGTTATCCCATTCCAAAATATCAAATGCCTATGATTGTGGAATGGGCAGGGTTTGCCATTAGTTCGGACATTGACATGGCACCTCGTGCTAAATAAACCAGCTGTTCTTTTTGTGTAGTTCCACCAAAATCAACCAAATTCGCGCGTAGCTTGTATGATTTCGCCCTGTTGCAACGCCTTGAACTTATCGGCACCTCCTTTCTTGTGGTGGAAATGAATGATTCGATGTATTCATGAACATTTTGTGCAGTTCCCATTGAAATCAAGCTGAGCACCCCTGTTTGCACAAATACAAAAAAATGATTAGTATAAAGCAAACTGTACTATGAATTGACAGTTTCAACAGGCACATACATGGTCCATGTAGAGCACACTTTTAGAAAAATGGAACTCACCAGAAAGAATCCTAGAACAACATTGTACTCGCGCATCACAGCAAAAAAATGGAGATTTGTCAGTCCTTCTAAGTTGAAGTTAGTTTGTTCTTGTGGGGAGTAATGTAACCATCCTTCAACTGCTCCTTCTGATGAGAAGATAGACAGGGCTTCTTCATCCTGGCATAATCGGAACTAGTCACTTCACGTACTCCATATTCTTCTTCAGAGGAAGATGATCCTGTTGTGCAAAGACAAGAGGACTACTAAATGCTAGCATCCCTGTTTGCTCGAAAAAAAGGAAAGGAAATATTTAAAACATCATAGATGAAGCACTTCTCAAGGACAATACCACTTTTTCATGACAGTATCTAAACAGTAGCACAACACCAATAGAGATGACAAAGCTCAATCATATGGATGAAATCAGTGGGCGAGTACCAACCTTTGTCAGGAGGTTTATTGTGTAGAGCATACAGATGAAGCACTTCTCCGGAACCATCTGTTGCTATCTACGGTGGTGGCCATGCTTACTATATACTCCTCGATTAGTTTAATGTTTCCAACATCTTCTTGTGTAGTTCCACTAAAATATATGGTATCTTCAAAGAAGATCCCTGTTTGCACAAGTAGAGATAATTACATATTACATTAAGAGTGGCATCAAATCAATGGCAAAACAATTGCTCGTTCCAGCCATAGCAATAAATTAAGATGCAAAACTATATCATTACTAGTGTCATCACAGTTCTAGTGCTTCATTACAGCACCGGGAGTTGATTTTTGTTTTTCTTCCGCTTGTTCTTCCCCTTCATCACTTGGTTCAATAACAGACAAGCTTCGCCTTCAATGTAAGATTTGGCATGTCAATTAGGGAGCACAAGTATAGTACTAAACTTAATTTTCTGATGAAAGTAGCAAAATACAGGCCAGCAGTTGTGAAATATCCTTATCTTACCTCAATCGGATATTACGGTGCACATACAGATTGGAAGTCTTGTCTCCATTTGTGCAGTTCACTAAAATCAAGCAACATTATCGTACAAGTAGCACAACATATGAAAGCACACTAGAGAATCATGTGAAAGAAGGCTAGGACTGACCTCTCATGATGCGGAATTCAAACAACTCACAAGAAGAAGATCTGAACCAAATTCGCCTTAACGGATAGGAAGTACGATCTCCTCTTGTGCAGTTCCACTAAGATCAAGCAATCAAGCAACGTTGTCGGTGTGACATTTTGGTTGAACTGCACAAAACACTCTTAAAACAAAATTGTTTTGTGTAGTGCAACAAAAGGTCACAATGGCAACAAGGTGAAGTAGATAACCCTATTTACACAAAGGTGCAAAGGAAACAATTAGTGGTCAATAACGGTGGATGACACAGAAGCCAACAAAAAGAAGCATATACCTTATCTAAATGGGAAATAAAGCAAGACAGTAGAATTTCTCAAACGGTGGCATTGATTAATATTAACATAGAGATTATATTAACAATAAAATTCATTAAACATGTAATTTTATTTTAATTGTGGCATTGCATCAATTTTCCAGCGGCATTATTAGAGGGTGTTTGTTTACAGGGAGATTTTGGTGTAGGGACTAAAAAAACTCCGTGTCAGTCCCATCTAAACCAAACATGAGGGACTTTTAGGGACTAAAAGTGGGCATTTGGGACTAAAGAAAGAAGACCCCGAGGGAGTCTTTTTGGGACTTTTTCCAACAGTTGCCCCTGCCACGCATCGCACCTTGTCTCTATTAGTTCATTACTAGGGGTAACATGGTCTTTTAGCATGTCATTTAATAACCTCTTGTCCATGTTTAGTCCCTGGAACCAAGCAGGTAGGGACTAGGGAGTTTTTAACCAAACAGGGCCTTAGATTAACAACAGCTAATGAGTTGCACGGGACTGTGGATGCACCAGCACCATGTGCATCTACCGATGTACTGTGGTCATGCATAGTCTGTTGCAACAAAGAACAAGCAACCAAGTAGCATATTTGTGTTGGTCCTAGTTTTGTTATCTTTAGACACCTTTCCCTATGTGAGCGCAGCAAATCTAGTCCTGCTCAAACTCTACAGCCTTGTCCCTTCCTTTACTTTTTGAACTAGTACTTTCGCCCCTTCCTTTCCTCTTTGAACCACGTCCTACATTTATGCGATACAACTTTCCCCACTACATTCCCCCATTCCTTTCCTCTTTGAACCACGTCCTAGATTCATGCTATACAACTTTCCCCCTTCATTTCCTCTTTGAACCACGTCCTAGATTCATGCTATATACAACTTTTCCCACTACTTTCCCCCACTCCTTTCCTCTTTGAACCACGTCCTAGATTCATGGTATACATGCAGCTAGAGCAATGCATGTGGAGTAAGTAAATTATACCTTAAGGTTCTTGGGGCGTGGTTCGGTGGGCGACGGGACGGCGACGAAGAAGAAGGGGTCAGAGGCCCTCCCGCACCGCCGCTGGGTGGAAAGTGAACAGCTACGCCGGTAGTCCCTCGCCGAAAGCGACAGCGTTAAGCCTCCTTCCCTTCCCGACGGACGGATCCTGCCGGCTCTTTGAGCAGCAGTGAGGGGAGAGAGAGGCCAACGAAGTCTTTTTTAGATCTGGAGAGGGCGAGAGAGTGTGAAGAGAGCAACTACTCCCTCCGTTCCAAATTACTCGTCGAAGAAATGGATGTATCTAGAACTAAAATACATCTAGATACATCCATACCTGCGACAAGTAATTCGGAATGGAGGGAGTACAAGCATTGAGGCTCCAGCGGGAGAGGGCGAGAGAGTGTGAAGAGAGAAACTACAAGCGCTGAGGCTCCAGCGTGTATATATATACTGGAGAGAGAGTGTGAAGCGTGCAAACCCTAGAAAATATTTTGACCAGTCAAAGAATCCTCCTGGCACAAATTATGCTCAAGTGTAGTTATCGAACCGAGACCTCAAGTTAGAAGGTGCAACGGGACCAAGGTGCGTGTGTGTGTGTGTGTTTAACAGCATGTGTGTGTCAGAGAGAGTGACAGATCGACCTACTCCTACAGAGAGATGTTGTGTAGTGTACAATTTTAGCCGCGAGAGTTGGTGCATCCTCTCGTTTCCGGGCGTGTCCGGTACGGACATGCGGACAGCTGCCACGCCCGCTCCTGACCAGCCTGGCCCACCCAAAGCCCCTCCATTGCCCGCGCGCGCTTCCCTCCCGAAACGGTCAGCGCCTCTCCAAAGAATCGGTGTCTCATTCATGCCCGGGCAGAGCGGACGCGACCCCTCACTAGCGCAAGAGTGATGGTTGCTCCGTCCGTCCAACTTACTGCTAGGTCTATGTGATTTGATGGCTCATTGGCCTTTATTATTGAGGTGGTAGGACTGCTGGATGTCCCATGCTTTCGGCTGGGTTCTGTAACCTTGCTCTTGGCATCTCCAAAATATTAACCTTGCGATTGGCGCTTCGCCTCTTCGGGAAGTCGAGTAATAATGGTAGTGCAGTATATATCGTTCTGGCTATATGAGACTGAATGAATTGCTGCACGTCCACCACGTGGGCGAGGGTCGAGGGGCGAGGGAGAGTGCTACATACGGAGCAAAATGAGTGAATCTACACTCTAAAATACGTCTATATACATCAGTGTTTGGAGTATGTACTAGTAGTTCATATTGAAATCTACTAAAGAACATATATATTCCAAACAATATGATATAATCTCTATAACCAAGGTAGTAGGGACGAGTAAACAGAGGGAGTAGTAAATTTTTCTCCTCGTCCTGCGAGCCACCGCGCGCATGGGCGAGGGAGCGGGCGTAAGGCGGAGCAAGCTTCACCTCATCCTGCGAACCACCGCGCCCGTGGGCGGGGGAGATGGCGTACTAAGCAAGCTTCTCCTCGTTTTGCGAGTTGACGGGACACATCAAAAGTACTCCAGTGTATAGAGCCTTGCCTCTAAGGTAGGCCCCACATGGTTTGCCTCTTTTTTTAACATAACATGTCAAGTCGCAATTTGTTTGTTCACCCGTGGTAGACGATCCTCCCTCCACCAAGTGAACAACCAGTACATGTGCCAAATACCACATGGGCTGCCTTTTTCGTACAGAAATGAGCTCCACCGTGTACCCGCGCGGGTGTGGTTGGGAAAGAGACGGGAGTACGTGCACCATGCATGCACCTCTTCTCTTCGTGCACGTCCCCCACCTACGTGGGTGTGTGTGTGAGATACAAACCGCGTTCGTGAGTGTTTTTGTTTTGGGGTGGGTGTTGATTTCGTGAATTATTTGTGGGAATATGTGTCGATGACATCTCAAACAAAATTTTGCATGCAATGTGTGTGAAATGGAGGCCTATCAATATCATACATAGAGGGTCGGGCAATCCACGAGAAGAGAGGGAGGGGTCATAGCTATTGATAGAGTCGAAGGGAGGATTAAGTGGGTGGATGCGAGATCGATGAAGAGAGCCATCGAAATTGTGTGTGTCTGCAAGTCCAAGATATAGGGCGAATGGCCTACCGGAACGTTAGAGGGCACATGTCAAGTTTGTGTGTGGCAGGGAGACATGACTAGAGCGCTCAATGTATCAGTGTGTGTGGGGGGGGAGGGGGTGGGGGAGGGGTAGGCAGAGGCCTAACTTTAGAGGTAAAATGACTCGTATATGTGTTGAGAAGGAGAGACCCAGCTATGTCTTGAGGGAGATCGGTCGACATCCATACATAACTGAAGGACGGGAAATATGATGGGACGGAGAGAGAGAGGAGAGAGAGAGAGAGAGAGAGAGAGAGAGAGGGAGAGGGAGGGAGAGGGGTAGAGTGCTGGATGGGTGATGGAGTTGCTTCTCGAAGATGGTGGGAGAGGCCTACTAGACAAACTGAGGCTGGAACTGCAATGTTATCAATAAGAGTGGGGATGTGTTTATGTGTGTGCCTGTGCGTGATAGATCTATCGGGACGCATCCATGGATGATGAAGGGGAACCATGTGTGCTAAGCAAACCTAACTAGATCGGTATATCAATTGTTGTTTGTCGGAGGAAGGGAGAGACACAACTAATGAGGTAGATCGATTGACGTGTGGGTAAAAACGAGTTATAAGGACCTAGCTAGCTATATGTATAGCGAGAGATCGGTCGATGTACGTCCATTTGTTAGAGGCAAATAAGGCCCAGCGAGACGGAAAGACAGAGAGAATGGATCTAGGAGGTGGTGCAAGAGGCCCAACTACTAGCTAGATAGGGGGAGGAGTGTGCGGTTATGAGATCGATGAAAAGATGGGCGAGAGTTTACACGTGTGTCTGACCGTATGAGAGACACGAGGCAAGGACGCATAAAGGAGGACATTGAAGGTGTGTGTGTATGTTGTAGGCAGGCATCGCTGGAGAGGTTTATCGATCGGTGTGTGTCGGAAAGGAGTTGTGGAGACTCTGGTGAAAAAAATGAATGTGCCCGGTGGATAGAATGCCGAGGGAGGGGGAGGGCGAGGAGGGCGTGTGCATGCACGAGAGAAAGTTAGTGGTAGCTACAAAGGTTAGAGGATTGTGTGGGTGTAAGAGACTAACAAAGATCATAATTTGATATCAAAGCAGATTCATATATTTGAATAGGAGATCATGGTGTTTTAAACATTGCATGCATGAATATAGCAGTGATACACGTGTTGTGCACATGATATACCATAATGTGATAATGCATGGCGTTTGCATCTCACAGCTAAATGCTGAACAATCTAAACCATGCTATACATCAAACAATCTCACATTTTATTTGAATTTGTGATAATGTATGGCATTTGCAGCTTACAACTAAATATCAAACAATCTAAACAATACTATATATCAAACATTCTCACATTTTATTTGAATTTGTGGTAATGTGTGGTGTTTGCAACTCACATCTAAATACTTGTAGGCGTAGGGGGCGGGGCACCATACATAATGTGATATACACATTATACATATGAGACATGGTTTAGATTATGAAGATCTACCTAGAGCTAGAAATGTAATGTGATTTGAAATCAAAATAAAGTGGATTCAAAAAATCTAGTTTGAGTTCATATAGTACACATAGTTCATATGTAACTCGATACTAATCATGTGGTGTGATGTGAAGATAATACACAAACGATGGTTTAACTTGACAATAATGATGATTGTAGATCTTATTAAAACAGAGAAACAAATTCAAATGCTTTGACTTCACAACAATCATTACTGTAGATCTTATTCAAATAGAGAAATGAATTCAAATTTAGTTTATATTGAAGCGGTAGTATATACGTTTGGAATGCACTACAACGTTCATTTGAGTAGTAGGTTGCATGCATTATACACGTAGCGAAATATTTTAATTGAACATAAATGAATTCAAAGTTTTGAATGACATTTGTAGTGCGCATTGATTTGGTACAGTACACGTTAGGCTTGTCTGAAAATTTCAACCCGCGCCTTGTTAGCCCGAAATATTTAAGATATATCTTTGTCTCGTTGTGCTCCGGCAACTCCCTCCATCTCAACTCGCGCCTTGCTATTCCGAAATTACAAAGCGCGCGAAAACTCCCACCTCCTGTGAAATCCCGACACGCAAAATGCCTGTGGTACCCCTGAACCGAAAGAACCGCCTCAAATCGGTGGGGGTACTTTCGTAACTTACCCCACATTTCGGACAAGCACGTCTCTAAGCCATGGTTCCCCACTTCCATCCCATCCGCCCACACACCGAGGCCGCGAAAACCCGCGACGAAACCCCACACCCTGCTCCGTCCGCCACCCAGCCGGAGCCTCTTCCCCGACGATGTCGTCCACAGCAACACCTCGACGTCCCTCATCCACCGTACTGGATGAGGATCCGTCGTCGATCTCATCGTCCCGCCGGTTCAGCCACCCCGTCCTTCACCTCCAAGGAGCTGCCCCGACATTCCCCTCGTTTTTTGCGCCACCTCCATTCCCACACCGCCGTCTTCACCTGCACCACCAGAAGAGCATCATCATCACCGTTTCCTCGGATGAAGCTGCGGCCTAATCGGCGCCACCAAAGAGGTTGTACACTAATCGCCGCATTTTCTTCTTGATTCGATCTCACGGTGCTGCCGGCGCTCGGTCCCGAGCCGACACGGCACGGCTCCATCCACGGCAGCGTCGCCGGCCACTTCCTCCACGGCGTCGCTCCCTCGGCGGCGACGTCCACATCAATAGGAGCTGCTGCTGCTTTAGCTCTCGCTTGCGCTGCTGCTCTGCTCTTGCTCTCGGTCCCCTGCCTGGTCTGCTCTTGCTATTGCTCTTGCTCGCGCTACTGCTCTCGCTCTTTCTCTTGCTTGCGATGCTACTCCGATTTAGCTCCACTTCAGTCAACTGAATCGACTTTTGGGTCAGTTGATTTTCAGGCGGTGGGGGGCTCGCTAGGGTGAAGAAAGAACCAGCCGTAGCGGGGAGGGGGGCTCGCCGGAGAGGTACCCCACTATCTATCTTAGGGTTCAGGATGGGGGCGGTGGTCGCCGGCGGTGACGGGGCGTTGGCGGGGCGGTGGCGAGGGGATCGCCGGAGAAAAAGCTCGGCACGGGGGGCCTAGAGGGATGGCCGGGGCGGCGGCGGACCGACGGTGGGGAGCGTTTTCGGGGTGGGCGGGGTGGCGGGGGGCTGCTGTTTGGCCGGTGGTGGCTGGCGGCTCAGGGGGTGGAGGTTGAAGATGAACCGTGGGCCCTTGATTTCGTATCCAACGGCTGCAAAATCGACTGACCAGAGATGAAAAAGTCAGTCGACTGACGTGTAGCCTCACCTTGCTAGTGCGTTCAGTTTCGACAGCCAAATTCAGTTGCGACAGCAAAATTCAGTTTCGACAGTAAAGTTCAGTTTCGACAGTTAAGTTCAGTTTCGATAGTTAAGTTCATTTTCGACAGTTAAGTTCAGAGATGAGCAGCTGATGTATTTTACATCTAGCACTTTGTGGTTATGTATTTTACGTCATGTATTGGAGATGCTATTAGAATTCCACTCAGGTTAACGTTGTTCGTTGTCTCTCTTGTCCTGCTTCAGCCTCGGCGTCGTACAACTCACCGGAGCTACTCCAACGATGAAACCCTCCATCACAACGGAGCAGTACCTCGGGCTCCATCTCCAGACGCCTAAGATCTTCCTCCCCTCCTCCGACAGCAAAGTCAGCCGGAGCATCCTCACCGGCCAACCCAATCACACTGAGATCGACATGGCTTCGCCAAAGAGGTTGACTTGTTGCATCTCTTTTTTACTCTACATGTTATATATATTGTCCACTGAGCACACGGATTTGTTCCTTTAGTGTATCCTTGAAATAAAAAACATAGGGATTTTAATTTTCACTTGTCCTCCTTTTCAAATTCCTATTCATGAAGCACAAGACTAAGAGATAGTAGCATAATAGCATTATAACCGTACATTTTCTTGTGGTTTGACTTAATCTCACCATGCTTCTTTGCATCCTGTGATCTTCCAATTGTTGTGAATCAAACACCCAGATTGGCAGAAATCCTGTGTTTTTAAATTATCTATTTTGCACGTGCATTCCTATCCTATTCCTGTCTATTTCCTATCCCTGCATTGTTGGAATCCTCCAATTCAAACGAGCCCTTGTAGAATTACTTCTCTTACAGATAGTTGTCAAAGAAAACCTTGCGTGGTTTGTCCCGCTCCTGTTGCACCGTCGTCCACCCCAGCTCAGCTGCTCCAACGACAGAAGGGTCCAGCACAGCAGGGATCCGGCCTCCAGACTGTCTTTCGCCGCCTCAGATCTTCTTCCCCGCCGCTGGCAGCCATGAAAACTGCATTACCATCATCAACCGAGCAGATGACCTCGAGGACTACACGGGTCCGCAAGAGAGGTCGCACTCTTTCGTGTCTGCTTACGTTATGCATCGCTTAATATTACATGCTACTTTATCGTCCTGTTCATCGATTAGACTCTAAGTCAGCTCCAAACTAGTGGTCAAACTTGAGTTTTTAAATGGTTGTGGGGAACATATCGGGCCGCTATCAATAGTATCTATCTACTATCTATTTAATCTCCGGTGTCTACTATGAGTTTCATGTTGGGTGGGAAACAAACGGTAAAGAAGCCATTATCTGTATTTTTTAACTGAAGCCATTATCTGCCTGCTATTATTGGTTTTGGGTCTATCCACAGGTTGCTACCACCACTCTGGATTTCTGCATGCACTCCTTACATAATCTCACTATGTTTTATTCCTATGCATGACAGTTATTGTAAACAATGGAACTGAACATGTAGAGCAAAAGAGACGAGCCTTGCGTGGCAATAAAATTTCATGCAGACGTCGCTCCATGGTAGGCGCAAAGGCAGCCCCCCTCCACGCATTTCGGATTGTAATCGAGAGGAAGATATCTGTTCTGAGGGGGATTCAGAAGGAGAAGACAACTCCTATTTACCCCCTGAGGTCTTCGCTCTAACTTGGCATGCTGATGTTGGTTATATCATGCATATGGTGTCTTGCATTGCTTACTTTATACATCAAATATGCCATCTGCTTAGTTTAGACATCCTTTGTGCGAATGTCATATGTTTAGTTTATTCATCATTTATGTGAATTATGCAACGCCATCTTGTTTAGCCAGGCATCATATATGTGAATTTTGCAGTGTCATCCTGCTTAGCTAGTCATCTTATATGTAAATTATATCAGGCCATCCTTTTTTTGTTACATATTACATTTGTCAACAATGTTAGTACAGTCAACTGCTCTTCGTGTGCATCAGCCATTTGACATGGTGATCGCAAATTCTGGAGTGAAAACAAGGTCTTCAGAGCAGACTATGCTATCTGACGAAGCGCATACCTCGGTGGTTACGGATAGCTCCTCAGAGGAGGATTCAGAGATAGATGACCAGTCCTATTCCCCCCCCAAGGTGTATGCTCTAACTTGGCATGGTTATGTTGCTCATATCATGCGTATGGTGTCTCGCATTGCTATGTCATTTGATTAGTTTAGACATGCTTTGTGTGAATGCCACCTGTTCAGTGTCTAATTACCATATATGTGAATTATGCATTTCCATCTTGTTGCAAGACATTATATATGTGAATTATACAATGCTATCTTGTTGCAAAGGCATTATATATGTGAATTATGCAATGCCATGCTGTTTAGCCAATCATCATGTATGTGAATTATATCATGCTATCATTTTTTTGTATTATGTGTTCCATTTGTCGACAACATTTGTATATTCAACTACTCTTCTTGTGCATCAGCCATTTGAAGCGGTGATGGAAGTATCTGGAGTGAAAACAAGGTATTCAGAGCAGACAATGCTACCTGCTGAAGCAGACATCTTGCTGGTTACAGAGAGCTCCTCAGAGGAGGATTCAGAGATTGATGACCAGTCCTATTCCCCCCCCCCCCGAGGTCTATGCTCAAACTTGGCAGGGTTATATTACCCATGTCATGCATGTTGTCTTGCATTGCTTAGCTTTTACATCATATATGGATTGCCATCTGCTTACTTGCTTACTATATAAATCATATATTTGAATTATATCATGCCATCATGTTTACATAGTACATACACATCATCTATCTGAATTATGGCATGGCAACCCATTTAATAAAGACATCATATAGTTATATCATCTCATCCTGTTTAGTGTTTACAGTCATCATATTTTGAATTATGGCATTCTATCCGTGATTGTATGTGAATTATGGCATGCCAACCTATTTAATAAACACATTATATAGTTATGTCATGTCATCCTGTTTACATAGTCTCATATTTTGAACTATGTCTTTCCATCTTTTTTAGTTAGCTATCATAATGTGAAATTGTGTCATGCTATCCTGTTTAGTTAGCCATCATATATGTGAAATTGTGTCATGCTATCCTATTTGGTTAGACAACATAAATATGAATTATTTCATGCCCTCTTTTATTCCCCACTATCCATTGCACTTGTCTATCATACAATGTCTATACTTTCAATTACTTTTCTTGTTTATCAGCCATTTGAATTGGAGAGCGTGATGGCAGTATCTAAGGGAGTAACAACACGGTCTTCAAAAAAGATAGTGCTACCAGTTGATGCAGATAGAACCACGGTTGTACTTGCCCAAGGACCAGATCCACCACACATAACCCAGACTCTCGCAGATTGTACCCCTACCCAGTTGGACAGAGAATCGGGTACACCCCTTCTAACCCCAACCCCGGCAGATAGTAACCCAGTTCCAGTTGACACAGCACCGTCTCCACCACAGAGCACCCAAACACGAGCAGTTAGTAAGGTAACTGCAATGCCTAAAGCACGAGGACCACCACTCTGAATCCTAACTCAACGCTTAAAGGAGAAGAAGATTTGTTCTCAGGTCAGGTTCTGTAGCTATGGTTCATACTCCTTTGCTCTTGCATTACTGTATTTACTCATACCAACTATTTTCAAATTTGAAGGATGGAACTGAAACTCCAATGGCGCAACAGGTATGTTTTAAACCTGTTTCTTTAACTGGTTTGCTGTTGTAACCTGCTCTATGTTGATTTCAGTTTCAATTGAATAAACAGTTATGTTCTCATGTCATGCACATTACAAGTGTTGTTATTGCTCTATAGTTACCCACACTTATATTCTATCTATTCTGCTTTGTCTTGAACAAATATTATTTGAACTATGTCTCTATCTTGATTTGGCAACAAAAACTAGAATGATATAGACCATAAAGTGACCATGGTACATAGATATATGTTTGTTTCATGTTGTTATCCTGTCCACTTTACTACTGAACTCATTTACCAAAATGAGTCTCATATACAACATGGTAAACATGTGATGTGTCTGCTTGTTTCTCTTTTAGAATGCAGACAAAATATTGGAGAACAGTACCGCGCTATCCAATGGTAAAGGAAGTAATGCAGATAAGGTTCAAGATAGTGAGACATCCCTGTTGGTCTCCAAGAAAGCTGATAAAAACTATCTTGACGACAGTGAGGGAACCCAAAAGTCCTGTCTTGATGCAGTGTTCGAGTTACTGGCCACTACTGCTCGCACAAGCTCTTCGAACTCGCTGCCTGAATCAGTTCGTCTTCTTGAGTCTCAACTTCAAGTTGAAAGACATCGATCAGATGTGCTGCGACAGGAAGCTGAAGGACTGAGGAAGTCCCTGCAGAATTCAGATGAATTTTTTCTGGTGCAACAGCAAGCGCTGGAGGATTTAAGTGCCAAAAAAGAGAAAGTTAATAAGCTTGCTAAGCATCTTGCCAGCATTATGGGTACCCAGGATATTGTTTCTTGAGATCTTCTGAAGTGGTTTCAGTTCTGGATTTATTTTGCTGCGGCGTTTATTTGCGTTGGTCGCCAACTTTGACAACCGGTGTATATGATATGCTACTTTGTTCCCTATATTTGCACTGGTGGCGAACTTTGATGCCCAGTGGATGTAATATGAAGCCTAGCGTTAGTTGCTTGCTTATTTATTTCCTTGTTGTCTTGTTTATTTGTTTGCTTGTAGTCATTGCAGTTCTTTTTCCGCGGTTAGCTAGTGGCTGCAATAACCTATTTTTTAAAACTAGGCCACAATAACCATGGGCTAATATTTACTGTAGTGACACTGGGCCTCCTACTGGTCGTAGAAACAGTGGGCCTTCTACGGGCCGTAGAAACAATGGGCCTTCTGCGGGCCGTATCATCAATGGGCCTTATACGGGTCGTATGATCGATTGGCCAAACATGGGCCAAACAGACCGCATTATGGCCGTAAACGGGCTAGAGTTGGAATCGTCCGTTCATGGGCCGACCATAACGGGCCATCGTTAATAGGCCGTATTTGATGACGCTATGAAAACGACCCAACGTATTAACGGACCACAAACGGGCCGACTGTAACCACGGGTTGAATTTGGCCCACAAGCAGAAAATGACAGTAAAGGGCCATAAGTAAACGAATGCTGGAAATGAGCCCAAGAATAAATGGGCTCTGAGAAGGCCGAAAGATAACATGGGCTGGAAACGGCCCAACGGAATAACGGGCCGTTAATGGGTATAAAGTGATACACTGTTCATTATGGGCCAGTTTCACCATGGGATGTTAATGGGTGTAAAGTGATACACTGTTCATTACGGGCTAGTTTCACCACGAGCCGTTAATAGGCCAAGAGTTACATAGGGCCTCATATGGGCCAGAAGACGTCATGGGCCATACATGCGCCAGAAGTGAAAACAAGCTGGAATCATATTGGATGGCCCAGATGACGCTATTGGGCCAAATTCGGATAGGGCGTAACGGGCCTTGGGTTAGCGGGCTGTAAATGGGCTATATGCGAACAGGCCGTTAACAGGCTTTCCATGGGCTGGCCCACCACCTTTTAACCAAGTCAAACGAGCCGGCCTTTTCACAAGAATGGGCCTCTGTTGGGCTGTGCCATGTGTCGACGTATCATAGGCGCCTTCCGTCCAATGAGTGGATGACATCTGTCCCAACGATGAGCCGACACGTGTTTCCTCCAGCCAATGATGATTTTACACATGGAAAATCCCCATTGGTCGGGGCTGTTAACGGGTTATCGGATCCAAAACCCAACCCGATAGCTTAACGGCGTTCCGTTACGGTGGATGCCACATGTCGGTCACCCTTGACGAAAGCACTTCTGTGACGCGCAATTTATCGTCATGGAAGTGGACACTTCCGTGATGATAATTTTGGTAATGTCATGGAACACTTCTACAACAGCACAGGTATGACTATCTTGATTATGTCATAAAATCGTCACGGATGTACATGCATGACAAAAAACGCGACCTACTGTGACAAACACGTATCATCATGGAAGTGTTTTTTTTTGTAGTGCAAGACCACCACTGATGCATATCAAAGGGTGCCCAGAAGGCAGAGGTCTGCAGCAGTGCCAATGACAGATACTAGAGCTACCACCTCCTACAGCCACAAATTCAGTTGCCCCTTCGGTTGCAACTCCACCAGCTCCTTCAACCTCCTCAGATGCATTTGTTGCAGGACTCCTCTCCACGCCACCTCCCTAGGATCAAGCTTAGAGAGCCGCATATCACTATGCATTTTCGAGCTTTTTGGTAACTTGTTGCCAAAGGGGGAGAAAGTGTATAGATCATAGGCTTCGAGAGAGAGAGGGACATTTGCTTCTTTTTGCCTCTTTTGCTACTTATTTGCTACTTGTGTGTTTGCTTGCTTGGATGATACACTATGGTTATGTGTGTGAGATACTTGTATGTTCATGTGTTTGATCATATCATACTTTAACGTTTGTGCTTGGACGATGATATTCTCTATCTCTCATGTATGATCACTCACTTTGTCTTGGTGATGAGTGTATATTTCACATGCTATCATTTTGAGTGCTCCACCAAGATGTATGTGACATGGAAGAGTAACCCATGTTCCTAATCAATTGTGCATTTGCATTCCAAAGCAAATTTTAAACAATGCACAAATTTAGGGGGAGCTCTTGCTTATCACATACTTCTCAAAGCAACGATGTATTTCATTCTTATTATCATTTGTCAAAGCTTTGATCTATATGTTGTCATCAATTACCAAAAAGGGGGGAGATTGAAAGTGCAACTAATCCTTGGGTGCTTTTGGTAATTTTTAACAACATATAGCTCATTGAACTAATACTATTTCAAGATGATCATTTCAGAAAGTTCATTGATTGGCTTGGCATGGGCTAGAGATGTGGACCCCTCAAAATGCTAAGGACACATATTGGCAAAAGCACAAGACTCTACATTTTCATTTTAGTGATCCAAGATCACATTGATTCCATAAGAAAAGCCAATACTACTAAAAGGGGATGAGGTGTTGCTTAATGGATTGCTTGCTCAAAATGCTTAGTAATATGCTCCAAAAGCCCTCAACCACTTTCTCAATTCCACATATGTCCTAAACCTAAAGTCAAACTCGGCCCCTCCGATTTGATCTACCCGGCGCCACCGAGTTCAATTGACATAGCCATAGCCGAAAACCCTAATCAGCTCGGTCTCACCGATAGGGATCTCGGTCTCACCGAGATGGGATTGCAAACTCTATGTTTTCCTTCGTAACGTTTCGATCTAACCGAAATGAGCGATCGGTCCCACAGAGTTCGCAATGCAAACTCTCTGTTTCCTTTTCGTAATATTTCGGTCTTACCGAAATGAGCGATCGGTCCCACCGAGTTTGCCTGACCAACTCTCTGTTTGCCTATTACTGAAATCGGTCTCACCGAGTTCATGTGATCGGTCTCACAGAGATCAAGTTATGCCCTAACCCTAGCACATCGGTCCCACCGAGTTGATCATGTCAGTCCCACCGAAAAGCCTAACGTTCACATTTTGAATTGAATCGGTCTAACCGAGTTTCACTATTTGGTCCCACCAAGTTTGGTAAATTGTGTGTAACGGTTAAATTTTGTGTGGAGGCTATATATACCCCTCCACCCTTCCTCCATTCATGGGGAGAGCCATCAGAACATGCATACACTTCCAACATTCATTTTCTGAGAGAGAACTACCTACTCATGTGTTGAGACCAAGATATTCCAATCGAACCACAAGAATCTTGATCTCTAGCCTTCCCCAAGTTGCTTTCCACTCAAATCATCTTTCCACCATATCCAAATCTGTGAGAGAGAGTTGAGTGTTGGGGAGACTATCATTTGAAGCACAAGAGCAAGGAGTTCATCATCAGCACACCATCTATTACCTTTTGGAGAGTGGTGTCTCCTAGATTGGTTAGGTGTCACTTGGGAGCCATCGTCAAGATTATGGAGTTGAAGCAAGGAGTTTGTAAGGGCAAGAAGATCGCCTACTTCATGAAGATCTACCCTAGTGAGGCCAGTCCTTCGTGGGCGATGGCCATGGTGGGATAGACAAGGTTGCTTCTTCGTGGACCCTTTGTGGGTGGAGCCCTCCGTGGACTCGTGCAACCGTTACCCTTCGTGGGTTGAAGTCTCCATCAACGTGGATGTACGATAGCACCACCCATCAGAACCACGCCAAAAATCTCTGTGTTTACATTGCGTTTGCTCCCTCTAAACTCCTCCCCTTTACCTCCATATGTAATGATTTACATTCCGCTGCTATACCTCTTAGAATTGCATGTGTAGGTTGATTGCTTGACTTGTGCCAAGTTTCTAAAATCTGCCAAGACTTAAAATTGGGAAAAGGCTAGATTTTTATTTGCTCAAGTAGTCTAATCACCCCCCCCCCTCTAGACATACTTTGGATCCTACACGGGCCCATGTCCAAGGCCAGGAAGAAGGGCGCCTGATTCCAGGCGGCAGCCATGGCGAGCGATGGTGGCGGCTTAGAAGAATTCAGGAAGGTTCAATTGGCTAATCCATGTAAGCACCGATCCTCAAAACTAGATGTGGTTCTGATGTGAATGTCCAGAATGGTGTGATCTCCATGTATGTCGGGCGAGGCGAGATAGGAGAATCCAGGGATGTTTTCACTTTGGTGGAGGCACCTGACTTGTTTTCCTCGATGATGAAAATACAAATCAAATGTTATTTTTGAATTAGAAAAGAAAGCTCGGGAACATACTATCAATGTTGCATATGATACCAGAAAAGCAAACACCAATTTGAACAATTTTCATTCCATACCATTCCACCAACCAAACATGGAGACGTAACCATTCCATTCCACTACATTATTATACCAAACACGGAGATGGAACCATTCCATTCCTATGGAACAGAACCATGACATTCCATTACACTTCATTCCCGAACCAAACACACCCTTAAGAAAGCAGTAGCAATAAACTGAACGATCATATGCAAGCTAACGGATGTGTTTTGTCCATCACATCATTCTCCTAATGGTGTGATCTCGTTATCAAGTGACAACACATGTCTCTAGTTAAGAAACCTTAACCATCTTTTGATCAACGAGCTAGTCTAATAGAGGCTTACTAGGGACACGGTATTTGTTTATGTATCCACACATGTATTTAAGTTTCCGGTCAATACAATTCTAGCATGAATAATAAACCTTTATCATGATTAAGGAAATATAATAATAACCACTTTGTTATGGCCTCTAGGGCATATTTCCAACATCAACTACGGTGATGTAGTGAAGAAGATTGCCGCAGCAGCGTGGACAAATGCGGCAAGTTCCCACCGAGTTTCACGGCATAGCTCCTCGCCGGAGTGGCTTCGGGCGCGGGCTTGGACTATAGGATGGAATACGGACTCGAAGGAAAAAGGCAGATGAACTGAGGAGGAGGATGGAGGGGTATTTATAGCCGAAGGCTTAACCACTTCGCCGAAATCGATGGTCCTCAAGCGATGGACGTTCCACATTCAACGGGTACAATCACGATTGTGGAGATTGTGGGCACGTGCCAAAATGTCGGGAGTGGAGCGGGAGACCGAAAGGTTTGAAGGGGCTTATGCCAAAAATAGATAAAAGTTCGAAGTCCATTTCTTTCGCAACCTAGGATGTTGGAAGGAAATTTTCTTCAGATTAAATTACATGCTGACAGGCAACATAGATTTAGACGAGAGAGAATAGAGGGGAAACATGGTCCAAAACAAAAACACTCAGCCAAAAAAGAAAGACGAAACAACAACTCTGAGTGAGTTGTTCATCGTACGAAACAAAAACACAACAGACGGCAACAAAACGAGTCAAACAAACAAAAGAAACAGACAAATGAGGGGCAAATAGCAACAACAATATACATCTCATGGCTCATGATTAGCGAAGGAAATCCCTGAGATTGTTCCTTCAAGAAGGGTTAGTTAGTTTTCACTACGCACACTTGTCTGGGAAGTGGAGACCTCATTTTTCTGGATTGAGCAAGAAACAATTTTCTTTGTTGTCCTATGGAGGTCACCTGTGCATTGCGAATGTAATCATATGAATATGCATTGAAATTATTTTCAGAGACATGAATGTAGTGATTTGAGGAAGTACGCATGTACTCCTTCTAACGGGAGTTTAACATGATTCCTTTCAAAGGAATAGCAACTCCGTTCTACAAGTGGTATTCATTTCTCCGGAGAGAAATATCATGCATGATGAGGTTAGCTGAGACAGATAGATTTTCAATTATGTTGTATCGTCAATAATCGTTTTCTTTGCGATATCTCAAGGATAAGAGGATGAGCATTCGTGGTGTTGGTGTGTCTTCATGGTAAGAGTCATCCCTCCAAGGGCGGCTAGCTTTCCTCCAAGTTAACTTCGAGGAACATTCTCATCTTTGTATCTTGAGTTATCTCTCTACCCCCTACTTGCGATTTACTTGGGCCACTTAGCCTTTGCATTCAGTATATCTAGTTGAACACATTGTATTGCATTGGTTATCTCACCGAAGCAATCGCTAGGCTCACATTTATATTCTACATTTCCTAGACTTTCTAATAATCAAATTAAATTTAATTGTACTTATTCACCCATCTCTGGATCCATCTCGATCCTTTTAGTTGTCTTCCTCCATGGAGGCCCTGTTGTGGTCTTATACTCCCCTCACTCGTCCCTTGTAAGTCTTCCGGGTGAAAATCCTACTCTGTTGGGTGGCGGCACTAGGGTGGGCAGCTCCATCTATCAACGGTGCCACGCCTTTCGAGCCGAGGCAAGAAGGTTGGAGCCTCCTCCCGTAATGGAACGAACGATTGTTTCGTGCAATGACCTCAGTTGTTTTGACGACTGCATGCCCTTATTTCGCTCGCGGGCTTTCGCCTTTCGAGCTGGCATGTTCCTCTTCTCCTATGTGGTGTTCGCGGAACAGGGCATTGATGTCTCCAACCTTCGTTTTTTTTTGTCTTCCTATTCTCCGAGCTTGTAGCATTTGTTGCTTTGTGAGCTCTTTCTTCATCATCTTTGTATCAGTCGTGTTGCCGTCTCTTTTTTCTGTTTTTGTTCATGATTGTAATCATGGCCAGTTGATGACTTTATTAATTCAAAGTCAGACTCAAATTGTGCCTATTCTCTAAATAAACAAATCAAATTTCACTTACAACGTCTAAATGTCCTTACAATATTATCGATATCTAAAATTTCTCTTTTTGGTTTCGCAGATATCAAATTTGGTCACCCAATAGACGAGACATTGTGTCCACACAACAAAATTTTCTAAAAAAGCAAGTTCATGATATCTAGAATATATGACCGGCCAACTAGACTACATGGCTCGTACTTGAAGAACATATTTCACACTAGTTGCTCTCCCGAATCCTTCATAGCAAAAGTCGGTCGGTCCCCTCGGTGTACGTTCACATCGAAATGGTACCATGCGTTCACGTTTACTTCCTCCTCCGAGATATTTCTGAGACACCCTTCTTCCAGATATGCATCGGCTCTGGAATTTTTTGAGACGATCACGACAGTGACTTGGCATGCTCAGCCAGGAGGAGGATGCCAACGTGTCCTCCTTAAGATCGTGTAACCTGATCGTAATTTGGCCCACTGATGCTCATCAGCTCAGCTCACATAGCTGTCGAGATCAGTAACTGCTCCTCCTTTTCCCCCCGGCACCGGTGAACCGTGAGGCAGTGTGTGGTTCATGCGCCATGCGACCGTGTCCACTACTTTTTCCTAGCTTTCCGTGGACGACGCCACCGCCCGCCCTCAACTGGTTCCGGTTCTGGATCGCGACGCATTTGTTCGTACGTGAAAGCGCCCGATCTAACGTGACTATTCATCCGTGGTTTTGCTCCTGATGCTAGCTCATATAAGCATATAGTAATATCCTTATTTTAAAGCATACGTACGAACGAACGCACATACACAATAACAAAGGTCGTGCTCATGGCGCTTGCCCTTGGAAAAATCCGCCGAACCCCTCGTCTGCATGCGTTCACATCAAGCGGTGGGCCAGTGCGTGCTCCACGGGGTTGCCCGATTAAATTTCCAAAAGGTTGCGATGCGTACATAAAAAATGGTTCGCGAATTACGACCGACAGGCAGGTCGGGTGCGTTTGACTCGGCCCCAAACCAACCAAGCAACCGTCCGCGGGAAGGCAGAAGCTTCCGGCCGTTCCAGCCAAACCAAACCAAACCCATCAGCGCTCCACCGCCGCGGCGCCCACAGAAAATCCACCCCGCGCCGCGCACGGCAAAGCGCAGTGTACACCGCGGCGCCAGAGGTCTCCTCCCCATTGGCCGCGCCCCACCGCGTCACGGAAGAAGCCAGGCCGACCCGTCGCCGTCCCCCCCACACACACCCACCCCGGAGCCGCCCCCACCCCGACCCGACCCACCGCACTCCCCCCCGCCCCCTATAAACACCCCCTCCCCCCCACCCGGCACGGGCACGGCGAAACACCCCAGAAATCCCACCCGTCTCCACCCAGATAACCACGAGAGATATTTCGTCCGCCCCGACGACCGACGAACGGCAGAGAAAAGGTAAGCAAGAACGCCGGGAATTGGCCGCGATGCACAGATCTGTGGTGGCCATGGCGTGGTTACAGTACCGATCGATATGATGATCGGAAGCTGATTGGTTTGCTTCTGCGTGTAGTGAGGTGATCATGAGCACCATGGCGATGTCGGCGCTGAACCCGGACGCGCCCATGTTCATCCCGGCGGCGTTCAAGAAGGTGGAGGACTACTCGCCCGAGTGGTGGGAGCTGGTCAAGACCACCGCCTGGTTCCGCGACCACTGGTTCCGCCAGCACCAGCTCTACGAGGACCTCGCCGACGACGTCGACGTGGACGACGTCGCCGCCCTCCTCCCCGACGACTCCGTCGACCTGCTCGACGCCGACGACCTCTTCTACTCCCCGCCGTCGCCCCAGCCCCAGCCCGACTTCTACCACTACAAACCAGCAGGTACGGTACACCTCCCACCGTCTGTCCATCTCCTCCTCCTCACCGGGGCAGAGGTAGTATAGCAGCAGCCGGAAGCTGACCAGCGAACTTGATCGCTCTGAATTTGCAGGGTTCGGCGGCGACATGGACGCGGTGCTGAAGACGCTGAGCGTGAACTCGCCGAGGGGCGGCGGCCCGGCGCCAGCCTGGGCGCCGATGAGGCACGCCGAGAAGCCGGCGCAGCACGTCGGCCCCAGGGCCGGCGGCGGCGCCCGCCGCGCCATCCACCAGCCGCGCTAGAAGCTAAACGGGCCGGCCCTTGGCCGCCGCCGCTGCTGCTGTGTAGTGTAACCTTGAGTTCAGTTCAGTCGGGTTCAGTCTAGTCTCTCCCTGCATCTGTGTATACAGCTGAAAAATGGAGGGGAAAACAAACTGCAGGCCCCTGCTTGCTAGCTAGTGATCTCCCTTCCCTCCTCCCGTGTCCAGAAATGGGTCAAGAACAAAAGCCAAAAAAAAAAGATCATGTGTAATATGATGAGATGGTAATCAGGTCCAACGCTGGACCTTTTCTCAAGTGCTTCTCTCTTTTGGCTTTGCTTCCACTGTGTTTTTTTCCTGATTTTGTGCATGATTCTTCACTGTCTGTGATTGCCATGAAGGGCTTAAAATAGAAGGAGAGAGATCACTGTCTGATTTTGTCATGGAGAGCTTAGCATGGAAGTGATTGATCAAGAAGGTTTCCGAGGGAGATCCCTTGGTCCGATTTGGCCATCAAGAGCTTAAATTGGAAGTGGATTGATCAAGAAGGTATCCGGCAGAGATCGCTCTGTCCTCTGCGCATAAGAGGAAAACACCTTTGTTGAGCAAGATACCTGTGTACAACAGGTAGTAGAGGGCAAACAAGAAGCTGCTTTTAGATTGATCTCCGGTACAGAGGCCTTGTTTGTTTCAGCTTTAGAGAGAAGATTCTAGTAGGAAAAATCAATCTGGATTCGGACCATTCTCGGTGCAATTGCCTGAAGCATGTCCAAGTTTACTTCAGTTGCGAAGCGAACCCGCATATGATTTGAAGCCAATTGAAGCTGAAACAAACAGGGCTCTGCATTCTCCGTGCCTCTCTTTCTGACTGAGCGGTTCATCACACGCATCGGAACTTGGAAATACAGGCATGCTACTTGATCATCTGCCACCATTAGGCCTTGTAAACCTGATTTTTCTGGCACCAGTGCCTAATTTTACATGAGACGTCTAATTAATCGTCTATTCTATGCAAATAAGCACCGGTGCTTAAAGAAACAGTGGTTTATTTATCTAAGCACCTCCGCTGAACGCCTTGCATTGTACAATGCCTTGGCTTACAAGTTAAGATGCTGCAAGAGTGCATGTGTCAACGTATGGTTGTCTGAAGTGGAAGGAAAGCAATAAGCAGCAGGAAGGAGAACACTGGCCGTCACGAGATATCAACTGTCAGGTAGTACCAAGGTCAAGCCACCCAGCCGAGCACAGCGCAAGTGGATACTAGTTTGAATGGGTTAGTGGTCTGCACGTATGGAGAGAGGTCGTTGTTCAAAGTCTTCTATACATGCCATACGTCAAATAATAAAGCACTGACGTTTGGCTGCTGGAAGAACTGATGACCAGGATTCAACACCTTGAAATGGAAATGCTTTCAAGCTTTGCCAAATTGACCAGTGACTCTTGCAACTGTTCTTTCTCTTTGGTTGCTAAAAGGTATGAGATCAACAAAAACCAGATACCGGCTTTTCGAGAAGAAATGGCTCTCTTTGGTTGCTAAAGCTTTGAGATCGACAAAACCCAGATGCCGGCATTTCAAGAAGAAATGGCGCATGGTCGGTCATCCAATCGTGAGTGAGGCAGCCGAAGACTGGCCACTTTCAATTAGGTCGCCTAAAATGTAAAGAAGTGCACACATCACATCGCCATAACACGAGCACAAAGGATGAATAGCAACCTCATGGTTACCAAGATGAGCAGGTGCATTTTACAGGACCTCAAAAATGGGCTGAGCGGGAATGCCCACCCCCCTCATCACTACGTTACCAGGCATATATATAAATAGGGTCACGCAACCAGGGTACTTGACACACTCGATTCTGCGGTTACACGGCAGCTACCATTTAACACAACCATAGTTAGACAGTATAACTCACTGTTCCAGCAATGAGAGGAAGGGTGCGATCAACCGCATGGTAACACCAGACTTAAACTTGCTTGTAGAACAGGATATACGCTGGGTTATGCAAGACCTTGTTCACGTTGATGGGCATGACATGGCCGTCATCGAACCGAAGCCACTGCCCACCGTCACGCTTTGCATCAGCGGTGTAATGGCCCCTGGACGGGCCGCTCCCGTGATGAGTGATGGTTGCAACGAGCTCGTATCTTCTACCCTGCACTCGACCAAAGGCGAGATGTTAGATGAAGTAATCAATGTGTAATAACCAAGAAACAGCTGTTACATCTGATTTTACAAAGGGCTGTACAAACTTATAAAGAAGTCTAATCCCACACACTCATCAAGGATAAAGAAGACAAGATGATAAAAGCATAATTGACCAAATAGTAGATATACCAACTATATTGGCAATAATAAAATTGAGTGTCAAGGAAATTATCACCTCTGATGATGGTGAGCTCAGCAGATCCCGATTGAGGACCAGTTCAAGAGGGAAGTGGAGTGGCTTGTACAGTTTAGTACACCCACGATTTCCATAACTGAACCTCTTCAAGTGCAGTATCATTATCTTTGAAAGTTCATGTATCTTGAATGATTTCCTAGCTGTCACCACTCCGGCCTGCAAGATCAAGTTTCATCAGTCAATATTATAGCTAATTTCAAAAGGATAATTGTGAAGAGAACCATACTGTTGCACTGAGGTGTACAGTACATAGGTATAGTTCAACAACCTAGTTTCAGATTATAGCGGTATCAACAGAGTACTAAGATCTAGATCAAAGAAGGCAACCAACCAACTAATCAGGTACTCCCTCTGTTCCTAAATATAAGACCTTTCAGGGATTCCACTATAGACTATGTACGGTGCAAAATGAGTGAATCTACACTATAAAGTACTCCCTCCGTCCGGAAATACTTGCCATCAAAATGAATAAAAGGAGATGTATCTAGATGTATTTTAGTTCTAGATACATCTTTTTTTATCCATTTTGATGACGAGTATTTTCAGACGGAGGGTGTATGTCTATATACATCCGTATGTACTAGTTCATAGTGGAATCTCTAAAAGGTCTTATATTTAGGAATGGAGGGAGTAGTTTATAATATAATGCATCAGAGATGAATGGCGCTAATGCAGAATGCATGATGTCCCTTATATGTAATATAATTCTGAAATAATGTAAGCAAATTCTCTGACGAGCTAAGTAATTGCAAAATTCAGGAGTCAAAACTACTGAGCACAGATTTCAGTAAGAACCTTTCCAGCAGTTGTTCTGTATCCTTCCAAAGATTCAGGGGTGGAAAACAGATGAAGTGCATCGTCAAGCGTTTGAACAGCATCTGGAAATATATCAAGATGGAGCAGCAGGAAAGGCTGAACGGTTGCTGATGCTTTGTTACCTATAATGAATGGATCCGAAAAGAAGATACAAAATGAGGGTAAGAAACTTCATAACTGAAACTCCCTCATTTTTTACCAAACAACGCTAATGATTTCAATTTACAGTGAGAATTTGCTTCAGATAACCGACACAAATCTAATGCAGGATTTCTGACAACAATGATAAGAAACTTCTTTGCACAAATGAACAGTTGACGTGTTTTTATTTAAAGTTCAAGGATAAGCAAAAATGTCTTTTCCTTGACAGCACTTCTGCATGTTTAGGGAACATCGTTTCTATTACAAGCTAAGTTACTAGTATTTCCAGGGAAAACTTTACACGAGCACAAATATAGCTAGAATCAGGAGATAAAACCTTCCCAAAAGGGCATCTAGTTGATAGATCAGAGTTAAAAGGAAAGAACTGAAATTTCTCAGCACAAGAAACAGTTACCTGCAGCTTTCACTACACTTTGTAGCTTGCCTCCAAAAATAGCACTTAGATCGGAGGGAACAAAACTCTGTGTCCTCATGATTGCAGATTTGTTCTTCCTACCTACAGTCTCCCAGGCATCGTCATCATCAGAAGAAACAACCATACCTTCCTTTGAATTTGAACCATTGCCATTAAGCCTCAACAGTTCATCATGCATTCTATCCATGGCAAAACTTAGGAACTCTTGGGCATCTTCTTGTCTGCAGAAATGCAAAGCATCATAAACTGAATTAAGAAGCCATGTTACTAGGAAAATAAATTTTAACACATGATATTTACAGTAACACAAAATCAGACCAGCATGCATAATGTCCATGCATTCAATACAGCAAAATATATTGTTTGAACCAATTTCAAGCTAAGAGCCTAAGATGGCATCTATCTCAGTTCAATGTTCCATAAGTTTCAAGAATAAGATATTACTGGGAAGCTTCTGATTCTAGTGAAGTTCATCATGCTCATAAGCATTAGTTATAGTTTCAATGTCAAATTAGGATTCTAGTAAAGGACAAACAGGATATATTATGATACTGATGGGATCCATGTCTTGCTATACAAAAAGATGCCAAAAAGGCAAAAATAAGCACAAACAGGAAAAAAGAATGCTATTCTCAAGTAGTGCCTATGACAGCCCAAAATTAGCATCACATTTCATTAATTTCACTTCAAAAATTAATAACCAAGAACAGCGTCAACTTACCTTGGCCGAGCAGATGTTCCAGCCGGTACATCTGGAGTAAAATTTCTCAGAACTTGATCGAACATGGTAGGATTGATTACTTTTGCAGCGACTAAAGCAAACCTCTCGTCTTTCATAGTAGACTCGTCAAGTACATCAAACTGAGAGACGAGCTCAATGAATGCACTCAGAGTAGGGTAGCCAGCCTAAAATTAGCAGTAGTCAGAACAAAAGCCAATGAAATCAGCAGAGAGGACATTGAACTGATTAATTTAGGTAGTAGTACCTTAGGTATACTCCGGTTCCTCAGGCCTTGTACAAGCTGAACAAAAGGGAAGCATGAAAGGAAAGCCTGCAAAGTTGCATTCAGGAAGCATATATTTCCTGTATTCTTCAAACCATGAGGAAGCAACGGCTTATTCTGATAGTCTTCCTTATTTAAAATTGTGACGGAATCATCTGCTGGAGCTGCAATAATAGGTGCATCAGCACCTGTGCTTCCATTCTCAGTTACTAACATAGCTGAACTGCTGCTTTCTGTACATCTGAGACCATCATGGTGCGGCCCTGGCCCTTCAATTGGTGTTGAACTGCTAATGCTCTTGATAGGCGCAACTGAAGGAACCACAGATTCAGTCTTCTTTACAGTGTTAGCAGGGCCAGGTGAAGGAACTGTAGCTTCAGCCTTCTTCTCATTGTTGACAGGCCTGGGTGAAGGGACCGTAGCTTCAGCCTTCTTCACATTGTTGACAGGCCCGGGTGAAGGAACCGTAGCTTCAGCCTTCTTCACATTGTTGACAGGCACAGGTGAAGGAATCGTAGCTTCAGCCTTCTTCACATTGTTGACAGGCCTAGCTGAAGGAACTGTAGGTTCAGCCTTCTTCACATTGTTGGCAGACACAGCTGAAGGGGGCGTGGCTTCAGCCTTCTTCACATTGTTGGCAGGCCCAGCTGAAGGAGCCGTGGCTTTAGCCTTCTTTACATTGTTGACAGGCCCAGCTGAAGGAACTGCAGCGTCCTTCTTTACATTGTTGACAGGCCCAGCTGAAGGAACTGTAGCGTCCTTCTTTACATTGTTGATCGGCCCAGGTGAAAGAGCCAGAGCTTCATTCTTCTTTACATCGTTGACAGGACGAGCTGAAGGAACTTGAGCTTCAGTCTTCTTTACATTGTTTACAGGGCCAGCTAAAGCAACCGTTGCTTTGTTCTCCTTTAAATTGCTGACAGGCCCAGCTGAAGGGACCGAAGCTTCAGACTTCACATTCTTGAGAATACCATTATTAGGAGAAACTTCGGCAGGAAATCCATTGAACAGCACTGGTCCACCATTTGGTAAGGTAGATGTTACAGTTTCCTTCTTATTACTGCCAGCGTGATCCTTTGTATGGCCATAAGTTGGCTTTGGAGAATGAGCAGAGCCTTCAGTGATAGCATTCGATGCTTTCTCTAAACTTAGCACAGAAAAATTCAGTGAACCAAACTGGATCTCAGGCAGTTCCCATGATTTCTCCTCACTTTTAGCAGGCTGCCCCTGGAACAACTTAGTCTCATCCTCCGTGAAGGACCCAAACAACACAACCTGCATTACAGAAGAAACTATGATGAGAACAAATGACTACCTGAAAAACTTGTACTAAAGCGGCTTGCGTCGCGTCCAAACAACCACTATAGCAAGATATCAGTGTTAAATTGCTAGAAAAAGTGTATCTTTAACCACACCTGAAAATTTTGTACTAAAGCGGCTTGCGTCGCGTCCAAACAACCACTATATCAAGATATCAGTGTTAAATTGCTAGAAAAGGTGTATCTTTAACCGCTTCTATACAACTTTCACGCTGGCCGTCTGGCCTAAGGAAACTCAACTCTGGATCCCATCTGATCATACACACTTCCATAATGTGTACTCCGCACGACTCCAAGCAACAACACTTAAAAGCACTGATCATCTAGGTAACCACCAAATAAGCCTACATCATCAGTGCTTCGGCATCTAGTGCCGCAAGCATGCTTGACACACACGGTAGCATCACATCAGCCAGGCTAGACAGTGCTCCAAAACGGCAAAACCGCATCAATTCACTCAGGCCACCCAACTAGAAACCGCCCCCGCCGTAATTAATGCGGCGGCCGAGCACGGCGGCAGCATCGAGGATTAATTAAATCACGCGATTAATCGATGTGAATGCGCACGAACGCCCGGATGGCCGGATGTATGGATGCGATGTATTATACCTTGTCGGCGCCGCTCATCTCCGCTGCGGCGAGGGGACCGTGCACTGGGCGGGTGTGGGGGTGGAGCTGACCGCGCGGGGAGCCGCCTGGGAGCAGAGGGAGCCGAGGCGGCGGGTGGGAGACATCAAAGGGGGCGGCCGGCCGCGGGGGGTGGCGCCTAGATGCCGGCGGCCGCGCTGCCCTGCCGGCCACAGGAACGGCGCGGCGCGGCGGCGCGGGGGGCTGGGGACGGGGAGGAGGCCGGCGATCAGCGAGAGGCGCGGCCGGGCGGGGGGGCCGCGGGGCCGGCGGCGGAGGCGAGGGCGTAGGGTTTGGATTCGGTGTGGTTTAGGCGTGGGGAGAGAGGAGTTGGGAAGGAAGGGGGCGTGTGGGGGGAGGGCTGGCTGTTGCCTATGTGGGCGGCGACCCCGTGGTGGGCCGTGCCGCTGGGGTTTTATGGCCTCGTTCCGCTGCGCCGCGCGGTCTCATTGGGTGCCCTGCGGTGCCGTGCCATCATTTTCCCAATACAAAAATTCCTTTCTACTCCACTATTTTCGTCAAAATTGTCAAAACAGAAACATTTTCTAAAACAGTTTTGCTAAAGATGTGCTCTGAGTATTGCACATCTAACTCCTACATCATTGATTTTACGTGAAGATTCGTGTAAGCATTTTCATTAGTCTATTTTCTTTTTCTTTCTAATTTGATTGAGTCACTTAAATATGCAATAACTATAGCATATCTAGATGTGACATAGATAAACCATTTTTAAAACCATATGATACATGTGGTAAGCAATTCAAACAATTTGAAAAAACATTTTCTAAATGAAAAAGGCCTCCAATACATACTAGTTCTGTTCAGAAAAATAGTATACATTTTCTGCCAACAAAATTTGTATGCGATGGTACTAATTAGTAATCTCCGTTATCACATTGTCACTGTATATTGGAATTTCATGAAAGGCGAGACGGCGACAATGACTTCTTGAAGATGAAATCAGATTCTCCCCGCCTAGCCCTCGTTCCAATGATGTGTCTTGCATCGGTCAAGGGCATGTGGGGTGTATCTCCGGCATATCTCATGTGAATTGGTCGGTTTTTGTCTTCGGTGGATCCGGTCTTCATCCTTCTGCGTTCATGTGTGTACTGATTGGATCCTTTTTATCTACATTTCTCTTCATCGGCAGCGATTGTTGTTTCGGTGTGCTAGTCCTTTGGGGCCTTAGCACGACGACTTCTTAGTTGTCTACTACAACATGGTTTGGCCGACTCCAGTGAGGGAGGGGCGATGATGACGGCACACCTTCGGCTTGCTCCAGTGTTTGTAGTTGTCGCTAGGTGATCTTAGGATCTAATTTTGTTTTACTTCTCGTGTCCTTTGTACTACCATGATGCTTGATGAATAGATCGGAAGTTATTTATGAAAAGAAAAAAGAAAGAAAAGAAGAGTGAAAGCGTAAATAACACGAGAGACTAGCCACATTAGTATAGTGCAATAGCAACGGTAACTCTATGTTTACATAATTAGTAGCTGGACTGCGATTAAGTATCGCTTCCCTCTCTAATATGGTTATAATTGTCCGAAACCTGGATGGCAGGTTATGATGTTGAGTATATTAGATGATTCCCTGCACGTTGTTGCGGGAAAATATTGCCTAAAATTGATGTTTTACTATGCAAACTGAGTGTCCTAAAAAGATTTACAGAATAATTTGAAAATGATTTTGGTTTGACAACGATCTTTGGAATGATACATGACTATAGTGGTACATAGGTAAGTAATATTGATCCTTCTACTTATTTCGTTCAAAGTTTGGACTATACATGAACAATCAGAATGTAGGATTATATTGTCATCACCCATGGAACCAACTGGTTTAAAGCTTCACTATAAGATACCAAGTCTGTGGGATCGCAAGGGAAAAAACTTTCAAGCTACAACAGAAACATCACCACCTTGGTATACCATATAAACCCAAGTCTTGACCATGCGCAATATCCATTAGAGCTCGGGCTCCCATGTACATTTACTTGTATCCATCTCGCATGAGGTAAAAAATGTCATACAAATGGCATTAGTCATGATAGAGTCGTAAGGCTTCACCTTGTAAACATATGTGGATAGCATAACTCTGCAGAAAAAACTAACAAAGTAATCCACGAATGGGTGATTATCTTTACAAAAATGGAATCATCAAGGTGGTGCCAAGCTTGCAAAAAAAAGTACCTCAACTCTCAAGGTTCATACATTCATATGCAGAAGAATTTGTAGTTGAGAGTTGAGACACAATGAGAAAAGGAGAAGAACCGAGATCTGGACTTGTCTAGAATTTTAAATTTTATACTATGCATAACCATTTATATCTACATTCTCGCCCACCAATATATCGAGTGTGAACCAAACATTTCATATTCAATTCATTATGCTATTCCTCAATGCATAAATTGGCATTTGTGTAATAAATAAGGTTTTATTACCTTTAAAACATAAAGCTGTTCGAGAAATAGGGATACATGGAAATACCATCGGACACTGTGTATACAGCCATGGCAGGGAAAAATATCTTTACCTTCCTTCATTATCCTAACATTTGACATCACTATAAGTAGGAGAGTCAGTAGTGGCATGCATACATGTTGAAGCCAAGTACACTGTATATTAACACATGAAACTCATAGAAAGGAAACTACAGAGTAAAGAAAAAAGTGACATGTAAACATCAAAATACTCCTGTCATTCATAAAAGGCACATCCATAATTAATAAAGTGGTCGTATGCATCGCCCAGATGCAGAGGCCGGGGATCATCCTCCTTTTCTAAAAAATAGGTTGCATCAAAGAATACCTTCAGATGGCTGCGTGAGTGGGAAGTTATATTCAGTAAGAAAATGAAAGTTAGAATAAAGTTCAGAGTTAGACTGCACCAACTAACACATCACTTCCAAACTGCTTGAGTTATTTTGTTTATCAGTGCCCCTTTCCAGGAAGAATCAAGATACTGTTTTAACATGATGTACGATACTGCAAACCACCATTTTTAATTAATAATTACATCTCTGTGAGAAGTATACCACTACAAAATATTGTGATGGGGAAAGGGGAGTCCACGGGGACGATGGTCAGTGTTGGGTTTCGTAGTAATTTCAAAAAATTTCCTACGCACACGCAAGATCATGGTGATGCATAGCAACGAGGGGGAGAGTATTGTCTACGTACCCACGCAGACCGACTGCGGAAGCGTTGACGCAACGTAGAGGAAGTAGTTGTACGTCTTCACGATCCAACCGATCAAGTACCGAAACTACGGCACCTCCGAGTTCGAGCACACGTTCAGCTCGATGACGATCCCCGGACTCCGATCCAGCAAAGTGTCGAGGAAGAGTTCCGTCAGCACGACGGCGTGGTGACGATCTTGATGCACTACAGCAGCAGGGCTTCGCCTAAACTCCGCTACAGTATTATCGAGGAATATGGTGGCTGGGGGCACCGCACACGGCTAAGGAATAGATCACGTGGATCAACTTGTGTCTTTCTGGGGTGCCTCTGCCTCAGTATATAAAGGAGCCAAGGGGGAGGGGGGCGCCGGCCAGGAGGAGGGCGCAGGAGGAGTCCTACTCCTTCCGGGAGTAGGACTCCCCCCCCCCCCCAATCCTAGTTGGACTAGGATTCCCCGAGGGGGAAAGAGAGAGAAGGGGGGCCGGCCACCTCTCCTAGTCCTAATAGGACTAGGGGGAGGGGGAGGCGCGCGGCCACCTTGGGCTGCCCCTTTCTCCTTTCCACTAAAGCCCATCTAGGCCCATATGGTTCCCGGGGGGTTCCGGTAACCTCCCGGTACTCCGGTAAAACCCTGATTTCACCCGGAACACTTCCGATATCCAAACATAGGCTTCCAATATATCAATCTTTACGTCTCGACCATTTCGAGACTCCTCGTCATGTCCGTGATCACATCCGGGACTCCGAACAACCTTCGGTACATCAAAATGCATAAACTCATAATATAACTGTCATCGTAACCTTAAGCGTGCGGACCCTACGGGTTCGAGAACAATGTAGACATGACCGAGACACGTCTCCGGTCAATAACCAATAGCGGGACCTGGATGCCCATATTGGCTCCTACATATTCTACGAAGATCTTTATCGGTCAGACCGCATAACAACATACGTTGTTCCCTTTGTCATCGGTATGTTACTTGCCCGAGATTCGATCGTCGGTATCCAATACCTAGTTCAATCTCGTTACCGGCAAGTCTCTTTACTCGTTCTGTAATACATCATCTCGCAACTAACTCATTAGTTGCAATGCTTGCAAGGCTTATGTGATGTGCATTACCGAGAGGGCCCAGAGATACCTCTCCGACAATCGGAGTGACAAATCCTAATCTCGAAATACGCCAACCCAACATCTACCTTTGGAGACACCTGTAATGCTCCTTTATAATCACCCAGTTACGTTGTGACGTTTGGTAGCACCCAAAGTGTTCCTCCGGCAAACGGGAGTTGCATAATCTCATAGTTATAGGAACATGTATAAGTCATGAAGAAAGCAATAGCAACATACTAAACGATCGGGTGCTAAGCTAATGGAATGGGTCATGTCAATCAGATCATTCAACTAATGATGTGACCTCGTTAATCAAATAACAACTCATTGTTCATGGTTAGGAAACATAACCATCTTTGATTAACGAGCTAGTCAAGTAGAGGCATACTAGTGACACTTTGTTTGTCTATGTATTCACACATGTATTATGTTTCCGGTTAATACAATTCTAGCATGAATAATAAACATTTATCATGATTATAAGGAAATAAATAATAACTTTATTATTGCCTCTAGGGCATATTTCCTTTAGTCTTCCACTTGCACTAGAGTCAATAATCTAGATTACACTGTAATGATTCTAACACCCATGGAGCCTTGGTGCTGATCATGTTTTGCTCGTGGAAGAGGCTTAGTCAACGGGTCTGCAACATTCAGATCCGTATGTATCTTGCAAATCTCTATGTCTCCCACCTGGACTAGATCCCGGATGGAATTGAAGCGTCTCTTGATGTGCTTGGTTCTCTTGTGAAATCTGGATTCCTTTGCCAAGGCAATTGCACCAGTATTGTCACAAAAGATTTTCATTGGACCCGATGCACTAGGTATGACACCTAGATCGGATATGAACTCCTTCATCCAGACTCCTTCATTTGCCGCTTCCGAAGCAGCTATGTACTCCGCTTCACATGTAGATCCCGCTATGACGCTTTGTTTAGAACTGCACCAACTGACAGCTCCACCGTTTAATGTAAACACGTATCCGGTTTGCGATTTAGAATCGTCCGGATCAGTGTCAAAGCTTGCATCAACGTAACCATTTACGACGAGCTCTTTGTCACCTCCATATACGAGAAGCATATCCTTAGTCCTTTTCAGGTATTTCAGGATGTTCTTGACCGTTGTCCAGTGATCCACTCCTGGATTACTTTGGTACCTCCCTACTAGACTTATAGCAAGGCACACATCAGGTCTGGTACACAGCATTGCATACATGATAGATCCTATCGCTGATGCATAGGGAACATCTTTCATATTCTCTCTATCTTCTGCAGTGGTCGGGCATTGAGTCTTACTCAATTTCACACCTTGTAACACAGGCAAGAATCCTTTCTTTGCTTGATCCATTTTGAACTTCTTCAAAATTTTGTCAAGGTATGTTGTTTGTGAAAGTCCAATTAAGCGTCTTGATCTATCTCTATAGATCTTTATGCCTAATATGTAAGCAGCTTCACCGAGGTCTTTCATTGAAAAACTCTTATTCAAGTATCCCTTTATGCTATCCAGAAATTCTACATCATTTCCAATCAGTAATATGTCATCCACATATAATATCAGAAATGCTACAGAGCTCCCATTCACTTTCTTGTAAATACAGGCTTCACCGAAAGTCTGTATAAAACCAAATGCTTTGATCACACTATCAAAGCGTTTATTCCAACTCAGAGAGGCTTGCACCAGTCCATAAATGGATCGCTGGAGCTTGCACACTTTGTTAGCTCCCTTTGGATCGACAAAACCTTCTGGTTGCATCATATACAACTCTTCTTCCAGAAATCCATTCAGGAATGCAGTTTTGACATCCATCTGCCAAATTTCATAATCATAAAATGCGACAATTGCTAACATGATTCGGACGGACTTAAGCATCGCTACGGGTGAGAAGGTCTCATCGTAGTCAATCCCTTGAACTTGCCGAAAACCTTTCGCGACAAGTCGAGCTTTGTAGACAGTAATATTACCGTCAGCGTCAGTCTTCTTCTTGAAGATCCATTTATTCTCAATTGCTTGCCGATCATTGGGCAAGTCAACCAAAGTCCATACTTTGTTCTCATACATGGATCCCATCTCAGATTTCATGGCTTCAAGCCACTTTGCGGAATCTGGGCTCACCATCTCTTCTTCATAGTTCGCAGGTTCATCATGATCTAGTAGCATGACTTCCAGAACAGGATTACCGTACCACTCTGGTGCGGATCTTACTCTAGTTGATCTACGAGGTTCAGCAGTATCTTGATCTGAAGTTTCATGATCATTATCATTAGCTTCCTCACTAACTGGTGTAGGTGTCACTGAAACAGTTTTCTGTGATGTACTACTTTCCAATAAGGGAGCAGGTACAGTTACCTCGTCAAGTTCTACTTTCCTCCCATTCACTTCTTTCGAGAGAAACTCCTTCTCTAGAAAGTTTCCGAATTTAGCAACAAAAGTCTTGCCTTCGGATCTGTGATAGAAGGTGTATCCAATAGTTTCCTTTGGATATCCTATGAAGACACATTTCTCCGATTTGGGTTCGAGCTTATCAGGTTGAAGCTTTTTCACATAAGCATCGCAGCCCAAACTTTCAGAAACGACAACTTTGGTTTCTTGCCAAACCACAGTTCATAAGGCGTCGTCTCAACGGATTTTGATGGTGCCCTATTTAACGTGAATGCGGCCGTCTCTAGAGCGTATCCCCAAAATGATAGCGGTAAATCAGTAAGAGACATCATAGATCGCACCATATCTAGTAAAGTACGATTACGACGTTCGGACACACCATTACGCTGTGGTGTTCCGGGTGGCGTGAGTTGCGAAACTATTCCACAATTTTTCAAATGTACACCAAACTCGTAACTCAAATATTCTCCTCCACGATCAGATCGTAGAAACTTTATTTTCTTGTTACGATGATTTTCCACTTCACTCTGAAATTCTTTGAAATTTTCAAATGTTTCAGACTTATGTTTCATTAAGTAGATATACCCATATCTGCTTAAATCATCTGTGAAGGTGAGAAAATAACGATATCCGCCACGAGCCTCAATATTCATCGGACCACATACATCTGTATGTATGATTTCCAACAAATCTGTTGCTCTCTCCATAGTACCGGAGAACGGTGTTTTAGTCATCTTGCCCATGAGGCACGGTTCGCAAGTACCAAGCGATTCATAATCAAGTGGTTCCAAAAGCCCATCAGTATGGAGTTTCTTCATGCGCTTTATACCGATATGACCTAAACGGCAGTGCCACAAATAAGTTGCACCATCATTATCAACTCTGCATCTTTTGGCTTCAACATTATGAATATGTGTATCACTACTCTCGAGATTTAATAAGAATAGACCACTCTTCAAGGGTGCGTGACCATAAAAGATATTACTCATATAAATAGAACAACCATTATTCTCTGATTTAAATGAATAACCGTCTCGCATTAAACAAGATCCAGATATAATGTTCATGCTCAACGCTGGCACCAAATAACAATTATTTAGGTCTAATATTAATCCCGAAGGTAGATGTAGAGGTAGCGTGCCGACCGCGATCACATCGACTTTGGAACCGTTTCCCACGCGCATCGTCACCTCGTCCTTAGCCAATCTTTGCTTAATCCGTAGCCCCTGTTTCGAGTTGCAAATATTAGCAACGGAACCAGTATCAAATACCCAGGTGCTACTGCGAGCATTAGTAAGGTACACATCAATAACATGTATATCACATATACCTTTGTTCACCTTGCCATCCTTCTTATCCGCGAAATACTTGGGGCAGTTCCGCTTCCAGTGACCAGTCTGCTTGCAGTAGAAGCACTCAGTTTCAGGCTTAGGTCCAGACTTGGGTTTCTTCTCTTGAGCAGCAACTTGCTTTCCGTTCTTCTTGAAGTTCCTCTTCTTCTTCTCTTTGCCCTTTTTCTTGAAACTAGTGGTCTTGTTGACCATCAACACTTGATGCTCCTTCTTGATTTCTACCTCCGCAGCTTTCAGCATTGCGAAGAGCTCGGGAATAGTCTTGTTCATCCCTTGCATATTATAGTTCATCACGAAGCTCTTGTAGCTTGGTGGCAGTGATTGGAGAATTCTGTCAATGACGCAATCATCTGGAAGATTAACTCCCAATTGAATCAAGTGATTATTATACCCAGACATTTTGAGTATATGCTCACTAACAGAACTGTTCTCCTCCATCTTGCAGCTATAGAACTTATTGGAGACTTCATATCTCTCAATCCGGGCATTTGCTTGAAATATTAACTTCAACTCCTGAAACATCTCATATGCTCCATGACGTTCAAAACGTCGTTGAAGTCCCGATTCTAAGCCGTAAAGCATGGCACACTGAACTATCGAGTAGTCATCAGCTTTGCTCTGCCAGACGTTCATAACATCCGGTGTTGCTCCAGCAGCAGGCCTGGCACCTAGCGGTGCTTCCAGGACGTAATTCTTCTGAGCAGCAATGAGGATAATCCTCAAGTTACGGACCCAGTCCGTGTAATTGCTACCATCATCTTTCAACTTTGCTTTCTCAAGGAACGCATTAAAATTCAACGGAACAACAGCACGAGCCATCTATCTACAATCAACATAAACAAGCAAGATACTATCAGGTACTAAGTTCATGATAAATTTAAGTTCAATTAATCATATTACTTAAGAACTCCCACTTAGATAGACATCCCTCTAATCCTCTAAGTGATTACGTGATCCAAATCAACTAAACCATAACCGATCATCACATGAGATGGAGTAGTTTTCAATGGTGAACATCGTTATGTTGATCATATCTACTATATGATTCACGCTCGACCTTTCGGTCTCCGTGTTCCGAGGCCATATCTGTATATGCTTGGCTCGTCAAGTATAACCTGAGTATTCCGTGTGTGCAACTGTTTTGCACCCATTGTATTTGAACGTAGAACCTATCACACCCGATCATCACGTGGTGTCTCAGCACGAAGAACTTTCGCAATGGTGCATACTCAGGGAGAACACTTCTTGATAATTTAGTGAGAGATCATCTTATAATGCTACCGTCAATCAAAGCAAGATAAGATGCATAAAAGGATAAACATCACATGCAATCAATATAAGTGATATGATATGGCCATCATCATCTTGTGCTTGTGATCTCCATCTCCGAAGCACCGTCGTGATCACCATCGTCACCGGCGTGACACCTTGATCTCCATCGTAACATCGTTGTCGTCTCGCCAAGCTTATGCTTCCACGACTATCACTACCGCTTAGTAATAAAGTAAAGCATTACATCGCGATTTCATTGCATACAATAAAACGACAACCATAAGGCTCCTGCCAGTTGCCGATAACTCGGTTACAAAACATGATCATCTCATACAATAAAATTCAGCATCATGTCTTGACCATATCACATCACAACATGCCCTGCAAAAACAAGTTAGACGTCCTCTACTTTGTTGTTGCAAGTTTTACGTGGCTGCTACGGGCTTAAGCAAGAACCAATCTCACCTACGCATCAAAACCACAACGATAGTTTGTCAAATAGACTTCGTTTTAACCTTCGCAAGGACCGGGCGTAGCCATACTTCGTTCAACTAAAGTTGGAGAGACAGTCGCCCGCAAGCCACCTGTGTGCAAAGCACGTCGGGGAAACCGGTCTCGCGTAAGCGTACGCGTAAGGTTGGTCCGGGTCGTCTCGTCCAACAATGCCGCCGAACCAAATTATGACATGCTGGTAGGCAGTATGACTTATATCGCCCACAACTCACTTGTGTTCTACTCGTGCATATAACATCAACATAAATAACCTAGGCTCTGATACCACTGTTGGGTTTCGTAGTAATTTCAAAAAATTTCCTACGCACACGCAAGATCATGGTGATGCATAGCAACGAGGGGGAGAGTATTGTCTACGTACCCACGCAGACCGACTGCGGAAGCGTTGACGCAACATAGAGGAAGTAGTCGTACGTCTTCACGATCCAACCGATCAAGTACCGAAACTACGACACCTCCGAGTTCGAGCACACGTTCAGCTCGATGACGATCCCCGGACTCCAATCCAGCAAAGTGTCAGGGAAGAGTTCCGTCAGCACGATGACGTGGTGACGATCTTGATGCACTACAGCAGCAGGGCTTCGCCTAAACTCCGCTACAGTATTATCGAGGAATATGGTGGCTGGGGGCACCGCACACGGCTAAGGAATAGATCACGTGGATCAACTTGTGTCTTTCTGGGGTGCCTCTGCCTCAGTATATAAAGGAGCCAAGGGGGAGGGGGGCACCGGCCAGGAGGAGGGCGCAGGAGGAGTCCTACTCCTTCCGAGAGTAGGACTCCCCCCCCCAATCCTAGTTGGACTAGGATTCCCCGAGGGGGAAAGAGAGAGAAGGGGGGCCGGCCACCTCTCCTAGTCCTAATAGGACTAGGGGGAGGGGGGAGGCGCGCGGCCACCTTGGGCTGCCCCTTTCTCCTTTCCACTAAAGCCCATCTAGGCCCATATGGTTCCCGGGGGGTTCCGGTAACCTCCCGGTACTCCGGTAAAACCCTGATTTCACCCGGAACACTTCTGATATCCAAACATAGGCTTCCAATATATCAATCTTTATGTCTCGACCATTTCGAGACTCCTCGTCATGTCCGTGATCACATCCGGGACTCCGAACAACCTTCGGTACATCAAAATGCATAAACTCATAATATAACTGTCATCGTAACCTTAAGCGTGCGGACCCTACGGGTTCGAGAACAATGTAGACATGACCGAGACACGTCTCCGGTCAATAACCAATAGCGGGACCTGGATGCCCATATTGGCTCCTACATATTCTACGAAGATCTTTATCGGTCAGACCGCATAACAACATACGTTGTTCCCTTTGTCATCGGTATGTTACTTGCCCGAGATTCGATCGTCGGTATCCAATACCTAGTTCAATCTCGTTACCGGCAAGTCTCTTTACTCGTTCTGTAATACATCATCTCGCAACTAACTCATTAGTTGCAATGCTTGCAAGGCTTATGTGATGTGCATTACCGAGAGGGCCCAGAGATACCTCTCCGACAATCGGAGTGACAAATCCTAATCTCGAAATACGCCAACCCAACATCTACCTTTGGAGACACCTGTAATGCTCCTTTATAATCACCCAGTTACGTTGTGACGTTTGGTAGCACCCAAAGTGTTCCTCCGGCAAACGGGAGTTGCATAATCTCATAGTTATAGGAACATGTATAAGTCATGAAGAAAGCAATAGCAACATACTAAACGATCGGGTGCTAAGCTAATGGAATGGGTCATGTCAATCAGATCATTCAACTAATGATGTGACCTCGTTAATCAAATAAAAACTCATTGTTCATGGTTAGGAAACATAACCATCTTTGATTAACGAGCTAGTCAAGTAGAGGCATACTAGTGACACTTTGTTTGTCTATGTATTCACACATGTATTATGTTTCCGGTTAATACAATTCTAGCATGAATAATAAACATTTATCATGATTATAAGGAAATAAATAATAACTTTATTATTGCCTCTAGGGCATATTTCCTTCAGTCAGGACCCATAACCTGAACTTCACGCTGGCACCGGTAACGACAGTTTGCACGGGGACGTAGTTGCTGCAGCCGTGAGGACCCCCCCTGCCAGTACGGAAGGAATGTGTGTTGCCGCCTATCCTCCACTGGTCTCGCCTTGTTGAGCGACGTGTGCGTCGACTGCTTCCTCCAGTGCCTCGCTGCCGCCCGAGAGGGTTTATTCTTGGGCATGGACACCGGTGGCGAGTCAGGGTGTGACATCCAATCTGATGTTGACTTATTATTACTGAAGAGCCAATCGCAAGAGTCAGTGAAAGGAAATAGGATTCAACGTTCATCTGTTGAATTGGAACTCATGATGGCAAAATCACAAATCCAAATCTAACCTCAGATCTTTTAGAGCACCAGGCACCTCCCACCTTCCAAACGGGTGATGGCGAGAATATGACACGGCTCGCGGCTTCTCCGGGTAGGCTGCCGATGCAGCGGTAGATCGTAGGCAACCACTACCCATGCGGCAAGGCACACATGGGCGACATGAGGTGAGGGCGGAGGCGTGCCGCGTGGTAGCCATCGATAGAGCAGAAAGGTAGGTGGAGAGATGAAGACGTAGGGATCGAGAGAGGAGTGGAGAATAAAGAAGGTTCAGGATGCAGCGGGCCCAATGGGCACAAGCTAGTGCTGGTGGATTTTTATGGTGCGGGAGAGTGGTCCGTAGAACGGAAAGTTTTCTAGTTATGTGGAAGGCGAAAGAGGAAGAGACAAGTCGGTTCAGTGACCATGGGATGGCTAAGCAAAGAAAAAATGTATCAATGATTTGTGGATTTGTGGGTGGATTGCTGACCAGGCTAAATTGATTTGCTGAGGTGGAATGTTGCTGATGTGGACAGCTTGCATCTCTAGAGAAATAAGACTGTGGGGTAGTATGTTGATGAGTTCAACAAATTATCTCGCTATGCCCCAGATGATGTGGCCACAGATGCCACTAAACAGGAGAAGTTTCTCGAGGGACTCAGTGATGAGCTGGGAATGCAGCTAATGGTGGCTACCTTCAACAACTACCAGGAGCTGGTAGACAAGGCCACCATACTTGAAGGCAAGCAGCAGCAGATTGATAGCCGCAAAGAGGAAGTATAGCCAGGGGAAGTACAACTCCGGAGCTCGGCAGAAGCCCCGCTATGCCCCATACTCGGGAGGACATACCCATCACAACCATGGAGGACATAACCATGGAGGGAATGGAAACAATCGCAACCACGACAACAACTCCAAGTCAGGCAATGGAGGCAATGGCAACCAGCACCGTCCTACTCCGGCTCAGAAGGATCTGAGTCATATCACCTGTTTCAAGTGCCAGAAGACAGGACACTATGCCACCGATTGTCCGGAGGCCAAGAAGAGGAATGGAAACGACAACGGCAATGGAAGCTCAACAAAGATGCCCAACCCTTTTCCTCGTGCTGAGGTGAATCACATTAACATGGAGGACGTCTATGATCAGCCAGACACTGTGGTTGGTAAGTTTTTATTAAATTCACGTCCAGTGTTGGTACTCTTTGATTTCGGTGCAACGCATTCATTCATATCAAGGGTAGTTGTGGAAAAGTACGGGTTGCCCACTAGGACCCTTAGAACCCCGCTCCAGGTCACTTCCCCAGGAGGAGAGATGATGGCGGGCTTAGGTTGTCATTCAACCCTCAGCATCGGAAATCATGATTTTTTTCCGTAGACCTCATAGTCTTAGAATCCCAGGGATTGAATGTGATCCTAGGCATGGACTGGTTGACGAAGTTTGAAGGGAACATTGATTGTGCCCGCAAGACGATTTTGCTCACCACCCCGGAGCAGAAGAGTTGTATGTATCTAGACGCACACCGATGAAGAATCAGGTGAATTCCCTCACGGGAGTTGTTCAGGAGGAAGTGCCTGTAGTACAAGATTTTTCGGATGTATTTCCGGAGGAATTACCAGGAATGCCACCGGACAGAGAAATAGAATTTTTGATCGAGTTATTACCTGGCACAGCCCCAATATCCAAGAGACCTTATCGGATGCCCCGGAATGATTTGGAAGAGATCAAGCAACAGATCAAGGAATTATTGGAGAAAGGATATATTCGCCCAAGTTCGTCACCTTGGGGAACCCCAGTTCTTTTGGTAGAGAAGAAGGATGGAACCCTGAGAATGGTTGTAGATTATCGTTCATTGAACGACGTGACCATCAAGAATAAGTACCCTCTGCCGATGATTAATGATTTATTTGATCAGCTAGTCGGAGCCAAAGTATTTTCCAAGATCGATCTTCGATCAGGGTATCATCAGCTGAAGATTCGTGAACAGGATATACCCAAAACAGTTTTCACCACCAGGTATGGTTTATATGAGTATACCGTCATGTCATTCGGATTGACTAATGCCCCTGCGTATTTCATGAGCATGATGAACAAGGTATTTATGGAATATCTGGACAAGTTTGTCGTGGTGTTCATCGATGGCATATTGGTTTTCTCCAAGAGCGAGGAAGAGCATAAGGAACATCTGCGTCTAGTTCTGGAGAAACTCCGAGAACATCAGTTATAGGCCATGTTTAGCAAATGTGAATTCTGGTTGAAGGAAGTCGGATTCCTCGGACATGTTATTTTAGGAGAAGGAATAGCATTCGACCCCACCAAGGTTGAATCGGTCACCAACTGGCAGTCCCCCACCTCAGTCAAGGAGATCCGTAGTTTTCTTGGACTTGCAGGATATTATCGGAGATTTATTGAGAATTTCTGCAAGATTGCTAAGCCCATGACGGAGCTGTTGAAGAAGGAAACTAAGTACGTTTGGATCGAGGATTGTGAAGCCAGTTTTCAGGAGTTGAAGAAACGTCTGGTTACAGCCCCAGTGCTCATTTTGCCGGGCATACACAAGGATTACCAGGTATATTGTGATGCTTCTCGTCAAGGACTCGGAGGAGTGCTCATGCAGGAAGGAAAAGTTGTAGCTTATACCTCCAGACAGCTACGACCTCACGAGATGAATTATGCCACACACGATTTGGAGTTAGCAGCCATAGTGCACACACTCAAGACATGGAGACATTTCCTTGTCGGAAATAGTAGTGATGTTTACACGGATCATAAGAGCTTGAAGTACATTTTCACGCAGAAGGAGTTGAACCTCGGACAGAGGAGATGGCTTGAATTGATCAAGGACTATGACATGAGATTGCATTATCACCCAGGGAAGGAAAATGTTGCAGCAGATGCCTTGAGCCGTAAAAGCTATGTGAACACCCTCATAGCTGGAGGATTATCTCAGGAATTAGCCGACGATCTCAGAGAGCTCCGACTGGAGATAGTACCAAGAGGATTTGTCGCCACCTTGGATATACAGTCCACTCTGACCGAAAGATTTCGTGAAGCGCAGAAGACGGACAAGGAAATTGCAGAGATAAAGGAAAAGATGAGTAACGGAAAGGCTAAAGGTTTTCATGAGGATGAACACGGAACTTTATGGTTTGAGGATCGTATCTATGTGCCCAATGACCCAGAGGTCAGGAAGTTAATTCTTTAGAGGGCCCATGATTCACCGTACTCAATTCACCCAGGCAACACCAAGATGTATCTGGATTTGAAAGAAAGTTTCTGGTGGACAGGTATGAAGAAGGATATTGTCGAGTACGTAGCAGTATGCGATGTTTGTCAGCGAGTAAAGGCGGAACATCAGAAGCTGGCAGGGTTACTTCAACCATTGCCGATTCCCGAGTGGAAATGGGAAAAACTTGGAATGGACTTTATCACAGGAGTACCCAGGACCCGTTCAGGTTATGACTCCATCTGGGTAGTAGTTGATCGCTTGACCAAGGTAGCTCATTTCATTCCCGTGAAGACTATATATACCAACGCTAAGTTAGCCAAGATATACATGACCAGGCTCGTATGTCTGCATGGAGTTCCGAGGAGTATCATGTCAGATAGAGGAACACAATTTACCTCAAAGTTTTGGAATCAGTTGCATGAAACTTTGGGTACGAGGCTGGAGTTCAGTACAACTTTTCATCCGTAGACAGATGGACAGACCGAGAGAGTCAACCATATTCTGGAGGACATGTTGAGAGCCTGTGCGCTAGACTACGGGTCTAGCCGGGATGACAATTTGCCATATGCAGAGTTCTCGTACAACAACAGCTACCAGACCAGTCTGAAGATGGCCCCTTTCGAAGCTCTATACGGAAGGAGGTGCAGAACACCATTGTTGTGGGATGCTGTTGGAGACCGAAAACTTTTTGGTCCCGATCTTATCAGAGATTCTGAAGAGAAGGTCAAGCTGATTCGAGACCGACTTAAGATAGCCCAGTCGAGACAGAAGAGTTATGCCGACAGTAAACACAATGAGATAATGTATGAAGTTGGAGACCGAGCATATCTCCGTGTGTCCCCACTTCGAGGAATCAAGAGGTTTGGTGTTAAAGGAAAATTAGCACCCAGGTTCATTGGCCCCTACAAAATCCTCGAACGCAGAGGAGAAGTTGCATATAAGCTGGAATTGCCAGAAGGATTGTCAGGAGTTCACGATGTCTTTCACGTATCCCAGCTGAAGAAATGCCATGCCGAGATGGACGATATTCCTTTGAGAGACACAGTACCCCTAGAGGCCATACAGCTTGACAGTGATCTGACTTATGAGGAGAAACCCGTTAGAATTCTCGAGACTGCGAACAGAGTTACCTGCAACAAGATCATCAAGTTTTGCAAGGTTCTATGGAGCCACCACTCCGAGGAGGAAGCCACCTGGGAGCGAGAAGAAGATCTCCGCCGAGACCACCCGCACCTATTTGCTAGCCAACCCGAATCTCGAGGGCGAGATTCATCTTAAGGAGGGTAGGTTTGTAACATCCCAAATTTTAAATTTGGAATGTTTTACAATTATTAGTTAAGCATCTGTGTATATTGTTTGAAATTGTGTGGCATTTGGAATTTTCAAAGGCATTTGAGTTTTGTTTGAATTGGATTCAACTTGGCATAATTTACTTCAAATATCCCTGACAAATACTTGATCAAAAGTATGACAGGAGCTAACATGACACTCCAAAAATGTCAGAACAAAAATATGGCCAAAAAGTTTGAATTCAAATTTGAATTTTATTTGGGATTTCCGGAAAATGTTTTTTTAGTTTGTGTTTTGCCTCTGGAAAAATGTCCACGTTTTAGGATTATTTCCCCTGAGAATTTTGATATATATATATGTCATATATAAAAATACTATAGTTTTTTCTATATTTAGTTTTCTCTCTGTGGTTATTCAAAAAAACAAATAGGAAAAAAACCCAGGCGCGCCAGGCGCCAGGCCAGCAGGCCCAGTCGCCAAGGCCGCAGCCCACTAGCGCCGAGCCGCCAGCCCAGCGCAGCGCGCCGCACGCCCGAGCCGCCTCCGCTTCGGTCGCCCGCTCGCCTCCTCCCCTCTCTCTCCCACTGGCCCGCGGGGTCCACCCTATCCCTAACCACTCGCCCACGTCATGCCGCACCAGAGCGCGACCGCCGCCGCCCGTCGCCGCGATCTTCTCGGGATTGCGATCCCGCGTTGCCTCCTCGCCCACGATCATGCCCTATATAAAGCCTTGCCCCTTCTCTTCTGAACCCCCCCAAAAACCCTACCCCAACACCCACCATAGCTCGCGCCATCTCCAAACGCATCTCGCCGCCGCCGCCTCGGTTCGCCGCCGTTTCTGCCGCCGGTGAGCATTCCCCTTGCTTCCAAGCTACACCACCCAAACCCCTTCTCGTCCCGCACCTCTTTGACATCCTATCGTCGCCCAGGAACCATTGAAGTCGTTGCCCCGAGCTCGACCGCCGCTCGCCGGAGCTGCAGCTCACCAGGGAGCAGTCGTCGTCGCCCCGACTGCCACCGTCGTCCCCAAGCTCCAACAACTCCACCACCACCTCCGCCTCGCTCCGTCGCATCTCCCTGACATCACTGCCGTCGCCCCGGACCACCGGAGCCCCTCCGCCACCGATGCCCGAGTCGCCCCTGTCATCTTCGTCTGTCGCCGCCGTCCACTGTAAGCCCGAGCTCCCCTCCACCGTTAGATCTCGCATGTACGGCTTAGATTAGATCCGCGAAGGGTTAGGTTATTTTCAATAGATCGGTTTAGTTTACGATTTATTTTCCGGTTTAGTTAGACCGGACCGATCGGTTTTTTACTTAGCCCGTATATGTTTCAGTTAAAGGTCGCTCGCGCGTTAGATAGTTTTAGAGCGCTCACTGTTTCGGCCCGTTAGCGCATTAGTTTATTTTAGTTTTATTCCAGTTTCTGTTTTTAGCAGAATAGTTCTGTTTTTGTAAAATATATATCTTTTAGGTTATTTATTATTTTCAGTTGATTATTTTTTTTGTTAGTTTACAAATTTCCTATAGTTTCTGTAGAAAATAGATTCGGCCATGTTTAAGTTTATAAAAATAGTTTTATATTAGTTTTAGTCAGATTAGTATTTCTACTATAATTTGAGTTAGGATTATTCCTTTTTAGTGATTCTTTTTGTCACTGCTTTGTTTTGACCTTGCCTAACAGTAGGAATTTATTTGGGTATTTTTAGTCTTTATTAAAAATAGTTTTACTCGAAATCAAGCTTTTCTAGTTTTTTAGCTGGCTGCTGTTTTCTGTTGTTCTAATTAATTTTGGATTTTATTTCACCTCTGTTATAGTTTGTTTTAGATTAGTTTCTGTAGTTACAGAGGGTGAACTTTTATTTACAGAAAAAATAAAATGTTTTTTCTTGCTAGTTGTTGGTTTGGAGTTCTTCGAGTTTTGTTTGGTTTTGGTTTGAGTGCTTGTGTGATTTCCTTTAGCTTGCTGTTATGATATTTAGTGGAATATTTATTTGTGCTATTGTTTAACTCGATAGAATTTTTGAAGTGCGAAGCTTGCTATCTCGAGTCACTAGCGTTTGAAGACTGTCAGCCAGGCAAGTCATTTGATCATGTTTTACAATACCTATGATTTTGTTGCATTAGAATTATTCCTCCCCACCATGCATGCAGTAGGAGAATTTTAAGTTATGTCTTGAGTAGTATCATGAGGTAGGATGAACCCATTTCCCCTTGTTACTATTGCCCGGGACGATGTAGTTTATTTTGCTATGCTTGTAGACGGGGTTGGTTGAGAGATTCATAAGGGAGATGTGAGAGTCAAGATGATGACAACCCCATGACTTCAAGCTCAAGATGGACTTCAAATTCACTACTGGGTGGAGGACGGTTGACGGGCACCCTGGAGGAACCAGCGGATGGCCGGGATGCATGGAGAAGCGCCATGACATCTTGCGGAAAGCTTCACCCAGCCACGAAGAGACGGATGGATACCCCTTAACCGGAAGCTTACCTGTGTAGCCGCAAGCCATTATGGGCTCTGGCTGGGTTGACCTTAGGCGTGACTCTAGACGGACGATGCCAGCAGATGTAGAAGAACGGTAGGACATGGATGGGCACCGGCAGTGCCCAGAGAAACTCTATGGAAGACCCTGTTTCGTTCGTCCCGTCTTCAAACACCAGGCAGTGCGAGGACATAAAGGAGGGAACGAATCTTGCGGGTAAAGTGCAGAAGACTCTGCAGAGCAACAACCTAATCGATTAGCCGTGTCCCCGGTTACGGACATTTGAGCCTCTGGAATTGGAGTATTTCCAAAATCTCAACACCGAACAAATAAATTAATTGAGGGGTTAATTAATAATTGGGAATGAGACATTGGTTGGCGGAACCATCTCAATAACTACCAACATTTTGTAGTAATTGCAAGCAAGACCTTTGTTGCAGGGAAAAACTGCCTTTTCGCAAAAATATAAAACTTAGAGCCCCACAGCCAAATTGCATATAGTGTTAGCATTATCATTTGCTGTTTTCTCTATGACTTGTCGGCATATTCAAAATGCCGACCTACACGGCTGCAATGTCTCATGTTGCAGAGGATTTTTTCGACCAGGCGTGAGGCTACGATCTACGCTTGGCGATTGCCCTATGGAGTCGGATGGACTCGCTATTCGTCTATGCTTCCGCAGCTTTATTTAGTTTATTTCTCATGAGTTGGCCTTCGGCCGAATTTATTATGATGTAATAAAGACTCAATATGAGAATCGTGTAATAAATTCAGGAGTGATTGAACTTTGAATCTTTTCATCAATGTACTGTGTGTGCCAGCATGATCTTGGGATGGTACAGCTACACAGAGACTTGACCGATTTTGGGTCGGGTCATTACAGAGATGGTATCACTATAAGTAGGAGAGTCAGTAGCGGCATGCATACATGTTGAAGCCAACTACACTGTATATTAACACATGAAACTCACAGAAAGGAAACTATAGAGTAAAGAAAAAAGTGACCTGTAAACATCAAAATACTCATGTCATTCATAAAAGGCACATCCATAATTAATAAAGTGGCCGTATGCATCGCCCAGATGCAGAGGACGGGTGTCGGTGTCAAAACCAGCGGATCTCAGGTAGGGGGTCCCGAACTGTGCGTCTAAGGCGGATGGTAACAGGAGGCAGGGGACACGAAGTTTACCCAGTTTCGGGCCCTCTTGAAGGAGGTAATACCTACGTCCTGCTTGGTTGTTCTTGATGATATGAGTATTACAAGAGTTGATCTACCATGAGATCGTAGAGGCTAAACCCTAGAAGCTAGCCTATGGTATTATTGTATGTTCTCCTACGGATTAAACCCTTTGGTTTATATAGACACCGGAGGGGGCTAGGGTTACACAGAGTCGGTTACAAGGGAGGAGATCTACATATCCGTATTGCCTAGCTTGCCTTCCACGCCAAGGAGAGTCCCATCCGGACACGGGACGAAGTCTTCAATCTTGTATCTTCATACTCCAACATTCTGGCCAAAGGATATAGTCCGGCTGTCCGGAGACCCCCTAATCTAGGACTCCCTCAGTAGCCCCTGAACCAGGCTTCAATGACGATGAGTCCGGCACGCAGTATTGTCTTCGGCATTGCAAGGCAGGTTCCTCCTCCGAATACTCCATAGAAGATTTTGAACACAAGGATAGTTTCCGGCTCTGCAAAACAAGTTCCACATACCACCGTAGAGAGAATAATATTTCCACAAATTTGATCTGCTGACACGTTTTGCCCACATGACATCACGTCATGGCCCTGTCATTATTCGAACTGTTTTTCTCAACCAGCACCGCACATATCGCGAGGCGGTTTTCTCGACACGTCTTGTCGAAGCAGAGATCGTGTCCCCCTTATTACGGGATTCTCATCAATACGGACGTGGGTAACCCAACCGTGCCCGTTGGTATGACTTGATGACCCACAAGTATAGGGGATCTATCGTAGTCCTTTCGATAAGTAAGAGTGTCGAACCCAACGAGGAGCAGAAGTAAATGATAAGTGGTTTCCAGCAAGGTATTCTCTGCAAGTACTGAAATAAGTGGTAACAGATAGTTTTGTGATAGGATAATTTGTAACGAGCAACAAGTAACAAAAGTAAATAAAGTGCAGCAAGGTGTCCCAATCCTTTTGTAGCAAAGGATAAGCCTGGACAAACTCTTATATGATGTAAAGTGCTCCCGAGGACACATGGGAATATCGTCAAGCTAGTTTTCATCACGTTCATATGATTCGCGTTCGGTACTTTGATAATTTGGTATGTGGGTAGACCAGTGCTTGGGTGCTGCCCTTACTTGGACAAGCATCCCACTTATGATTAACCTCTATTGCAAGCATTCGCAACTACAACAAAAGTATTAAGGTAAACCTAACCATAGCATGAAACATATGGATCCAAATCAGCCCCTTACGAAGCAACGCATAAACTAGGGTTCAAGCTTCTGTCACTCTAGCAACCCATCATCTACTTATTACTTCCCAATGCCTTCCTCTAGGCCCAAACAATGGTGAAGTGTCATGTAGTCGATGTTCACATAACACCACTAGAGGAGAGACAACATACATCTCATCAAAATATCGAACGAATACCAAATTCACATGACGACTAATAGCAAGACTTCTCCCATGTCCTCAGGAACAAAAGTAACTACTCACAAAGCATAAACATGTTCATAATCAGAGGGGTATTAATATGCATATAGGATCTAAACATATGATCTTCCACTGATTAAACCAACTAGCATCAACTACAAGGAGTAAGTAACACTACTAGCAACCTACTAGCACCAATCCCGGACTTGGAGACAAGAATTGGATACAAGAGATGAACTAGGGTTTTGAGATGAGATGGTGCTGATGAAGATGTTGATGGAGATTGCCCTCTCCCGATGAGAGGAGCGTTGGTGATGACGATGGCGATGATTTCCCCCCCGGGAGGGAAGTTTCCCCGGCAGAACAGCTCCGCCAGAGCCCTAGATTGGTTCCGCCAAGGTTCCGCCTCGTGGCGGCGGAGTTTCGTCCGAGAAGATGGCTTATGATTTTTTTCCAACGAAAGACTCCATATAGCAGAAGATGGTCACCGCAGGGCCACCAGGGGGCCCACGAGGTAGGGGGCGCGCTCTAGGGGGTAGGGCGCGCCACCCACCCTCGTGGGCAGGGTGTGGCCCCCCTGGTGAGTTTCTTCCGCTGAGTATTTTTTACATATTTGGAAAACATCTCCCGTGAAGTTTCAGGACTTTTGGAGCTGTGCAGAATAGGTCTCTAATATTTGCTCCTTTTCCAGCCCAGAATCCCAGCTGCCGGCATTCTCCCTCTTTATGTAAACCTTGTAAAATAAGAGAGAATAGGCATAAGTATTGTGACATAATGTGTAATAACAGCTCATAATGCAATAATATTGATATAAAAGCATGATGCAAAATGGACGTATCAACTCCCCCAAGCTTAGACCTCGCTTATCCTCAAGCAAAAAGCCGAAGTCGAAAAATATGTCCACATGTTTAGAGATAGAGGTGTCGATAAAAATAAAATACGGACATGAGGGCATCATGATCATTCTTAGAACAACAACTTATATAATTCTTGTCATATAATCTCTTACGCTAGAGTAATAATTCAATCACAATATCAAGTATGAATTGTAAACTTCATTGAAAACTAACAAACTACAATCTCAGTCATTGAAGCAATTGCAATTTATCATAACATAGGAAAGAGTCAATGTATAAGAGCTTTTCAGCAAGTCCACATACTCAACTATCATATAATCTTTCACAATTGCTGACACTCACGCAATACTTATGGGTATGGAGTTTCAATCGGACACAGAGAAAGATAGGGGCTTATAGCATTGCCTCCCAACGTTTTACCTCAAGGGTAATGTCAACAATAATAGTTCATGAAAACTCACATCCAATTAGCCATATATACCAGGATCTTTCCAACATATTGTGCTTGCCAAAGGAAAAAATGTAAAAAGGAAGGGTGAAGATCACCATGACTCTTATGCAAGGTAGGAGGTAAAAGTAAAAGATAGGCCCTTCGCAGAGGGAAGCAGAGGTTGTCATGCGCTTTTATGGTTGGATGCACAAAATCTTAATGCGAAAGAACGTCACTTTACATTGCCACTTGTGATATGGACCTTTATTATGCAGTTTGTCGCTTTTATTTCTTCCATATCACACGATCGTATAAAGCTTATTTTCTCCCACACTAATAAGTCATACATATTTAGAGAGCAATTTTCATTGCTTGCACCGATGACATCTTACTTAGAGGATCTTACTCAATCCATAGGTAGGTATAGTGGACTCTCATGGCAAAACTGGTTTAAGGGTATTTAGAAGCACAAGTAGTATCTCTACTTGGTGCAATGAATTTGGCTAGCATGAGGGGGAAAGACAAGCTCATCATGTTGGAAGATCCAAGACAATATAATTCATCTTAGATGTAAGAAAACATAACCCATTATGTTGTCTTCCTTGTCCAATGTCAACTCTTTAGCACGTCATATTTTAATGAGTGCTCACAATCATAAAAGAGGTCCAAGATAGTATATTTATATGTGAAGACCTCTCTTTCTTTATTACTTCCTATTAATTGCAACGATGACCAAAACTGAGTTTGTCAGGCCTCAACAACTTTTATTCATCACACTCTTTCTATGTGAGCTCATTACTCTCCATAAGACTCACATGATCTCTTTGTTTCTTTTTATTTCTTTCTCTTTTCTTTTATTCCCTTAGGATCATGGAAAAATAATTAAGCCCTTGACTCAACACTAATCTTTATTATATAGCTCACGGACTCAATTACATAGAAGGATAATAAAGCAAAACTCATGACTAAATCATACTAAGAACTTTTATTCTACTAGATCAAGATATTACCAAAAGGATAGAACTAAGAAAAACGGTAAAGATAAAAGTGATGGTGATACGATACCGGGGCACTCCCCCAAGCTTGGCAGTTGCCAAGTGGAGTGCCCATACCCATGTGATTATGTCTCCTTCGTTGGTGAAGAAGGTGGGGTTGTTGATGATGGATAGTCGCACATCGGTCGTAGGAGGTCTTCTAACTTGCGGATAATGCCCTTGAGTGCGATGATATGCTCCTTCAACAAAATATTTTCACGTGTGAGATACTTATTTTGTATACGAGCTAACTCAATCATCTTGAAAGCTTCGATCTCTGTTGGGGTAAGAAGATTGTGATCAAGTTGAAAGGTGTCTTCTGTTGCCGGAACTTGGTCCTCCATGGCCTTCTTGATCCCTTCATCCTTGTTGATCTCCATGGGTTCTTCTCTCTTCAGCTCTATCTTCATTAGCCAAGCATCGTTGCCCTCATGATTGGAGGAGGAGGGAGATGACATAGTGCCTGGCCTTGACAACCCTGACAGAAAACAACTCGAAACAAAGACATGAGATTTTTGCGTGATACGGGAGTCAAAACCCCCGGGAGATTATATAATGAATTTTTACCGACCAAAATACGTGTCGTGTACAAAAACGAAGTCCGGAGAGCACACGAGGTGCCCACGAGGTAGGGGGGCGCGCCCAGTAGGGTAGGGCGCGCCCTCCACCCTCATGGAGCCCTCGTGTCCTTCCCAGACCGCTACTTATTTTTCTATTTTTCTAAATATTCCAAAAAGGAGAAATATTGCCTTAAAAACTGTTTTGGAGTCGGTTTACTTATCGTACCACATACCTATTCCTTTTCGGAGTCTGAAACGTTCCGAAAAGTGTCCCTTATGTATTCCTCCGGGGTTACGGTTTCAATAACATTGGTTACAACATTTATGGGATTACCTGATATATAATGTTTGATTCTTTGACCGTTCACCACCTTCCGATTTGTGCCTTCGAAGTTGTTGATTTTTATGGCACCGGAACGGTAGACCTCATCGATAACGTAAGGACCTTCCCATTTAGAGAGAAGTTTTCCTGCAAAAAATCGTAAACGAGAGTTGTATAGTAATACATAATCACCTACATTAAACTCACGCTTTTGTATTCTTTTGTCATGCCATCTTTTAACTTTTTCTTTAAACAACTTGGCATTTTCGTAGGCTTGGGTTCTCCATTCATCAAGTGAGCTAATATCAAATAACCTCTTCTCACCGGCAAGTTTAAAATCATAACTAAGTTCTTTAATAGCCCAATAAGCCTTGTGTTCTAGTTCGAGAGGTAAGTGACATGCTTTTCCATAGACCATTTTATACGGAGACATGCCCATAGGATTTTTATATGCAGTTCTGTAGGCCCATAATGCATCATCTAGTTTCTTGGACCAGTTCTTTCTAGACCTATTAACAGTCTTTTGCAAAATTAATTTGAGTTCTCTATTACTCAATTCTACTTGACCACTAGACTGAGGATGATAAGTACATGCAATTCTATGATTAACATCATATTTAGCATGCATTTTACGAAAAGCACCATGAATAAAATGTGAACCACCATCGGTCATTAAATATCTAGGGACTCCAAATCTTAGAAAAAATAACTTCTTTAAGCATTTTAATAGAAGTGTTATGATCAGCACTACTAGTTGGAATAACTTCTACCCACTTAGTAACGTAATCAACAGCAACTAAAATATGTGTATAACCATTAGAGGAAGGAAAAGGTCCCATATAGTCAAAGCCCCAAAAATCAAATGGTTCAATAACAAGTGAATAGTTCATAGGCATTTCTTGACATCTACTAATATTACCAACTCTTTGACATTCATCACAAGATAAGACAAACATGCGGGCATCCTTGAAGAGTGTAGGCCAATAAAAACCAGATTGCAATACCTTATGTGCAGTTCTATCTCCAGCATGGTGTCCTCCATAAGCTTCGGAGTGACACTTGCGTAGGATCTGTTCCTGTTCATGCTCAGGTACACAACGTCTAATAACACCATCTACTCCTTCTTTATAAAGATGTGGGTCATCCCAAAAGTAATGCCTCAAATCATAGAAGAACTTTTTCTTTTGCTGGTATGTGAAACTAGGTGGTATAAACTTAGCAACAATGTAATTAGCATAATCAGCATACCATGGAGCAGTATGAGAAGCATTTATGACATTTAATTGCTCATCAGGAAAGCTATCATCAATAGGTAGTGGGTCATCAAGCACATTTTCTAACCTAGACAAGTTGTCTGCAACGGGGTTCTCAGCTCCTTTTCTATCAACAATATGCAGATCAAATTCTTGTAGCAAGAGAACCCATCTAATAAGTCTAGGTTTAGCATCTTTCTTTTCCATGAGATATTTAATAGCAGCATGATCAGTGTGAATAGTTACTTTAGAATCAACAATATAAGGTCTGAACTTATCACAAGCAAATACAACCACTAAGAATTCTTTTTCAGTAGTAGCATAATTTCTTTGAGCATTGTCTAGAGTTTTACTAGCATATTGAATAACATTTAGTTTTTTTATCAACTCTTTGTCCTAGAACAGCACCTACAACATAATCACTAGCATCACACATAATTTCAAAGGGTAAATTCCAATCAGGTGGCAGAGATCAATGCTTTCTTAAGTATTTCAAATGCTTCTACACAATCATCATCAAAAACAAATGGTATATCTTTTTGTAATAAATTAGTCAGAGGCCGAGAGATTTTTGAGAAATCCTTAATGAACCTCCTATAAAAACCGGCATGACCAAGGAAACTTCTTATACCTTTGATGTCCTTGGGACATGACATCTTTTCAATAGCATCAACCTTGGCTTTATCAACCTCAATACCTCTTTCAGAAACTTTATGCCCCAAGACAATACCTTCATTAACCATAAAGTGACACTTTTCCCAATTCAAGACAAAATTAGTTTCTTCACATCTCTGCAAAACTCGCTCAAGGTTGCTCAAGCAATCATCAAAAGAAGATCCATAGACGGAAAAGTCGTCCATGAAAACCTCACAAATCTTTTCACAAAAGTCAGAAAAATATAGCCATCATGCATCTTTGAAAGGTAGCAGGTGCATTACATAGACCAAAAGGCATACGTCTATAAGCAAAGGTACCAAAAGGGCATGTAAAAGTAGTCTTTGATTGATCTTTGACTGACACAGGTATTTGAGAGAAACCAGAATAACCATCTAGAAAGCAAAAATGTGTATGTTTGGACAATCTTTCTAGCATTTGATCGATAAAAGGTAAGGGGTAATGATCTTTTTTAGTAGCCTTATTTAATTTGCGGAAATCAATTACCATCCTATAACCTGTAATAATTCTTTGAGGAATCAATTCATCTTTATCATTAGGAACAACAGTAATACCTTCCTTCTTAGGGACACAATGGACATGACTTACCCACTGACTATCAGCAATGGGATAGATTATACCTGCCACAAGGAGCTTTAGTATCTCCTTTCTTACCACTTCTTTCATTTTAGGATTCAGTCGGTGTTGATGATCACGAACTAGTTTAACATCTTCTTCCAAATTAATTTTATGTTGACATAGAGTGAGACTAATGCCATTAAGACCATCAAGAGTATACCCAATAGCAGCACGGTGCTTCTTCAGAGTTTTCAATAATCTCTTGAGCGATGATTTCTCCTTCATGAGGCCAAAAATCTTATATTTACTAATTGGAGGCAGCTTTCTAGCATTTACATTAATCCACATCATCAAGATTAATTTATCCATTAGATTAAAATTTTAATGGCTAAGATCTGTTAAAAGTCCGTGACTTATATAAAGATATGGCGTACGTAAAGAATAGAACATGCACGTATATAAAAGATAGACACAACCTTATAATATAGAAAAGGGAATCACGCTTTCCAAAAGAGAAAAAATAGAGAAGGGAATCACGTAAACAAGAGTCCTCATGCTACAAGAAAAGACCATAGTACAGAATCATATAAAAAAGAGTCCTCATGCTACAAGAAAAGACCATAGTACAGAATCATATAAAAAAGAGTCCTCATGCTACAAGAAAAAGAGCCATCATGACTTTATAACAAAAAGGCCATTATGACACACGACCAAGTTTTCCTTTGACAATATCTGCCTTCTCCCATTGCAAAAGAAATATACTCTTCTGTTTTTTATAAAAAGTAAAAAAGATACATCAGAATACTCACGTTCTGTCTTCTGAACAAAAGAAAATGCATAAGTACAAAATTTAATGGTCAAGATTTTTCAGAAGTCTCGGCTTATAAATGTACACCACTACTTGCAGAATTGTACCAACACGTATAATGAGAGGACACGGCTTTATCTAATATAAGAGAAAAATATCCGGTACAAAAAAGGACCCCTCATGCTATAGAGAAGGAGATATCACAGTTTTAAAAAATGTCATCATCTCACACGTGCAAGTTCTAAAATATTTGTGTTATCTGTTTTTAAGACAGAGAAAAGATGATAAGTACAAATAATCACAAGACTTCTTCCAAAAAAAGAAAAAAACTAAAACTAAAAGATGTACGAATAAATAATCTTCTCCTCCCGTGAAAAAAGCACACATCCCAGTTCGCGCCAAAATAAAACTCCTTGCATCCTTCTCTTGAAAAAAGACAAAAGGATCTTAAAATATAGGAGTCGACTAGCCGCATGTTAGAAGTAAAGTCTATGCCTGATTGAAAAAGAAATTTCAATCTCACCACATGCAAAAATAAGACCAATTGAGATATTACTGTCAAGGTCATTAATGTGCGAAATTGCTTAATCTATACACATAAAAATATATCATACTCCCTCCATCCCAAAATAAGTGTCTCAATAGTGTACTAACTTTAGCCGTCAGAAAATAATACATGTGATTATTGTTTGTTACAATTGTTTCAAATAACTTATAATTTGTTCAGTATTATGATATCTAAAATTTAACCTCCTATCTTATACATGTTAATATAATTTTGTTAACAATTGTCTCCAAATAATAGCTAGACCGTGCAGGTGCACCGGATGATGACTAGTTATATATAAAATTGCGATCGCGATGAACAAGATGCATAGGATAAAACTTCTGATGAAATTCCAATTTCAATCGTTTGTAATTCCAAGACCTCATATCATCACATAGCCTATACCATGTCGATGCATCTCCCCTCAAAGATAAAGGGAAGACCTTCTTCTTAACAACATCCCCGGGTACACCTGCAAGCTTAAATAATCCACAAACTTCATCCACATATATCAGATGTTCATCAGGATATTTTGTTCCATCTCCTAGAAAAGGATTAGCTAGCAGTTTTTCTATCATACCCGCAGGAACTTCAAAGCAAGCATTTTCATTTTTATATTCATTTTCAGTAGGTCGAGTAGGTTGAGGAGCAACTCTTTGCTCTACTGGTCGAGGTGAAGATACCCCGAACAAGCCCTCAGAGGATTACTTTCCATTGTAACAAGTGACAATAAATTTCAGCACACTATATAATTTTTTCCTTACCAAATTCCACCTACCAAAGGCGCTTCACTCCCCGGCAACGGCGCCATAAAAGAGTCTTGATGACCCATAAGTATAGGGGATCTATCGTAGTCCTTTCGATAAGTAAGAGTGTCGAACCCAACGAGGAGCAGAAGGAAATGATAAGCGGTTTCCAGCAAGGTATTCTCTGCAAGTACTGAAATAAGTGGTAACAAATAGTTTTGTGATAGGATAATTTGTAACGAGCAACAAGTAACAAAAGTAAATAAAGTGCAGCAAGGTGGCCCAATCCTTTTGTAGAAAAGGACAAGCCTGGGCAAACTCTTATATGATGTAAAGCGCTCCCGAGGACACATGGGAATATCGTTGTGGGAGTCATGGATTAGGGGGTCTCCGGACAGCCGGAGTATCTTCATTGGACGGACTGTTAGACTATGAAGATACAAGATTGAAGACTTTGTCTCGTGTCCGGATGGGACTCTACTTGGCGTGGAAGGCAAGCTAGGCAATACGTATATGGATATCTCCTCCTTTGTAACCGACCTTGTGTAACCCTAACCCTCTCCGGTGTCTATATAAACCGGAGGTTTTAGTCCGTAGGACAACAATCACAACATACAATCATACCATAGGCTAGCTTCTAGGGTTTAGCCTCTCTGATCTCGTGGTAGATCTACTCTTGTAACACCCATATCTTCAATATTAATCAAGCAGGACGTAGGGTTTTACCTCCATCAAGAGGGCCCGAACCTGGGTAAAACTTCGTGTCCCTTGCCTCATGTTACCGTCCGGCCTAGACGCACAGTTCGGGACCCCCTACCCGAGATCCGCCGGTTTTGACACCGACATTGGTGCTTCCATTGAGAGTTCCTCTATGTCGTCGCCGTTAGGCTTGATGGATCCTACTATCATCGATAGCGATGCGATCCAGGGTGAGACTTTTCTCCCCGGACAGATCTTCATATCCGACGGCTTTGCACTGCGGGCTAATTCGCTTGGCCATCTGGAGCAGATTGAAAGCTACGCCCTTGGCCATCAGGTCAGATTTGGAAGTTTGAATTACACGGCCAATATCCATGGGGACTTGATCTTCGACGGATTCGAGCCACAGCCGGGCGCGCCGCACTGTCGCGATGGGTATGACCTAGCTCTGCCGCCGAACAGTACCCCAAAAGCCGCGCCCACATCAGCTCCGACCCTCAGTTCGGAGCCAACTGCGCTAATCGAGGACGGGTGGTTAGACACCGCCTCAGGGGTTGCAGTCTCAACGGCGATCAAGCCGAACACTAGCATAAATCTCCGCGCAGCCCGTGATTCCAAGGCATCAGACTCTTTTCCGGACTCTAAACCATCCGCACTCCTGCCGATCGAATCCAATGGGGCGCCAATCATGGAATTCACCGCCGCGAGTATCTTTCAGCACTCGCCCCTCGGCGACATTCTGAATTCACTAAAGTCTCTCTCTTTGTCAGGAGAGCCCCGGCCGTATTATGGCCAACAGGATTGGGATGCGGACGACGAAGAAATTCGACACCCACCCACCACCCACTTAATAGCCACTGTCGATGACTCAACCGACATGCTCGACTTCGACTCCGAAGACATCGACGGTATGGACAACGATGCGGGAGGCGAACAGGAGCCACCACCCACAGGGCGTTGGATGTCCACTTCATCATATGACGTATACACGATGAACACACCACAAGATGACGACGAGGAACAGAACGATGCACCGAAGGCTTGTTCCCTCGAGAAGTAGTCAAACCGGCGACGCAGGCACCGTCCCAAATCCCGCCTCGCCAGGAATAACGATCACACAGACCCAGCGTTGGAGCAGGGCGAACCACTGCCGGACCACGGCCATAAGGAGAGTCAAACCGAACAAACCAATTCGGTCAAAGATAATAGTCCGGCCGACACAACGCCGGACAAGCACCCGGAGCAGCAAAATGCCCGTCAAAGGCTTGTGGCCACCGCGAGGAGTCTGAAAAAGCAGAAGCAAAGGCTCAAGGCTGCGCAGGACACACTCCAAATCAGATGGAGTAAAGTACTCAACACAGCAGCGAAGTACGGCGACAATCGCCCCACCAAGAGCTACCCAAAGCGGAAGTTGCTACCCGAATTCGATGAGGAGGCCTCAGACCCCTCACAACCAAAAATCAAAACAGCCACCTGGCCGGATAGACGACCTCACGACCAACATAGAGCGGCAAACAATGCCACTCACAAGACAATATGCGATCCACGCGAGGGCTTGCACCAAAAGGACAGCGCAACCAGATCCATCTATGGACCACGCAAGCGCGCCCCAGCATATGATATAACACAACAAACATCCGAACAACGCGGTACACCCAGATACAGGGGTGCCGCACACCCCCTATGTTTCACCGATAAGGTGCTGGATCATGAATTTCCAGAGGGATTCAAACCTGTAAACATAGAGGCATACGACAGAACAACAGACCCTGGGGGTCTGGATCGAGGACTATATCCTCCACATCCATATGGCTCGAGGAGATGATCTCCACGCCATCAAGTATTTACCACTCAAACTCAAAGGGCCAGCCCGTCACTGGCTTAAAGGCATCCCCGAAAACTCGATTGGAAGCTGGGCAAAGCTCGAAGACGCTTTTCGGGCAAACTTTCAAGGGACCTATGTCCGACCTCCGGACGCGGATGATTTGAGTCATATAACTCAACAGCCCGGAGAGTCAGCCCGAAAGCTTTGGAACAGGTTTCTTACCAAAAAGAACCAAATTGTCGACTGTCCGAACGCCGAAGCCTTGACAGCTTTTAAGCACAGTGTCCGTGACGAATGGCTTGCCCGACACCTCGGCCAAGAAAAACCAAGAACAATGGCAGCACTAACAAGCCTCATGACCCGCTTTTGCGCGGGTGAGGACAGCTGGCTAGCCCGATGCAGCACCAGCAACCCCAGTACATCTGAAGTTAGAGATGGAAACGGGAAATCACGGCGCAACAACAATAACAAACGCTGGAATAAAGGAGACATCACGAAGAGCACGGCAGTAAACGCCCGATTCATAAGCTCTCGGCCAGGTCAGCAAAAGCCGCCCTCTAAAGGTGCTAGAGATGAACTGTCCAGCCTAAAAAAAATTCTGGACCAAATATGTCAGGTCCATAGCACCCCCGGCAAACCAGCCAATCATACCCACAGAGAATGTTGGGTCTTCAAGCAGTCCGGCAAGCTCAATGCCGTACATAAGGGGGAGGAAACGCCAAGCAAAGATGAGGATGAGCCTCTCAAGAAAGACACCGGGGAACAAAAGAAATTTCCACCAGAAGTCAAAACAGTAACGTGTTACACGCGATCAATGGAAAAAACAAAACGACACTCCCAGAAAAATACGCCCGAGGGCCTATCACCGCGGAGTCCTGCCACTGGTCGTCTCAACCGATCACTTTCAACCATCATGATTACTCAGCAAGTATCCGGCGTGCAGGATGGGCTGCCCTGGTATTAGACCCAATAATTGATGGATACCACCTCACACGAGTCCTGATGGACGGTGGCAGCAGTCTAAACCTGATATACCAGGATACAATCCGCAAAATGGGGATAGACCCAGCAAAAATTTGCCATAGCAATACTACCTTTAAAGGAGTAACGCCAGGCCCAGGGGCTCATTGCACGGGCTCCCTGCTACTAAAGGTTATATTCGGCTTCCCCGATAACTTCCGTAGCGAACATTTAACCTTCCACATTGCCCCCTTTCAAAATGGCTATCAAGCACTATTCGGACGCGAAGCTTTCGCTCGCTTTAACGCAATACCACACTACGCTTCCCTCACACTCAATATGCCCGGTCCACGTGGCATCATTACAGTGAACGGAAGTATTAAGCGATCCCTGCACGCCGAAGAGCGTGCGGCTGCCTTGGCAGCCGCACACTAAAAATGGCCTCACGACCTCGGACACGGTTAGACGAGTCCGGCACAGCTATATGCAATTTATACCGGATCAAGGGTCACACCCCTATTACAAATACAAGGGGCTCAACGCGCGCAGGCAAGTGGCAATTTTTACTCATCTTGAATAATACATGGTTTCTTTAATTGCACGACAACTTTTTCACCTAAGTCCCTCTTTTTTACAGATGATCATCGTGCTACACCCGTCCAAGATACGGCACAATGGAGACACAGGCGCAGACGTGCAGCAGGGACCCGCTCCAAGGATTCTTTTTAGATTAAGACCCTGCGTAAACCTTTTTTTACTGTCTCTTGTTGATATATCCACCGAATTCTCAGCACAGTTGAGAAGGATGTTGACGTCTTGGCATGTGGCCATGCCAGAATAATGCACGTACCTGGACACAAGGGGCTTCTTACAAAGGGCACTACTTTGGCCCGGTTTATACCATAAAGACTGAATACCTTAGGGAGTGTTCGGCGTCGCGAGTTTGGCCTTATATGCATCAGCTCCGAATCATTGTCTTTGGTCAAATGTTGGGTTTGCCCGGCTCTTGTGTTTTGGTGCCTTACGTTCCACTTTCCTGCTAAGGTAGCACCGGGAGAACTACTGCGATTGTGCCCTGGTTCATCCGGACGAGCACCTCGGTAGAGAAAGCCGAAAACTGTCTGTCATGATATAGCGTGAGACTGGTCAACCACTCGATGACCTATCGGAATGTTAGAATTCCTCCGCCTTAACGAAGGGCCGTTTTCTGGCCAGGCATGTACGCACCCCACGATCGGGAGAGTGCGGAGCCACCAGGGGCTATCTAGTAGCCCCATTGTCAAACTCCTATGGCTAAGTGAAAGTGTTAAAGCATTATAGTCCGGTTGCCTCGCTCGCTGCGCTATCACCTCCTTATTAGGACCAAGACATTGGGTTAAGTGTGAACACGCGTTTTTTGCAAGCACCCCCGCATTATATGCGTGGGGGTTGAAGCCGACGGCTGCAATCTTTCAGGTTATACACATGTATACATAAACGGCTGCACAGGAGGCATCACACTACTTTCAGGCAAAAGTGTAAACATAGCCTTATAAAAACTTCATAAAAGCATTGTGTTTACAATGAGAATACATATCACTCAAACATAATATTCTTCGAGCACTAGGCCTCTATCAAACGAGCACCCTCGAGAACCTCCTCGAAATAATGCTCGGCTGCCACTCGGCCTATGGCCGAACCCTGCACCGCAACTACGGAAGCGTCCATCTCTGCCCAGTATGCTTTAACACGGGCAAGGGCCATCCGCGAGCCTTCTATGCACGCCGACCTCTTCATTGCATTAATGCGCGGCACCGCACCAAGGAACTGCTGCACTAAGCTGAAATAGCTATCCAGTTTTTGCTTCTCCGACCACAGCTGATCCACAACAGCCCTCATGGCGAGTCCGGACAACCTATTCAGTTCGGCCCATTCGGCTAGCTGGTCAGTCAATGAAGGCGGACGCTCTGGAATATTGAACTGCGACCAGAACAGCTTGTCCACTTCACGATCTGTCTGACCTTGGAAGTACGTGGCAGCATCGGCAGCACTCGCCGCCAAATCCATATATGCATCTTCCGAACTCCACAGACGATCCAGAGGGGCATACCGTGGATCTCCGAACTTCCTCCGTAACATGAAGGGTTTCCCAGCCGCAATATCCCCGGCTTCCCACAGCTCCTCCTTCTTCACTCTCATAGCAGAACGGGTGTCCTTCTCCGCCGCCGTGGCCTTCTCGAGGTCTATTGCCTTTGCTTGGTTTTCCTTTTCAAGGACCCGGCAACGGTCGGCGGCGTCTTTTAATTCCACGGCCATTTTGGCCATCTTATCTTGGCTCTCGCAATGTGCGGCCTTCTCGGCCTTCAACTCTTCGGCCGCCTTCAAAGCAGCGGCATTACTAATCCTCGCTTGTTCCTTGGCTCGGGCAAGTTTTGCCCGCAAGGCTTCTACGAAGGCAGCTCCATCTGCAGTCACAACATATTAAAGATACTGGCATTACGCTGCTCTTACTATGTGGCTTTCACCAGATAATAATACTTACCCTGTGCCTCGTCAAGCCTCTTATTAACAAGCTCGAGGTCGGCGTCTGCCGCATTCAGTTGCCGTTTTAATTTGGCAAACTCACTATTCCGGCTAGCCACCGGAGCCTCCACCACCTGCACATAAAGGCAGTCTGGTTATTGCCTGAGAATATGATCCTCTGTTCGCCGCCGTTCTCGACAACAACCAGAGTCTCAGGGGCTACTATTTACACAGGGCACACCTAACATGTGCAGCATTGTCACGTATTATTTTACGTACCTCAAAGCCCGTCAGTAGACTCATAAAGGCTTCATGTAAACCGCTTTCGGCGAACGAGATTCTCTCCATCACCGTACCCATCAACATACGGTGTTCTTCTGAGATGGCTACTCGCCCCACCAACTCTCTCAAAACGTCCGACCGCACACTAGACGGTGCCGGACTCTTTTGTCTGCTCTCCTCGGGAGTCGAACGCTGGGGACTTCGGGGGTCTATGGGATTATCTTCTGGCCTCACCGAATTCGGAGAGGCCCTCCGTGACGACACTTCGGGGTTGCCCGCTTCTGGAGTGGAGGAGTTCGGGGGAGGCATTTCGCTCTCCATCATCTCTGGAAGAAGATCCCCCGAAGACGAGCTCATCTGAGAGGGGCTAAGGCCCAAACTGCAAGATATATGCGGTGGTTATTTTCTCAGAAGAAAAATAGCATACCTTTACTATTAAAATATTTTGGGATCGCTTACGACTCGTTGGAGGGCAGATCCCCCCACGGGCTTTGTGCGGCAGAAGCACCCCCCAAGGCGGGACCCTCTGTGGGAGATTTCTTCTCCCGTTTGGAGGCTTCAGCTTCCGGATCCTCGGAAGCAGTCCTTTTCCTCCACCGGTTGTCCTCCTTCGTGGAGGTGCTCACTCCCTCGGTTAGAACAGGCGGTGATGGGGGCCCGCGGTCCGTCCGTATTATCCCTCCCGGTATCTTCCTTCGGGGGCTCCGGGCAAGGTGCGACCTCGAGCATCTTTTCCAATACCGGATTTTCCAGACCCTTAGGAAGGGGGTCGGACACCGAATCATCTTCGCCTTCGTTAACTAGTCCTGGTCAAAAAGCGAATTCTCAGAAATAACTTCGTGACAAATAAAAGATGGTGTGTTCAGCCAGAGGATTTCTTACTTGTTCGGCGGCACGGTTACTGCTCAGACCCACATCCTCGGTAATATCCGGACACTCTACTTGAGGTCCGAAGAATGACTTATACATATCCTCATGCGTCCGGCCGAGGAGACTTTGAATAGCACGCGGTCCCTCGGGGTTGAACTCCCACAAGCGAAGGGGGCGGCGTCTGCAAGGCTGGACTTGATGGACCAACATAACTTGTATTACCACAGCCAAATTGAAATCTCCCTCGAAGAGATCTCGAATGCGACTTTGCAGTATAGGCACGTCCTTGGCTGGACCCCAGCTCAGGCCTCTGCTAATCCATGACATCAGTTGTGGCGGCGGGCCCGAGCGGAAAGCGGGGGCAGCCGCCCACCTGGCACTTCGGGGAGACGTGACGTAAAACCACTCCCGTTGCCATAGTTCGGACACCTCTGGAAAGGAACCTTCCGGCCATGGAGCTCCTGCCATCTTGCCTATTGATGCACCTCCGCACGCTGCTTGTTGCCCCTCGATCATCTTCGGCTTTACTTCAAAGGTCTTGAGCCATAGGCCGAAGTGAGGGGTGACGCGGAGGAAGGCCTCACACACGACAATAAACGTCGAGATGTGGAGAAAGGAGTCCGGAGCTAGATCATGAAAATCTAGCCCGTAATAGAACATCAAGCCCCTGACAAAAGGATCTAGAGTGAGGCCTAGACCTCGGAGGAAGTGGGAGACGAACACAACGTTCTCGTTGGGTTCGGGAGTAGGGACGACCTGCCCTTGAGCAGGCAGCCGATGCGACACCTCGGCGGTCAGGTATCTGGCCTGCCTCAACTTCTTAATGTCCTCTTCCATAACAGAGGAGGGCATCCATCGGCCTTGAAGGCTGGATCCGGACATGATTGAAGATCCGGAGCACCTAACCTGGGCTTTGGGTGTTAGAACTCGAGGCGGAGGAAGGGTTCGATTGAGCGCGAGAGAAAAAAGCTAAAACCTCGCCCCTTTATAAAGGGGGTGAATATCAAGCGTCCTCTCCGTAGCCGTTTAGGACTTGCCTATAATCTAGGAGTCCTAGACACGGTTGGGTTACCCATGATCGCATTAATGAGAATCCCGTAATTGGGGGAACATGATCTCCGCTTCGGCAAGACGTGTCACGAAACTGCCTCGCGTTATATGTGGAGCTGGTTAAAAGAAACGGTTCGAATAATCATCGGGCCATGACGTAACGTCATGTTGCTAAAATAAGCCAGCAAATTAGATCTGCGAAAACGCTATTCTCTCTGTGGTGGAATGCGGAATTTATTTTGCAGGGTCGGACACTATCCTCGTATTCAACTTCTTCTGTCATGTATTCGGAGAAGGAACCCGCCTTGCAATGCCGAAGACAATACTACGCGCCGGACTCGTCGTCATTGAAGCCCGGTTCATGGGCTACTGTGGGAGTCCTAGATTAGGGGGTCTCCGGACAGCCGGACTATCTTCATTGGCCGGACTGTTAGACTATGAAGATACAAGATTGAAGACTTCGTCTCGTGTCCGGATGGGACTCTACTTGGCGTGGAAGGCAAGCTAGGCAATACGTATATGGATATCTCCTCCTTTGTAACCGACCTTGTGTAACCCTAACCCTCTCCGGTGTCTATATAAACCAGAGGTTTTAGTTCGTAGGACAACAATCACAACATACAATCATACCATAGGCTAGCTTCTAGGGTTTAGCCTCTCTAATCTCGTGGTAGATCTACTCTTGTAACACCCATATCTTCAATATTAATCAAGCATGACATAGGGTTTTACCTCCATCAAGAGGGCCTGAACTGGGGTAAAACTTCGTGTCCCTTGCCTCCTGTTACCATCCGGCCTAGACGCACAGTTCGGGACCCCCTACCCGAGATCCGCCGGTTTTGACACCGTCAATCGTCAAGCTAGTTTTCATCACGCTCATATGATTCACGTTCGGTACTTTGATAATTTGGTGTGTTGGTGGACCGGTGCTTGGGTGCTGCCCTTACTTGGACAAGCATCCCACTTATGATTAACCTCTATTGCAAGCATCCGCAACTACAACAAAAGTATTAAGGTAAACCTAACCATAGCATGAAACATATGGATCCAAATCAGCCCCTTACGAAGCAACGCATAAACTAGGGTTTAAGCTTCTCTCACTCTAGCAACCCATCGTCTACTTATTACTTCCCAATGCCTTCCTCTAGGCCCAAACAATGGTGAAGTGTCATGTAGTCGACGTTCACATAACACCACTAGAGGAGAGACAACATACATCTCATCAAAATATCGAACGAATACCAAATTCACATGACTACCAATAGCAAGACTTCTCCCATGTCCTTAGGAACAAAAGTAACTACTCACAAAGCATAAACATGTTCATAATCAGAGGGGTATTAATATGCATATAGGATCTAAACATATGATCTTCCACCAATTAAACCAACTAGCATCAACTACAAGGAGTAATTAACAATACTAGCAACCTACTAGCACCAATCCCGGACTTGGAGACAAGAATTGGATACAAGAGATGAACTAGGGTTTTGAGATGAGATGGTGCTGATGAAGATGTTGATGGAGATTGCCCTCTCCTGATGAGATGAGTGTTGGTGATGACGATGGCGATGATTTCCCCCTCCGGGAGGGAAGTTTCCCTGGCAGAACAGCTCCGCCAGAGCCCTAGATTGGTTCCGCCAAGGTTCCGCCTCGTGGCGGCGAAGTTTCGTCCGAGAAGATGGCTTATGATTTTTTCCCATCGAAAGACTCCATATAGCAGAAGATGGTCACCGGAGGGCCACCAGGGGGCCCACGAGGTAGGGGGGCGCGCCCCCACCCTCGTGGGCAGGGTGTGGCCCCCCTGGTGAGTTTCTTCCGCTGAGTATTTTTTATATATTTGGAAAACATCTCCCGTGAAGTTTCAGGACTTTTGGAGCTGTGCAGAATAGGTCTCTAATATTTGCTCCTTTTCCAGCCCAGAATCCCAGCTACCGGCGTTCTCCCTCTTTATGGAAACCTTGTAAAATAAGAGAGAATAGGCATAAGTATTGTGACATAATGTGTAATAACAGCCCATAATGCAATAAATATCGATATAAAAGCATGATGCAAAATGGACATATCATGACTCCTATTAAAGTTGAAGAAAAGATTGTCACTTATAATGATCCTATTGTACCTACTTCTTATTTTGGGAAACCACCTTTCCCTATTAGGATAAAAGATCATGCTAAGGCTTCAACTGTGGTTCGTAAAAGCAACATTAAAACTTATACACCTCCTGAGCAAGTTAAAGTTGAACCTAATATTGCTATTGTTAAATATCTCTTGTCTGATAATATTGATGGGCATGTTATTCATTTCCTTGATGAAACTGCTAGAATTGCTAAACCTTGTGCTAAAGATAAAAATAGACCTGTGGTAGGCATGCCTGTTATTTCTTTTAAAATAGGAGATCATTGTTATCATGGCTTATGTGATATGGGTGTTAGTGCTAGTGCAATACCTTATTCCTTATACAAAGAAATTATGCATGATATTGCGCCTGCTGAGATAGAAGATATTGATGTCACAATTAAACTTGCCAATAGAGATACTATTTCACCAATGGGAATTGTTAGAGATGTTGAAGTCTTGTGCGGGAAAACTAAATATCCTGCTGATTTTCTTGTTCTTGGTTCCCCACAAGATAGCTTTTGTCCCATTATATTTGGTAGACCCTTCTTGAACACTGTTAATGCTACCATAGATTGCAAGAGGGATGTTGTTACTATCGGTTTAGATGATATGTCTCATGAATTTAATTTTTCTAAATTTAGTAGACAACACAGTGAAGAAGAATTGCCTAGTAAGGATGAAATTATTGGTCTTGCTTCTATTGCCGTACCTCCCAGTGATCCTTTAGAGCAATATTTGCTAGACCATGAAAATGGTATGTTTATGAATGGAAGAAGGGAAATAGATGAAGTATTCTTTAAATGGGAACCTATTCTGAAAAACAATTTACCTGTTGAAATCCTAGGGGATCCTCCTCCACCCAAGGGTGATCCCGTGTTTGAGCTTAAACCGTTACCTGATACTCTTAAATATGCTTATCTTGATGAGAAAAAGATATATCCTGTTATTATTAGTGCTAACCTTTCAGAGCATGAGGAAGAGAGATTATTGAAAACTCTGAAGAAGCACCGTGCTGCTATTGGGTATACTCTTGATGATCTTAAGGGCATTAGTCCCACTCTATGTCAACATAAAATTAATTTGGAAGAAGATGCTAAACTAGTTCGTGATCATCAACGACGGCTGAATCCTAAAATGAAAGAAGTGGTAAGAAAGGAAATACTAAAGCTCCTTGAGGCAGGTATAATCTATCTTGTTGCTGATAGTCAGTGGGTAAGTTCTGTCCATTGTGTCCCTAAGAAGGGAGGTATTACTGTTGTTCCTAATGATAAAGATGAATTGACCCCTCAAAGAATTATTACAGGTTATAGGATGGTAATTGATTTCCGCAAATTAAATAAGGCAACTAAAAAGGATCATTACCGCTTACCTTTTATCGATCAAATGCTAGAAATACTATCCTAACATACACATTTTTGCTTTCTAGATGGTTATTCTGGTTTCTCTCAAATACCTGTGTCGGCCAAAGATCAATCAAAGACTACTTTTACTTGCCCTTTTGGTACTTTTGCTTATAGACGTATGCATTTTGGTCTATGTAATGCACCTGCTACCTTTCAAAGATGCATGATGGCTATATTCTCTGACTTTTGTGAAAAGATTTGTGAGGTTTTCATGGACGATTTCTCCATCTATGGATCTTCTTTTGATGATTGCTTGAGCAACCTTGATCGAGTTTTGCAGATATGTGAAGAAACTAATCTTGTCTTGAATTGGGAAAAGTGCCACTTTATGGTTAATGAAGGTATTGTCTTGGGGCATAAAGTTTCTGAAAGAGGTATTGAGGTTGATAAAGCCAAGGTTGATGCTATTGAGAAGATGCCATGTCCCAAGGACATCAAAGGTATAAGAAGTTTCCTTGGTCATGCCGGATTTTATAGGAGGTTCATTAAGGACTTCTCAAAAATTTCTCGGCCTCTGACTAATTTATTACAAAAAGATATACCATTTGTTTTTGATGATGATTGTGTAGAAGCATTTGAAATGCTTAAGAAAGCATTGATCTCTGCACCTATTGTTCAGCCACCTGATTGGAATTTACCCTTTGAAATTATGCGTGATGCTAGTGATTATGCTGTAGGTGCTGTTCTAGGGCAAAGAGTTGATAAGAAATTAAATGTTATTCAATATGCCAGTAAAACCCTAGACAATGCTCAAAGAAATTATGCTACTACTGAAAAAGAATTCTTAGCAGTTGTATTTGCTTGTGATAAGTTCAGACCTTATATTGTTGATTCTAAAGTAACTATTCACACTAATCATGCTGCTATTAAATATCTCATGGAAAAGAAAGAAGCTAAACCTGGACTTATTAGATGGGTTCTCTTGCTACAAGAATTTGACTTACATATTGTTGATAGAAAGGGAGCTGAGAACCCCGTTGCAGACAACTTGTCTAGGTTAGAAAATGTGCTTGATGACCCACTACCTATTGATGATAGCTTTCCCGATGAGCAATTAAATGTCATAAATGCTTCTCATACTGCTCCATGGTATGCTGATTATGCTAATTACATTGTTGCTAAGTTTATACCACCTAGTTTCACATACCAGCAAAAGAAAAAGTTCTTCTATGATTTGAGGCATTACTTTTGGGATGATCCACATCTTTATAAAGAAGGAGTAGATGGTGTTATTAGACATTGTGTACCTGAGCATGAACAGGAACAGATCCTACGCAAGTGTCACTCCGAAGCTTATGGAGGACACCATGCTGGAGATAGAACTGCACACAAGGTATTGCAATCTGGTTTTTATTGGCCTACTCTCTTCAAGGATGCCCGTAAGTTTGTCTTATCTTGTGATGAATGTCAAAGAATTGGTAATATTAGTAGACGTCAAGAAATGCCTATGAACTATTCACTCGTAATTGAACCATTTGATGTTTGGGGCTTTGACTATATGGGACCTTTTCCTTCCTCTAATGGTTATACACATATTTTAGTTGCTGTTGATTATGTTACTAAGTGGGTACAAGCTATTCCAACTAGTAGTGCTGATCATAACACTTCTATTAAAATGCTTAAAGAAGTTATTTTTTCCAAGATTTGGATGTTGGCGAACGTTGCAGAAAACAAAAAATTTCCTACGGTTTCACCAAGATCCATCTAGGAGTTCATCTAGCAACGAGTGATCGGATTGCATCTACATACCTTTGTAGATCACGCGCGGAAGCGTTTCAAAGAACGGGGATGAGGAAGGCGTACTCGACGTGATCCAAATCACCGGAGATCCTAGCGCCGAACGGACGGCACCTCCGCGTTCAACACACGTACGGTTAGCATAACGTCTCCTTCTTCTTGATCCAGCAAGGGGGAAGGAGAGGTTGAGGGAGATGGCTCCAGCAGCAGCACGACGGCGTGGTGGTGATGGAGCTGCAGTACTCCGGCAGGGCTTGGCCAAGCTCTATGGAGGAGGAGGATGTGTTGGAGAGGGAGAAGGAGGCACCAAAGGCAAAAGGTAAGAAGTCCTCCCTTCTCCCCACTATATATAGGGGGCCTAGGGGGGGGCTCCGGCCCTAGGAGATCCAATCTCCTAGGGGGGCGGCGGCCAAGGGAGGAATCCCTCCTCCCCAAGGCACCTAGGGGGTGCCTTCCCCTTTTGGGACTCTTCCCCTCTTGAACCCTAGGCGCATGGGCCTCTTGGGGCTGGTGCCCTTGGCCCATATAGGCCAAGGCGCACCCCCTACAGCCCATGTGGCCCCGGGGCAGGTGGCCCCACCCGGTGGACCCCCGGGACCCTTCCGGTGGTCCCGGTACAATACCGATGACCCCGAAACTTGTCCCGATGGCCGAAATAGGACTTCCCATATATAAATCTTTACCTCCGGACCATTCCGGAACTCCTCGTGACGTCCGGGATCTCATCCGGGACTCCAAAAAACATTCGGGTTACTGCATATACATATCCCTACAACCCTAGCGTCACCGAACCTTAAGTGTGTAGACCCTACGGGTTCGGGAGACATGTAGACATGACCGAGATCGCTCTCCGGTCAATAACCAACAGCGGGATCTGGATACCCATGTTGGCTCCCACATGCTCCTCGATGATCTCATCGGATGAACCACGATGTCGAGGATTCAAGCAACCCCGTATACAATTCCCTTTGGCAATCGGTATGCTACTTGCCCGAGATTCGATCGTCGGTATCCCAATACCTCGTTCAATCTCATTGCCGGCAAGTCACTTTACTCGTACTGTAATGCATGATCCCGTGACCAGACACTTGGTCACTTTGAGCTCATAATGATGATGCATTACCGAGTGGGCCCAGTGATACCTCTCCGTCATACGGAGTGACAAATCCCAGTCTTGATCTGTATCAACCCAACAGACACTTTCGGAGATACCCGTAGTATACCTTTATAGCCACCCAGTTACGTTGTGACGTTTGGTACACCCAAAGCACTCCTACGGTATCCGGGAGTTACACGATCTCATGGTCTAAGGAAAGGATACTTGACATTGGAAAAACTCTAGCAAACGAACTATACGATCTTGTGCTATGTTTAGGATTGGGTCTTGTCCATCACATCATTCTCCTAATGATGTGATCTCATTATCAATGACATCCAATGTCCATAGTCAGGAAACCATGACTATCTATTGATCAACGAGCTAGTCAACTAGAGGCTTACTAGGGACATGTTGGTGTCTATTATTCACACATGTGTTACGATTTCCGGATAACACAATTATAGCATGAATAAAAGACAATTATCATGAACAAGGAAATATAATAATAATGCTTTTATTATTGCCTCTAGGGCATATTTCCAACATTGGAGTCCCTAGATATTTAATGACCGATGGTGGTTCACATTTTATTCATGGTGCTTTTCGTAAAATGCTTGCTAAATATGATGTTAATCATAGAATTGCATGTACTTATCATCCTCAGTCTAGTGGTCAAGTAGAATTGAGTAATAGAGAACTAAAATTAATTTTGCAAAAGACTGTTAATAGGTCTAGAAAGAACTGGTCCAAGAAACTAGATGATGCATTATGGGACTACAGAACTGCATATAAAAATCCTATGGGCATGTCTCCGTATAAAATGGTCTATGGAAAAGCATGTCACTTACCTATCGAAATAGAACACAAGGCTTATTGGGCTATTAAAGAACTTAGTTATGATTTTAAACTTGCTGGTGAGAAGAGGTTATTTGATATTAGCTCACTTGATGAATGGAGAACCCAAGCCTACGAAAATGCCAAGTTGTTTAAAGAAAAAGTTAAAAGATGGCATGACAAAAGAATACAAAAGCGTGAGTTTAATGTAGGTGATTATGTATTACTATACAACTCTCGTTTACGATTTTTTACAGGAAAACTTCTCTCTAAATGGGAAGGTCCTTACGTTATCGAGGAGGTCTATCGTTCCGGTGCCATAAAAATCAAAAACTTCAAAGGCACAAATCCAAAGGTGGTGAACGGTCAAAGAATCAAACATTATATCTCAGGTAATCCCATAAATGTTGAAACCAATGTTATTGAAATCGTAACCCCAGAGGAATACATAAGGGACACTTTTCGGAACGTTTCAGACTTCGAAAAGGAATAGGTATGTGGTACGGTAAGTAAACCGACTCCAAAATAGTTTTAAGGCAATATTTCTCCGTTTTGAAATATTTATAAAAATAGAAAAATAAGAAGCAGTCCGGGAAGGACACGAGGGCCCCACGAGGGTGGAGGGTGCGCCCTACCCCCCTGGGCGCACCCCCTACCTCGTGGGCACCTCATGTGCTCTCCGGACTCCGTTTTCGTACACGACACGTATTTTGGTCGGTAGAAATTCATTATATAATCTCCCGGAGGTTTTGACTCCCGTATCACGCAAGAATCTCCTTTCTTTGTTTCGAGCTGTCCTGCTGCAGATTTGAGCAACATTTCGTCCCAGGATTCGGAAGGAGAGAGCTATGTGGCTGATTACCTTGCAGACCCTGAAGTCTATGGGGATGTGGAGCATTGTGGTTGGACTAAGGAAGAAGAAGAGGACTATGAACCTAAGGGAAAGGAGGAGACGAGCTCAGATGAAGATGAAGTCCCACTACCTCAACCTGGGGACATGCATGTGGAGTTCAAAAAGTTAAGCCTCCTTGATAGAGTAAAGAAACCTAAGATTGAGTTTATCCTTTTTCGCCTCTTGCAGAAAAACAAACAGGAACTGTGCAAAAAGATACTGAGCCTGGAGCAGGAGATCGAGGACCTAAGGGACCAAAATTCTGTCCTCAAGCGTAAATTAAGGAAGAAACCTACGCCATCAACAAAATCACCACCGTCTCCACCAACAAAGAAGAATTGAGTATCTGGTATGGGCACTCCCCTTGGCAACTGCCAAGCTTGGGGGAGTGCCCCGGTATCGTATCACCATCACTTTTATCTTTACCGTTTTTCTTAGTTCGATCCTTTTGGTAATATCTTGATCTAGTAGAATAAAAGTTCTTAGTATGATCTAGTTGTGAGTTTTGCTTTATAATTCCTCTATGTAATCGAGTCCGTGAGCTATATAATAAAGATTAGTGTTGAGTCAAGGGCTTGATTATTTTTCCATGATCCTAAGGGACTAAAAGAAAAGAGAAAGAAATAAAAAGAAACAAAGAGATCATGTGAGTCTTATGGAGACTAATGAGCTCACATAGAAAAAGTATGATGAATAAAAGTTGTTGAGGGTTGACAAACATAGTTTTGGTCATCGTTGCAATTAATAGGAAGTAATAAAGAAAGAGAGGTCTTCACATATAGATATACTATCTTGGACATCTTTTATGATTGTGAGCACTCATTAAAATATGACATGCTAAAGAGTTGATGTTGGACAAGGAAGACAACGTAATGGGTTATGTTTTCTTACATCTGAGATAAATTATATTGTCATGGATCATCCAACATGGTTGAGCTTCCCTTTCCCTCTCATGCTAGCCAAATTCATAGCACCAAGTAGAGATACTACTTGTGCTTCCAAATACCCTTAAACCTGTTTGCCATGAGAGTCCACCATACCTACCTATGGATTGAGTAAGATCCTCCAAGTAAGTTGTCATCGGTGCAAAGCAATAAAAATTGCTCTTTAAATATGTATGAATTATTAGTGTGGGAGAAAATAAACTTTATACGATCGTGTGATATGGAAGAAATAAAAGAGACAGACTGCATAATAAAGGTCCATATCACAAGTGGCAATATAAAGTGACGTTCTTTCGCATTAAGATTTTGTGCATCCAACCATAAAAGCGCATGACAACCTCTGCTTCCCTCTGCGAAGGGCTTATCTTTTACCTTTATCTCCTACATTGCATAAGAGTCATGGTGATCTTCACCCTTCCTTTTTACATTCTATCCTTTGGCAAGCACAGTGCTACCTCTTGAGCACTGCGTTGGATTTCCCCGAAGAGGAAGGGATGATGCAGCAAAGTAGCGTAAGTATTTCCCTCAGTTTTTGAGAACCAAGGTATAAATCCAATAGGAGGCTACGCTCGAGTCCCTCGTACCTACACAAAAACAATAGTTCAACGCAACCAACGCGCTTAGGGGTTGTCAATCCCTTCGCGGTCACTTACGAAAGTGAGATCTGATAAAGATGATAAATACTATTTTTGGTATTTTTGGTATCGATATGCAAAGTAAAAAGTAAAAGCAAAGAAATAATAAAGTGATGGAGATTGATATGATGAGAAAGAGACCCGGGGGCCATAGGTTTCACTAGTGGCTTCTCTCAAGAGCATAAGTATTCTACGGTGGGTGAACAAATTACTGTTGAGCAATTGACAGAATTGAGCATAGTTATGAGAATATCTAGGTATTATCATGTATATACGCATCACGTCCGAGACAAGTAGACCGAAACGATTCTGCATCTACTACTATTACTCCACTCATCGACCGCTATCCAGCATGCATCTAGAGTATTAAGTTAAAAACAGAGTAACGCCTTAAGCAAGATGACATGATGTAGAGGGATAGTTTCATGCAATATGATAAAAAACCCATCTTGTTATCCTCGATGGCAACAATACAATACGTGCCTCGCTGCCCCTTCTGTCACTGGGAAAGGACACCACAAGATTGAACCCAAAGCTAAGCACTTCTCCCATGGCAAGAAAAACCAATCTAGTAGGCCAAACCAAATTGATAATTCGAAGAGACTTGCAAAGATAACCAATCATACATAAAAGAATTCAGAGAACATTCAAATATTATTCATAGATAGACTGGATCATAAACCCACAATTCATCGGTCTCAACAAACACACCGCAAAAACAAGATTACATCGAATAGATCTCCACGAGAGAGGGGGAGAACATTGTATTGAGATCCAAAAAGAGAGAAGAAGCCATCTAGCTACTAGCTATGGACCCGTAGGTCTGAAGTAAACTACTCACACTTCATCGGAGGGGCTTGGATGATGATGTAGAAGCCCTCCGTGATTGATGCCCCCTCCGGCGAAGCTCCGGAACAGGCCCCAAGATGGGATCTCGTGGATACAGAAAGTTGCGGCGGTGGAATTAGGTTTTTGGCTCCGTCCCCAATCGTTTGGGGGTACGTGGATATATATAGGAGGAAGAAGTACGTCGGTGGAGCTTCGAGGGGCCCACGAGGTAGGGGGCGCGCCCTCCACCCTCGTGACCACCTCGTGGCTTTCTTGACGGAGGGTCCAAGTCTCCTGGATCTTATTTGATGAGAAAATCACGTTTCCGAAGGTTTCATTCCGTTGGGACTCCGTTTGATATTCCTTTTCTTCGAAACCCTAAAACAGGCAAAAAACAACTATTCTGGGCTGGGCCTCCGGTTAATAGGTTAGTCCCAAAAATAATATAAAAGTGGAAAATAAAGCCCAATAATGTCTAAAACTGTAGATAATATAGCATGGAGCAATCAAAAATTATAGATACGTTGGAGACGTATCAAGCATCCCCAAGCTTAATTCCTGCTCGTCCTCGAGTAGGTAAATGATAAAAACAGAATTTTTGATGCGGAGTGCTACTTGGCATAATTTTAATGTAATTCTTATTAATTGTGGTATGAATATTCAGATCCGAGAGATTCAAGACAAAAGTTCATATCGACATAAAAATGATAATACTTCAAGCATACTAACTAAGTAATTATGTCTTCTCAAAATAACATGGCCAAAGAAAGTTCATCCCTACAAAATCATATAGTTTAGTCATGTTTCATTTTTGTCACACAAGAATGCTCTCATCATGCACAACCCCGATGACAAGCCAAGCAATTGTTTCATACTTTAGTAATCTCAAACCTATAAACTTTCACGCAATATATGAGCGCGAGCCATGGACATAGCACTATGGGTGGAATAGAATATAATGAGGGGGGTTATGTGGAGAAGACAAAAAAAGAAAGTCTCACATCAACGAGGCTAATCAATGGGCTATGGAGATGCCCACCGATTGATGTTAATGCAAGGAGTAGGGATTGCCATGCAACGGATGCACTAGAGCTATAAATGTATGAAAGCTCAACAAAAGAAACTAGTGGGTGTGCATCCAACTTGCTTGCTCACGAAGACCTAGGGCACTTGAGGAGGCCCATTGTTGGAATATACAAGCCAAGTTCTATAATGAAAAATTCCCACTAGTATATGAAAGTGATAATATGAGAGACTCTCTACTATGAAGATCATGGTGCTACTTTGAAGCACAAGTGTGGTAGAAGGATAGTAACATTGTCCCTTCTCTCTTTTTCTCTCATTTTTTGGGTCTTCTCCTTTTTTATGGCCTTTCTTTTTTTTCATATACCTCACTTGGGACAATGCTCTAATAATGATGATCATCACACTTCTATTTATTTACAACTCAATGATTACAACTCGATACTAGAACAAAGATGACTCTATATGAATGCCTCCGGCGGTGTACCAGGATATGTAATGAACCAAGAGTGACATGTATGAAAGAATTATGAACGGTGGCTTTGCCACAAATACTATGTCAACTACATGATCATGCAAAGCAATATGACAATGATGAATGTGTCATGATAAACGGAATGATGGGAAGTTGCATGGTAATATATCTCGGAATGGCTATGGAAATGCCATAATAGGTAGGTATGGTGGCTGTTTTGAGGAAGATATAAGGAGGTTTATGTGTGAAAGAGCGTATCATATCACTGGGTTTGGATGCACCGGTAAAGTTTGCGCCAACTCTCAATGTGAGAAAGGGCAATGCACGGTACCGAAGAGGCTAGCAAGGATGGAAGGGTGAGAGTGCGTATAATCCATGGACTCAACATTAGTCATAAAGAACTCACATACTTATTGCAAAAATCTACAAGTCATCAAAAACCTCGGCACTACGCGCATGCTCCTAGGGGGATAGATTGGTAGGAAAAGACCATCGCTTGTCCCCGACCGCCACTCATAAGGAAGACAATCAAATAACGCCTCATGCTTCAAATTTGTTGCATAACATTTACCATACGTGCATGCTACGGGACTTGCAAACTTGAACACAAGTACTTCTCAATTTCACAACTACTCAACTAGCATGACTTTGATATTATTACCTCCATATCTCAAAACAATCATCAAGCATCAAACTTTTCTTAGTATTCAACACACTCATACGAAAGTTTTATTATTAATCTTGCATACCAAGCATATTAGGATTTTAAGCAAATTACCATGCTATTAAGACTCTCAAAATGATCTAAGTGAAGCATGAGAGATCAATAGTTTCTATAAAACAAATCCACCACCGTGCTCTAAAAGATATAAGTGAAGTACTAGAGCAAAACTATAAAGCTCAAAAGATATAAGTGAGGTACATAGAGTATTCTATCAAATTCCAAATTATGTATGGCTCTCTCAAAAGGTGTGTACAGCAAGGATGATTGTGGTAGACTAACAATCAAAGAAACAAATCATAAAAGACGCTCCAAGCAAAACACATATCATGTGGTGAATAAAAATATAGCTCCAAGTAAAGTTACCGATAGAAGTAGACGAAAGAGGGGATGCCTTCTGGGGCATCCCCAAGCTTTGGATTTTAGGTGTCCTTATATTATCTTGGGGGTGCCATGGGCATCCCCAAGCTTAGGCTCTTGCCACTTCTTGTTCCATAATCCATCAAATCTTTACCCAAAACTTGAAAACTTCACAACACAAAACTTAAAGTAGAAAATCTCGTGAACTCCGTTAGCGAAAGAAGACAAAAGACCACTTCAAGGTACTGTAATGAACTCATTCTTTATTTATATTGGTGTTATACCTACTGTATTCCAACTTCTCTATGGATTATAAACTATTTTACTAGCCATAGATTCATCAAAATAAGCAAACAACACACGAAAAACAGAATCTGTCAAAAACAGAACAGTCTGTAGTAATCTGTAGCTAGGGCAAGATATGGAACACAAAAAATTCTAAAATAAATTTCTGGACGTGAGGAATTTATATATTAATCATCTTCAAAAATAATTAACTAAGTAGCACTTTCCAAATAAAAATGACAGCAGTTCTCGTGAGCGCTAAAGTTTCTGTTTTTTACAGCAAGTTTAACAAGACTTTCCCCAAGTCTTCCCAACGGTTCTACTTGGCACAAACACTAATTAAACACAAAAAACACAACCAAAACAGAGGCTAAATAATTTATTTATTAAATAACAGCAAGGATAAATATTGGGTTGACTCCCAACAAGCGCTTTTCTTTAAAGCCTTATAGCTAGGCATAATATTTCAATGATGCTCACATGAAAGACAAGAATTGAAGCACAAAGAGAGCATCATAAAACACGTGACAAACACATCTAAGCCTAACATACTTCCTATGCATAGGCATCTTATAGGCAAAAAAATTAGCAAGGCAAGCAAAAACTAGCATATGCAAGGAAGCGGAAAGAAACAATAGCAATCTCAACATAACGAGAGGTAATTTAGTAACATGAAAATTTCTACCACCATATTTTCCTCTCTCGTAATAATTATATGTAGGATCATAAGCAAATTCAACAAAATAGCTATCACATGAAATATTTTCAACACGATCCACATGCATGCAAAGTTGACACTCTTCCAAAATAGTAGGATTAACATTAACTAAAGTCATGACCTTTCCAGACCCACTTTTATCAAAAATTTCATAAGATTGATCATTCTCCAAATATGTGGGATCTAAAGTTGACACTCTTCCAAACCCACTTTCAATAATATTGCAAACACTATTATCAATCTCATATTCATCATGGGGCTTAAATAAATTTTCAATATCATAAGAAGGATCACCCCAATCATGATCAATGCAACAAGTAGAGGACATAGCAAAACTAGCATCCCCAAGCTTAGGGTTTTGCATATTATTAGCACAATTGACATCAAGAGAGTTTATAGTAAAATCATTGCAATCATGATTTTTATTCAAAGATATATCATGAATCGCTTCATAAAGTAATTCATCACACTTTTCAGATTCACGAATTTCAAGCAAAACCTCATAAAGATAATCTAGTGCACAAAACTTACTAGCAACTGGTTCATCATAATTGGATCTCTTAAAAAGATTAGCAAGAGGATGAGGATCCATAGATCTTAGGTTCTCTGTTTAGTAATAAATAAACGACTATTCCAACCATACGAGCAAACAAAAAGCAAGTAGGCGAAAAGAGGCAAATAGAGAGGGAGGATAGAGAGAGAGGGCGAATAAAACGGCAAGGGTGAAGTGGGGGAGAGGAAAACGAGAGGCAAATGGCAAATAATGTAATGCGGGAGATAGGGATTATGATGGGTACTTGGTATGTTGACTTTTGCGCAGACTCCCCGGCAACGGCGCCAGAAATTCTTCTTGCTACCTCTTGAGCACTGCGTTGGATTTCCCCGAAGAGGAAGGGATGATGCAGCAAAGTAGCGTAAGTATTTCCCCCAGTTTTTGAGAACCAAGGTATCAATCCAATATGAGGCTACGCTCGAGTCCCCCGTAGCTACACAAAAACAATAGCTCAACGCAACCAACGTGCTTAGGGGTTGTAAATCCCTTCACGGTCACTTACGAAAGTGAGATCTGATAAACATGATAAATAATATTTTTGGTATTTTTGGTATAGAAATGCAAAGTAAAAAGTAAAAGCAAAGTAAAAGCAAAGCAATAATAAAGTGACGGAGATTGATATGATGAGAAAGAGACCCAGGGGCCATAGGTTTCACTAGTGGCTTCTCTCAAGAGCATAAGTATTCTACGGTGGGTGAACAAATTACTGTTGAGCAATTGACAGAATTGAGCATAGTTATGAGAATATCTAGGTATGATCATGTATATAGGCATCACGTACGAGACAAGTAGACCAAAACGATTCTGCATCTACTACTATTACTCCACTCATCGACCGCTATCCAGCATGCATCTAGAGTATTAAGTTAAAAACAGAGTAACGCCTTAAGCAAGGTGACATGATGTAGAGGGATAGTTTCATGCAATATGATAAAAAACCCATCTTGTTATCCTCGATGGCAACAATACAATACGTGCCTTGCTGCCCCTTCTGTCACTGGGAAAGGACACCGCAAGATTGAACCCAAAGCTAAGCACTTCTCCCATGGCAAGAAAAACCAATCTAGTAGGCCAAACCAAACTGATAATTCGAAGAGACTTGCAAAGATAACCAATCATACATAAAAGAATTTAGAGAACATTCAGATATTATTCATAGATAGACTGGATCATAAACGCACAATTCATCGGTCTCAACAAACACACCGCAAAAAGAAGATTACATCGAATAGATCTCCACGAGAGAGGGGGAGAACATTGTATTGAGATCCAAAAAGAGAGAAGAAGCCATCTAGCTACTAGCTATGGACCCGTAGGTCTGAAGTAAACTACTCACACTTCATCGGAGGGGCTTCGATGATGATGTAGAAGCCCTCCGTGATTGATTCCCCCTCCGGCGGAGCTCCGAAACAGGCCCCGAGATGGGATCTCATGGATACAGAAAGTTGCGGCGGTGGAATTAGGTTTTTGGCTCCGTCCCCAATCGTTTGGGGGTATGTGGATATATATAGGAGGAAGAAGTACGTCGGTGGAGCTTCGAGGGGCCCACGAGGCAAGGGGCGTGCCCTCCACCCTCGTGACCACCTTGTGGTTTTCTTGATGGAGGGTCCAAGTCTCCTGGATCTTATCTGATGAGAAAATCACGTTTCCGAAGGTTTCATTCTGTTTGGACTCCGTTTGATATTCCTTTTCTTCGAAACCCTAAAACAGGCAAAAACAGCTATTCTGGGCTGGGCCTCCGGTTAATAGGTTAGTCCCAAAAATAATATAAAAGTGGAAAATAAAGCCTAATAATGTCTAAAACAGTAGATAATATAGCTTGGAGCAATAAAAAATTATAGATACGTTGGAGACGTATCACACAGTATGTTGGAAAGATCCTGGTATATATGGCTAATTGGATGTGAGTTTTCATGGACTATTACCGTTGACATTACCCTTGAGGTAAAATTGGGAGGCAAAACTATAAGCCCCTATATTTCTCTGTGTTCGATTAAAACTTCATACCCATAAGTATTGCGTGAGTGTCAGCAATTGTGAAAGACTATATGATAGTTGAGTATGTGGACTTGCTGAGAAGCTCTTATATGTTGACTCTTTCCTATGTTATGATAAATTGCAATTGCTCCAATGACTGAGATTATAGTTTGTTAGTTGTTAATGAAGTTTATGATTCATACTTGAAATTGTGATTGAAATTATTACTCTAGCATGAGAAATTATATGACAAGAATTATATAAGTTGCTGTTCTAAGAATGATCATGATGCCCTCATGTCCGTATTTTATTTTTACCGACACCTCTATCTCTAAACATGTGGACATATTTTTCGATTTCGGCTTTCGCTTGAGGACAAGCGAGGTCTAAGCTTGGGGAAGTTGATACGTCCATTTTGCATCATGCTTTTATATCGATATTTATTGCATTATGGGCTATTATTACACATTATGTCACAATACTTATGCCAATTCTCTCTTATTTTACAAGGTTTCCATAAAGAGGGAGAATGCCGGCAGCTGGGATTCTGGGCTGGAAAAGGAGCAAATATTAGAGACCTATTCTGCACAGCTCCAAAAGTCCTGAAACTTCACGGAAGACGTTTTCAGAATATATAAAAAATACTCAGCGGAAGAAATTCACCAGGGGGCCACACCCTGCCCACGAGGGTGGGGGGCGCGCCCCCTACCTCGTGGGCCCCCTGGTGGCCCTCCGGTGACCATCTTCTGCTATATGAAGTCTTTCGATGGGAAAAAAAATAAGAAGCCACCTTCTTGGACGAAACTCCGCCGCCATGAGGCGGAACCTTGGCGGACCCAATCTAGGGCTCCGGCAGAGCTGTTCTGCCGGGGAAACTTCCCTCCTGGAGGGGGAAATCATCGCCATCGTCATCACCAACGCTCCTCTCATCGGGAGAGGGCAATCTCCATCAACATCTTCATCAGCACCATCTCCTCTGAAAACCCTAGTTCATCTCTTGTATCCAATTCTTGTCTCCAAGTCCAGGATTGGTGCTAGTAGGTTGCTGGTAGTGTTAATTACTCCTTGTAGTTGATGCTAGTTGGTTTAATTGGTGGAAGATCATCTGTTCAGATCCAATATGCATATTAATACCCCTCTGATTATGAACATATTTATGCTTTGTGAGTAGTTACATTTGTTCTTGAGGACATGAGAGAAGTCTTGGTATTAGTAGTCATGTGAATTTGGTATTCGTTCGGTATTTTGATGAGATGTATGTTGTCTCTCCTCTAGTGGTGTTATGTGAACGTCGACTACATGACACTTCACCATTATTTGGGCCTAGAGGAAGGCATTGGGAAGTAATAAGTAGATGATGGGTTGCTAGAGTGTCAGAAGCTTAAGCCCTAGTTTATGCGTTGCTTCGTAAGGGGCTGATTTGGATCCATATGTTTCATGCTATGGTTAGGTTTACCTTAATAATTTTGTTGTAGTTGCAGATGCTTGCAATAGAGGTTAATCATAAGTGGGATGCTTGTCCAAGTAAGGACAGTACCCAAGCACCGGTCCACCCACATACCAAATTATCAAAGTACCGAACGCGAATCATATGAACGTGATGAAAACTACCTTGACGATATTCCCATGTGTCCTCGGGAGCGCTTTTCCCTATATAAGAAATTGTCCAGGCTTGTCCTTTGCTACAAAAAGGATTGGGCCACCTTGCTGGACCTTATTTACTTTTGTTGCTTGTTGCTTGTTACAAATTATCCTATCACAAAACTATCTGTTACCACTTGTTTCAGTACTTGCAGAGAATACCTTGCTGGAAACCGCTTATCATTTCCTTCTGCTCCTCGTTGGGTTCGACACTCTTACGTATCGAAAGGACTACGATAGATCCCCTATACTTGTGGGTCATCACTCATGTTCTATTATGGGCTGGATTTCCATGATCTGGCCCCGGATTCCCTCCTTCACATCTCGTCGTTTATCGTCGTATGTGAGGTCTTCCTTTGCATTACCCCTCACTTCGGCCTGTGGCTCAAGACCTTCAATGTGAAGCCGAAGATGATCGAGGGGCGGCACGCAGAGTGCGTAGGTGCCGTAATAAGCAAAAGCGCTGATGCTCCATGGCTAGAGGGTTCCTTCCCAGAGGTGTCCAGTTTGTGGCAGCGGGAGTGGTTTTATATCACAGCTCCCTGAAGTGCCAAGTGGGCAGCCATCCCTGCCTTTTGCTCTGGCCCCCACCAAAACTGACGTCATGGATCAGCGAGGGGCTAAACTGGGGTCCAGTAAAGGATGTGCCGATATTGCAGAGTCGCATCCGAGATCTCATTGAGAGAGACGTCAACCTGGTCACGGTGATGCAGGTCATGCTAGTTCGCCAGGTCCCGCCTTGCAAACGTAGACCTCTCCGTTTGTGGGAGTTCAACCCGGAGGGACCGCGAATCATTCAACACTTCCTTTGCATGATGCTCGAGGAGATGTACAAGTTGTTCTTCGGATCACAAATAAAGTGTCCGGACACCACCGAGGATGCGGGTCTGAGCTGTAATCACCCGGATATCCAAGTAAGTAATCCCATGGCCGAACACACTGTTTCTCTTATTCATCATAACATCATTCTGAAAAGTTGCTCTTTGACCAGGACTGGATAACAAAGGCAAAGATGATCAGGTGTCCGGCCCCCTTCCCAAGGGCTTGGCCAATCCGGCACTAGACAGAATGCTGGAGCCGGCGCCTTATCAGGAGCCCTCGAAGGAAGATAAAGGGGGGAATAAAGAGGCCGAAAGCGAGCCTCACTCACTACTCGTCCCAACCGGGGGAATGAGTGCCTCCGCGAAGGAGGATAATGTAACGCCCCATATGTAACATGCCATATTTGTACTCCAACTCTTGCCATTTCTGGCACTAAGTTATGAGATTCCTTGTTGTTGGGTTTTGTCTCTGTGTTGCTTTTGTCTTTGTCATGCATCTCATATCATGTCATCATGTGCATCGCATTTGCATACGTGTTCATCTCATGCATCCGAGCATTTTCCCCGTTGTCCGTTTTGCATTCCGGCGCTCCTATGTCCTCCGGTGTCCCCTTTTACCTCTTTTCATGTGTGGGTGTTAAACATTCTCGGATTGTACCGAGACTTGCTAAGCGGCCTTGGTTTACTATCGGTAGACCGCCTGTCAAGTTTCGTGCCATTTGGACTTCGTTTGATACTATAACGGTTAACCGAGGAACCGTAAAGGCCTCGTGTGTGTTGCAGCCCAATACCCCTCCAAAGTGGCCCAATACCCACCTAAAACCCCTCCATCTTCTCGGTCGTTCGATCACGATCGCGTGGCCGAAAACCATGCTCAATTTGGAGCCTCCTAGCTCCTCCTATGTATAAAAAGGCACCTCTACCAAAAATCCTGGATCATTTCAACCCTAAACCTAGTCTCCTTCCACCTCCCGCCGGCGGACGCGTCCGCTTCGGGCCGGACACGTCCGCTCGCCGCCGCCCGACGAATCCCGAGCCGCCACGTGTCCCATCGGCCGCCTCCCGCGCCACCGGCCCGCCGAGCCCGGGTCAGGCCCCCGCGGCCCGTCTCCCGCCGCCGCCGCCCGGACCGGCTCCCTCGCCGCGCAGCCTCAACCGCGTCGGCGCCGCCTCGCCCGCCTCATCGCCGGCCACCGCTACCACCTTCGCCGTGCGCCCCTCTGCCCGGCTCCCTCACCCGCGCCACCGCACGCCTCCTCCTCCGCCCCTCGCCGCCGCACCACTCCGCCGGCGCCGGATCCGGCAAGTCCGGCGAGCTCTGACCACCGCTCGTCTTCTCCGGCGACTCCCCGATCAACCTCGGTTCGCGTGCCATCCGGATCTGGATCCGCAGCTACAGTGAACCCTAGGGTTGACTTCGTCCCAGTTTTCCATTACTTTTAGCATTTTTCATTGCATCATATCTTTGCATCCGTGGCTCCGTTTTGGGCGTGTAGCATATCAAATTGTTCGTCTCGATGTGTACTTCATTTCATCCCATTGCACCATGTTCATTTGAGTTCATCTTGATGCCCTAAAGGCTTTTTCAAGAGTGCTATGTAATGTTAGTTTCAGATTCTTATCAGAATTTGGAGATTTGTCATTTTTGCCATGTTTAATGTGTGCCTCCTATGAACTTGAGCCCTACATGTGTTTTGAAGTATGCCATGGCATTGTTATAGGGGTGTATGCCATGTATTTGTGTGATCTTTGTGGTGACTAGCACAAGCATGCAAAGTAGCTCTCGTGATGTTGCTGATTTCAGGGACTTAGAAATCGTCCAAGTCTTTTCCCTGATAATATTTTTATGCCATGTATTCATGTTGCTACAGAGTGATCCATGCCTCTTTTGAGCATGTTCAGTAAGGATCATTTTGAGATATTGTTGTGCTCTATCCATCTATGTCTTTGTTTGCATTTATGGAGCACCCTAGCATGACTCAATCTTGCTCTACTTTTGCTATAAAATGTTCCTGGCAGATTGTTTATGTGTTGATCAATTTTGCCAAGGTTGTTGTAGTTGATCCATGCATGCTATGAGAGTGTTCTTGCCATGGTTAGCTTATTCATCATGTCTACTTGCTGGGTGTATGCTTAGTTTGTCATGCAATGCCTTGTGGTGAGTGCATCGAGCTTGCAAACATGCCTACTTAATTCTGTTTTGTCATGTTCCAGTTTTCTGCTAAGTCTGAATCTGTTAACGAATCTTGCTATGTTCACATGGTTGCCATTGTATTTTTTGATCCCTTTTGGCTCATGGTCAGTAAGGGACTTTTGTTGTATGCTTTGAGTAGCTTCATGCCATGCCTTGCGTTGCCATGATATGTTCCTGTAGCATGTTGTTATCTTGCTCTAAACATTGCTTCCTGATGTTAAATCCTGACATGTTATTTTCACTAAGTTTGTGAACCTGTTATCTTTTGCACTTTTGCCATGCTTGTTTGAACCTGCTATTGATTGATTTATCCGTAGCTCAGTGTTCATCTTTTGTCAAGCATCTTGAGTGGATCACTGCCAAGTGCTTTGTTGTTATGTTAGAGTGCAGTAGCTTGTTGTTCTTGATGCATTTAGGTGGCCTCGTGCTGTTAATCGCAGCTTTGTGCCATTATTGTTTTGCTTGCCATTTGCAAACCGTGCATCCGATTCCGGTGATCTTTATATCGATTTCGACCGAAATCAACTCATCTTTCCAGTGGCACTCTTGGTTTTCCAAGTTGAGGCATAGTTCAATCTTTTCCTTCCAGAGCATGCATATGCATTGCATATCACATCCCGCATATCATGCCATGTTTTGCATCTTGTTGCTTGCGCATTGCATCGTGGTTGATTGTGTCTCCCTTTGCTTGTGTTCTTGCTTTGGGTAGACCCAGGAGACGAGTACGTGATCGAGGAACCCGTTGAGTATGCTTACGAGGATCAAGCTAACGTCAACTCGGAGAACTTTGCAGGCAAGATGACCATACCCTCGAAATCACTTCTATATTTGCTTGCTAGATGCTCGCTCTATTGCTATGCCTATGCTATGATACCTACCACATGCTTTACCATGCCTCCCATATTGCCATGTAAAACCTCTTACCCACCTTGTCCTAGCAAACCGTTGTTTGGCTATGTTACCGCTTTGCTCAGCCCCTCTTATAGCGTTGCTAGTTGCAGGTGAAGATTGGAGTTTGTTCCTTGTTGGAACATGTTTATTGTTGGGATATCACTATTATATCTTGTCTACTTTAATGCATCTATACACTTGGTAAAGGGTGGAAGGCTCGGCCTTATGCCTGGTGTTTTGTTCCACTCTTGCCGCCCTAGTTTCCGTCATACCGGTGTTATGTTCCTGGATTTTGCGTTCCTTACACGGTTGGGTTATAATGGGAACCCCTTGACAGTTCGACTTGAATAAAACTCCTCCAGCAAGGCCCAACCTTGGTTTTACCATTTGCCACCTAGCCTTTTTCCCTTGGGTTTCGCGGACTCAAGGGTCATCTTTATTTTAAACCCCCGGGCCAGTGCTCCTCTGAGTGTTGGTCCAACCTAGAGCACCGTGCGGGGCCGTCCCTTGGCAACTTGGATTACGTTGGCTCCCGTACGCTTAGCTTATCCGGTGTGCCCTGAGAACGAGATATGTGCAGCTCCTATCGGGATTTGTCGGCACAGCGGGTGGTCTTGCTGGACTTGTTTTACCATTGTCGAGATGTCTTGTAACCGGGATTCCGAGTCTGATCGGGTTATCTTGGGAGAAGGAATATCCTTCGTTGACCGTGAGAGCTTGCGATGGGCTAAGTTGGGACACCCCTGCAGGGATTTGAACTTTCAAAAGCCGTGCCCGCGGTTATGGGCAGATGGGAATTTGTTAATGTCCGGTTGTAGAAAACATGAAACTTAACTTAATTAAAATGAATCAACAGAGTGTGTGGCCGTGATGGTCTCTTTTCGGCGGAGTCCGGGAAGAGAACACAGTCTCGTGTTATGCTTGAACGTAGGTTGTTCTAGGATCACTTCTTGATCATAGTTTCTCGACCGTGCCTTGCCTTCTCTTCTCGCTCTCAATTGCGTATGTTAGCCACCATATATGCTAGTGCTTGCTGCAGCTCCACCTCATACCTTTTACCCTACCTATAAGCTTAAATAGTCTTGATCGCGAGGGTGTGAGATTGCTGAGTCCCCGTGACTCGCAAATTACTTCCAAAACTAGATGCAGGGATCGATGATACCGTTCCAGGAGATGCGACTGAGCTCAAGTGGGAGTTCAATGAGGACCCGGGACGATACTACGTTTCCTTTCCAGACGATCAGTAGTGGAGCCTAGTTGGGGCGATTGGGGACATTATGCATTTGGGTTGTCTTTATTTTGGTTCCATAGTCGGAGCTTGATTGTATCTGGATGAATGTAATGATATATTTATGCTATTGTGTGACGTGGCGATTGTAAGCCAACTATGTATCTCTTTCCTTATTCAGTACATGGGATGTGTAGATTACCCCTCTTGCGACATTGCTTACAATGCGGTTATGCCTCTAAGTCGTGCTTCGACACGTGGGAAATATAGCTGCATCGTGGGCATTACAAGTTGGTAATGAGAGCCTTCCCCGACTTAGGAGCCCCCTGCTTGATCGAATCGCTGGCGTTGTTGAGTCTAGTAAAATGTTTTGGGTCTTTTAGGATTATATATATCGGAGAGTAGGATTCTTTTTACTTCTCAGTCCCTTCGTCGCTCTGGTGAGGCATCCTGACATAGAGTTTTGAATCTTCTCTTCTCGAATTTCACTAAAAAAAATTTAGGATCACGCGGGTATCTTGGAATCGTTCCGATGGTTTTGTGATGAGAACATTGTTCTTGGTGCCTCCTGACATTTAGGGGTTGTGGCAGTGTCCCGGGGAGTTGAGCTCCGAGGTGTTGTCGTCACAATTTTATCGTTGCAATTCTGGAATACCTGAGTTTCGCCGATATCGAAAATCTCTTTTATGCAGTTGTTGGTGAGATAACCTCGATGCCACCCAGTACTGGGGCGGGAGTTCGGGAGTATTACCATAACTCGTATAACGGATGCTTTTCGAAGGTTGAGGTAAATGATTTCCGAAGGTTTCTTGGTTATGTGTTTAAGGATGGATACAGCTGGATGTAGGATTTACTAGATTTGGGTGAGATATTATGCTTCCCCTGTATCCCCAACACCTGATTGCATAACCGGGAAAATTTCGGGAGTTTCATAGGTGGGAATTCATGTAGCTATAGTATTTCTTCCGCGGATATTTGGTTTGTGATTGGGTAATCCTCACCAAGTATTTGTTCGTGTCCGTACCTTGTTGTTTTATTCTTCTACCTCTATCTAAGTGGCTTCTCAATTTATGGAAGTGTGACCATTTAATTTGGATTGCATTCGTTCATTCTTGTTCGGATGTTAAGACTATATGTTGCAATTTCAATCCATTGATTCAACTTGAGTATATATCTGTCAAGATGCTAACGGATGTCACTCTCTTCAGGATGGCCCCTCCAACGCGTCAGAATCCCGAACCGCCGCCACCACCTCCACCTCCGGAGGCATGGCAAGCTGTGATGGCCGCTACCAATGCCAACACGCAGATGCTTATGCAACTCTTGCAAGAGCGCAACCAAGGAAATCAAGGCCATGGCAACAATCAGAATCAGTTTGCTACACTCAACCAGTTCCTCGCAAACCAGCCAAAGACCTTCAGTACCTGTGTCGAGGCAACAGACGCTGATGATTGGCTCATGGATATCTGCAAACATTTCGAGTGCAGCAACATCAGGCCCGAGGACTTTGTCAAGTTTTCTTCGTTCCAACTCAAAGACCAAGCTGTAGAGTGGTATCAGCAGTACAAAGATTCTAGAGGAGGTCGTGTGATTACCTGGGATGAATTCCATCAAGACTTCAAAGCTCACCACATTCCTCAGAGTGTTGTTGAGAGCAAGCGTGAGGAGTTCTGCAATCTGAAGCAAGGCAGCTTGTCTGTTTACCAGTACAACATCATGTTCCAGAAGCTCGCTCGTTTCGCTAAGCAAGACGCCCCCGACGAGAAGAGCATGATTTATCAGTTCAGAGGTGGCCTCAGAGAAGATCTGCAACTAGCTCTTGTGCTTTTTGAGCCGAAGAAGTACGATGAGTTCTACAATATGGCACTGAAGCAAGAGACTGCTCAGCTTAAGTGCGATGCTTCCAAGAAGAGAGTCAGGGATGCAAATCCTTCTTCTTCCTCAACTCAAGTGGCAACTAAGCAGCAAAAGTATTGGTTGCCTCCTCCTCCTCTGTTCCGTCAGCCTTATCAGCAGAAGAGCAAAGGTGGCAATGGATTTTCCCACCCACCCAACCCAGGCTTTCAGAACAAGACTTCGTCTCATGCTCCAAGATTAAGTGCTCCGTATCACCGTCCGCTCTTGGAAGTCATGTGCAACAAGTGTCAGCAGAAGGGTCACTATGCAAACAAATGCTTCAATCAAAGGCGTCTTCCTCCTCCTCCTCCTGTGAGATCTGCTAGCACTGCAGTGGTCAAGCATAATCCCAAGTTTGCAAAGGTTAACATGATGAACTCAGCTCAGGCAGAGGACTCATCAGAAGTTATCATGGGTAACTTTCCAGTTAACTCTACTCCTGCAAAAGTCCTTTTTGATACTGGTGCATCGCATTGTTTAATGTCAAGATCATTTGTTTCAAAGCATGACTTCGTTTCAGAAATGTTGGGTAAACCTATGGGAGTGGTTTCTCCGGCCAAGTCTACGAGGGCTACCACGATGGTCCCGGATGTTACTATCACGATGGGCGACTATAAGTTTCTGTCTTCTCTAATGGTCCTTGGTGACTCGGATATTGATCTTATTCTCGGAATGGACTGGCTTTCTAAGCACAAGGCTCAGCCTGATTGTGCTGCCAGGCAGATTCAATTGACACATTCGTCTAAGGATGTAATTGTCTTTGTCGCTCGTGATGATACCATTCGACTGTTTTCTCTCAACGAGAAGGGCGAGTTGGATGCCATATCTCAGATTCCAGTCGTTCGTGAATATCAAGACATCTTACCAGAATAGCTTCCAGGAATGCCTCCTCACCGGCCAGTTGAATTCGTCATCGATCTTGAGCCTGGCACGGAACCTGTGTGCAAACGTCCTTACAAGCTTGGACCTGAAGAGTTGAAGGAGCTGAAGAAACAACTCGATATTCAAGAGCGTATGGGTCTCATCTGACCAAGTTCTTCTCCATGGGGTTGTGGTGTTCTTTTTGTCAAGAAGAAGGATGGAATGGACCGACTTTGTGTCGACTACCGTCCATTGAACAAGAAGACTATAAAGAACAAGTACCCACTTCCCAACATCAATGAGATTTTCGAACAACTCAAAGGTGCTCAAGTATTCTCCAAGCTTGACCTTCATATGGGCTATCATCAGATTCGCATTCATGAAGAAGATATCCCCAAGACAACATTCAGAACAAGCTATGGTTCATATGAATACACTGTCATGTCTTTCGGCCTTGTCAATGCTCCTCCAACATTCTCTCGCATGATGAACTTCATCTTCAACGCCTACACAAATGACTTCGTCTTGGTCTATCTCGATGACATTCTAGTCTTTTCCAAGAACAAGGAGGATCATGCCAAGCACTTGAGATTGGTTCTGGACAAACTCAGAGAACATCAGTTCTATGCGAAGTTTTCAAAGTGTGAGTTTTTGCTCGATGAGGTTCTCTACCTTGGGCATATCATCTCCGCCAAGGGCATAGCGGTTAATCCTGAGAAGGTGTCTGCAATTGTGAATTGGGAACCGCCTCAGAATGTGAAGCAACTCCGCAGCTTCCTTGGGCTCACAAGCTATTATCGAAGGTTCGTTGAGAACTTCTCTAAGATCGCGAAGCCTCTTTCAAACCTCCTCCAGAAGCATGTGAAGTATGTCTGGTCACCTGAATGTGACATCGCTTTCAACACCCTCAAAGAGAAGTTAGTCACTGCTCCAGTTCTGACTCCTCCTGATGAATCCAAACCATTCGAGGTTTTCTGTGATGCTTCCCTTCAAGGTCTCGGTGTAGTGTTGATGCAAGAGAAGAAAGTTGTGGCCTATACCTCTCGCCAGTTGAAGCCCAACGAAAAGAACTACCCCACTCATGACCTCGAGTTGGCGGCAGTTGTCCATGCTCTTTTAACATGGAGACATCTCTTGTTGGGAAGAAAAGTGGACATCTTCACTCAGCCAAACCTCAACCTTAGGCAGACTCGTTGGTTCGAAATGATTCAAGAGTATAATCTGAGTATTGAATATACTCCAGGCAAGGCCAATGTCATTGCTGATGCATTGAGCAGGAAGGCTTACTGCAACAGTTTGATTATCAAGCCCTACCAACCAGAGCTTTGTGAAGCTTTCCGCAAACTCAATCTCCAAGTTGTTCCTCAAGGATTCCTTGCCAACCTCCAAGTCTCTCCTACTTTGGAAGATCAGATTCACGAGGCTCAACTTCTTGATGCTATGGTGAAGAAGGTGAAGATTGGGATTGCCAAGAGTCAACCCAAGTACAAGTGATATCGCCTTGATGACAAGGATACTCTATTCTTCGAGGATCGCATTATGGTGCCTAAAGGTGACCTTCGTAAAGTCATTATGAACGAGGCTCACAATTCACTCCTCTCTATTCACCCTGGAAGTACAAAGATGTACCATGACCTCAAGCAGTCGTATTGGTGGACTCGAATGAAGCGCGAGATTGCTCAGTTCGTGAATGAATGTGATGTCTTCAGAAGAGTGAAAGCAGAACACCAACGACCAGCTGGTCTCCTCCAACCTCTTGCCATTCCAGAATGGAAGTTTGACCACATTGAGATGGACTTCGTGACTGGATTTCCAAAGTCCAAGCGTGGCAATGATGCTATCTTTGTTGTCATCTACAAGCTCACCAAAGTGGCTCATTTTCTTCCTATCAAAGAGTCTATCACAGCAGCTCAGTTGGCAGAGCTATATACCTTCAGGATTGTCTCCCTGCACGGTATTCCGTAGTTGATATCTTGAGACCGTGGAAGCATCTTCACCTCCAAGTTCTGGGATTCTTTTCAGAAGGCCATGGGCACCAACATTCGCTTCAGCATAACTTTTCATCCTCAAACTAGTGGCCAAGTCGAGAGGGTCAATCAAATTCTTGAAGATATGCTCAGGGCATGTGTCATTTCTTTCGGTATGAAGTGGGAAGATTGTCTTCCATATGCCGAGTTCTCCTACAACAACAGCTTCCAAGCGAGTTCGGGCAAGGCCCCATTCGAGATTCTCTATGGCAGGAAGTGCCGTACTCCTCTTAATTGGTCAGAGACTGGTGAATGCCAACTTCTTGGAAATGACTTGATCACAGAGGCTGAAGAAATGTGCAAAGTCATTCGTGAAAATCTCAAAGCTGCGCAATCGCGCCAGAAGAGTTACTATGATAGCAAACATCGTGACTTGGCTTTCGAGATCGAAGACCATGTCTACCTCTGCGTCTCTCCAATGAAAGGTACTCGTCGCTTTATTATCAAAGGGAAGCTTGCCCCAAGATACGTGGGTCCTTTCAAGATCATTGGCAAAAGAGGCGTTCTCGCCTATCAACCTAAGCTTCCATCCAACTTTGCAAACGTGCACGACGTGTTTCATGTGTCTCAGCTTCGCAAGTGTTTCAAGACTCCTAACCGCGCCATCAACTTCAAAGAGATTGATCTCCAAGAAGACCTGTCTTATCATGAGCACCCCGTTGCTATTCTTGAAGAAACAGAGCGCAAGACTCGCAACAAGTCTATCAAATTCCTGAAAGTGAAGTGGTCACATCATTCCAACCGTGAATCCACCTGGGAACGCGAGGACCACCTCCGTTCCGAATACCCAGAGTTTTTCTAGTCCTAGATCTCAGGACGAGATCCTTTCGTAGTGGTGGAGTGTTGTAACGCCCCATATGTAACATGCCATATTTGTATTCCAACTCTTGCCATTTCCGGCACTAAGTTATGAGATTCCTCGTTGTTGGGTTTTGTCTCCGTTTTGCTTTTGTCTTTGTCATGCATCTCATATCATGTCATCATGTGCATCGCATTTGCATACGTGTTCGTCTCATGCATCCGAGCATTTTCCCCATTGTCCGTTTTGCATTCCGGCGCTCCTATGTCCTCCGGTGTCCCCTTTTACCTCTTTTCGTGTGCGGGTGTGAAACGTTCTCGGATTGGACCGAGACTTGCCAAGCGGCCTTGGCTTACTACCGGTATACCTCCTGTCAAGTTTCGTGCCATTTGGACTTTGTTTGATACTCCAACGGTTAATCAAGGAACCATAAAGGCCTCGTGTGTGTTGCAGCCGAACACCCCACCAAAGTGGCCCAAAAGCCACCTAAACCCCCTCCATCCTCTCGGTCGTTCGATCACGATCGCGTGGCCGAAACCGTGCTCAATTTGGAGCCTCCTAGCTCCTCCTATGTATAAAAAGGCACCTCCACCAAAAATCCCGGATCATTTCAACCCTAAACCTAGTCTCCTTCCACCACCCGCCGCCGGACGCGTCCGCTTCGGGCCGAACACGTCCGCTCACCGCCACGCGACGAATCCCGAGCCGCCACGTGTCCCATCGGCCGCCTCCCGCGCCGCCGACCCGCTGAGCCCGGGTCAGGCCCCTGATACGTCTCCAACGTATCTATAATTTTTGATTGCTCCATGCTATATTATCTACTGTTTTGGACTATATTGGGATTTATTTTCCACTTTTATATTATTTTTGGGACTAACCTATTAACCGGAGGCCCATCCCAGAATTGTTGTTTTTGCCTATTTCAGTGTTTCGGAGAAACAGAATATCAAACGGAGTCCAAACGGAATAAAATCTTCGGGAACGTGATTTTCTCACCGTACGTGATCCAGGAGACTTGGACCCTACTGCAAGGAGTCAAAGAGGAGGTCACGAGGGTGGGGGGCGCCCCCCTAGGGCGCGCCCCCTGCCTCGTGGGCCCCTCGGTGCTCCACCGACGTACTCCTTCCTCCTATATATAGCTACGTACCCCCAAACGATCAGAACAGGAGCCAAAAACCTAATTCCACCACCGCAACTTTCTGTATCCATGAGATCCCATCTTGGGGTCTGTTCCGGAGCTCCGCCGGAAGAGGGCCGTCATCACGGAGGGCTTCTACATCATCCTAGCCCCTCCGATGAAGTGTGAGTACTTTACCTCAGACGTTCGGGTCCATAGTTAGTAGTTAGATGGCTTCTTCTCTCTCTTTGAATCTCAATACAAAGTTCTCCCCCTCTCTTGTGGAGATCTATTCCATGTAATCTTCTTTTTGCGGTGTGTTTGTTGAGACCGATGAATTGTGGGTTTAGGATCAAGTCTATCTATGAATAATATTTGAATCTTCTCTGAATTCTTTTATGTATGATTGGTTATCTTTGCAAGTCTCTTCGAATTATCCGTTATGTTTGGCCAACTAGATTGGTAGTTCTTGCCATGGGAGAAGTGCTTAGCTTTGGGTTCGATATTGCGGTGTCCTTTCCCAGTGACAGAAGGGGCAGCAAGGCACGTATTGCATCGTTGCCATCGAGGATAACAAGATGGGGTTTATTTCATATTGCATGAATTTATCTCTCTACATCATGTCATCTTGCTTAAGGCGTTACTCTGTTTTTAACTTAATACTCTAGATGCATGCTGGATAGCGGTCGATGAGTGGAGTAATAGTAGTAGATGCAGAATCATTTCGATCTACTTGTCACGGACGTGATGCCTATATACATGATCATGCCTAGATATTCTCATAACTATGCTCAATTCTGTCAATTGCTCAACAGTAATTTGTTCACCCACCGTAGAATACTTATGCTCTTGAGAGAAGCCACTAGTGAAACCTATGGCCCCCGGGTCTATTCTCATCATATCAATCTCCATCACTTTAATCTTGCTTTGCTTTTTTACTTTGCTTTTACGTTTTACTTTGCATCTTTATACCAAAAATACCAAAAATATTATATCTATCAGATCTCACTCTCGTAAGTGACCGTGAAGGGATTGACAACCCCTAATCGCGTTGGTTGCGAGTAGCTATCGTTTTGTGCAGTTACGAGGGACTTGAGCGTGGCCTCCTACTGGATTGATACCTTGGTTCTCAAAAACTGAGGGGAATACTTACGCTACTCTGCTGCATCATCCCTTCCTCTTCGGGGAAAACCAACGCAAGCTCAAGACGTAGCAAGAAGGATTTCTGGCACCGTTGCCGGGGAGTCTATGCAAAAAGTCAACATACCAAGTACCCATCACAATCCTTATCTCTCGCATTACATTATTTGCCATTTGCCTCTCGTTTTCCTCTCCCCCACTTCACCCTTGTCGTTTTATTCGCCCTCTCTCTCTCTATCCCCCTCTCTATTTGCCTCTTTTTGCCCGCTTGCTTTTTGTTTGCTCGTGTGTTAGATTGCTTGTTTGTCGCGATGGCTCAAGATACTACCAAATTGTGTGACTTCACCAATACCAATAATAATGATTTCCTTAGCACTCCGATTGCTCCTCTTGCTAATACTGAATCTTGTGAAATCAATGCTGCTTTGTTGAATCTTGTTATGAAAGATCAATTCGCCGACCTTCCTAGTGAATATGCCGCTACTCATCTGAATAGCTTCGTTGATTTATGTGATATGCAAAAGAAAAAAAGATGTCAATAATGATGTCATTAAATTGAAGCTATTTCCTTTTTCGCTTAGAGATCGTGGTAAAGCTTGGTTTTCGTGTTTGCCTAAAAATAGTATTGATTCATGGAACAAGTGCAAAGATGCTTTTATCTCTAAGTATTTTCCTCCCGCTAAGATCATCTCTCTTAGAAACGGTGTTATGAACTTTAAACAACTTGATCATGAACATGTTTCACAAGCTTGGGAGAGAATGAAATTAATGATACGTAATTGCCCTACTCATGGTTTGAATTTGAGGATGATTATACAAAAAATTTATGCCGGATAGAATTTTGCTTCTAGAAATCTTTTAGATTCAGCCGCGGGAGGCACTTTTATGGAAATCACTTTAGGAGATGCTACTAAACTCCTAGATAATATTATGGTTAATTATTCTCAATGGCATACTGAAAGATCTTCTAATAAAAAAGTGCATGCGACAGAAGAAATCAATGTGTTGAGTGGAAAGATGGATGAACTTATGAAATTATTTGCTACTAAGAGTGTTTCTTCTGATCCTAATGATATGCCTTTGTCTACTTTGATTGAGAATAACAATGAATCTATGGATGTGAATTTTGTTGGTAGGAATAATTTTGGTAACAACGCTTATAGAGGGAATTTTAATCCTAGGACATATCCTAGTAATCCTTCTAATAATTATGGGAATTCCTACAACAACTCTTATGGAAATTATAATAAGATGCCCTCTGAATTTGAGAATAGTGTTAAAAAGTTTATGAATTCACAAAAGAATTTTAATGCTTTGCTTGAAGAGAAATTGTTTAAAGTTGATGATTTGGCTAGAAACATTGATAGAATTTCTCTTGAGATTGATTCTTTAAAGCTTAGATATATTCCTCCTAAGCATGATATCAATGAGTCTCTCAAAGCCATGAGAATTTCCATTGATGAGTGCAAGGAAAGAACCGCTAGGATGCGTTCTTCCAAAGATGCCTTTATTAAAGCGTGTTCCTCCAATTCCTATGAAAATCAATATGAAGATCTAAAAGTTATTGATGTGTCCCCTATTAAATCTTTGTTTTGCAATATGAATCTTGATGAAACTGAATATGATCTTCCTTTACCTAGAAGGCGTTCTAAAAATTCGGAGTATTTAGATCTTAATGATGAAATTGATGAAAGTGGAATTGAAAGAAATAAAAATATAGATGTTGCTAAACCCACTATATTGGATTTCAAGGAATTTAATTATGAAAGTTGCTCTTTAATTGATTGTATTTCCTTGTTGCAATCCGTGCTAAATTCTCCACATGCTTATAGTCAAAATAAAGCCTTCACCGAACATATTGTTGATGCCTTGATGCAATCTTATGAAGAAAAACTTGAGTTGAAAGTTTCTGTCCCTAGAAAACTCTATGATGAGTGGGAACCAAATATTAAAATTAAAATTAAAGATCATGACTTTTATGCTTTGTGTGATTTGGGTGCTAGTGTCTCTACTATTCCCAAGACTTTGTGTGATTTACCAGATTTCCGCGATTTTGATGATTGCTCTCTAAACTTGCATCTTGCGGATTCCACTATTAAGAAACCTATGGGAAGGATGAATGATGTTCTTATTGTTGCAAATAGGAATTATGTTCCCATAGATTTCATTGTTCTTGATATAGATTGCAATCCTTCTTGCCCTATTATTCTTGGTAGACCTTTCCTTAGAACGGTTGGTGCGATTATTGATATGAAGGAAGGGAATATTAGATTTCAATTCCCATTAAAAAAGAGCATGGAACACTTTCCAAGAAAGAAAATAAAATTGCCATATGAAACTATCATGAGAGCCACTTATGGATTGCCTACCAAAGATGGCAATACCTAGATCTATCCTCGCTTTTATGCCTAGCTAGGGGCGTTAGACGATAACGCTTGTTGGGAGGCAACCCAATTTTATTTTTATTCCTTGCTTTTTGCTCCTGCTTAGTAATAAATAAATTATTTAGCCTCTGTTTTGGTTGTTTTTTTTTGTGTTTAATTAGTGTTTGTGCCAAGTAGAACCGTTGGGAAGACTTGGGGAAAGTCTTGTTGAACTTGCTGTAAAAAACAGAAACTTTAGTGCTCACGAGAACTGCTGTCATTTTTATTTGGAGAGTGCTATTTAGTTAATTATTTTTTCAGATGATTAATAGATAAATTCCTCACGTCCAGAAATTTATTTTAGAATTGTTGGGGTTCCAGATCTTGCGCTAGCTACAGATTACTACAGACTGTTCTGTTTTTGACAGATTCTGTTTTTCGTGTGTTGTTTGCTTATTTTGATGAATCTATGGCTAGTAAAATAGTTTATAATCCATAGAGAAGTTGGAATAAAGTAGGTTTAAAACCAATATAAATAAAGAATGAGTTCATTACAGTACCTTGAAGTGGTCTTTTGTTCTTTCGCTAACGGAGCTCACGAGTTTTCTACTTTAAGTTTTGTGTTGTGAAGTTTTCAAGTTTTGGGTGAATTCTTTTGATGGTTTATGGAACAAGGAGTGGCAAGAGCCTAAGATTGGGTATGCCCATGGCACCCCCAAGATAATCCAAGTACACCAAAAAGTCAAAGCTTGGGGATGCCCCGGAAGGCATCCCTCTTTCGTCCACTTTCATCGGTAATTTACTTGGAGCTATATTTTTATTCACCAACATGATATGTGTTTTGCTTGGAGCGTCTTGTATTATTTGTGTCTTTGTGTCTTAGTATGCCACAATCATACTTGCTGTACACACCTTTTGAGAGAGCCATACATGAATTAAAATTTGATAGAATATTCTATGTGCTTCACTTATATCTTTTGAGCTAAGTAGTTTTGCTCTATGTGCTTCACTTATATCTTTTGAGCTAAGTAGTTTTGCTCTATGTGCTTCACTTATATCTTAGTAATTTTGCTCTATGTGCTTCACTTATATCTTTTGAGCGTTATAATTTTGCTCTATGTGCTTCACTTATATCTTTTGAGCGTTATAATTTTGCTCTATGTGCTTCACTTAGATCTTTTAGAGCACGGTGGTGGATTTGTTTTAAAGAAACTATTGATCTCTCATGCTTCACTTAAATTATTTTGAGAGTCTTAATAGCATGGTAATTTGCTCAATAATAATATGCTTGGTATTCAAGATTTGTGAAACTTTCTTTTGAGTGTGTTGAATACTAAGAAAAGATTGAAGCATGATAATTGTTTTGAGATATGGAGGTGATAATATTAAAGTCATGCTAGTTGAGTAGTTGTGAATTTAAAGAATACTTGTGTTAAGGTTTGTGATTCCCGTAGCATGCACGTATGGTGAACCGTTATGTGATGAAGTCGGAGCATGATTTATTTATTGATTGTCTTCCTTATGAGTGGCGGTCGGGGACGAGCGATGGTCTTTTCCTACCAATCTATCCCCCTAGGAGCATGCGCGTAATACTTTGCTTTGATAACTTCTAGATTTTTGCAATAAGTATATGAGTTCTTTATGACTAATGTTGAGTCCATGGATCATACGCACTCTCACCCTTCCACCTTTGCTAGCCTCTCTAATACCGCGCACCTTTTACCGGTATCATACACCTACCATATACCTTCCTCAAAACAGCCACCATACCTACCTATTATGGCATTTCCATAGCCATTCCGGGATATATTACCATGCAACTTTCCACCATCTAGTTCATCATGACACATTCATCATTGTCATATTGCTTAGCATGATCATGTAGTTGACATAGTATTTGTGGCAAAGCCACCGTTCATAATTTTTTCATACTTGTCACTCTTGATTCATTGCATATCCCGGTACACCGCCGGAGGCATCCATATAGAGTCATACTTTGTTCTAGAATCGAGTTGTAATCATTGATTTGTAAATAAATAAAAGTGTGATGATCATCATTTAATAGAGCATTGTACCAATAAAAAAGGAAGAAAGGCAAAAGAAAAAAAGAAGGCCCCCAAAAAATAAAATAAATAAAAAGGGGGCAATGCTACTATCATTTTACCACACTTGTGCTTCAAAGTAGCACCATGATCTTCATAGTAGAGAGTCTCTCATGTTATCACTTTCATATACTAGTGGGAATTTTACATTATAGAACTTGGCTTGTATATTCCAATGATGGGCTTCCTCAAATTGCCCTAGGTCTTCGTGAGCAAGCAAGTTGGATGCACACCCACTTAGTTTCATTTTGAGCTTTCATACATTTATAGCTCTAGTGCATCCGTTGCATGGCAATCCCAACTCACTCACATTGATATCTATTGATTGGCATCTCCATAGCCCGTTGATACGCCTAGTTTATGTGAGACTATCTTCCCCTCCTTTTTGTCTTCTCCACAACCACCATTCTAGTCCACCTATAGTGCTATATCCATGGGTCACGCTCATGTATTGCGTGAAGATTGAAAAAGTTTTGAAAAAGTTAGAGTATGAAACAATTGCTTGGCTTGTCATCGGGGTTGTGCATGATTTAAATACTTTGTGTGGTGAAGATGGAGCATAGCCAGACTATATGATTTTGTAGGGATAACTTTCTTTGGCCATGTTATTTTGAGAAGACATAACTGCTTTGTTAGTATGCTTGAAGTATTATTATTTTTATGTCAATATAAACTTTTGTCTTGAATCTTTCGAATCTGAATATTCATATCACAATTAAGAAGATTTGCATTGAAATTATGCCAAGTAGCACTCCGCATCAAAAAGTCTCTTTTTATCATTTACCTACTCGAGGACGAGCAGGAATTAAGCTTGGGGATGCCTGATACGTCTCCAACGTATCTATAATTTTTGATTGCTCCATGCTATATTATCTACTGTTTTGGACTATATCGGGCTTTATTTTCCACTTTTATATTATTTTTGGGACTAACCTATTAACCGGAGGCGCAGCCCAGAATTGCTGTTTTTTTGCCTATTTCAGTGTTTCGGAGAAACAGAATATCAAACGGAGTCCAAACGGAATAAAATCTTCGGGAATGTGATTTTCTCACCGAACGTGATCCATGAGACTTGGACCCTACTCCAAGGAGTCAAAGAGGAGGTCACGAGGGTGGGGGGCGCCCCCCCTAGGGCGCGCCCCCTGCCTCGTGGGCCCCTCGGTGCTCCACTGACGTACTCCTTCCTCCTATATAGACCTATGTAACCCCAAATGATCAGAACAGGAGCCAAAAACCTAATTCCACCGCCGCAACTTTCTGTATCCACGAGATCCCATCTTGGGGCCTGTTCCGGAGCTCCGCCGGAAGAGGGCCGTCATCACGAAGGGCTTCTACATCATCCTAGCCCCTCCGATGAAGTGTGAGTAGTTTACCTCAGACCTTCGGGTCCATAGTTAGTAGCTAGATGGCTTCTTCTCTCTCTTTGAATCTCAATACAAAGTTCTCCCCCTCTCTTGTGGAGATCTATTCGATGTAATCTTCTTTTTGCGGTGTGTTTGTTGAGACTGATGAATTGTGGGTTTATGATCAAGTCTGTCTATGAATAATATTTGAATCTTCTCTGAATTCTTTTATGTATGATTGGTTATCTTTGCAAGTCTCTTCGAATTATCCGTTTGGTTTGGCCAACTAGATTGGTAGTTCTTGCCATGGGAGAAGTGCTTAGCTTTGGGTTCGATCTTGCGGTGTCCTTTCCCAGTGACAGAAGGGGTAGCAAGGCACGTATTGCATCGTTGCCATCGAGGATAACAAGATGGGGTTTATTTCATATTGCATGAATTTATCTCTCTACATCATGTCATCTTGCTTAATGTGTTACTCTGTTTTTAACTTAATACTCTAGATGCATGCTGGATAGCGGTCGATGAGTGGAGTAATACTAGTAGATGCAGAATCGTTTCGATCTACTTGTCACGGACGTGATGCCTATATACATGATCATGCCTAGATATTCTCATAACTATGCTCAATTCTGTCAATTGCTCAACAGTAATTTGTTCACCCACCGTAGAATACTTATGCTCTTGAGAGAAGCCACTAGTGAAACCTATGGCCCCCGGGTCTATTCTCATCATATCAATCTCCATCACTTTAATCTTGCTTTGCTTTTTTACTTTGCTTTTACTTTTTACTTTGCATCTTTATACCAAAAATATTATATCTATCAGATCTCACTCTTGTAAGTGACTGTGAAGGGATTGACAACCCCTAATCGCATTGGTTGCGAGTAGCTATCCTTTTGTGTAGGTACGAGGGACTTGAGTGTGGCCTCCTACTGGATTGATACCTTGGTTCTCAAAAACTGAGGGAAATACTTACGCTACTCTGCTGCATCATCCCTTCCTCTTCGGGGAAAACCAATGCAAGCTTAAGATGTAGCAGCCCCCGCGGCCCGTCTCCCGCCGCCGCCGCCCGGACCGGCTCCTTCGCCGCGCCGCCCCGCGCCGCCTCAACCGCGCCGGTGCCGCCTCGCCTGCCTCGTCGCCGGCCGCCGCTGCCACCTTCGCCGTGCGCCGCGCCGCCTGGCTCCCTCGCCTGTGCCGCCGACCGCCGCACGCCTCCTCGTCCGCCCCTCATCGCCGCACCGCTCAGCCGGCGCCGGATCCGGCAGGTCCGGCGAGCTCCGACAACCGCTCGTCTTCTCCGGCGACTCCCCGATCAACCTCGGTTCGTGTGCCATCCGGATCTGGATCCGCAGCTACAGTGAACCCTAGGGTTGACTTCGTCCCAGTTTTCCATTACTTTTAGCATTTTTCATTGCATCATATCTTTGCATCCGTGGCTCCGTTTTGGGCGTGTAGCATATAAAATTGTTCGTCTCGATGTGTACTTCATTTCATACCATTGCACCATGTTCATTTGAGTTCATCTTGATGCCCTAAAGGCTTTTGCAAGAGTGCTATGTAATGTTAGTTTCAGATTCTTATCAGAATCTGGACATTTGTCATTTTTGCCATGTTTAATGTGTGCCTCCTATGAACTTGAGCCCTACATATGTTTTGAAGTATGCCATGGAATCGTTACAGGGGTGTATGCCATGTATTTGTGTGATATTTGTGGTGAGTAGCACAAGCATGCAAAGTAGCTCTCGTGATGTTGCTGATTTCAGGGACTTAGAAATCTTCCAAGTATTTTCCCTGATAATATTTTTATGCCATGTATTCATGTTGCTACAGAGTGATCCATGCCTTTTTTGAGCATGTTCAGTAAGGATCATTTTGAGATATTGTTGTGCTCTATCCATCCATGTCTTTGTTTGCATTTATGGAGCACCCTAACATGACTCAATCTTGCTCTACTTTTGCTATAAAATGTTCCTGGCAGATTTTTTATGTGTTAATCAATTTTGCCGAGGTTGTTGTAGTTGATCCATGCATGCTATGAGAGTGTTCTTGCCATGGTTAGCTTATTCATCATGTCTACTTGCTGGGTGTACTCTTAGTTTGTCATGCAATGCCTTGTGGTGAGTGCATCGAGCTCGCAAACATGCCTACTTAATTCTGTTTTGCCATGTTCCAGTTTTCTGCTAAGTCCGAATCTGTTAACGAATCTTGCTATGTTCACATGGTTGCCATTGTATTTTCTGATCCCTTTTGGCTCATGGTCAGTAAGGGACTTTTGTTGTATGCTTTGAGTAGCTTCATTCCATGCCTTGCTTTTCCATGATATGTTCCTGTAGCATGTTGTTATCTTGCTCTAAACATTGCTTCCTGATGTTAAATCCTGACATGTTGTTATTTTCACTAAGTCTGTGAACCTGTTATCTTTTGCACTTTTGCCATGCTTGTTTGAACCTGCTATTGATTGATTTAGCCGTAGCTCAGTGTTCATCTTTTGTCAAGAATCTTGAGTGGATCACTGCCATGTGCTTTGTTGTTATGTTAGAGTGCATTAGCTTGTTGTTCTTGATGCATTTAGGTGGCCTCGTGCTGTTAATCGCAGCTTTGTGCCATTATTGTTTTGCTTGCCATTTGCAAACCGTGCATCCGATTCCGGTGATCTTTATATCGATTTCGACTGAAATCAACTCATCTTTCTGGCGGCACTCTTGGTTTTCCAAGTTGAGGCCTGGTTCAATATTTTCCTTCCGGAGCATGCATATGCATTGCATATCACATCCCGCATATCATGCCATGTTTTGCATCTTGTTGCTTGCGCATTGCATCATGGTTGATTGTGTCTCCCTTTGCTTGTGTTCTTGCTTTGGGTAGAGCTAGGAGACGAGTACGTGATCTAGGAACCCGTTGAGTACGCTTACGAGGATCAAGCTAACGTCAACTCGGAGAACTTTGCAGGCAAGATGACCATACCCTCGAAATCACTTCTATATTTGCTTGCTAGATGCTCGCTCTATTGCTATGCCTATGCTACGATACCTACCACATGCTTTACCATGCCTCCCATATTGCCATGTCAAACCTCTTACCCACCTTGTCCTAGCAAACCGTTGTTTGGATATGTTACCGCTTTGCTCAGCCCCTCTTATTGCGTTGCTAGTTGCAGGTGAAGATTGGAGTTTGTTCCTTGTTGGAACATGTTTATTGTTGGGATATCACTATTATAGATTGTCTACTTTAATGCATCTATACACTTGGTAAAGGTTGGAAGGCTCGGCCTTATGCCTGGTGTTTTGTTCCACTCTTGCCACCCTAGTTTCCATCTTACTGGTGTTATGTTCCTGGATTTTGCGTTCCTTACACGGTTGGGTTATAATGGGAACCCCTTGACAGTTCGCCTTGAATAAAACTCCTCTAGCAAGGCCCAACCTTGGTTTTACCATTTGCCACCTAGCCTTTTTCCCTTGGGTTTCGCGGACTCAAGGGTCATCTTTATTTTAAACCCCCGGGCCAGTGCTCCTCTGAGTGTTGGTCCAACCTAGAGCACCGTGCGGGGCCGTCCCTTGGCAACTTGGGTTACGTTGGCTCCCGTACGCTTAGCTTATCCGATGTGCCCTGAGAACGAGATATGTGCAGCTCCTATCGGGATTTGTCGGCACATCGGGTGGTCTTGCTGGACTTGTTTCACCATTGTCGAGATGTCTTGTAACCGAGATTCCAAGTCTGATCGGGTTATCTTCGGAGAAGGAATATCCTTCGTCGACCGTGAGAGCTTGTGATGGGCTAAGTTGGGACACCCCTACAGGGATTTGAACTTTCAAAAGCCGTGCCCGCGGTTATGGGTAGATGGGAATTTGTTAATGTCCGGTTGTAGAAAACATGAAACTTAACTTAATTAAAATGAATCAACAGAGTGTGTGGCCGTGATGGTCTCTTTTCGGTGGAGTCCGGGAAGAGAACACGGTCTCGTGTTATGCTTGAATGTAGGTTGTTCTAGGATCACTTCTTGATCATAGTTTCTCGACCGTGCCTAGCCTTCTCTTCTCGCTCTCAATTGCGTATGTTAGCCACCGTATATGCTAGTGCTTGCTGTAGCTCCACCTCATACCTTTTACCCTACCTATAAGCTTAAATAGTCTTGATCGCGAGGGTGTGAGATTGCTGAGTCCCCGTGACTTACAGATTACTTCCAAAACCAGATGCAGGGACCGATTATACCGTTCCAGGAGATGCGACTGAGCTCAAGTGGGAGTTCGATGAGGACTCAGGATGATACTACGTTTCCTTTCCAGACGATTAGTAGTGGAGCCCAGTTGGGGCGATCGGGGACATTATGCATTAGGGGTTGTCTTTATTTTGGTTCCGTAGTCGGACCTTGATTGTATCTGGATGAATGTAATGATATATTTATGCTATTGTATGACATGGCGATTGTAAGCCAACTATGTATCTCTTTCCTTATTCAGTACATGGGATGTGTAAAGATTACCCCTCTTGCGACATTGCTTACAATACGGTTATGCCTCTAAGTCGTGCTTCAACACGTGGGAGATATAGCCGCATCGTGGGCGTTACAGATAACCAGGGAGAAGAATCTGACATTCCCTCTCCCCGAGGAAGCAAGGGGACCACCTCTGAAGATCCGGAAATAGAGGTTTCCAAACGAGGGAAAAAATCTTCGCCACAGGGTCCTGCCCCGGGGGTACCCTTGCCGCACTGTGTCCGCATGGGAATCAACCCTCTACCGAGCTGTAAGTAATCAAAAGGTACTTAGTAGTGAAAATATCCTACCTTACTTCTGAAGACAATAACCGAAGCTTATATCTTGTAGTTCGGATCATAGCCCTTCTCGACAGAGTTCGTCTTCGGGGGATCTTCTTCCGGAGATGATGGAGAGCGAAACACCTCCCCCTGCCACCCCGCCTCATGAGGCGGGCGACCCTGAAGTGTCGTCGCGGAGGGTTTCTCCTGATCCACCAAGGCCAGGGGGTAATCCCTTGGCCACCTGGAGTCCCCAGTATTCGGCTCCTAAAGAGAGCAATAGAAAGAGTCCGGAACCGTACAATGTGCGGTCGGACACACTGAAGGATCTTCTGGGGCAAGCGGCCATTTCAGAAGCGCATCGTACGCTAATGAGTATGGTAGTTGAAAGGATTTCATCCGCTGAAAGAAGATTGCATGAAGCTTTTATGAGCCTGCTGAAAGGCTTTGAGGTACGTGACATAGTGTATGCTTTTGACAGTACCGCACACATTAGGTGTGCCCTATGCAGATAGTAGCCCCTGAGACTCTGGTTGTCGTAAAAAATGGCGGTGAACAAAGGATCATAGTCCTAGGTAATAACCAGGCCGCCTTTATGTGCAGGTGACCAAAGCTTTGGTGGCTAGCCGGACTGATGGGTTTGCCGAGCTAAAGCGGCAACTTGATGCAGCAGATGCCGACATCGTGCTTGTCAACAATCGGCTTGACGAGGCACAGGGTAAGTGATTTCTCCGGTGATCAATGCATAGTAAGAGGAGCATGATGCCAGTATCTTTAATATGTTGTGATTGCAGATGGAGCTGCCACCATGGAGACCCTTCGGGCGGAACTTGCCCGAGCCAAGGAGCAAGCCAGAAATAGCGATGCGGCCGCTCTAAAGGCGGTCGAAGAGCTGACAGCCGAATAGGCCGCACATTGCCAGAGCAAGGAAAGAATGGCCAAGATGGCCGTTGAGTTGAAAGATGCCGCCGACCGTTACCAGCTTCTTGAAGAAGAAAACCGTGCGAAGGCGACGGACCTGGAGAAGGCCATGGTAGCATCCAAGGAAGCCCGTTCTAAAATACGAGCGGCGAAGGAGGAGCTGCATCAAGCTGGAGATATCGTAGCTAGGAAGCCCTTTTTGTTGCGGAAGTTCGGAGATCCGAAGTATGCACCTCTTGATCAACTATGGAGTTCTGCGGATGCCTACATGGATTTGGCGGCAAGTGCTGCTGATGCGGCCGAGTACTTCAAGGATCAAAAAGATCGCGAAGTGGAAAAGTTGTTCTGGTCACAGTTCCATGCTCCAGTGCATCCGCTGCTATTGAATGAGCAAATGGCCGAGTGGGCCGAGCTCCATAGGTTGTCCGGACTTGCCATGAGGTCTGTTGTGGATCATCTGTGGCCGGGAGGGCCAGGGCCGAATAGTTACTTTAGTTTAGTGCAACAATTCCTTGGTGCTGTGCCACACATTGATGCTATGAAGAGGTCGGCGTGCATAGAGGGTGCGCGGATGGCCTTTTCCCGTGTCAAGACATATTGGGCAGAGATGGAGGCCACCATTGTTGTAACACAGGGTTCGGCCGTGGGCCGAGTGGCTGCCGAGCACTACTTTGAAGAAGTTCTTGAAGGCGCTCGTTCGATAGAGGCTCAGTGCTCGAAGAATATTATGTTCTAGCGACATGTACTCCCATTGTAAAAACAATGTTTTATTGAGTTATCAAGGCTATGTTTATACTTTTGCCCGAAAGTATTATGATGCCTCCTATGCGGCCGTTTATGTATATATGTATATAACCTGAAAGTTTGCAGTCGTCGGCTTCCGCCCCCACGCATATAATGCGGGGGTGTTTGCAGAAAACTTGTACTCACACTTGATCCAACGTCTTGGTCTATTAAGGAGGTGGTTGCGCAGCGAACGAGGCAATCAGACTATATTGCTTTAACACTTTCACTTAGCCATAGGAGTTTGACGGTGGGGCTACTATATAGCCCCTGGTACTTCTGTGCTCGTCCGAATACGGGGCGCATACGTACATGACCGGGAAACGGCTCTTCGTTAATGCGGAGGAATCCCGAAGATTCCGCTGAGTCATCGAGTGGTTGACCAGTCTCGCGCTATATCATGACAGCCAGTTTTCGGCTTTCTCTACTGAGGTGCTCATCCGGATGAACCAGGGCACAATTGCAGTAGTTCTCCCAGTGCTACCTTAGCCGATATAGCGGAATGTAAGGTAACAAAACATGGGAGCCGGGAAAACCCAACATTTGACCAAAGACATGGTTCGGAGCTGATGCATATAAGGCCAAACTCGCGACGCCGAACACTCCCTAAGGTATTCGGTCTTTATAACATATGCCGGGCTGAACAATGCCCTTAATAATAAACCCCGGGTGTCCAAGTACGTGCAATATCCTGACGTGGCCACATGGCAATATGTCGGCATCCTTCTCGGTTGTATTGAGTATCCGGAGGATGTGAACAACAAGAGACAGTAAAAAAAGGTTTACGCAGGGTCTTAATCTAAAAAGAAACCTTTGAGCGGGTCCCTGCTGCACGTCTGCGCCTGTGTCTCCGTTGTGCCGTGTCCTGGACGGGTGTAGCATGATTGTCATCTATAAAAGAGAAGAACTTAGGTGAAAGTTGTCGTGCCAGAAAATTGGTTATTATCAACAAACCATTAAAATTTAAGATAAGTAAAGTTGAGCCGGACTAGCCCTGATTACACGTGGGAAGCCCCTGGTACCGTCTAGGAGGGCTTGATCATCAAACCAATCTCATGTATATGTAGTGGTGCACCGGACTCGTCTAACCGTGTCCGTGATCTTGACGACCTGTCATTTTTTCTGGTTGGTGAGGCCGTCTAGTGCTCGGCGGCTAAAGCCTCCGCACATTCTTCCGCGCATAGAGCACACTCAGTGTTTCCGCTAACTGTGATGGCACCACGTGGACCGGGCATCTTAAGCTTGAGAGAAGCGTAATGCGGGGTTGCATTAAAACTAGCGAAAGCCGCTCTTCCGAGTAGTGCCTGATAGCCACTTCGGAATGAAGCGATGTAGAAAGTTAACCTTTTGCTTCGGAAATTGTCGGGAGAACCGAATACAACCTCTAGTGATAGATAGCCCGTGCAGCGGGCCTCTAGGCCTGGTATTACTCCCTTGAAGGTAGTAGTACGATGGCTTATTTTTGTCGGGTCTATCCCCATTTTGCAGACTGTGTCCTGATATATCAGATTTAGACCACTGCCGCCATCCATGAGGACTTGTGTGAGATGGTATCCATTTATTATTGGGTTTACCACCAAGGCCGCCAATCCTTCGCGCCGGATGCTTGTCGCGTGATCCCTGCGATCAAAAGTGATTGGGCAGGCCAACTAGGGGTTGAACTTAGGGGTGACGGGCTCTATGGCGCGTGTGTCTCGGAGTGCATGTTTGCTCCTCCTCTTTTTCACATGGATCATGTTGACTGTTTTAACCTCTGGTGGGAAATTTTTTCTGTCCTCCAGTGCTTTGCTGGCGAGGCTCGTCCTCGTCTTCGCTTGGTGTCTCCCCCCCTTGTGTTTGGCGTTGAGCTTACCTGCCTGCTTGAAGACCCAGCATTCTCTATGGGTGTGATTTGCAGGTTTATCGGGGGTGCCATGAATCTAACATAGTTTGTTAAGAATCTTGTTTAGGCTAGACGGTCCGTCTCTGCTGCCTTTGAAAGGCTTTTTCAGGTGACCTGGTCGAGAGCCCCTGAATCCGGCGTTTACCGTCGTATTATTTGGGCTATCTTCTTTATTTCGACGCTTGCTTTTATTGCGTCGTGGTTTTCCATTGCCATCCCTGGCTTCAGATGTGCTTGGGTCACTGGTGCTACTGCGGGCTAACCAGCTATCTTCGCCCGCGCAAAAGCGGGTCATGAGACTTGTTAGAGCTACCATTGTTCTCGGTTTTTCTTGGACGAGGTGTCTGGCGAGCCATTCATCTCGGACGCTGTGTTTGAAAGCTGCTAAGGCTTGGGCGTCCGAACAGTCGACGATTTGGTTCTTCTTGGTGAGAAACCTGTTCCAAAGCTTTTGGGCGGACTCTCCGGACTGTTGAATTATATGACTTAAATCGTCTGCATCCGGAGGTCGGACGTAGGTCCCTTGAAAATTAGCCCTAAAAGCGTCCTCGAGCTCCTCCGAACTTCCAATTGAATTTTCGGGGAGGCTTTTCAGCCAGTGCCGAGCTGGTCCTTTCAGCTTGAGGGGCAAGTATTTAATGGCATGGAGATCATCTCCGCGAGCCATATGGATATGGAGGATAAGGTCCTCAATCCAGACCCCAGGGTCTGTGGTCCCGTCGTACGCCTCTATGTTCACTGGTTTGAATCCTTCTGGGAATTCGTGGTCCAGCACCTCATTGGTGAAACATAGGGGGTGTGCGGAACCCCTGTACTTGGATGCACCATGGCGTTCGGACGGTTTTGGTATTTGGTTTTGATTTTGTGCCGGAGCATGCTTCCTAGATCCATAGATGGATTTGGTCATACCGGATTTTTGGCGCAAGTCCCCATGTACATCGTGTGTTGACTTATGTGCATATTTGTTATCCGCTCTATCGCGGTCACAAGGTGGTGGATCCGGCCGGTTGGCCGTTTGATTTTTTGGCTGTGTGGGCTCTAAGGCCTCGTCGTCGAATTCAGGTAACAACTTGTGCTTTGGATAGCTCTTTGTGTGGCAACTTCCACCATACTTTGCTTTGTTGTCGAGCACTTTGTTCCACCTGCTGTTGAGTGTATTTTGTGCGGCCTTAAGCCTTTGCTTCTGCTTCTTCAGACTCCTCGCTATGGCAATAAGCCTTCTGCAGAGGTTCTCTTGCTCCAAGTGTGTTTCTAGGATGATGTGTGCATCTTCGTCCGGACTGTATTCCTCCCCAGAGGGGGTTTGATGAGGTTTATACTCGGCGTCGCCGTGTTCGGACGTCGGATCCGTACCATGTTCGCCGCTTGCAGCTTCATCGTGCTCTGCCGCCCGGGCAATGTGGTCGTTGTTTCCTCTGGAGTCGACTGGAGTGTTATTTTCTCTTGCGCTGTTATTGCTGTTTTTGCTATGGCGGGACTTAGAGCGGCGCCGCTGACGTAGGCGCTTGGGTTGCTTCTTGGAGGGGCCATCCTCCACTGTCTCTTCGCCATTGCCTTCTTTGGGTGTATCCACCATGTATATGTCATGTGATGGAGTGGCTATCCGGCGCCCTGTGGGTGCTGGTTCCTGTTCGTCTCCTGCATCTTCGTCCATGCCGTCGATGTCTTCGGAGTCGAAGTTGAGCATGTCGGTTAAGTCGTCGACAGTGGCTACCAAGTGGGTGGTGGGCGGGCAGCGAATTTCTTCATCGTCCGTATCCCGTTCTAGCCGGACATAGTTCGGCCAAGGTTCTCCTGACAAGGAGAGAGACTTTAATGAATTTAGCACATCACCGAAGGTGAGTGCTGAAAGATATCCGCGGAGGTGAACTCCATGATCGCGCACAATCGGATTCGATGGGCACGGATGCAGACGGCTCGGAGTCCGTGGCCGGAGACGAATCCAGTGGTCTGGCGACATGGCTCTCGTAAGGGGTGAAGTCAGTATCTGGCTCCATCGCCACTGAGAGTGCGGCTGCAACCTCTTTTAGCACTGCGTTGGTTTTCCCCGAAGAGGAAGGGATGATGCAGCAAAGTAGCGTAAGTATTTCCCTCGGTTTTTGAGAACCAAGGTATCAATCCAGTAGGAGGCTACGCGTGAGTCCCTCGCACCTGCACAAAACAAATAAATCCTCGCAACCAACGCAAATAGGGGTTGTCAATCCCTATAGGGCCACTTACGAGAGTGAGATCTGATAGATATGATAAGATAATATTTTTGGTATTTTTATGATAAAGATGCAAAGTAAAATAAAGGCAAAGTAAATAACTAAGTAATAGGAGATTAATATGATGAAGCTAGACCCGGGGGCCATAGGTTTCACTAGTGGCTTCTCTCAAGAGCTCAAGTATTCTACGGTGGGTGAACAAATTATTGTTGATCAATTGACAGAATTGAGCATAGTTATGAGAATATCTAGGTATGATCATGTATATAGGCATCACGTCCGAGACAAGTAGACCGACTCCTGCCTGCATCTACTACTATTACTCCACTCATCGATCGCTATCCAGCATGCATCTAGAGTATTAAGTTAAAAACAGAGTAACACCTTAAGCAAGATGACATGATGTAGAGGGATAGACTCATGCAATATGAAGAAAACCCCATCTTGTTATCCTCGATGGCAACAATACAATACGTGCCTTGCTGCCCTTACTATCACTGGGAAAGGACACCGCAAGATCGAACCGAAAGCTAAGCACTTCTCCCATTGCAAGAAAGATCAATCTAGTAGGCCAAACCAAACTGATAATTCGAAGAGACTTGCAAAGATAACCAATCATACATATTCAGAGAAGATTCAAATATTATTCATAGATAGACTTGATCATAAACCCACAATTCATCGATCTCAACAAACACACCGCAAAAAGAAGATTACATCGAATAGATCTCCACAAGAGAGGGGGGGAACATTGTATTGAGATCCAAAAAGAGAGAATAAGCCATCTATCTTCTAACTATGGACCCGTAGGTCTGAGGTAAACTATTCACACTTCATTGGAGGGGCTATGGTGTTGATGAAGAAGCCCTCCGTGATCGATGCCCCCTCCGGCGGAGCTCCGGAACAGGCCCCAAGATGGGATCTCATGAATACAGAAAGTTACGGCGGTGGAATTAGGGTTTTGGCTCCGTATCTGATCGTTTGGGGGTACGTGGGTATATATAGGAGGAAGAAGTACGTCGGTGGAGCAACAGGGGGCCCACGAGGGTGGAGGGCGCACCTGGAGGGTGGGGGGTAGGCGCGCCCCCTACCTCGTGGCCTCCTCTTTTGTGTCTTGACGTAGGGTCCAAGTCTCCTGAGTTGTATTCGATGAGAAAATCACGTTCCCGAAGGTTTCATTCCATTTGGACTCCGTTTGATATTCCTTTTATTTGAGACCCTAAAACAGGCAAAAAACAGCAATTCTGGCCTAGGCCTCCGGTTAATAGGTTAGTCCCAAAAATAATATAAAAGTGGATAATAAAGCCCAATAATGTCAAAACAGTAGATAATATAGCATGGAGCAATCAAAAATTATAGATACGTTGGAGACGTATCAAGCATCCCCAAGCTTAATTCCTGCTCGTCCTCGAGTAGGTAAATGATAAAAACTGAATTTTTGATGCGGAGTGCTACTTGACATAATTTTAATGTAATTCTTCTTAATTGTGGTATGAATATTCAGATCCGAAAGATTCAAGAGGAAAGTTCATATTGACATAAAAATGATAATACTTCAAGCATACTAACAAAGCAATTATGTCTTCTCAAAATAACATGGCTAAAGAAAGTTATCCCTACAAAATCATATAGTCTGGCTATGCTCTATCTTCACCACACAAAATATTTAAATCATGCACAACCCCGATGACAAGCCAAGCAATTGTTTCATACTTTTGACATTCTCAAAACTTTTTCAATCTTCATGCAATACATGAGCGTGATCCATGGATATAGCACTATAGGTGGAATAGAGTGGTGGTTGTGGAGAAGACAAAAAGGAGAAGATAGTCTCACATCAACTAGGCATATCAACGGTCTATGGAGATGCCCATCAATAGATATCAATGTGAGTGAGTAGGGATTGCCATGCAACGGATGCACTAGAGCTATAAGTATATGAAAGCTCAAAAAGAAACTAAGCGGGTGTGCATCCAACTTGCTTGCTCATGAAGACCCAGGGCAATTTGAGGAAGCCCATCATTGGAATATACAAGCCAAGTTCTATAATGAAAAATTCCCACTAGTATATGAAAGTGATAACATGAGAGACTCTTTAGTATGAAGATCATGGTGCTACTTTGAAGCACAAGAGTGGTAAAAGGATAGTAACATTGTCCCTTCTCTCTTTTTCTCTCATTTTTTTATTTGGGCCTTTTCTCTTTTTTATGGCCTCTTTTCTTTCTCTTTTTTTATTTGGGCTTCTTTGGCCTCTTTTATTTATTTTTCTTCCGGAGTCTCATCCCGACTTGTGGGGGAATCATAGTCTCCATCATCCTTTCCTCACTTGGACAATGCTCTAAAAATGATGATCATCACACTTTTATTTTTCTTACAACTCAACAATTACAACTTGATACTTAGAACAAAATATGACTCTATATGAATGCCTCCGGCGGTGTACCGGGATATGCAATGATGCATGAGTGACAAGTATGAAAGAATTATGAATGGTGGCTTTGCCACAAATACTAAGTCAACTACATGATCATGCTAAGCAATATGACAATGATGGAGCGTGTCATAAACGGAACGGTGGAAAGTTGCATGGCAATATATCTCGGAGTGGCTATGGAAATGCCATAATAGGTAGGTATGGTGGCTGTTTTGAGGAAGGTATATGGTAGGTGTATGATACCGGCGAAAGGTGCGCGGTATTGGAGAGGCTAGCAAAGGTGGAAGGGTGAGAGTGTGTATAATCCAAGGACTCAACATTAGTCATAAAGAACTCATATACTTATTGCAAAAATCTACAAGTTATCAAAGAAAAGTATTACGCGCATGCTCCTAGGAGGATAGATTGGTAGGAAAAGACCATCGCTCGTCCCGGACCGCCACTCATAAGGAAGACAATCAATAAATAAATCATGTTCCGACTTCATCACATAACGGTTCACCATACGTGCATGCTACGGGAATCACAAGCTTCAACACAAGTATTTCTCAAATTCACAACTACTCAACTAGCATGACTTTAATATAACCATCTCCATATCTCAAAACAATTGTCAAGTATCAAACTTCTCATAGTATTCAACACACTCATAAGGGAGTTTTATTATTAATCTTGCCTGCCAACCATATTAGGATTTTAAGCAAATTACCATGCTATTAAGACTCTCAAAATAATCTAAGTGAAGCATGAGAGATCAATAGTTTCTATAAAACAAATCCACCACCGTGCTCTAAAAGATATAAGTGAAGCACTAGAGCAAAATTATATAACTCAAAAGATATAAGCGAAGAACATAGAGTATTCTAACAAATTCCATATCAAGTATGGCTCTCTCAAAAGGTGTGTACAGCAAGGATGATTGTGGTAAACTAACAAGCAAAGACTCAAATCATACAAGATGCTCCAAGCAAAACACATATCATGTGGTGAATAAAAATATAGCTCCAAGTAAAGTTACCGATAGAAGTAGACGAAAGAGGGGATGCCTTCCGGGGCATCCCCAAGCTTTGGCTTTTAGGTGTCCTTAGATTATATTGGGGGTGCCATGGGCATTCCCAAGCTTAGGCTATTGCCATTCCTTGTTCCATAATCCATCAAATCTTTACCCAAAACTTGAAAACTTCACAACACAAAACTTAAAGTAGAAAATCTCGTGAGCTCCGTTAGCGAAAGAAAACAAAATACCACTTCAAGGTACTGTAATGAACTCATTCTTTATTTATATGGGTGTTATGCCTACTGTATTCCAACTTCTCTATGGTTTATAAACTATTTTACTAGCCATAGATTCATCAAAATAAGCAAACAACACACGGAAAACAGAATCTGTCAAAAACAGAACAGTCTGTAGTAATCTGTAGCTAGCGCAAGATCTGGAACCCCAAAAATTCTAAAATAAATTGAGGACGTGAGGAATTTATATATTAATCATCTTCAAAGAGAATTAACTAAATATCACTTTCCAAATAAAAATGACAGCAGTTCTCGTGAGCGCTAAAGTTTCTGTTTTTTACAGCAAGTTCAACAAGACTTTCACCAAGTCTTCCCAACGGTTCTACTTAGCACAAACACTAATTAAACACAAAAAACACAAACAAAACAGAGACTAGATAATTTATTTATTACTAAACAGGAGCAAAAAGCAAGGAATAAAAATAAAATTGGGTTGCCTCCCAACAAGCGCTATCGTTTAACGCCCTTAGCTAGGCATAACATGCAAGAATAGATCTAGGTATTGCCATCTTTGGTAGACAATCCATAAGTGGCTCTCATAATAGATTCATAAGGTAATTTAATTTTCTTTATAGGAAAGTGTTCCATGCCTTTCCTTAATGGAAATTGGAATCTAATATTTCCTTCCTTCATATCAAAAATTGCACCAATCGTTCTAAGGAAAGGTCTACCAAGAATAATAGGACATGAAGGATTGCAATCTATGTCAAGAACAATAAAATCTACGGGCACATAATTCCTATTTGCAACAATAATAACATCATCAATTCTTCCCATAGGTTTCTTAATAGTGGAATCCGCAAGGTGCAAGTTTAGAGAGCAATCATCAAAATCACGGAAACCTAACAAATCACACAAAGTCTTTGGAATCATGGAAACACTAGCACCCAAATCACATAAAGCATAGCATTCATGACCTTTAATTTTAATTTTAATAGTTGGTTCCCACTCATCATAAAGTTTTCTAGGTATAGAAACTTCCAATTCATGTTTTTCTTCATAAGATTGCGTCAAGGCATCAACGATATGTTTAGTAAACGCTTTATTTTGACTATAAGCGTGAGGAGAATTTAGCACGGATTGCAACAAGGAAATACAATCAATCAAAGAGCAATTTTCATAGTTAAATTCCTTGAAATCCATAATAGTGGGTTTAGCAACATCTAGGGTTTTAATTTCTTCAATCCCACTTTTATCAATTTTAGCATCAAGACCAAAAGATTCAGAATTCTTGGAACGCCTTCTAGGTAAAGTTGGATCATATTCAGTCCCATCATTATCAAGATTCATATTGCAAAACAAAGATTTAATAGGGGACACATCAATAACTTTTAGATCTTCATCATTATTTTCATAGGAACTAGAAGGTGGATAGAGAGAGAGGCCGAATAAAACGTCAAGGGTTAAGTGGGGGATAGGAAAACGAGAGGCAAATGGCATATAATGTAATGCGGGAGATAAGGGTATGTGATGGGTACTTGGTATGTTCACTTTTGCATAGACCTCCCCGGCAACAACGCCAGAAATCCTTCTTGCTACCTCTTTTAGCACTGCGTTGGTTTTCCCCGAAGAGGAAGGGATGATGCAGCAAAGTAGCGTAAGTATTTCCCTCAGTTTTTGAGAACCAATGTATCAATCCAGTAGGAGGCTACGCGCGAGTCCCTCGCACCTGCACAAAACAAATAAATCCTCGCAACCAACGCAAATAGGGGTTGTCAATCCCTATAGGGCCACTTACGACAGTGAGATCTGATAGATATGATAAGATAGTATTTTTGATATTTTTATGATAAAGATGCAAAGTAAAATAAAGGCAAAGTAAATAACTAAGTACTAGGAGATTAATATGATGAAGATAGACCGGGGGGCCATAGGTTTCACTAGTGGCTTCTCTCGAGAGCATAAGTATTCTCCAGTGGGTGAACAAATTACTGTTGAGCAATTGATAAAATTGAGCATAGTTATGAGAATATCTAGGTATGATCATGTATATAGGCATCACGTCCGAGACAAGTAGACCGACTCCTGCCTGCGTCTACTACTATTACTCCACTCATCGACCGCTATCCAGCATGCATCTAGAGTATTAAGTTAAAAACAGAGTAACGCCTTAAGCAAGATGACATGATGTAGAGGGATAGACTTATGCAATATGAAGAAAACCCCATCTTGTTATCCTCGATGGCAACAATGCAATACGTGCCTTGCTGACCTTACTGTCACCGGGAAAGGACACCGCAAGATTGAACCCAAAGCTAAGCACTTCTCCCATTGCAAGAAAGATCAATCTAGTAGGCCAAACCAAACTGATAATTCGAAGAGACTTGCAAATATAACCAATCATACATAAAAGAATTCAGAGAAGATTCAAATATTATTCATAGATAGACTTGATCATAAACCCACAATTCATCGGTCTCAACAAACACACCACAAAAAGAAGATTACATCGAATAGATCTCCACAAGAGAGGGGGTGTCGGTGTCAAAACCGGCAGATCTCGGGTAGGGGGTCCCGAACTGTGCATCTAGGCCGGATGGTAACAGGAGGCAGGGGACACAATGTTTTACCCAGGTTCGGACCCTCTTGATGGAGGTAAAACCCTACATCCTGCTTGATTAATATTGATGATATGGGTAGTACAAGAGTAGATCTACCACGAGATCAGAGAGGCTAAACCCTAGAAGCTAGCCTATGGTATGATTGTCGTTCGTCCTATGGACTACAACCCTCCGGTTTATATAGACACCAGAGAGGGCTAGGGTTACACAGAGTCGGTTACAATGGGAGGAGATCTACATATCCGTATTGCCAAGCTTGCCTTCCACGCCAAGGAAAGTCTCATCCGGACACGGGACGAAGTCTTCAATCTTGTATCTTCATAGTCCAAGAGTCCGGCCAAAGGTTATAGTCCGGCTATCCGGACACCCCCTAATCCAGGACTCCCTCAGTAGCCCCTGAACCAGGCTTCAATGACGACGAGTCCGGCGCGCAGATTGTCTTCGGCATTGCAAGGCGGGTTCCTCCTCCTAATAATTCATAGAAGATTTTGAACACAAGGATAGTGTCCGGCTCTGCAAAATAAGTTCCACATACTGTCGTAGAGAGAATAATATTTACACAAATCTAATCTGCTGACGTATTCCGTAGCGTGTCATCACGCCACAGCCAAGCCTTTATTTGAACCGTTTTTACTGTCCCACCTCAGCGCGTTTTGCGAGGCGGTTTCCTTGGCACGTCTTGTCGAAGCAGAGATCGTGTCCCCTTATCCCGGTATTCTCATCAATACGGGCGTGGGTAACCCAACCGCGCCATGATTACAACGCTTGGGAGATAAGCAAGTTTTACCAGGCTGGTGGGGACGCATAGTTTCGTCCGCCCATATAAGGGGATAAGGATCAGCCTTTCCATCCACGCCTTCTTCCTCCTTTGCTCATCCATTTTCGCGCACTCAAGCTCCAGCGCCCAAGTCCGCATTCCCCACCTCAACCTTCTCCAGCCATGTCCGGAGCGGGAGGCAAGTGGATGGTCTCCTCCGTTACGGAGGGACACATCAAGAAGCTGAGGAAAGCCGGATACTTGTCTGACGACATCGCGCACCGGCTCCCAGACGAGGGGCAGCTCATTCCCACCCCCAGGCCCCATGAGAGGGTGGTGTTCCTCACCCATTTCCTCCACGGACTAGGCTTCCCTCTCCACCCATTTGTCTGGGGACTCATGTTCTACTACATCCTAGACTTCCACGATCTAGCCCCGAACTTCATCCTCAACATCTCAGCGTTCATCGTCGTGTGCGATGCCTTCCTCTGCATCCAGCCCCACTTCGGCCTATGGCTGAAGACCTTCAATGTCAAGCCAAAGGTAGTGGGCGGCCGCCAGGCAGAGTGCGGAGGCGCCATGGTGGGCAAGATGCCCAACGTCCTATGGCTCGAGGGCTCCTTCGTGGAGACCATAAAGGGGTGGCAATCGGGGTGGTTTTACATCACCGAGCCACGTGACCCTGAATGGGTCGCAGCCCCTGAGTTCCAGAATCCCTACGCGGCTCACCTCCTGGAAAGAGAAGGGCCTGCCATGGGGTAAACAAGGAGAGCTGACCGGACTCCAAACATGCGTCCAAAACCTGGTGAGCAAGAAGCTCAAACTTGTTAACGTAGTCCAGGTCATGCTCATCCGCAGGATCCTCCCGTGCCAACAACGGGATTTCAGCTTGTGGGAGTTCAACCCGACCCAACACCGAACTCTGACCAGGCTCTTCGACACAATGTACGAAGATGCCTGGAAGGTTCTATTCAAGGGCGCCGAGGCTCCCGCATCCACTACCAAGGATCGCGGATTCAGTGCGCAGCGTCAAGCCAACGCGGTAAGCTGTTTTTACCTCTTACAGGATATTTGTCTTTCATAGTTTGACTCTATGCGGGATCTAAGCCCCCATGCCTTTGACAGGACTGGCATAGGACGGCCGAACAAATCAACTGTCCGGCTCCTTCGCCCGAAGACCCAGCGGACACCCGCTTGGCGGAGCTGCTGGTTCCGGCACCTTACGTGGTGCCGGAGAAGAAGGCCAAGAAGAAGGCCACGGGAACCCGGAAGAGTTCCCGGCGCCCGGTGGAGTCGGACTCATCGTCCGATGACTCCGAGGCGCACTCCTCCCACGAAGACGAGAAGGAGGAAAGAGAGGTTTCTTCCCCAGCAAGGGGGAAAAGAAAAGGAAGGCCACCCCAACTAGGGAGGCCGGAGGGTCCAAGAAAGGGAGGACCCTCCCTACGGACTACTCCACCAACGCCGACGACGGCGAAGAGGAGTGGCCGCTCAGGGCCAAGCCCTTGGCAAAATCGTAAGTATTCGGATACCTGAGTGACTCATGGCGTTCCTTTATTGCACAGCTTCTCCTGACGCCGAATATAATTATGCAGTCCGCCCAAAGCTCGGCTCGACGTGTCATCGAGCGGCTCCCTGGATTCGTCGGATGTGAATAGTTTTTCACTTCCGACCGCTACCTCCCCCCGCCCTACGGACGACGCCGAGGTGTTGTCCCAAAAGGTTCCAAGCCAGGAGGAGGTGGTCCTGGAGGCACCGCAAGGTGATCTCCTGGACTCTAGGCGCAAAGGGGAAAAACCCCAAGGGCTCTAAGTCCGGCCCTGGGCCGGACACCGCACCGGAACCTTCAATGGTTCCGGAGTCTGTTAGGCGCCCCCCTAGTAAGAAGGGCAAGCCTACGACACCGGTGACCTCCGTCCAACCGGAGGCACCGGATAATTTGCTGGAGGTGCTTAACGGCGCCTCCATCGACGAGGAGCACCGCACTATTATGAGTGCGGTGATCCAGAAGGTTCAGTCCACCAAAAGCGGGCTGACTGAAGCCTGTGCCAGCCTGCTAACAGGCTTTGAGGTATGTGAAAAATATGTGAAAATATTACCGCATAGACAGTAGCCCCTGATGCTCTGTTTGGCGTTCGGAAAGAAAAGCCGAATAGAGGATCTAACAATATTCGCAGGAGTCTAACATAGTTAAGTCAATATGCGTATGCAGGCTTCGCTGCTGGCCTCTGCCGCACTGACTGCGGAGGTGGATGCGCTGAAGCAGAGCCTCGAGCGGTCCGAGCAAGAGCTCGGCCTTGCTAAAAAGGAGCTCGAGGAAAAAGAAGGTAAGTAATACCTTGTGGAGTATATTTAAAAAGATGCAGTTGCAAAAAATGACAGGATCGCTATTGGTGTCCTAGGGGCCACGACTGAGGTGGCGACCCTTAAGCAAGCGCTTTCCAAGGCCGAAAAGAAGGCGGCCACGGAGCGCACCGAGCGGGAGAAACATGAGGCGCAGGTTGGAGAGGTGCAGCAAGAGCTCCAGGCTCTCATGAAAAAACATGAGAGTTTGGAGTTTGACTCAAAGATGCGAGAGTCCGAGCTCACAGCGGCCCTTGAAAGCGCCAAGTCTGCCAAGGCCGAAGCCCAGAAAGCCCTCCAGGAAGTTGAAGCGATGAAGAAGATAGCGGCGGGTAAGGCATTCTTTATGCAAAGCAAGCACGTGAAAGTGAATTACTTGTTACTTACCCGAATCCAGAGCTCTCCAGGAGCATTCGCAGATTTGCCCCGTAGCGTGTCAGATGTCGCCGCCTTCTACCGGGCCGAGGAGGGCAGCTCGACGGAGAAGGTGTTCTGGTCTCAGTATGCTGAGGCCGGAAACTCGGTGCCCTTGATCGACCAGCTGAAGCAACTGGTCGAGCTCCATAAGGTGGCCGAACAGGCCATGAAGGACCTTATAGTTCGGCTGTGGCCTGGAGAGGCCCTGCCTGGGAGCTACTTCGGGCCGGTGAGGCGGCTGGTGGATGCCTGTCCGTGGCTTGAAGTCGTCAAGCGCTCCGTCTGCATCGAAGGTGCCCATAGGGCGCTTGCCCATGCTAAAGTGCACTGGGGCAAGATGGATGCGGAGAAGCTTGTGAAGGACGGGCCACCGCAGGGCAAGGAGCATCGCCACCCCGAGATGTACTATGAGGGCATCCTGAAGGGCGCCCGCCTTGTGTCGGACGAATGTTCCAAAGATGTAATATTTGAGTGAACTTGTTCGTTTTATCCTGTGCACTGAAAACTTGTTCATATGCGCTATGCAACGCTTGTTTTAATTTAAAATATTACCTTCTATGCAGCCGTTTATCGAGTCTGAGAGATGGCGAGTCGTCAGCTTCCGCCCCCATGCCACGAGTGCTGGGGTGTTCGGGATAAACCTGAGCACTCTTTTTCCCATTCTTGGGTCCTCTGAGGGAGGTGCTCAGCACAACGAACAAGGCAATCGGACTATAATGCGTTATCACTCTCACTTAGCCAAAGAATTCTATAATTTTAAATTTCGGCGAAGCCCCTAGTGTTCGGAAGACCGAGTTTGGGGCACTATACTCGCCTAGGCCGGACAAAGCCGACTCCTCACTCTAAGCGGCATAAGTCTTTAGGGACTCGAAACCTCCCGAACAGCGACTAGCTCTCGCCCTATCATGACAGTCAGTTTTAGCTTTCTCTACTGAGGTGCTTATCCTAGCTCAACCGGGGCACAATCGCAGTGGTTCTCCCAACGCTACCTTAGCCGATATAGCGGAACGTAAGGTACCAAAACATGGGAGCCGGGCAAACCCAACTATTGACCAAAGATATGATTCGGAGCTGATGCATATAATGCTATAAGTTCGGAGGGCCACACTTTGTGAAAGTGTTCGGACTTCTCACGCCATATTATGGGGTGCTTGAGCCCCTGGCGTATGGACCATACCAAAGTGTATGGGTGCTAAATGTCATAACTGAACATATGTATTGAAAAAGAAATGAATAGAGAATGCAATAATAAGCTGAAGCTAAGCATTGTTTATTTTAAAAGGCTGCTGTGAAAGCAGAACGATACAAATAGTGCGATAAGCGAGAGATGGGACTATTTGACATGTCCCCCTCCAGGGGCGAGCTGCGAGACGGTATGTAAGACAGGTATTTTGCTCGTTATAGAGACCACCTGGGAATTCGACGTAGCTTTCTACCTCCTTGGTTGTTGCATCGTGTGTTCGGCGGTTGTACTGCCGGACAGGCCTTCCGAAGAGTGGAGTCCCAAAAGTAGGAAATAATGACAAAATCGGGAGCCCCTAGTGTGATTGAGCCGCATTTTGGGCGTGCCATGGTCGTGCCCCTCCCCCTGTGCCCATGGTATTTTCAGAGCGTAGTTATGTACGCGTAGTACTGATTTCGCAGTTTCGCGAGGGTTGGGGTTGGGGCCGTATTGCTATGCTTGCTCGGAACGTGCCAGGCGGTCTTGTTGTAGGTTACTCCGGGCGCGCTTGACGATGTCCAGACGTTTAATAGCCAGACTGGAGAATTGCCTTGAGAGGATGCTTTGTTCTTCCACTGCGAGGGCCGCCGTGTGCTCCTCCGTTCGGAGAGAGCGTTCGGTGTTTCCATTGACCATAATGACTCCTCGAGGGCCTGGCATCTTGAGCTTGAGATATGCGTAGTGCGGCACCGCATTGAACTTTGCAAATGCGGTTCGTCCGAGCAGTGCATGATAGCCACTGCGGAACGGGATTATGTCGAAGATTAACTCCTCGCTTTGAAAATTATTCGGGGATCCGAAGACCACTTCAAGTGTAACTGAGCTTGTACAGTTGGCCTCTACACCTGGTATGACGCCTTTAAAGGTTGTTTTTGTGGGTTTAATCCTTGAGGGATCTATGCCCATTTTCCGCACTGTATCCTGATAAAGCAGGTTCAGGCTGCTGCCGCCGTCCATAAGGACTCTAGTGAGGTGAAATCCGTCAATGATTGGGTCTAGAACCAATGCGGCGAATCCTCCATGGCGGATGCTAGTGGGGTGGTCCCTTCAATCAAAAGTGATTGGGCAGGAGGACCATGGGTTGAACTTTGGGGCGACTGGCTCCAACGCGTATACGTCCCTGAGTGCACGCTTCCACTCCCTTTTGGGGATGTGGGTTGCGTATATCATGTTCACCGTCCACACTTGTGGGGGGAAGCCCTTCTGTCCACTATTGTTCGGCGGCCGGGGCTCTTCGTCCTCGTCGCTGTGCAGCCCCTTGTCTCTGTTTTCGGCATTTAACTTGTCGGCCTGCTTGAACACCCAACAATCCCTGTTGGTGTGATTGGCTGGTTTTTCGGGGGTGCCATGTATCTGGCATGAGCAATCGAGTATATGGTCCAAACTGGACGGGCCCGGAGTGTTCCTCTTAAAAGGCTTTTTCCGCTGACCGGGCTTAGAGCCTCTGAATCCGGCATTAACTGCCGTATCTTCAGCGTTGTCGCTGTTAATGCGGCGCTTGTGCTTGTTGCGACGCGACCTGCCATTGTTGTCCTTGGTATCCTAATTACCAGGGCTCTTGGTCATGTTATTGCTACGAGCCAGCCAGCTGTCTTCTCCCGCGCAAAAGCGGGTCATGAGTGTCGTGAGGGCTGCCATAGATTTCGGCTTTTCCTGTCCAAGGTGCCGGGCAAGCCACTCGTCACGGATGTTATGCTTGAAGGCTGCTAGGGCCTCTGCATCCGGACAGTCGACGATTTGATTTTTCTTGGTTAGGAACCGTGTCCAGAATTGTCTGGCAGATTTTCTGGCTGCTGAATTATGTGGCTCAGGTCATCGACGTCTTGTGGTCGCACATAAGTGCCCTGGAAATTGTCGAGGAATGCGGCTTCCAGGTCCTCCCAACAACCAATTGATTCTGCTGGCAGGCTGTTAAGCCAATGTCGACCTGGTCCTTTAAGCTTGAGTGGGAGGTATTTGATGGCGTGTAGATCATCGCCACGGGCCATGTGGATATGAAGGAGATAGTCCTCGATCCATACCGTAGGATCTGTTGTGCCATCGTATGATTCAATGTTTACGGGTTTGAAACCCTCTGGGATTTGATGATCCATTACTTCATCTGTGAAGCATAGGGGGTGTGCGACGCCTCTGCACTGGGCTATATCACGACGTAGCTCAAATGAGCTTTGTCTGCTGTGTTCGGCCCGGCCGGATTTACTGTATCCGGCGTGACAGTTATTGTCTTGTGTCGTGGGGCGCCCGCGCGATCCGTAGATCGATCTTGTTTGCCTTGCCCTGTCTTCCAACATATCTCGCAGGTCTAGCGCATTTCCCCGTGCCTTGGTATTTTTTGAGCGACGCCGGGGTGCGGCTTGAGTGGAGGGCCGGGAGGACTCTCTGTCGCGGCCGTGAGGTGGCCGGTCAGCCGCATCATGCGCTGGTGATGTAGGTTTAAATGCTTCCTCCTCTAAACGGGGTAGCAACCTGTGCTTTGGGTAGCTCTTGGAGGGGCGTTCGAGTTCGTATTCCTCGGCGGCAAGGACTTCCGTCCATCTATCGGCTAGCAATTCTTGATCAGCTCTAAGCTGTTGCTGTTTTTTCTCAAGGCTACTCGCCGTGGCCATAAGCCTGCGCTTAAAGTGCTCTTGGTCGACGGGATCCTCAGGCACGACAAATTCGTCGTCGCCGAGGCTTGCCTCGTCTTCGGAGGGAGGCATGTAATTATCATCCTCTTCTTCTCTGTCTGCCACTTTCTCAGGGGGGCTGGCTTCTCCATCCTCCTGCGCTGAATCTTGCTGGAGGGAATTGTCTTCGGCACTGTCCGGGGTGTTATTATCTCCCGTGCCGGCATCACCGTTTTTGCTTTGGCGGGACTTAGTGTTGGGTTTCGTAGTAATTTCAAGAAAATTCCTACGCACACGCAAGTTCATGTGATGCATAGCAACGAAGGGGAGAGTGTTGTCTACGTACCCAACGCAGACCGACTGCGGAAGCGAAGACACGACGTAGAGGAAGTAGTCGTACGTCTTCACGATCCAACCGATCAAGCACCGAAACTACGGCACCTCCGAGTTCGAGCACACGTTCAGCTCGATGACAATCCCCGGACTCCGATCCAGCAAAGTGTCGGGGAAGAATTCTGTCAGCACGACGGCGTGGTGACGATCTTGATGTACTACAGCAGCAGGGCTTCGCCTAAACTCCGCTACAGTATTATCGAGGAATATGGTGGCAGGGGGCACCGCACACGGCTAAGGAATAGATCACGTGGATCAACTTGTGTGTTCTAGGGTGCCTCTACCTCAGTATATAAAGGAGCCAAGGGGGGAGGGGGGCGCCGGCCAGGGAGAGAGGCGCAGGAGGAGTCCTACTCCTTCCGGGAGTAGGACTCCCCCCCCAATCCTATTCCAACTAGGATTCCCAAGGGGGGGAAAGAGAGAGAGGGGGGCCGGCCACCTTCTCCTAGTACTAATAGGACTAGGGGAGGGGGAAGTGGCGCAGCCACCTTGGGCTGCCCCTTTCTCCTTTCCACTAAGGCCCATGAAGGCCCATATGGCTCCCGGGGGGTTCCGGTAACCTCCCGGTAACCCGGTAAAATCCCGATTTCACCCGGAACACTTCCGATGTCCAAACATAGGCTTCCAATATATCAATCTTTACGTCTCGACCATTTCGGGACTCCTCGTCATGTCCGTGATCACATCCGGGACTCCGAACAACCTTCGGTACATCAAAATGCATAAACTGATAATGTAACTGTCATCGTAACCTTAAGCGTGCGGACCCTACGGGTTCGAGAACAATGTAGACATGACCGAGACACGTCTCCGGTCAATAACCAATAGCGGGACCTGGATGCCCATATTGGGTCCTACATATTCTACAAAGATCTTTATCGGTCAGACCGCATAACAACATACGTTGTTCCCTTTGTCATCGGTATGTTACTTGCCCGAGATTCGATCGTCGGTATCCAATACCTAGTTCAATCTCATTACCGGCAAGTCTCTTTACTCGTTCCGTAATACATCATCTCACAACTAACATATTAGTTGTAATGCTTGCAAGGCTTATGTGATGTGTATTACCGAGAGGGCCCAGAGATACCTCTCCGACAATCGGAGTGACAAATCCTAATCTCGAAATACGCCAACCCAACATCTACCTTTGGAGACACCTGTAATGCTCCTTTATAATCACCCAGTTACGTTGTGACGTTTGGTAGCACCCAAAGTGTTCCTCCGGTAAACGGGAGTTGCATAATCTCATAGTCATAGGAACATGTATAAGTCATGAAGAAAGCAATAGCAACATACTAAACGATCGGGTGCTAAGCTAATGGAATGGGTCATGTCAATCAGATCATTCAACTAATGATGTGACCTCGTTAATCAAATAACAACTCATTGTTCATGGTCAGGAAACATAACCATCTTTGATTAACGAGCTAGTCAAGTAGAGGCATACTAGTGACACTTTGTTTGTCTATGTATTCACACATGTATTATGTTTCCGGTTAATACAATTCTAGCATGAATAATAAACATTTATCATGATTATAAGTAAATATATAATAACTTTATTATTGCCTCTAGGGCATATTTCCTTCAGTCTCCCACTTGCACTAGAGTCAATAATCTAGATTACACTGTAATGAATCTAACACCCATGGAGCTTTGGTGCTGATCATGTTTTGCTCGTGGAAGAGGCTTAGTCAACGGGTCTGCAACATTCAGATCCGTATGTATCTTGCAAATCTCTATGTCTCCCACCTGGACTAGATCCCGGATGGAGTTGAAGCGTCTCTTGATGTGTTTGGTCCTTTTGTGAAATCTGGATTCCTTTGCCAAGGCAATTGCACCAGTATTGTCACAAAAGATTTTCATTGGACCCGATGCATTAGGTATGACACCTAGATCGGATATGAACTCCTTCATCCAGACTCCTTCGTTCGCTGCTTCCGAAGCAACTATGTACTCCGCTTCACATGTAGATCCCGCTACGACGCTTTGTTTAGAACTGCACCAACTGACAACTCCACCGTTTAATGTAAACACGTATCCGGTTTGCGATTTAGAATCGTCCGGATCAGTGTCAAAGCTTGCATCAACGTAACCTTTTACGGTGAGCTCTTTGTCACCTCCATATACGAGAAACATATACTTAGTCCTTTTCAGGTATTTCAGGATGTTCTTGACCGCTGTCCAGTGATCCACTCCTGGATTACTTTGGTACCTTCCTACTAAACTTATAGCAAGGCACACATCAGGTCGGGTACACAGCATTGCATACATGATAGATCCTATGGCTGATGCATAGGGAACATCTTTCATATTCTCTCTACCTTCTGCAGTGGTCGGGCATTGAGTCTTACTCAACTTCACACCTTGTAACACAGGCAAGAACCCTTTCTTTGCTTGATCCATTTTGAACTTCTTCAAAATTTTGTCAAGGTATGTGCTTTGTGAAAGTCCAATTAAGCGTCTTGATCTATCTCTATAGATCTTAATACCTAATATGTAAGCAGCTTCACCGAGGTCTTTCATTGAAAAACTTTTATTCAAGTATCCCTTTATGCTATCCAGAAATTCTATATCATTTCCAATCAGCAATATGTCATCCACATATAATATCAGAAATGCTATAGAGCTCCCACTCACTTTCTTGTAAATACAGGCTTCTCCAAAAGTCTGTATAAAACCAAATGCTTTGATCACACTATCAAAATGTTTATTCCAACTCCGAGAGGCTTGCACCAGTCCATAAATGGATCGCTGGAGCTTGCACACTTTGTTAGCTCCCTTTGGATCGACAAAACCTTCCGGTTGCATCATATACAACTCTTCTTCCAGAAATCCATTCAGGAATGCAGTTTTGACATCCATCTGCCAAATTTCATAATCATAAAATGCGGCAATCGCTAACATGATTCGGACGGACTTAAGCATCGCTACGGGTGAGAAGGTCTCATCGTAGTCAATCCCTTGAACTTGCCGAAAACCTTTTGCGACAAGTCGAGCTTTGTAGACAGTAACATTACCATCAGCGTCAGTCTTCTTCTTGAAGATCCATTTATTCTCAATTGCTTGCCGATCATCGGGCAAGTCAACCAAAGTCCATACTTTGTTCTCATACATGGATCCCATCTCAGATTTCATGGCTTCAAGCCACTTTGCGGAATCTGGGCTCACCATCGCTTCTTCATAGTTCGTAGGTTCATCATGATCTAGTATCATGACTTCCAGAACAGGATTACCGTACCACTCTGGTGCGGATCTTACTCTGGTTGATCTACGAGGTTCAGTAGTATCTTGATCTGAAGTTTCATGATCATTATCATTGGCTTCCTCACTAACTGGTGTAGGTGTCACTGAAACAGTTTTCTGTGATGAACTACTTTCCAGTAAGGGAGCAGGTACAGTTACCTCGTCAAGTTCTACTTTCCTCCCACTCATTTCTTTCGAGAGAAACTCCTTCTCTAGAAAGGATCCATTCTTAGCAACGAATGTCTTGCCTTCGGATCTGTGATAGAAGGTGTACCCAACAGTCTCCTTTGGGTATCCTATGAAGACACATTTCTCCGATTTGGGTTCGAGCTTATCAGGTTGAAGCTTTTTCACATAAGCATCACAGCCCCAAACTTTAAGAAACGACAACTTTGGTTTCTTGCCAAACCACAGTTCATAAGGAGTCGTCTCAACGGATTTTGATGGTGCCCTATTTAACATGAATGCGGCCATCTCTAAAGCATAACCCCAAAATGATAGCGGTAAATCAGTAAGAGACATCATAGATTGCACCATATCTAGTAAAGTATGATTACGACGTTCGGACACACCATTACGCTGTGGTGTTCCGGGTGGCGTGAGTTGCGAAACTATTCCACAGTTTTTCAAATGTACACCAAACTCGTAACTCAAATATTCTCCTCCCCGATCAGATTGTAGAAACTTTATCTTCTTGTTACGATGATTTTCAACTTCACTCTGAAATTCTTTGAACTTTTCAAATATTTCAGACTTATGTTTCATTAAGTAGATATACCCATATCTGCTTAAATCATCTGTGAAGGTGAGAAAATAACGATATCCGCCACGAGCCTCAATATTCATCGGACCACATACATCAGTATGTATGATTTCCAACAAATCTGTTGCTCTCTCCATAGTACCGGAGAACGGTGTTTTAGTCATCTTGCCCATGAGGCACGGTTCGCAAGTACCAAGTGATTCATAATCAAGTGGTTCCAAAAGTCCATCAGTATGGAGTTTCTTCATGCGCTTTATACCGTTATGACCTAAACGACAGTGCCACAAATAAATTGCACTTTCATTATCAACTCTGCATCTTTTGGCTTCAACATTATGAATATGTGTATTACTACTATCGAGATTCAATAAGAATAGACCACTCTTCAAGGGTGCATGTCCATAAAAGATATTACTCATATAAATAGAACAACCATTATTCTCTGATTTAAATGAATAACCGTCTCGCATTAAACAAGATCCAGATATAATGTTCATGCTCAACGCTGGCACCAAATAACAATTATTTAGGTCTAATATTAATCCCGAAGGTAGATGTAGAGGTAGCGTGCCGACCGCGATCACATCGACTTTGGAACCGTTTCCCACGCGCATCGTCACCTCGTCCTTTGCCAGTGCCCGCTTATTCCGTAGTCCCTGTTTCGAGTTGCAAATATTAGCAACAGAACCAGTATCAAATACCCAGGTGCTACTGCGAGCTCTAGTAAGGTACACATCAATAACATGTATATCACATATACCTTTGTTCACTTTGCCATCCTTCTTATCCGCCAAATACTTGGGGCAGTTCCGCTTCCAGTGACCAGTCTACTTGCAGTAGAAGCACTCAGTTTCAGGCTTAGGTCCAGACTTGGGTTTCTTCTCCTGAGCAGCAACTTGCTTGCCGTTCTTCTTGAAGTTCCCCTTCTTCTTCCCTTTGCCCTTTTTCTTGAAACTAGTGGTTTTGTTAACCATCAACACTTGATGCTCCTTTTTGATTTCTACCTCCGCAGCTTTCAGCATTGCGAAGAGCTCGGGAATAGTCTTGTTCATCCCTTGCATATTATAGTTCATCACGAAGCTCTTGTAGCTTGGTGGCAGTGATTGGAGAATTCTGTCAATGACGCAATCATCCGGAAGATTAACTCCCAATTGAATCAAGTGATTATTATACCCAGACATTTTGAGTATATGCTCACTAACAGAACTGTTCTCCTCCATCTTGCAGCTATAGAACTTATTGGAGACTTCATATCTCTCAATTCGGGCATTTGCTTGAAATATTAACTTCAACTCCTGGAACATCTCATATGCTCCATGACGTTCAAAACGTCGTTGAAGTCCCGATTCTAAGCCGTAAAGCATGGCACACTGAACTATCGAGTAGTCATCAGCTTTGCTCTGCCAGACGTTCATAACATCTGGTGTTGCTCCAGCAGCAGGCCTGGCACCCAGCGGTGCTTCCAGGACGTAATTCTTCTGTGCAGCAATGAGGATAATCCTCAAGTTACGGACCCAGTCCGTGTAATTGCTACCATCATCTTTCAACTTTGCTTTCTCAAGGAACGCATTAAAATTCAACGGAACAACAGCACGAGCCATCTATCTACAATCAACATAAATAAGCAAGATACTATCAGGTACTAAGTTCATGATAAATTTAAGTTCAATTAATCATATTACTTAAGAACTCCCACTTAGATAGACATCCCTCTAATCTTTTAAGTGATTACGTGATCCAAATCAACTAAACCATAACCGATCATCACGTGAGATGGAGTAGTTTTCAATGGTGAACATCGTTTATGTTGATCATATCTACTATATGATTCACGCTCGACCTTTCGGTCTCCGTGTTCCGAGGCCATATCTGCATATGCTAGGCTCGTCAAGTTTAACCTGAGTATTCTGCGTGTGCAAAACTGGCTTGCACCCGTTGTAGATGGACGTAGAGCTTATCACACCCGATCATCACGTGGTGTCTGGGCACGACGAACTTTGGCAACGGTGCATACTCAGGGAGAACACTTCTTGATAATTTAGTGAGAGATCATCTTATAATGCTACCGTCAATCAAAGCAAGATAAGATGCATAAAAAGATAAACATCACATGCAATCAATATAAGTGATATGATATGGCCATCATCATCTTGTGCTTGTGATCTCCATCTCCGAAGCACCGTCATGATCACCATCGTCACCGGCGCGACACCTTGATCTCCATCGTAGCATCGTTGTCGTCTCGCCAATCTTATGCTTCCACGACTATCACTACCGTTTAGTAATAAAGTAAAGCATTACATCGCGATTGCATTGCATACAATAAAGCGACAACCATATGGCTCCTGCCAGTTGCCGATAACTCGGTTACAAAACATGATCATCTCATACAATAAAATTTAGCATCATGCCTTGACCATATCACATCACAACATGCCCTGCAAAAACAAGTTAGACGTCCTCTACTTTGTTGTTGCAAGTTTTACGTGGCTGCTACGGGCTTAAGTAAGAACCAATCTCACCTACGCATCAAAACCACAACGATAGTTTGTCAAATAGACTCCGTTTTAACCTTCGCAAGGACCGGGTGTAGCCATACTTGGTTCAACTAAAGTTGGAGAGACTGTCGCCCGCAAGCCATCTCTGTGCAAAGCACGTCGAGGGAACCGGTCTCGCGTAAGTGTACGCGTAAGGTTGGTCCGGGTCGTCTCGTCCAACAATACCGCCGAACCAAAGTATGACATGCTGGTAGGCAGTATGACTTGTATCGTCCACAACTCACTTGTGTTCTACTCGTGCATATAACATCAACATAAATAACCTAGGCTCGGATGCCACTGTTGGGTTTCGTAGTAATTTCAAAAAATTTCCTACGCACACGCAAGATCATGTGATGCATAGCAACGAAGGGGAGAGTGTTGTCTACATACCCAACGCAGACCGACTGCGGAAGCGATGACACGACGTAGAGGAAGTAGTCGTACGTCTTCACGATCCAACCGATCAAGCACCGAAACTAGGCACCTCCGAGTTCGAGCACACGTTCAGCTCGATGACGATCCCCGGACGCCGATCCAGCAAAGTGTCGGGGAAGAATTCTGTCAGCACGACGGCGTGGTGACGATCTTGATGTACTACAGCAGCAGGGCTTCGCCTAAACTCTGCTACAGTATTATCGAGGAATATGGTGGCAGGGGGCACCGCACACGGCTAAGGAATAGATCACGTGGATCAACTTGTGTGTTCTAGGGTGCCTCTACCTCAGTATATAAAGGAGCCAAGGGGGGAGGGGGGCGCCGGCCAGGGAGAGAGGCGCAGGAGGAGTCCTACTCCTTCCGGGAGTAGGACTCCCCCCCCCAATCCTATTCCAACTAGGATTCCCAAGGGGGGAAAGAGAGAGAGGGGGGCCGGCCACCTTCTCCTAGTCCTAATAGGACTAGGGGAGGGGGAAGTGGCGCAGCCACCTTGGGCTGCCCCTTTCTCCTTTCCACTAAGGCCCATGAAGGCCCATATGGCTCCCGGGGGGTTCCGGTAACCTCCCGGTAACCCGGTAAAATCCCGATTTCACCCGGAACACTTCCGATGTCCAAACATAGGCTTCCAATATATCAATCTTTACGTCTCGACCATTTCGAGACTCCTCATCATGTCCGTGATCACATCCGGGACTCCGAACAACCTTCGGTACATCAAAATGAATAAACTCATAATGTAACTGTCATCATAACCTTAAGCGTGCGGACCCTACGGGTTCGAGAACAATGTAGACATGACTGAGACACGTCTCCGGTCAATAACCAATAGCGGGACCTGGATGCCCATATTGGCTCCTACATATTCTATGAAGATCTTTATCGGTCAGACCGCATAACAACATACGTTGTTCCCTTTGTCATCGATATGTTACTTGCCCGAGATTCGATCGTCGGTATCCAATACCTAGTTCAATCTCGTTACCGGCAAGTCTCTTTACTCGTTCCATAATACATCATCTCACAACTAACATATTAGTTGTAATGCTTGCAAGGCTTATGTGAGGTGTATTACCGAGAGGGCCCAGAGATACCTCTCCGACAATCGGAGTGACAAATCCTAATCTCGAAATACGCCAACCCAACATCTACCTTTGGAGACACCTGTAATGCTCCTTTATAATCACCCAGTTACGTTGTGACGTTTGGTAGCACCCAAAGTGTTCCTACGGTAAACAGGAGTTGCATAATCTCATAGTCATAGGAACATGTATAAGTCATGAAGAAAGCAATAGCAACATACTAAACGATCGGGTGCTAAGCTAATGGAATGGGTCATGTCAATCAGATCATTCAACTAATGATGTGACCTCGTTAATCAAATAACAACTCATTGTTCATGGTCAGGAAACATAACCATCTTTGATTAACGAGCTAGTCAAGTAGAGGCATACTAGTGACACTTTGTTTGTCTATGTATTCACACATGTATTATGTTTCCGGTTAATACAATTCTAGCATGAATAATAAACATTTATCATGATTATAAGGAAATATATAATAACTTTATTATTGCCTCTAGGGCATATTTCCTTCACTTAGAGCGGCGCCGCTGACGCCGGCGCTTGGGTTGCTTCTTGGAGGGGTCATCCCCTGTTGTTCCGTCGCCATTGCCTTCTTTGGGTGTATCCACCATATATATGTCATATGACGAGGTGGCTTTCCAGTGCCCTATAGGCGCTGGTTCATGTTCGTCTCCTACATCGTCGTCCATACCGTCGATGTCTTCGGAGTCGAAGTCGAGCATGTCGGTTAAATCATCGACAGTCGCTACAAAGAGGGTGGTGGGTGGGCGTCGAATTTCTTCGTCGTCCGCATCCCAATCCTGTTGGCCATAGTCCGGCAGGGCTCTCCTGACAAAGAGAGAGACCTTAGTGAATTTAGGAAGTCCCCGAAGGGCGAGTGCTGAAAGATATCTGCGGCGGTGAATTCCATGATCGGCGCCCAATCAGATTCGATTGGCAGGGGCGCGGAAGGTTCAGAGTCCGGAAAAGAGTCCGGCACCTTGGAGTCATGGGCTCCGCAGAGGATGAGGCTGGTGTTCGGCTTGATCGCCGTTGAGACTGCAGCCCCCGAGGTGGTGTCTAGCCACCCGTCCTCGATCGGCACAGTTGGCTCCGAGCTAAGGGTCGAAACTGATGCGGGCGCGGCCTCTAGGGTACTGTTCGGCGGCAGAGCTAGGTCATACCCATCGTGACAGTGCGGCGCGCCTGGCTGTGGCTCGAATCCGTCGAAGATCAAGTCTCCGCGGATGTCGGCCGTGTAGTTCAAACTTCCAAATCTGACCTGATGGCCAGGGGCGTAGCTTTCAATCTGCTCCAGATGGCCAAGCGAATTAGCCCGCAGTGCAAAGCCGCCGAACACGAAGATCTGTCCGGGGAGAAAGGTCTCACCCTGGACCGCATCGTTGTTGATGATCGGAGGATCCATCGGGCCTAAAGGTGACGACACAGAGGAACTCTCAATGAAAGCACCAATGTCGGTGTCAAAACCGGCGGATCTCGGGTAGGGGGTCCCGAACTGTGCGTCTAGGCCGGATGGTAACAGGAGGCAGGGGACACAATGTTTTACCCAGGTTCGGGCCCTCTTGATGGAGGTAAAACCCTACGTCCTGCTCGATTAATATTGATGATATGGGTAGTACAAGAGTAGATCTACCACGAGATCAGAGAGGCTAAACCCTAGAAGCTAGGCTATGTTATGATTGTCGTTCGTCCTATGGACTAAAACCCTCCGGTTTATATAGACACCAGAGAGGGCTAGGGTTACACAGAGTCGGTTACAATGGGAGGAGATCTACATATCCGTATTGCCAAGCTTGCCTTCCACGCCAAGGAAAGTCCCATCTGGACACGGGACGAAGTCTTCAATCTTGTATCTTCATAGTCGAACAGTCCGGCCAAAGGTTATAGTCCGGCTATCTGGACACCCCCTAATCTAGGACTCCCTCAGGGGGAGAACATTGTATTGAGATTCGAAAAGAGAGAAGAAGCCATCTAGCTACTAACTATGGACCCGTAGGTCTGAGGTAAACTGCTCACACTTCATCGGAGGGGCTATGGTGTTGATGAAGAAGCCCTCTGTGATCGATGCCCCCTCCGGCGGAGCTCCGGAACAGGACCCAAGATGGGATCTCGTGGATACAGAAAGTTACGGCGGTGAAATTAGGGTTTTGGCTCCATATCTGATCGTTTGGGGGTACATGGGTATATATAGGAGGAAGAAGTACGTCGGTGGAGCAACAGGGGGCCCATGAGGGTGGAGGGCATGCTTGGGGGGGTGGGGGGTAGGCGTGCCCCCTACCTCGTGGCCTCGTGTTACGTGTCTTGACGTAGGGTCCAAGTCTCCCGAGTTGTATTCGATGAGAAAATCACGTTCCCGAAGGTTTCATTCCGTTTGGACTCTGTTTGATATTCCTTTTCTTCGAAACCCTAAAACAGGCCAAAAACAGCAATGCTGGGCTGGGCCTCCGGTTAATAGGTTAGTCCCAAAAATAATATAAAAGTGGATAATAAAGCCCAATAATGTCCAAAATATTAGATAATATAGCATGGAGCAATCAAAAATTATAGATACGTTAGAGACGTATCAGCGGCCTCCATGGCAGGGTCTATCCCTCCGTCCTTGGATGGCGCAATTTGCTCCGGATTGAAGGCCGGATTAGTTGCAGATGCGATCTCCCGAACACTGTCCGACGGCAGAGTTATGTCATGCTCGTCGTGACTGTGCGACGCACCTGACACGGGCTCGAATATGTCGAAGATCAAGTCTCCGCGGATGTCAGCAGTGTAGTTTAAGTTTCCGAATCTGACCTGGTGGATAGGGGCGTAGCTCTCGATCTGCTCCAGATGGCCAAGCGAATTGGCCCGCAGTGCGAAGCCGCCGAATACAAAGATCTGTCCGGGGAGGAAAACCTCACCCTGGACCGCATCGCTACCAATGATCGAAGGAGCCATCAAGCCTTATGGTGACGACACAGTTGAACTCTCAATGAAAGCACCAATGTCGGCGTCAAAACCGGAGGATCTCGGGTAGGGGGTCCCGAACTATGCGTCTAAGGCGGATGGTAACAGGAGGCAGGGGACACGAAGTTTACCCAGGTTCGGTCCTCTTGAAGGAGGTAATACCCTACGTCCTGCTTGATTGTTCATGATGATATGAGTATTACAAGAGTTGATCTACCACGAGATCGTAGAGGCTAAACCCTAGAAGCTAGCCTATGGTATGATTTTATGTTCTCCTACAGACTAAACCCTCCAGTTTATATAGACACCAGAGGAGGCTAGGGTTACACAGAGTCGGTTACAAGGGAGGAGATCTACATATCCATATTGCCTAGCTTGCCTTCCACGCCAAGGAGAGTCCCATCCGGACACGGGACGAAGTCTTCAATCTTGTATCTTCATAGTCCAACAGTCCGGCCAAAGGATATAGTCCGGCTGTCCGGAGACCCCCTAATCCAGGAGTCCCTCAACGGGGGTCATCCTCCTTTTCTAAAAAAAATAGGCTGCATCAAAGAATACCTTCAGATGGCTGCGTGAGTGGGAAGTTATATTCAGTAAGAAAATGAAAGTTAGAATAAAGTTCAGAGTTAGACCGCACCAACTAACACATCACTTCCAAACTGCTTGAATTATTTTGTTTATCAGTGCCCCTTTCCAGGAATAATCAAGATACTGTTTTAACATGATGTACGATACTGCAAACCACCATTTTTAATTAATAATTACATCTTTGTGAGAAGTATACCACTACAAAAGATTGTGATGGGGAGAGGAGAGTCCACGGGGACGATGGTCAGGACCCATAACCTGAACTTCACGCTGGCACCGGTAACGACAGTTTGCACGGGGACGTAGTTGCTGCAACCGTGAGGACCCCCCTGCCAGTACGGAAGGAATGTGTGCTGCCGCCTATCCTCCACTGGTCTCGCCTCGTTGAGCGACGTGTGCGTCGACTGCTTCCTCCAGTGCCTCGCTGCCGCCTGAGAGGGTTTATTCTTGGGCATGGACACCAGTGGCGAGTCAGGGTGTGACATCCAATCTGATGTTGACTGATTATTACTGAAGAGCCAATCACAAGAGTCAGTGAAAGGAAATAGGATTCAACTTTCATCTGTTGAATTGGAACCCATGATGGCAAAAAAATCACAAATCCAAATCTAACCTCGGAACTTTTAGAGCACCAGGCATCTCCCACCTTCCAAACGGGTGATGGCGAGAAGATGACACGGCCCGCAGCTTATCCGGGTAGGCTGCCGATGCGGCGATAGATCGTAGGCAACCACTACCCATGCGGCAAGGCACACATGGGCGACATGAGGTGAGGGCGGAGGCACGCCGCGTGGTAGCCATCGATAGAGCAGAAAGGTAGGCGGAGAGATGAAGACATAGGGATCAAGAGAGGAGTGGAGAATGAAGAAGGTTCAGGATGCAGTGGGCCCAATGGGCACAGGCTAGTGCTGGTGGATTTTTATGGTGCGGGAGAGTGGTCCGTAGAACGGAAAGTTTGCTAGTTATGTGGAAGGCGAAAGAGGAAGAGACAAGTCGGTTCAGTGACCACGGGATGGCTAAGCAAAGAAAAAATGTATCAATGATTTGCGGATTTGTTTGTGGATTGCTGACCAGGCTAGATTGATTTGCTAAGGTGGAGTGTTGCTGATGTTGACAGCTTGCATGTCTAGAGAAATAAGATAGTGGGGATGGACTATTTAGGTATTATAGATTAGCAAAAAAATCCAAAGATAAATCATGAACTTGATAGTGTTAATTTTGTACTGATATCTAATCACATAAGCACATAATAGGCATATAGAAGAAACATCTACGTAGATAGCTAGTACGGCCAATACAAAAATAAAATAGGAGCGGGATAAAGGCTAGTTCATAGTAGCGGCGGTGACAACCTCCTTGGCTGCCTTCTTGTCAATGACAAGCTTCTCAGCAGCGAGTCTCTCGGCTTCGGTGGACATGGTGATGACAAAGATGACCCAGACATAGACGAAATAGACGAACAGTGGTGAGCAATCGCATAGGAGACGCTCGCCGAAAACCTAATCGCCCTTCTCCCGTATAGAATATCAAAGGACGGGGTTTATGGAGGCCTGCTCTCCCGAACAGTCATGCACACAGTGGACTGGATAGGACCCCCGACGGCAGCAGCAGCGGGCCGAAACAACAATATGTGGTGTGTGTGAGGAGGCAGGTGTGATCTGATTTTTGGCGGCAGGTGTCGACACCTCCAATATGTAGGCGTGATATGGTAGGGAGATGTGGGCTGGACCCACGCCCAAGTCGGTAACAACCCACAATCTGGGGCCTTAAATTCGTGGCGTGTTTGTTGAAGACTATTAGTTCTTGACCGGCAAAAATTAAGCGCATGTATGACATAGGTTTAAGCTTAGCTCATTTACGAAACAAATGAAAGAGGATCCCTTTTAACACTATTGAGCAATTTAAAGCTTGTCTCTATTTCTTGGGGACCACTCCTCTTCTCAAGCTCCAATAACATATGAAAGAGGATCCCTTTTAAAGGGGTCCAAAGCTTCCTCCACTGGTGTGGTGGCGGCAGCGGAGGATCGGGCAGGAACCACTCTTCTGAAACTCCAATAGCATGTCTATTGTATGGGCCTAAAGCTTGTCTCTATTTCAACATATGATGCCTATGTTATGCTATTAATTTATCTAAAATTTGGTAGTGTGTTTTTAGTACCTAATTGAACAACACCCATACTATTACTTTGTTTCAAAGGGCTAGACTAGGTGATTTAGCTTTAGTTGATGTAGTTATTTTTCACCCTTTAAATCCAACTGCTTAGAAGTATCGTAGTAGATAGATAAACTTTTAAATGAGAATGCTCATAAAGGCCTAAGTCACATCTCGGAAGTACCAGACAGGAAATTACGATGGTAATAGGACCTATACCATGACTATTGCTACCTCTTGAGCACTGCATTGGTTTTCCCCGAAGAGGAAGGGATGATGCAGCAAAGTAGCGTAAGTATTTCCCTCAGTTTTTGAGAACCAAGGTATCAATCCAGTAGGAGGCTACGCGTGAGTCCCTCGTACCTGCACAAAACAAATAAATCCTCGCAACCAACACGAATAGGGGTTGTCAATCCCTACACGGCCACTTACGAGAGTGAGATCTCATAGATATGATAAAATAATTTTTTTGGTATTTTTGTGATAAAGATGCAAATTAAAACAAAGGCAAAGTAAAGAGCAAAGGAAATAACTAAGTAGTAGGAGATTAATATGATAAAGATAGACCCGGGGGCCATAGGTTTCACTAGTGGCTTCTCTCAAGAGCATAAGTATTCTACGGTGGGTGAACAAATTACTGTTGAGCAATTGACAGAATTGAGCATAGTTATGAGAATATCTAGGCATGATCATGTATATAGGCATCACGTCTGAGACTAGTAGACCGACTCCAGCCTGCATCTACTACTATTACTCCACTCATCGACCGCTATCCAGCATGCATCTAGAGTATTAAGTTAAAAACAGAGTAACGCCTTAAGCAAGATGACATGATGTAGAGGGATAAACTCATGCAATATGATGAAAACCCCATCTTGTTATCCTCAATGGCAACAATACAATACGTGCCTTGCTTCCCCTACTGTCACTGGGAAAGGACACCGCAAGATTGAACCCAAAGCTAAGCACTTCTCCCATTGCAAGAAAGATCAATCTAGTAGGCCAAACCAAACTGATAATTCGAACAGACTTGCAAAGATAACCAATCATACATAAAAGAATTCAGAGAATATTCAAATATTGTTCATAGATAGACTTGATCATAAACCCACAATTCATCGGTCTCAACAAACACACCGCAAAAAGAAGATTACATCGAATAGTTCTCCACGAGAGAGGGGGAGAACATTGTATTGAGATCCAAAAAGAGACAAGAAGCCATCTAGTTAATAACTATGGACCCGTAGGTCTGAGGTAAACTACTCACACTTCATCGGAGGGGCTATGGTGTTGATGTAGAAGCCCTTCGTGATCGATGCCCCCTCCGGCAGAGCTCCGGAACAGGCCCCAAGATGGGATCTCATGGATACAGAAAGTTGCGGCGGTGGAATTAGGTTTTTGGCTCCGTATCTGATCGTTTGGGGGTACGTAGTTATATATAGGAGGAAGGAGTACGTCGGTGGAGCAACTGGGGGCCCATGAGGGTGGAGGGCGTGCCTGGGGGGGTAGGCGCGCCCCCTACCTCGTGGCCTCCTCTTTTGTGTCTTGACGTAGGGTCCAAGTCTCCCGGGTCTTGTTTGTTGAGAAAATCACGTTCCCGAAGGTTTCATTCCGTTTGGACTCCATTTGATATTCCTTTTCTTTGAAACCCTAAAACAGGCAAAAAAAACAGCAATTCTGGGTTGAGCCTCCGGTTAATAGGTTAGTCCCAAAAGTAATATAAAAGTGGAAAATAAAGCCCAATAATGTCCAAAATAGTAGATAATATAGCATGGAGAAATCAAAAATTATAGATACGTTGGAGACGTATCAAGCATCCCCAAGCTTAATTCCTGCTCGTCCTCGAGTAGGTAAATGATAAAAACAGATTTTTTGATGCGGAGTGCTACTTGGCATAATTTTAATGTAATTCTTCTTAATTGTGGTATGAATATTCAGATCTGAAAGATTCAAGACAAAAGTTTAATATTGACATAAAATAATAATACTTCAAGCATACTAACAAAGCAATTATGTCTTCTCAAAATATCATGGCCAAAGAAAGTTATCCCTACAAAATCATATAGTCTGGCTATGCTCCATCTTCACCACACAAAATATTTAAATCATGCACAACCCCGATGACAAGCCAAGCAATTGTTTCATACTTTTGGTGTTCTCTAACTTTTTCAATCTTCACGCAATACATGAGCGTGAGCCATGGACATATCACTTATAGGTGGAATAGAATGGTGGTTCTGGAGAAGAAAAAAAGGGAGAATATAGTCTCACATCAACTAGGCATATCAACGGTCTATGGAGATGCCCATCAATAGATATCAATGTGAGTGAGAAGGGATTGCCATGTAATGGATGCACTAGAGCTATAAGTATATGAAAGCTCAACAAAAGAAACTAAGTGGGTGTGCATCCAACTTGCTTGCTCATGAAGACCTAGGGCATTTTGAGGAAGACCATCATTGGAATATACAAGCCAAGTTCTATAATGAAAAATTCCCACTAGTATATGAAAGTGATAACATAGGAGACTATCTATCATGAATATCATGGTGCTACTTTGAGGCACAAGTGTGGTAAAAGGATAGTAGCATTGCCCCTTCTCTCTTTTTCTCTCATTTTTTTATTTGGGCCTTTTCTCCTTTTTATGGCCTCTTTTATTTCTCTTTTTTTTATTTTTCGCCCGGAGTCTCATCCCGACTTGTGGGGGAATCATAGTCTCCATCATCCTTTCCTCACTAGGACAATGCTCTAATAATGATGATCATCACACTTTTATTTTTCTTCCAACTCAACAATTACAACTCGATACTTAGAACAAAATATGACTCTATATGAATGCCTCCGGCGGTGTACCGGGATATGCAATGACCCATGAGTGACATGTATGAAATAATTATGAATGGTGGCTTTGCCACAAATATGATGTCGACTACATGATCATGCTAAGCAATATGACAATGATGGAGTGTGTCATAATAAACGGAACAGTGGAAAGTTGCATGGCAATATATCTCGGGATGGCTATGGAAATGCCATAATAGGTAGGTATGGTGGCTGTTTTGAGGAAGGTATATGGTGGGTGTATGATACCGACAAAAGGTGCGCGGTATTAGAGAGGCTAGCAAAGGTGGAAGGGTGAGGGTGCGTATAATCCATGGACTTAACATTAGTCATAAAGAACTCATATACTTATTGCAAAAATCTACAAGTTATCAAAGCAAAGTATTACGCGCATGCTCCTAGGGGGATAGATTGGTAGGAAAAGACCATCGCTCGTCCCCGACCGCCACTCATAAGGAAGACAATCAAAAAATAAATCATGCTCCAACTTCATCACATAACGGTTCACCATACGTGCATGCTACGGGAATCACAAACTTTCACACAAGTATTCTTCAAATTCACAACTACTCTACTAGCACAACTTTAATATTACCATCTTCATATCTCAAAACAATTATCAAGCATCGAACTTCTCATAGTATTCAACACACTCATACGAAAGTTTTATTATTAATCTTGTATGCCAAGCATATTAGGATTTTAAGAAAATTACCATGCTATTTAAGACTCTCAAAATAATCTAAGTGAAGCATGAGAGATCAATAGTTTCTATAAAACGAATCCACCACCGTGCTCTAAAAGATATAAGTGAAGTACTAGAGCAAAACTACATAACTCAAAAGATATAAGCGAAGCACATAGAGTATTCTAACAAATTCCAAATCATGTATGGCTCTCTCAAAAGGTGTGTACCTCAAGGATTATTGTGGTAAACTAAGAAATAAAGACTCAAATAATACAAGACGCTCCAAGCAAAACACATATCATGTGGCGAATAAAAATATAGCTCCAAGTAAAGTTACCGATAGAAGTAGATGAAAGAGGGGATGCCCCGGAGCTTTGGCTTTAGGTGTCCTTACATTATCTTGGGGGTTCCATGGGCATCCCCAAGCTTAGGCTCTTGCCACTCCTTGTTCCATAATCCATCAAATCTTTACCCAAAACTTGAAAACTTCACAACACAAAACTTAAAGTAGAAGATCTCGTGAGCTCCGTTAGCGAAAGAAAACAAAAGAACACTTCAAGGTACTGTAATGAACTCATTCTTTATTTATATTGGTGTTATACCTACTGTATTCCAACTTTTCTATGGTTTATAAACTATTTTACTAGCCATAGATTCATCAAAATAAGCAAACAACACACGAAAAACAGAATCTGTCAAAAAACAGAACAGTCTGTAGTAATCTGTAGCTAGCGCAAGATCTGGAACCCCACAAATTCTAAAATAATATGCTGGACGTGAGGAATTTATTTATTAATCATCTGCAAAAATAATTAACTAAATAGCACTTTCGAAATAAAAATGGCAGTAGTTCTCGTGAGCGCTAAAGTTTCTGTTTTTTACAGCAAGTGTAACAAGACTTTCCCCAAGTCTTCCCAACGGTTCTACTTGGCACAAACACTAATTAAACACAAAAACCACAACCAAAACAGAGGATAGATAAATTATTTATTACTAAACAGGAGCAAAAAGCAAGGAATAAAAATAAAATTGGGTTGCCTCCCAACAAGCGCTGTCGTTTAACGCCCCTAGCTAGGCATAACAAGCAATGATAGATCTGGGTATTGCCATCTTTGGTAGGCAATCCATAAGTGGCTCTCATAATAGATTCATAAGATAATTTAATTTTATTTCTAGGAAAGTGTTCCATGCCTTTCCTTAATGGAAATTGGAATCTAATATGTCCTTCCTTCATATCAATAATTGCACCAATCATTCTAAGGAAAGGTCTACCAAGAATAATAGGACATGAAGGATTGCAATCTATGTCAAGAACAATAAAATCTATGGGCACATAATTCCTATTTGCAACACTAAGAACATCATTAATTCTTCCCATAGGTTTCTTAATAGTGGAATCCACAAGGTGCAAGTTTAAAGAGCAATCATCAAAATCACGGAAACCTAACAAATCACACAAAGTCTTTGGAATCGTGGAAACACTAGCACCCAAATCACATAAAGCATAGCATTCATGATCTTTAATTTTAATTTTAATATTTGGTTCCCACTCATCATAAAGCTTACTAGGGATAGAAACTTCCAATTCAAGTTTTTCTTCATAAGATTGCATCAAGGCATCAACGATATGTTTAGTACACACTTTATTTTGACTATAAGCATGAGGAGAATTTAGCACGGATTGCAACAAGGAAATACAATCAATCAAAGAGCAATTTTCATAGTTAAATTCCTTGAAATCCATAATAGTAGGTTTAGCAACATCTAGGGTTTTAATTTCTTCAATCCCACTTTTATCAATTTTAGCATGAAGATCAAAAAATTCCGAATTCTTGGAACGCCTTCTAGGTAAAGGTGGATCATATTCAGTCCCATCATTATCAAGATTCGTATTGCAAAACAAAGATTTAATAGGGGACACATCAATAACTTTTAGATCTTCATCATTATTTTCATAGGAACTAGAAGAACACGCTCTTATAAAGGCATCTTTCTTAGCACGCATCCTAGTGGTTCTTTCTTTGCACTCATCAATGGAAATTCTCATGGCTTTGAGAGACTCATTGATATCATGCTTAGGTGGAATAGATCTAAGTTTAAAAGAATCAACATCAAGAGAAATTCTATCAACGTTCCTAGCCAACTCATCAATCTTAAGCAATTTTTCTTCAATCAAAGCATTAAAATTCTTTTGCGAAGTAATAAATTCTTTAATATTAGATTCAAAATCAGATGGCATCTTATTATAATTTCCATAAGAAAATTGTTGTAGGAATTACCATAATATTAGAGGGATTACTAGGATAAGGCCTAGGATTAAAATTTCCTCTATACGCGTTGTTACCAAAATTGTTCCTACCAACAAAATTCACATCCATAGATTCATTATTATTCTCAATCAAATTAGACAAGGGCATATCATTAGGATTAGAAGAAACACTCTTATTAGCAAATAATTTCATAAGTTCATCCATCTTTCCACTCAAAACATTAATTTCTTCTATCACATGCACCTTTTTATTAGTAGATCTTTCAGTATGCCATTGAGAATAATTAACCATAATATTATCTAGGAGTTTAGTAGCTTCTACTAAAGTGATTTCCATAAAAGTGCCTCCCGCGGCCGAATCTAAAAGATTTCTAGAAGCAAAATTCAATCCGGCATAAAAATTTTGTATAATCATCCACAAATTCAAACCATGAGTAGGGCAATTACGTATCATTAGTTTCATTCTCTCCCAAGCTTGTGCAACATGTTCATGATCAAGTTGCTTAAAATTCATAATATCGTTTCTAAGAGAGATGATCTTAGCGGGAGGAAAATACTTAGAGATAAAAGCGTCTTTGCACTTATTCCATGAATCAATACTATTTTTAGGCAAAGACGAAAACCAAGCTTTAGCACGATCTCTAAGTGAAAAAGCAAATAGCTTCAAATTAACAATATCATTATCCACATCTTTCTTCTTTTGCATATCGCACAAATCAACTAAGCTATTTAGATGGGTAGCGGCATCTTCACTAGGAAGGCCGGAAAACGAATCTTTCATGACAAGATTCAGCAAAGCAGTATTAATTTCACAAGATTTAGCATCGGTAAGAGGAGCAATCGGAGTGCTAATAAAATCATTGTTGTTGGTATTGGTGAAGTCACATAATTTAGTATTATCTTGAGCCATCATGACAAGCAAGCGAACTAACACACAAGCAAACGAAAAGCAAGCGGGCAAAAAGAGGCAAATAGAGAAAGAGATGGAGGATAGAGAGAGAGGGCGAATAAAACGGCAAGGGTGAAGTGGGGGAGAGGAAAACGAGAGGCAAATGGCAAATAATGTAATACAGGAGATAAGGGTATGTGATGGGTACTTGGTATGTTGATTTTTGTGTAGACCTCCTCGGCAACGGCGCCAAAAATCCTTCTTGCCACCTCTTGAGCACTGCGTTGGTTTTCCCCGAAGAGGAAGGGATGATGCAGCAAAGTAGCATAAGTATTTCCCTCAGTTTTTGAGAACCAAGGTATCAATCCAGTAGGAGGCTATACGCGTGAGTCCCTCATACCTGCACAAAACAAATAAATCCTCGCAACCAACGCGAATAGGGGTTGTCAATCCCTACACGGCCACTTACGAGAGTGAGATCTGGTAGATATGATAAGATAGTATTTTTGGTATTTTTGTGATAAAGATGCAAAGTAAAATAAAGGCAAAGTAAAGAGCAAAGGAAATAACTAAGTAGTAGGAGAGTAATATGATAAAGATAGGCCCGGGGCCATAGGTTTCACTAGTGGCTTCTCTCGAGAGCATAAGTATTCTACGGTGGGTGAACAAATTACTGTTGAGCAATTGACAGAATTGAGCATAGTTATGAGAATATCTAGGCATGATCATGTATATAGGCATCACGTCCGAGACAAGTAGTCCGACTCCTGCCTGCATCTACTACTATTACTCTACTCATCGACCGCTATCCAGCATGCATCTAGAGTATTAAGTTAAAAACAGAGTAACGCCTTAAGCAAGATGACATGATGCAGAGGGATAAACTCATGCAATATGATGAAAACCCCATCTTGTTATCCTCGATGGCAATAATAAAATACGTGCCTTGCTGCCCCTACTGTCACTGGGAAAGGACACCGCAAGATTGAACCCAAAGCTAAGCACTTCTCCCATTGCAAGAAAGATCAATCTAGTAGGCCAAACCAAACTGATAATTCGAATAGACTTGCAAATATAACCAATCATACATAAAAGAATTCAGAGAAGATTCAAATATTGTTCATAGATAGACTTGATCATAAACCCACAATTCATCGGTCTCAACAAAGACACCGCAAAAAGAAGATTACATCTCTGGGCCCACTCGGTAGGACATCATCATAATGTGCACAATGTGACCAAGGAGTTGATCATGGGATGATGTGTTACAGAACAAGTAAAGAGACTTGCCGGTAACGAGATTGAACGAGGTATCGGGATACCGACGATCGAATCTCGGGCAAGTATCATACCGATAGACAAAGGGAATTGTATACGGGATTGATTGAATCCTTGACATTGTGGTTCATCCGATGAGACCATCGTGGAACATGTGGGAGCCAACATGGGTATCCAGATCCCGTTGTTGGTTATTGGCCGGAGAGTTGTCTCGGTTATGTCTACATGGTTCCCAAACCCATAGGGTCTACACACTTAAGGTTCGATGACGCTAGGGTTATAGGGAAAGTATGTACGTGGTTACCGAATGTTGTTCGGAGTCCCGGATGAGATCCCGGACGTCACGAGGAGTTCCGGAATGGTCCGAAGGTAAAGATTTATATATGGGAAGTCCCGTTTTGGTCACCGGAAAAGTTTCGGGTGCTATCGGTAACGTACCGGGACCACCGGGAGGGTCCCGGGGGTCCACCAGGTGGGGCCACCAGCCCCAGAAAGCTGCGTGGGACAAGTGTGGGAGGGGACCAGTCCTAGGTAGGCTAGTGCGCCCCCCCCCCCACCAAGGCCCAAGGCGCAGGGAGAGTGGGAGGGGGCAAACCCTAGGTCCAGATGGGCCTTAAGGCCCACCCTAGGGCGCCCCCCCTCTCCCTCTCCCCTCTAGCCGCCACCCTAGATGGGATCTAGGGCTGCCGCTCCCCTTGGGGAGGGAGCCCTAGAGGGGGCGCAGCCCCTCCCCTCCCCTATATATACTTGAGGTATGGGGCTGCCCAACATATGTGATTTGATCTCTCTTGGTGCAGCCCTACCCCTCTCCCTCCTCGTCTCTCGTAGTGCTTGGCGAAGCCCTGCTAGAGTACTGCGCTCCTCCACCATCACCATGCCGTTGTGCTGCTGCTGGACGGAGTCTTCCCCAACCTCTCCCTCTCTCCTTGCTGGATCAAGGCATGGGAGACGTCACCGGGCTGTACGTGTGTTGAACGTGGAGGCGCCGTTGTTCGGCGCTTAGATCGGAATCGACCACGATCTGAATCGCTGCGTGTATGACTCCACCAACCGCGTTCTTGTAACGCTTCCGCATTGCGATCTTCAAGGGTATGAAGATGCACTCCTCTCTATCATTGCTAGTCTCTCCATAGATTGATCTTGGTGACACATAGGAAAATTTTGAATTTCTGCTACGATCCCCAACAGTGGCATCATGAGCTAGGTCTATGCGTAGTTTCTATGCACGAGTAGAACACAAAGCAGTTGTGGGCGATGATTTGTTCAATTTTCTTACCGTTACTAGTCTTATCTTGATCCGGCGGCATTGTGGGATGAAGCGGCACGGACCGACCTTACACGTACGCTTACGTGAGACTGGTTCCACCGACTGACATGCACTTGATGCATAAGGTGGCTGGCGGGTGTCTGTCTCTCCCACTTTAGTCGGATCGGATTCGATGAAAAGGGTCCTTATGAAGGGTAAATAGCAATTGACATATCACCGTTGTGGTTTTGCGTAGGTAAGAAACGTTCTTGCTAGAAACCCATAGCAGCCACGTAAAACATGCAACAACAATTAGAGGACGTCTAACTTGTTTTTGCAGGGTATGCAATGTGATGTGATATGGCCGAAAGGATGTGATGAATGATATATGTGATGTATGAGATTGATCATGTTCTTGTAATAGGAATCATGACTTGCATGTCGATGAGTATGACAACCGGCAGGAGCCATAGGAGTTGTCTTAATTTATTTATGACCTGCATGTCAATGAAAACGCCATGTAATTACTTTACTTTATTGCTAACCGTTAGCCATAGTAGTAGAAGTAATAGTTGGCGAGGCAACTTCATGAAGACACGATGATGGAGATCATGGTGTCATGCCGGTGACGAAGGTGATCATGCCGCGCCTTGAAGATGGAGATCAAAAGGCGCAAGATGATATTGGCCATATCATGTCACTTTATGATTTGCATGTGATGTTTGTCATGTTTACATCTTATTTGCTTAGAACGACGGTAGCATAAATAAGATGATCCCTCACTAAAATTTCAAGAAAAGTGTTTCCCCTAACTGTGCACCGTTGCGAAGGTTCGTTGTTTCGAAGCACCATGTGATGATCGGGTGTGATAGATTCTAACGTTCGCATACAACGGGTGTAAGCCAGATTTACACATGCGAAACACTTAGGTTGACTTGACGAGCCTAGCATGTACAGACATGGCCTCGGAACACGGAAGACCGAAAGGTCGAACATGAGTCGTATAGTGGATACGATCAACATGAAGGTGTTCACCGATGATGACTAGTCCGTCTCACGTGATGATCGGACACGGCCTAGTTGACTCGGATCATGTATCACTTAGATGACTAGAGGGATGTCTATCTAAGTGGGAGTTCATTGAATAATTTGATTAGATGAACTTAATTATCATGAACGTAGTCAAAAGGTCTTTGCAAATTATGTCGTAGCTCACGCTTTGGTTCTACTATTTTAGATATGTTCCTAGAGAAAATTTAGTTGAGAGTTGACAGTAGCAATTATGTGGAGTGGATCTGTGAACTGAGGGTTGTCCTCGTTGCTGCACAGAAGGGCTATGTCCTTAATGCACCGCTCAGTGTGTTGAACCTCAAGCGTCGTCTGTAGATGTTGGGAAACATCTGACATACACGTTTTGATGACTACGTGATAGTTCAGTACGTAATGCTAACGGTTTAGAATTGTGGCACCAAAGACGTTTTGAAACGTCACAGAACATATGAGATGTTCCAAAGACTGAAATTGGGATTTCAGACTAGTGCCCACGTCAGGAGGTATGAGACCTCTGACAAGTTTCTTAAGCCTGAAAACTAAGGGAGAAAAGCTCAATCGTTGAGCATGTGCTCAGATTGTCTGAGTACTACAATCACTTGAATCGAGTGGGAGTTAATCTTCCAGATGAGATAGTGATAGTTCTCCATAGTCACTGCCACCAAGCTATTAGAGCTTAGTGATGAACTATAACATATCAGGGATAGACATGATGATCCTTGAGCAATTCGCAATGTTTGACACCGCGAAAGTAGAAATCAAGTAGGAGCATCAATTGTTGATGGTTAAACCACTAGTTTCAAGAAGGGCAAGGGAAAGAAGGGATACTTCATGAGACGGCAAATTAGTTGCTGCTCTAGTGAAGAAACCCAAGGTTGAACCAAACCCGAGACTAAGTGCTTCTGTAATGAGGGGAACGGTCACTGAAGCAGAACTACCCTAGATACTTGGTAGATGAGAAGGCTGGTGTCGGTGTCAAAACCGGCGGATCTCGGGTAGGGGGTCCCGAACTGTGCGTCTAGGCCGGATGGTAACAGGAGGCAGGGAACACTTTGTTTTACCCAGGTTCGGGCCCTCTCGATGGAGGTAATACCCTACTCCTACTTGATTAATATTGATGATATGGGTAGTACAAGAGTAGATCTACCACGAGATCAAGGAGGCTAAACCCTAGAAGCTAGCCTATGGTACGATTGTTGTGTATGGAGTTAATTGCCTACGGACTACAACCCTCCGGTTTATATAGACACCGGATAGGGTTAGGGTTACATAAAGTCGGTTACAATGGTAGGAGATCTTGAATATCCGCATCGCCAAGCTTTCCTTCCACGCCAAGGAAAGTCCCATCCGGACACGGGACAAAGTCTTCAATCTTGTATCTTCATAGTCCAGGAGTCCGGCTGAAGGTATAGTCCGGCTACCCGAACACCCCCTAATCCAGGACTCCCTCAGTAGCCCCCGAACCAGGCTTCAATGACGATGAGTCCGGCGCGCAGATTGTTCGGCATTGCAAGGCGGGTTCCTCTCCAAATCTTGTGTACCTGTAGGAATAATGTCTGATTTTTGTAACGTAGTGATCCTCGGCTTCTACGCCCAATAATGGCCGTCTTCCACGTGTTCAAATGAATGCGAAAAGCCGGGGTGTTCTTACATCCATACCGCTAGCCGTATAAACGAGCCGCCTATTTAACGGGATGGGGATTTAGGTCCAAACCACATCTTCTCTCCGCGAGTCATCATCAGAGCGCTTCCAGCAAAGGTCCATTCCAACATGGCCAACCGTCGCAGCTCCTCCCCTCGCCCCTCCGGTCCCAAACCCGGGGACTGGGAGAGTTGCACCGTCCCGCATAGCAAGTTAGCGTCACTTCAGGCCAAGGGATTTCTCCCTCAGGCGTACATGGTCCCGGTCCGAGCCGGTCTCGCCACCTACAATGGCGGAAAACAAGCGGAGAGCACCCCCAATCCTTCTAAAGGAGAGCGGGTGTGCCTTGTCCCCTATCTAATAAGGGGACTGGGATTTCCAATTCATCCATTTCTTCGCGGGCTTCTGGAGTTCTACGGCCTCCAGCTGCACAATCTCACGCCCGCCTCTGTATTGCATATTGCGGGTTTCGTCGCCCTTTGCGAGCTATTTTTAGGCGTTGAGGCTCATTTCGCGCTGTGGAAGAGGTTATTTTGCCTGGTGCCCCGTTCTCAAAAGGGGTCTATATACCAAGTGGGCGGAGCCGAAGTATGGTGCATCGCCGGGACCGGATACCTATCCGGAACCCCAAAGAAGGCGTCCGAGGACTGGCCTTTGGAATGGTTCTATGTAGATGACGTCCCGCTACCGGACCCTATCCGGGTCGGTCTCCCTAAGTTCAACAGTGCTCCATTAAAGAAACGCTTGAGCTGGCATCCGCGGAGCTCTCAGAGAGAAAGCGACAGAGACGTCCTTTACCTGATGGGCCGGATAAGACTGTTGGCTCATTCCGGACTAACCATGATTGGAGTCATGGCCGCATGCATTATGCGGGGGGTGCAGCCGCTTCAATATAGAGGCCACCCCATGTGGGATTTCAACGGGGAGGATGACGCCACTCGTTATGGTCATAAGGGACCAGCCTCAGCTGCCGCCCTAGTAAAGATCCTATCCTCTTTGTACAAGGGAGAAAAGGAGGAATTCCTCCGCGTCAATCCGCAGGCCGAATTTACTATGTACGATCCTCCAAGTTGGGTAAGTGAATAATTGCGCCTGCCCGTTTGTTTGATATTCCCACGGTTAGATATGTAGTCTAACGACTTTATTGCAGGAACTGCGACAGGAGGTAAAGGATATAAACAGCCGCCCCCCACAGCTTCAAGACCCAGAATGGTCCCTCGATCCAGACTCCGAAGAGGATCCGGACATATCGGTGGAGCTTATCGACGGGGTGTTCCATCAGCTAAGCAAGGACAATACCTTGGTAGCCATCACGGCTGATTACCCAGGGTTAATCCCGGACTCCCAGGTGACAGAAACCGGAGTCTCATTCCCTTGAGAGAGATTCCATTCTCACGTATTCCGGTGTTTCTGACGACAACCGTGTTTTGCAGGGGAGATTTCCGAGGCAGGAGGCCGAACCTGCGGCGGCTAGCCAACGAGGGGCCGCAGGGCCCCGTGGGGCAAAAAGGAATGTAGTCCGGACTGAGATGCCGGTGCAAAGGTATAGCACACCCTCTGTTTCCCTGGTGTTATTCTGTCAGGGCATATTAACGTTCGTGCTATCTTCAGAACGAAGAGACCTCACCGGACTACATCCGGAGAGGTTGCCAATCGCGCCTCGACCAGCCAGGCTCCAACGTCTGGCCAGGAAGCGGAGGCGAGCACAAGGCGCGCACCGGACGCTCCTCCGATGGAGGATGCGGACAGGCTGTCTGCCACAAATTCTGTGGAGAGTGCCATGAAGCACAGGCGTCGCCGGACAGTTCTACGCGATGCTTGTTTCTCCCAAGAGGCTTTAGATGCCTTTAATTCGGGACATGCGTACCTCCGTGCCGCTCAAAATGGTTTAGCCAGAGCCACGGAGCAGTATGTAAAAGACATACGGGTAAGAAAATTTTGGTCAAATATATATATACCAGTAGCCCCCGAGACTTGAAACAGTTAGAGCAACTGATTTAAGGATCATTTAATATGCAGCTTCTTACAGAGAAGAATACCGTACTGTCCCAGGAGTTGGAAAAGTGCAAGGCCCAACTAGAGGCCGCACTAGCCGCAGCAGGGGAGCCCAAAGAGACCCCCTTAGGGAAGATACACTTCGAAAGATTAGTATTGTGCGGTGTGGGTGCAAATCTGACAAATCATGTTGCAGATGGCGCTAGACTCGATCCGGAAAAGCAACAACTCTTACGCCGGTTAAAGGCCGGTGAGAGTATGTTGACAAAGGTGAGGCGAGAGAAGAATGATCTTCAGGATGCCAACACCAGGCTGGACGTCGAACTTAAAGATGTTCGTGGCCAGCTGTCGGACTCCACGAAGGAGAATCAACGGCTTCGACGCGGCATTTTTAGTAAGTGCTTGAACGAACTTTGAAAAAAGAGTTTGGCGAGGAAGTCGACTAACAGAGTAATGTTTGTAGGTATGCTCATAGGTCGTCCTTCAGAGGAGATGCCCGGTTCTACGGGTGACCTTCTTCCCGAACTCATGCAACTGCACGAGCGAATTCGGCAGGCAATGCGAGGCGTTGCCCAAGCCTTATGGCCTGACCACTCCATGCCCGAGGGCCTTGGAGAGCTTGCGGAGAAGCTGAAGGGAGCTCGGCAGCGCTTCCGGTTGTGGAAGATATCGGCCTGCCGACAAGGCGCTAGGGAGGCCTGGGCCATGGTGAAGACCCATTTTATGAAGTCTGACCCAAACCACATGGCCGAGGTCGGACCAGTGGGGCCTGACGGGAAGGAGATCCCTGTAAGCTTAGTATACGGCCAAGTAGAGTTAGCCGCGAAGTATTCCCAGCAGGACTGTAAATTAGACAGCCTGTTAGATGGTATAGAAGAGGAATACAATCAGTCAGAATGACTATGTAATTTTGAATTGACATGTGTAATGCCTTCTAGCCGGATTGTAGATCGTTTGTTGTTGCCGACCCTTTCGCTTCAACCTCGGGACCTGACGGTCCGGAGTGTGTCCGAATACCATAGCGGTTATATAAGAACCATGGTATGCGTGGAGACCAGGCGTAGGGGTCATTAGTGCTTTATCAGACAAGTGCCCAACTAGTTATGTTATATTACATGGTTAGTAAGAAACATCTTCCAGAGAGAATAGTTCCGTTAGGGGTTCCTTTCGCTGGGAGGCATGCCCTAAAGTGCATGTCCGGACTGCGTAAAAAGACGCAGAAAAAAGCATCTGGGGGCACATAGAATGAGTAAAAAGATCATCTTTTATCTCACCGACCGAATATTCCCTTAAGAACGCTAGCTTTCGGCTTCACCCAGTCTGAGGTACACATCCGGCTAACCCGGCAGTAACAATCGCAGAGGTGCTCCCTTTACCGCCTAGCCGAACAATCGGGAACGTAGGGGTAAGCATAGGAGCCAGGCAACCCAGCTTGGCCAAAACTTAAGTCATATCGATGCATATAATGGTGAAGAAAAAGGTACATGCGGAAGTTTGACGCATGTGTTGGGCGTGAAGCCCGTATAAATAAGCTTCTGTTAAAGAAGCCCCCAGGTTTAATGAGCGCGAGTGGCGCGTCACTAGATGAGCCTTTAAGGGCTATAAAAGAAAAGAGGGGAAGGACAGAAATGTAAGACAGAAAAATGCAAAAAATGGACAGAGGAAGGAGACGAACACAGAGTCCGGCGCTAGGCATAGAATCTTCGGAGACGGGTGGCGTTCCACGGGTTCGGCTCGAGTCGGTTATCCGACGCATCTCGCAGGCGGTACGCCCCGCCAGTCAGGACTTGGTCGATTATGAATGGACCTTCCCATTTGGGCTTGAGTTTGTCCTTTTCTTATCCGGCAGGCGTAGAACTAGTTCGCCAACATTGTAAGTTTTGGCCCGTACTTCTCTGCTTTGATATCTTCGGGCCTGCTGTTGATAAAATGCGGAACGAGCTTTTGCCATGTCACGCTCCTCCTCCAGGGCGTCCAAGTTGTCCTACCGATCGAGCTCGGCTTCTCTTTCTTCGTACATGCGCACTCTAGGTGAGTCATGAATTATGTCGCAGGGCAGAACTGCCTTTGCGCCGTACACCATAAAAAATGGTGTGTATCCGGTGGTGCGATTTGGCGTGGTCCGCAGCCCCCATAGCACGGAGTCGAGCTCCTCTACCCAGTGCGTGTTAGATTCCTTGAGGGACCGCACCAGTCTGGGTTTAATGCCGCTCATGATAAGACCATTTGCACGTTTGACCTGGCCGTTGGTTTGTGGGTGATAGACGGAAGCATAATCGAGCTTGATGCCCATATTTTTGCACCAGAGTTTTACCTCGTCGACGGTAAAGTTTGTACCGTTATCGGTTATGACGCTGTGGGGGACGCCCTAACGGTGTACAACCCCGGATATGAAGTCTATCACAGGTCCGGATTCGGTCGTTTTAACAGGCTTGGCTTCTATCCATTTGGTGAATTTATCCACCATGACCAGTAAGTATTTTTTTCCTATCGGTCCCACCTTTAAGGGGTCCGACCATGTCAAGCCCCCAGACCGCAAAAGGCCAGGTGATGGGTATAGTTTGGAGTGCGGTGGGTGGCATGTGGCTTTGGTTGGCAAAAAGTTGGCAACCAGCGCATCGTTGGACTAGGTCCTGAGCGTCTGCCCGGGCCGTCGGCCAGTAAAAGCCTATACGGAAAGCCTTGCTAACAAGGGACCGAGCAGCGGTGTGGTGACCACCGAGTCCGGCATGAATTTCGGCCAGAAGGTTCCGCCCTTCCTCTTCGGAGATGCACCTTTGAAGGACTCCGGTAGTGCTTTTCTTATAAAGCTCTCCCTCATGGACTCTATAGGCTTTAGATCGCCGCACTATGCAGCGGGCCTCATTTTGGTCCTCCGGGAGTTCCTGCCTAGTAAGGTAGGCTAGGAATGGTTCTGTCCACTTGGGATGACCGCCATTATTACGTGGGCTGAAGGTGTAATTTCGTTGGCAGAGCCTCCAATTGTGTCAGATTGTTCGGCGTCGAGTGGTGCGGCTGGGTCCGGGCTGTTATTTGCGGGTTCCCCCTCCCATGCTACGGATGGCTTGAACAATCTTTCCAAAAAGATGTTGGGGGGGCTGCATCGCGTCTTGCTCTGATGCGTGCCAGGACGTCCGCTGCTTGATTGTTTTCTCGGGCTATATGGTGAAACTCCAGCCCTTCGAACCGAGCTGACATTCTTAGGACGACGTTGCGGTAAGCTGCCATTTTTGGGTCCTTGGCGTCGAAGTCTCCATTTATTTGGGATATCGCGAGGTTTGAATCCCTGCGTACCTCTAGGTGCTGGATACCCATGGATACTGCTATCCGGAGGCCATGTAGGAGGGCCTCATATTCGGCTGCATTGTTGGAATCCATGTACATGATCTGGAGCACATATTGGACTGTGTCTCCTGTGGGGGACGTCAGGACGACGCCAGCCCCCAGTCCGGCCAACATTTTGGAGCCGTCGAAATGCATAATCCAGTTTGAATATGTGTCGTACTCTTTAGGGAGCTCGGCCTCCGTCCATTCTGCGACGAAGTCGGCCAAAACTTGCGATTTAATAGCTCGCCGTGGCTTATAGGTTATATCGAACGGGAGAAGCTCGATGGCCCATTTTGCAATCCGGCCCGTTGCATCGCGGTTGTTGATAATATCGTTGAGTGGTACTTCCGAGGCTACTGTTATGGAACACTCTTGAAAGTAGTGTCGTAGCTTCCGGGATGCCATGAATACCGCGTATGCAATCTTTTGATAATGCGGGTACCGTGATTTTCATGGAGTGAGGACAGTGGATACGTAGTAGACCGGCCTTTGAAGGGGGAATTTGTGTCCATCCGTTTCCCGCTCGACAACGAGCACTGCGCTGACAACTTGATGTGTTGCTGCAATGTATAATAACATTGGTTCGCCGGTGTTCGGCGCGGCCAGGACTGGGTTTTTTGCCAATATGGCTTTTATTTCATCAAGTCCAGCCGTGGCGGCCTCCGTCCACTCGAAGTGTTCGGTGCGCCGAAGGAGGCGATAGAGGGGTAGTGCCTTTTCTCCCAAGCGGGAGATGAAGCGGCTTAAAGCCGCCACGCATCCGGTTAATTTTTGTATTTGTTTGAGGTCCTTTGGGACATCCAATTGTGACAAAGCTCGGATCTTGACTGGGTTTTCTTCAATTCCTCTACCGGATACAATGAAGCCCAAGAGCTTTCCGGCTGGAACACCGAAGACGCATTTTTCTGGGTTGAGCTTGATGTCATACTGTCGGAGGTTATCGAATGTAAGCCTCAAGTCGTTTACTAGGGATTCGACATGCCTTGATTTGACGACCACATCATCCACATACGCCTCCACTGTTTTGCCGATCTGGTTTGCCAGACATGTCTGGATCATGCGCTGATATGTTGCGCTGGTGTTTTTCAGCCCGAAGGGCATTGTGTTGAAGCAGAATGGGCCGTATGGTGTGATGAATGCTGTTGCAGCTTGGTCTGATTCTGCCATCTTGATTTGATGGTAACCGGAGTATGCGTCGAGGAAACACAATGAGTCGTGTCCTGCGGTGGCATCGATAATTGGATCGATACGGGGGAGGGGGAAGGGATCCTTTGGGCAAGCCTTGTTAAGGTCTTTAAAATCGACACACAGGCGCCAGGATTTGTCCTTCTTTGGTACCATCACCAGGTTTGCTAGCCAGTCCGGATGTTTTATTTCTCTAATGAATCCGGCCTCCAATAGCTTGGCTAGCTCCTCTCCCATAGCCTGTCTCTTGGGTTCGAAAAAACGCCGAAGGGCTTGTTTGACAGGTTTGAATCCTTTTAGGATATTTAAGCTATGTTCGGCCAGCCTGCGTGGGATCCCTGGCATGTCTGAAGGGTGCCAGGCGAAAATGTCCCAGTTCTCTCGTAGGAACTCTCGCAGTGCGGCGTCTACATCAGGGTTCAGTCGTGCCCCGATGGAAGCTGTTTTATTGGGGTCCGTTGGATGGACCTGGAATTTGACTATTTCGTCAGCTGGCTTGAAGGATGTGGATTTGGATCTCTTGTCGAGTATCACATCATCCCTGTTAACCGTGGAGCGTAGCGCAGTCAGTTCCTCAGCCGCTAAGGCTTCGGATAGTGCCTCAAGGGATAATGCAGCCGTCTTGTTTTCGGCACGGAGTGCTATGTCCGGATCACTAGCTAGAGTGATAATTCCATTCGGCCTGGGCATCTTAAGCTTCATGTACCCGTAATGGGGTATTGCTTGGAAGATTGTGAAGGCTTCCCGCCCTAGTAAAGCGTGATGTCCGCTCTTAAACGGGGCCACCTGAAACGTGACTTCTTCGGACCTGTAATTATCCGGCGTGCCGAACACCACATCTAGTGTGATTTTTCCTGTGCAGCGCGCTTCCTGACTGGGGATTATTCCTCTAAAGGTTGTGCTGCTTCGCTCGATGCGGTTCCAGTCTATTTCCATTTTTTGAAGGACTTCCTCATAAATGAGGTTCAGTCCGCTGCCTCCATCCATGAGCACCTTGGTGAGGCGAAAGTCGTCCACTATGGGACTGAGGACCAATGCGGCTGGTGCTCAGGCTGTTCGGAATCTAGGTTCATCACTTGCGTTGAAGGTAATGGCAGTGTCGCTCCATGGATTTATTGTTGCAACTTGATAGACTTCGGCGAGGCTGCGGAGTGTTTTTTTCGCATATTGTTTGATGTGAAAGTCTCGAAGACCGTGAGAACGGTATTGGTGTCCTCGGGCTGGCTTTCTGCGGCCTCCAGGATTAAGAGGTCCTCGCCGATTTTGGCCACCTGCCGGAGTATCCAACATGCTCTAAGGCTGTGAGTTGGTGTGGCGTCCTCTGTACTGTGAATTCTACAGGGTCCATCAAGCCACCTTTCCAGTACGGTTCCATGCCCTGTAGAGGGTTTTGGATTTTTGGTGTTTATCCCGGGTGTCCTATGATGATGCACCCTCTTAGTTCGGACGGGATTACTATTCAAGGCCGGATTGTCCCAAAATTTTATTTCGGTTTTCCAGGTGCTTTCCATCGCACAGTATTTTTGTACTATGGACGCCAAGTCAGCAAAGCGTGTAATATCACGACGGCTTACGGCGTTAAGGATTCCCTCATCCGTGCAATTACTGCAAAAAATAGAGATTGTGTCTCCCTCGCGGCAATCCTTTATCCTGTTCATAACCAGGAGGAATCTGGCCCAGTAATGATGTACTGTTTCCTCGGGCCTCTGTCTGATTTGGGAGAGATCGCTTATGTTCGGGTGGGCGGGTGTCGTTGAATCTGAAACCTCACCCAATCCAAGATTTGGAGGCCGAAGAGTTTCCGAACTCTGACGTTCGGATTCTTGGATGTTGTCCAACGAATCTAGCCCGTTGCCTGATCCTAAGCTCAGGTCTTGAGTTACATCCTCCTCTCCGCGGGTATCCGGCTTGGAGGAGTCGGGAATTCGGACGTAGATAGTCCTTAAAATAGATGAAGGGTCGCTGCACTGCGCCTCTACCACGGCAACGTGGTGGGTGACTTGGGGAGAGTTAATTTCTCTTAGATCGGGTTTAAGCCCAACCTGGTCGTAATCCGTAGCGACCCCCAGGGCGGCGATGCGATCCAAGAGCTCGTTTACGGAAGAGAGCTCCATTGGATCTAGCTGCTCGACGAGCTCCGAGCTGACGTGTAGGTTGCTTTTGATGACCCGAGAGGTCACCGTCGGCGCAACAGCCGAACAGGCGGTCATGAGGAAACCACCTAGCCGGAGGGTTTGGCCGACAGCCAAGGCTCCCTTAGCAACGGCGCCGTCTTTAAAGACGGGAGGAGGCATCCTTCCTGATTGTGACGGCACAGAGGACTCTCAATGAAAGCACCAATGTCGGTGTCAAAACTGGCGGATCTCGGGTAGGGGGTCCCGAACTGTGCGTCTAGGCCGGATGGTAATAGGAGGCAGGGAACACTTTGTTTTACCCAGGTTCGGGCCCTCTCAATGGAGGTAATACCCTACTCCTGCTTGATTAATATTGATGATATGGGTAGTACAAGAGTAGATCTACCACAAGATCAAGGAGGCTAAACCCTAGAAGCTAGCCTATGGTATGATTGTTGTGTATGGAGTTGATTGCCTACGGACTACAACCCTCCGGTTTATATAGACACCGGATAGGGTTAGGGTTACATAAAGTCGGTTACAATGGTAGGAGATCTTGAATATCCGCATCGCCAAGCTTGCCTTCCACGCCAAGGAAAGTCCCATCCGGACACGGGACAAAGTCTTCAATCTTGTATCTTCATAGTCCAGGAGTCCGGCTGAAGGTATAGTCCGGCTACCCGAACACCCCCTAATCCAGGACTCCCTCAGCTGGCAAGGTCGACAGAAGTATTTTGGATATACGTTATATTAATGTGTACTTTACTATCACTCCTAGTAGCACCATGGTAATAAATACCGGTTCGGTTGCTAAGTGTTAGTAACTCAAAATAAATGGCTACGGAATAAACGGAGACTAGCTGAAGGTGAGATGACGATATGTGTTGGAAGTGTTTCCAAGGTTGATGTGATCAAGCACCGCATGCTCCCTCTACCATCAAGATTGTTGTTAGACCTAAATAATTGTTATTTGGTGTTTGCGTTGAGCATAGACATGATTAGATTATGTTTATCGCAATACAGTTATTCATTTAAGGAGAATAATGGTTACTCTATTTATTTGAATAATACCTTCAATGGTCTTGCATCTAAAATGAATGGTTTATTGAATCTCGATCGTAGTGATACACATGTTCATGCCAAAAGATATAAGATAGTAATGATAGTACCACGTACTTGTGGCACTGCCATTTGAGTCATGTTAGTGTAAAACGCATGAAGAAGCTCCACGTTGATGGATCTTTGGACTCACTCGTTTTTGAAAAGATTGAGACATGCGAACCATGTCTATTGGTAGATATGCATGAAGAAACTCCATACAGATGGATCGTTTGGACTCACTTGATTTTGAATCACTTGAGACATGCAAATCATACCACATGGGCAAGATGACTGAACGACCTCGTTTTCAGTAAGATGGAACAAGAAAGCAACTTGTTGGAAGTAATACATTGTGATGTGTGCAGTCCAATGAGTGCTGAGGCACGCAGTGGATATCGTTATGTTCTTACTTCACAGATGATTTGAGTAGATGCTGAGTATATTTACTTGATGAAACACGCCGCCTTGAATTATTGAAAGGTTCAAGTAATTTCAGAGTGAAGTTGAACATCGTCATGACAAGATGATAAAATGTCTATGATATGATCATAGAGATGAATATCTGAGTTACGAGTTTGGCACACAATTAAGACATTGTGGAAATTGTTTCACAACTAATACCGCTTGGAACACCATAGTGTGATGGTCACCCTATTGGATATGGTGCATACCATGATGTCTCTTATCGAATTACCACTATCGTTTATGGGTTAGGCATTAGAGACAACCGCATTCACTTTAAATAGGGCACCACACAATTCCGTTGAGACGACACCGTATGAACTATGGTTTAGAGAAACCTGAGCTGTTGTTTCTTAAAAGTTTGGGGCTGCGATGCTTATGTGAAAAGGTTTCAGGCTGATAAGCTCGAATCCAAAGCGGATGAATACATCTTCATAGAATACCCAAAACAGTTGGGTATACCTCCTATTTCAGATCCGGAAGCAAAATTGATTGTTTCTAGAAATGGGTCCTTTCTCGAGGAAAAGTTTCTCTCAAAAGAATTGAGTGGGAGGATGGTGGAGACTTGATGAGGTTATTGAACCGTCACTTCAACTAGTGTGTAGCAGGGCACAAAAAGTTGTTCCTGTGGCACCTACACCAATTGAAGTGGAAGCTTATGATAGTGATCATGAAACTTCGGATCAAGTCACTACCAAACCTCATAGGTCGACAAGGATGTGTACTACATTAGAGTGGTGCGTAATCTTGTCTTGGAAGTCATGTTTCTAGACAACAATGAACCTACAAGCTATGAAGAAGCGATGGTGGGCCTGGATTCCGACGAATGGCTCGAGGCCATAAAATCCGAGAGAGGATCCATGTATAAAACAAAGTATAGACTTTGAAAAGAACTACTTGATAGTCGTAAGGCTGTTGGGTGTAGATGGATTTTAAAAGGAATACGGACAATGATGATAAGTGTCACCATTAAGAAAGCTCGACTTGTCGTTAAGATGTTTCCCGACAAGTTCAAGGAGTTGACTACGATGAGACTTTCTCACTCGTAACAATGCTAAGAGTCTGCTGGAATTATGTTAGCAGTTACTGCATTATTTATGAAATCTTGCAGATAGGATGTCAAAACACTGTTTCCTCGACGTTTTTTTAGGAAAGGTTGTATGTGATACAACCAGAAGGTTTTGTCAATCCTGAAAGATGCTAACAAGTATGCAAAGCTCCAGCAATCCTTCTAAGGACTGGAGTAAGCATCTTGGAATTGGAATGTATGCTTTGATGAGATGATCAAAGATTTTGGGTTTATACAAAGTTTATGAGAAACTTGTATTTCCAAAGAAGTGAGTGGGAGCACTATAGAATTTTTGATGAGTATATGTTGTTAACATATTGTTGATCAGAAATGATGTAGAATTTCTGGAAAGCATACAGGGTTATTTTGAAAAGTGTTTTTTAATAGAAAACCTGGATTAAGCTACTTAAACATTGAGCATCAAGATCTATAAGGATAGATCAAAATCGCTTAATAGTACTTTCAAACGAACACATACCATGAAATTTTTTTGAAGGAGTTCAAAAATAGATCGGCAAAGAAGGAGTTCTTGGCTGTGTTATAAGGTATGAGTATTGAGTAAAACTCAAGACCTGACCACGGTAGAATAGAGAGAAAGGACGACGGTCATCCCCTATGCTTTAGACGTAGGCTCTAAAGTATGCTATGTTGTGTACCGCACCTGAAGTGTGCCAAGCCATGAGTCAGTCAAGGGGTACAAGTGTGATCTAGGAATGGATCACAGGACAACGGTCAAGGTTATCCTTAGTAACTAGTGGACTAAGGAATTTTCTTGATTATGGAGGTGGTAAAAGAGTTCGTCGTAAAAGGTTACGTCGATGCAAACTTTGACACTGATTCGGATGACTCTGAGGAGTAAATCGGATTCGTATAGTAGAGCATTTATTTGGAATAGCCCCAAGTAGCGCGTGGTAGCTGCATATACAAGATGACATAGAGATTTGTAAAGCACACATGGATCTGAAAGGTTCAGACCCATTGACTGATAAACCTCTCTCACAAGCAAGATATGAACACACCCCATGGGTGTTGGATTCTCTACAATCACATAGTGATGTGAACTAGATTATTGACTCTAGTGCAAGTAGGAGACTGTTGGAAATATGCCCTAGAGGCAATAATAAATTAGTTATTATTATATTTCCTTGTTCATGATAATCGTTTATTATCCATGCTAGAATTGTATTGATAGGAAACTCAGATACATGTGTGGATACATAGACAACACCATGTCCCTAGTAAGCCTCTAGTTGACTAGCTAGTTGTAACACCCCAGATATGACTTTCCCAATTTGTACTCCAACTCTTGCCGTTTCCGGCGTTTAGTTATTTTATTTTCTCGGGTTCGGGTTTTTTTCTCCGTGTGTTGTTGTCGTTGTCATGCATCTCATATCATATCATCATGTGCATTGCATTTGCATACGTGTTCGTCTCATGCATTCGAGCATTTTCCCCGTTGTCCGTTTTGCATTCCGACGCTTCGTTCTCCTCCGGTGGTCATTTCTAGCTTTCTTTCGTGTGTGGGGATTAAACATTTCCGGATTGGACCGAGACTTGCCAAGCGGACTTGGTTTACTACCGGTAGACCGCCTGTCAAGTTTCGTATCATTTGGACTTCGTTTGATACTCCAACGGTTAACCGAGAGACCGAAAAGGCCTCGTGTGTGTTGCAGCCCAACACCCCTCCAATTTGGCCCAAAACCCACCTAAGCCTTCTCCATCATCTAGAGCGTTCGATCACGATCACGTGGCCGAAAACCGCACCTCATTTGGACTCTCCTAGCTCCCTCTATGCCTATTTAAAGGCCCTCCCGAAATTTCGCGGATCCCCTCTCTTCCTAACCCTAAAAATCCCCTCCGTGCGTCGGACATTGTCCGGACCACGCCGGACATCGTCACCGCCGCCAACCGCCTCCTGCCACGTCACCGCCGCCGCCCGAGGCCCACGGAGCCCACGTCGGGCCCCGCAAGCCCGAGGCCGCCGCCGCCCGCGCCCTTCGTCCCGCCGCCGCCTTCCACCGTTCTGGCCACCGCACTCCTCCGCGCCGCCGCCTTCCATCGGAGCCGGCCGCGCCCGGCGCCACCGGAGCCCGCCGGCGCCCGCTGCCCGCGCCCACCGCGAGGCCCGCCGCCGCACCTCCGCCCTCCCCGACCTCGTCTCCGGCCGGATCCGGCCGCGGGAGAGCCGGATCCGCCGCCGCCGACCCCGGCCGCCGCCGTCTTCGTCGTCTCCGGCGAGCAGCGCCGCCACCTCGGTTCGCGTGCCAGGTCAAACCCTAGATCTGGAGGTCGAAATTTCCTCTAAGTCCCCAAATTCTCAGATCCAAGTGCTCATGTTCATGGCCTCGTAACTTTGCATCCATAGCTCCGATTCGTGCATATAGCATATCAAAATGTTCATCTCAGAGAGTACATCATTTCATTCCATTGCATCATTTTCATTTGAGTTCATATTGATGCCCGAAATGCTGTTAGAAGAGGGCTACTGGAGATAATTGTCAGATCTGCTGCTCCGTTTAGCTTTTTGTCATTTTTGCCGTGATTAATGCGTGCATGATATGCCCTGATGCTCTACATATGTTTTGTTAAGGGTTTTGTCATCTTTCCAGAGGTGCAACCCATGTATTTTTGTGATGTGTGTGGTGACTAGCACAAGCTTGCAAAGTGGTGCACTTGCTAATTCTGTTTTCAGGAACTTAGCATTTCCACTAAGTCCTTGATCTGTTATTTCATATTGCCATATGTTCATGTTGTTTCCTAGTGATCCGTGCCTCTTTTGAGGATGATCAGTAAGGATGTTTTGTTAATATTGTAGTGCTCTATCCATCCTTGTCTTTGTTTGCAATTATGGAGCACCCTAGCTTGAGTCAATCGAGCTCTACTTTTGCTACTTTGTGAATCTGGGCAGATTGTCAACTTGTTTGCAATTTTGCCGATGATGTTGTAGTTGATCCGTGCATGCTATGCTATTGTTCTTGCCATGTCTAGCTTGCATTTTGTGTGTTCTTGATGGATGTATGCTTAGCTTATCATGACTTGCTCCGTATTGAGTGCATCGAGCTCGTAAACATGCCTACTTGATATCCGTTTTCAGCATGCTCCGGTTTTCACTAAGTTTGTGATCTGATTATGTTTTTGCTATGTTCACATGCTTGCAATTGTATTTTCTGATCCCTTTTGGCTCAAGGTCACTAAGGGACTTTTGTTAAGCTATTTGAGTAGCTCCATGCCATGCTTTACTTTACCATGTTCAGGTCCTGTAGCATATAGTTTTGCTGCTCCGAAGAGTGCTACCTGATCTGAAATTCCAGACAAGTGTTGATTTCAGTAAGTCTGAAATCTGGTTGCCATATGCATTTTTGCCATGCTTGTTTGAACCTGTTAATGGATGAATTGGCCGTAGCTCAGTGCTAGACTTTTGTTAAGCATCTTGTATGCATCCCTGCCATGTATTTTGTTGTCATGTTTGGGTGCTGTAGCATGTTCATCTCATTGCATTTAGATGGCTACTTGCTGTAAATCGCAGACCGGTGTCTTATTTGAATCGCTTGCCATTTCCAAACCGTAACTCCGATTCCGGTGTTCTTTATATCGTTTTCAAGGGATTTCATCTCATCTTTCCAGTGACACACTTGGATTTCCAAGTTGAGGCCAGGATCATGCTTTCCTTGTAAAATCTTGCATATGCATCCCGCATAGCATATCATCATTGCATCATATTGTTTGAGATCTTGCACGTGGTTGATTGTGTCCTTGTTGCTTGTTTGTCTTGTTTGGGTAGAGCCGGGAGACGAGTTCGCTAACGAGGAGCCCGTTGAGTTTGCTTTCGAGGATCCAGTCAACTCTGACAACTGTGCAGGCAAGATGATCATACCCTCGAAATCACTACTATCTTTGCTATGCTAGTTTTGCTCGCTCTTTTGCTATGCTAATGCTACGATGCCTACCACTTGCTTTCAAGCCTCCCAAATTGCCATGTCAAACCTCTAACCCACCATGTCCTAGCAAACCGTTGGTTGGCTATGTTACCGCTTTGCTCAGCCCCTCTTATAGCATTGCTAGTTGCAGGTGAAGATTGGAGGCCGTTCCTTGTTGGAACCTTTATTTACTTGTTGGGATATCATTATATTATCTTATTATCTCAATGCATCTATATACTTGGTAAAGGGTGGAAGGCTCGGCCTCTCGCCTAGTGTTCTGTTCCACTCTTGCCGCCTTAGTTTTCCGTCATATCGGTGTTATGTTCCCGGATTTTGCGTTCCTTACGCGGTTGGGTTATAATGGGAACCCCTTGATAGTTCGCCTTGATTAAAGCTTTTCCAGCAATGCCCAACCTTGGTTTTACCGTTTGCCACCTAGCCTCTTTTCCCCTTGGGTTTCCAGAGCCCGAGGGTCATCTTATTTTAAACCCCCCGGGCCAGTGCTCCTCTGAGTGTTGGTCCACCTGTCAGCTGCCGGTGGCCACCAGGGGCAACTCTGGGCTGGCCTACCCGTACCTAAGACAATCTGAGTGTGCCCTGAGAAAGAGATATGTGCAGCTCCTATCGGGATTTGTCGGCACATTCGGGCGGTGTTGCTGGTCTTGTTTTAACCTGTCGAAATGTCTTGAAGAACCGAGATACCGAGTCTGATCGGAACGTCTTGGGAGGAGGTCTATTCCTTCGTTGACCGTGAGAGCTTGTCATGGGCTAAGTTGGGACTCCCCTGCAGGGATTTGAACTTTCGAAAGCCGTGCCCGTGGTTAGGGGCAGATGGGAATTTGTTAATGTCAGGTTGTAGATAACTTGAACCTTAACTTAACTAAAATGAATCAACTGAGTGTGTTACCGTGATGGCCTCTTCTCGGCGGAGTCCGGGAAGTGGACACGGTGTTGGAGTATGTTTGCGCAGGTTGTTCTCTAGTTTCTCGTTCGCGCTTTGCCTCCTCTTCTCGCTCTCTTTTGCGAATAAGTTAGCCACCATATTTTGCTAGTCGCTTGTTGCAGCTCCACATATATTGGTACCTTGCTTTACCTATAAGCCTAAATAGTCTTGATCGCGAGGGTGCGAGATTGCTGAGTCCCTGTGGCTCACAGATTACTATTACACCAGATGCAGGGCCCGATGATTCCGCTCCAGGAGACGCGTTTGAGCTCAAGTGGGAGTTCGACGAGGACTCTCAACGTTACTATGTTTCCTTTCCTGATGATCAGTAGTGGTGCCCAGTTGGGGTGATCGGGACCGTGTCGCATGTTGGGTTATCTTTTATTTTGGCGCCGTAGTCGGGCCATGAGTGTTTGGATGATGTAATGTTATTTATGTACTTGATTGACGTGGCGAGTGTAAGCCAACTATGTTATCTCCCCTTTTATTATCTATATTACATGGGGTGTTGTGAAGATTGCCTAACTTGCGACATATGCCTTCAATGCGATTATGCCTCTAAGTCGTGCCTCGACACGTGGGAGATATAGTCGCATCGAGGGTGTTACACTCGTTGATCAATAGATGGTTACAGTTTCCTGACCATGGACATTGGATGTCGTTGATGACGGGATCACATCATTAGGAGAATGATGTGATGGATAAGACCCAATCCTAAGCCTAGCACAAGATCGTGTAGTTCGTATGCTAAAGCTTTTCTAATGTCAAGTATCATTTCCTTAGACCATGAGATTGTGCAACTCCCGGATACCATAGGAATGCTTTGGGTGCACCAAACGTCACAACGTAACTGGGTGGCTATAAAGGTGCACTGCGGCTATCTCCGAAAGTGTCTGTTGGGTTGGCACGAATCGAGACTGGGATTTGTCACTCTGTGTAACGGAGAGGTATCTCTGGGCCCACTCGGTAGGACATCATCATAATGTGCACAATGTGACCAAGGAGTTGATCACGGGATGATGTGTTATGAAACGAGTAAAGAGACTTGCCGGTAACGAGATTGAACGAGGTATCGGGATACCGACGATCGAATCTCGGGCAAGTATCGTACCGATAGACAAAGGGAATTGTATACGGGATTGATTGAATCCTTGACATCGTGGTTCATCCGATGAGATCATCGTGGAACATGTGGGAGCCAACATGGGTATCCAGATCCCGCTGTTGGTTATTGGCCGGAGAGTTGTCTCGGTCATGTCTACATGGTTCCCGAACCCGTAGGGTCTACACACTTAAGGTTCGATGACGCTAGGGTTATAGGGAAAGTATGTACGTGGTTACCAAATGTTGTTCGGCGTCCCGGATGAGATCCCGAACATCACGAGGAGTTCCGAAATGGTCCGGAGGTAAAGATTTATATATGGGAAGTCTCGTTTTGGTCACCGGAAAAGTTTTGGGTGCTATTGGTAACGTACCGGGACCACCTGGAGGGTCCCGGGGGTCCACCAGGTGGGACCACCAGCCCCAGAAGGCTGCGTGGGCCAAGTGTGGGAGGGGACCAGTCCCAGGTAGGCTGGTGCGCCCCCCACCGAGGCCCAAGGCGCAAGGAGAGTGGGAGGGGGCAAACCCTAGGTCCAGATGGGCCTTAAGGCCCACCCTAGGGCGTCCCCCTCTCTCCCTCTCCCCTCTAGCCGCCACCCTAGATGGGATCTAGGGCTGCCCCCCCCTTGGGGAGGGAACCCTAGAGGGGGCGCAGCCCCTCCCCTCCCCTATATATACTTGAGGTATGGGGCTGCCCAACATATGTGATTTGATCTCTCTCTTGGTGCAGCCCTACCCCTCTCCCTCCTCGTCTCTCGTAGTGCTTGGCGAAGCCCTGCTGGAGTATTGCGCTCCTCCACCATCACCATGCCGTTGTGCTGCTGCTGGACGGAGTCTTCCCCAACCTCTCCCTCTCTCCTTGCTGGATCAAGGCGTGGGAGACGTCACCGGGCTGTACATGTGTTGAACGCGGAGGCGCCGTTGTTCGGTGCTTAGATCGGAATCGACCGCGATCTGAATCGCTGCGTGTACGACTCCACCAACCGCGTTCTTGTAACGCTTCCGCATTGTGATCTTCAAGGGTATGAAGATGCACTCCTCTCTCTCGTTGCTAGTCTCTCCATAGATTGATCTTGGTGACACGTAGGAAAATTTTGAATTTCTGCTACGATCCCCAACAGGAGGGGCTATGGTGTTGATGTAGAAGCCCTCCGTGATCGATGCCCCCTCCGGCGGAGCTCCGGAACAGGCTCCAAGATGGGATCTCGTGGATACAGAAAGTTGCGGCGGTGGAATTAGGTTGTTGGCTCCGTATCTGATCGTTTGGGGGTACGTAGGTATATATAGGAGGAAGGAGTACATCGGTGGAGCAATAGGAGGCCCACGAGGGTGGAGGGCGCGCCTTGGGGGGGGGGGTAGGCGCGCCCCCTACCTCGTGGCCTCCTCTTTTGTGTCTTGACGTAGGGTCCAAGTCTCCCAGGTCTTGTTTGTTGAGAAAATCACGTTCCCGAAGGTTTCATTCCGTTTGGACTCCGTTTGATATTCCTTTTCTTCGAAACTCTAAAACAGGTAAAAAACAACAATTCTAGGCCGGGCCTCCAGTTAATAGATTAGTCCCGGAAATAATATAAAAGTAGAAAATAAAGCCCAATAATGTCTAAAACAGTAGATAATATAACATGGAGCAATCAAAAATTATAGATACGTTGGAGACGTATCAACTATATAGAAAAGCAAACCGAGGAGGACTACTACATGTTTTGCACGGAGATAACGGAGCTAATAGAGAAATGTCTCAAATTGATAAGCTCGGTAGCACGAGAACAAAAAGGTATAATATTTCCACCTGTAGAAGAAACTTGGTTTGAATTGTATGAAGACAGTAACCCAAAGTGTTGGGTAGCATGGGAGGAAAAAAAATAGAGGTACTAGGGCTTGGAAATAAGGTGGCTGGAATGGATTTTTTAGGACTTTGGCCGAGGATGTTTCATGAAATTTCATAACAAATTACATTTTGTGCTCCACTTCATATTACGATTATCCCACACTCAGTGTGGATCTTTTTTTCTCTGTGGTTTACTGAATGTAAATCTTAGATGCACCAAAACTTGTAGAGTACATTGTAGGAGCTTGATTTGGCAACAACTTCAAAGATTATAGGTAGGGGTCACCGTTGATGTTCTGCTTAATGCCAAGGACCATGTTTAAGATTATTTATAATGGGGAGTATCATATACTAGTATTATGCATATGATACTATCTTCATAGTGCATAGTATCATAAAGTAATGTCATAGATGCATATTGGATGGTTAGAAGGACAGTGTATCCCAGCCCAGGCCACCAGGGTTCAAGTTCTGGTGCTCACATTATTCCTGAATTTATTTCGGGATTTCCGGCGATGTGCTTTCAGTGGGAGGAGACATTCCCGTCGACGACGAAGCGCCTACGGTGACTTTGTAAATCTCAAGATGATATGCCGGCTCAATCTTCGAAGATGCTCGTAGAGGTAGGATGTGCGTGTGTGCATTCATAGGGATGAATGTATGCGCGTATGTATAAGCGCTTGCGTCAGTACTGATGTTCAAAAAAAAAGATGCATATCATTTTTTATGATACAATATCTATCTATCTTATTTTAACTGTTTTTATTTTAATTCTCTGCCACATCAGCACGTTTGCTACTTTTGAGCGCATGATACCCGTTAAGATACCATCACTATGGCCAGCCTAACATTGACTTGATATAGTACAATAACTCGATTTCAGAAGTTACAAAAAAGAAAAAAAAATCAATACCCAATTCGATTTACAAGTCGAGAGTAATAAAAGACTACAAACCTAACTATGAATAGTACCAATAACTACTCCTACAAGATACGAATTGCACGTCTCTGGTACTATTCACAGACTGTTTTGTATTTTTACTTTTCTGAATTGTGGATCATAAAATTTTGAAATGAGTAATCATATTAGAAAAAGATTAGTTTTTTAAAAAAATATTGTGACTGTCTCCAAACAAAACAAAGCCCCACTTCCAGGCACGACGATTCCACGGAAGCCTCTCCTCTCCAGTGCCCGCCGAACACGTGACCACAGCCAATCAGACCCCTCCACGTCACCGCGCGGCCACAACTATAAACCTTCCCGTGCTCCCGACCCCCCTGCCGGCGAGCAGACACCACGCCGCCGCCGCCGGCGCACGCACCCCGACCTCCCGGACAGCTGCCCGCCCGCTTCCCACTTCACCTAACCCCGAGCCCTCCTCCCATGGACGTCCGCCGCAGGCCCGGGGCGGCGGCAGCCGATAGGCCGACGAAGTCGCGGCCGGCTGCTGCTGCCGCCGCGGCGCCGGCCGCGGCGCCGGGCGACCTGGTGCTCCGCGCGCCGAACCTCCGCGTGGTCCTCGCGGCGATGGCTCTCTTCCTCGCGCCCTTCTCGTACCTCGCGTTCGTGCACTACCCCCTGGCCGCCGATCTGCGGCGATCCATCCTAATCTGCGGGGCCATTAGCCTCGGCGGCTTCTTCGTCGTGCTCCGCCTCATCCCCGTCGCCGCCCGCTACCTCCTCCGCCGCGGGATGTTCGGCAAGGACATCAACAAGAAGGGCTTGCCCATGGGAGAGATCACAGTGTGAGTCAAGAGCACAATTTTGATAACTTGCAATCTGCTCTGTGCTTTTATAGATAGATAGATAGAGAGGCGGGGAATTTGTTGCGTTGGTAGCTGCTACAATTCATGGTGGAAACTATGGAGCACAAGAAGCGAATTCAGTTCAGTTGAAATCCATGCATCTGGTACTAGTAGACATCAATACTTCATAGTCTCATAGGCTAAACTGGCTGTTTTCTTACAGCTCAAAACTAGACGTCATATTCGGATAGCTGATAGCAGCTGAGCGGAATTTCCTACTTGCATTCGTTGGTGGGTGTTGACTCTGTTTGACAGATTGTCCAGTTTGAGGGTTAAGCAGTAAACAATTTCTATTTCCACCTAGTTAAATAGTTTATGTTCTTTGACTCTGATATGCTGCCAAGGAATGCCGTGCTTAAGTATTTCGGCCTACAGCTTGAGTTCATGCACCATTCCATCCCCTTGGGTTAAGTGTGAAGCAAAATGATCTTGGAACTTAGAATACAGTCTTTCTTACTGGTCAAAGTTCTTGCATACCTCTGAAGAACATATAAATCAAAGAAAGGACACAAAACATGTGTTACTTAACGAGCTTTCTTGAATGTGCATTTTTGAATGCTTTCTTTGGGATATATGATACTGATACATACAGTGCATGTATATACAAGCCTCAAGATTCTATATAAAGTCAGCAAGAGAAACTGAATCATAGCATTATTTTAGAGAAGTGTGCACAAACTCATATCTGTACATTGAAGGAGCAATTCAAAAACAAAAATCAAAAGTACCCATTGTATGCCTTTCATATGAATTTGCTACATGATCTGGCTTGGTAATATAAAGCTGCAAGTTGACGTTCTTTGTTGTCTAAACATTTTACTTATTTTGCAGGCCTGAGTCACTAGGCATTGTTGTTGGGATTGTGTACCTGGTCATTGCTATTCTATTTCAACATTTCAACTTCACAGCGGATTCCATTGTATGTTTATGACTAGAAGTTGTCGTTTTTGGAATTCACAAGTATATGTTATGCCCTGAATTTCATTCCCCCCCTTTTTTCTTTTTGCAGTGGCTTGTTGAATATAATGCAGCATTAGCATCAGTCTGCTTTATGATTCTTCTTGGATTTATTGACGATGTTCTTGATATTCCATGGAGAGTGTATGTTCTTTTTCAGAGTGATCAGTTTATTTCAATAGTGCAATTGCTATTATTTTCTTGATTCTGATAAATTGGTTTTGGAATGACCTACATTGAACAGGAAACTGCTGCTGCCTACGATTGCAGCACTTCCTCTGCTTATGGCGTATGCTGGTGGTACTTCCATCATCATTCCAAAGCCTCTAGCATCCTATGTCGGAGTAGAAGTTCTGGAGTTAGGTATGTTTACAAACCCAAAATAAGCGAATTTTGACACAGTTAATATTGAGTGGTTCCAAATATTGGTGTGATGGAATCATTTATGATTTCTAATTTTATCACTTGTTAGAGTGACGAAGTCCATCTTGTACATTGCTTGCTTCAAAATGTGTTTTGAAATCTCTCAGCAGAAATGAATGAACTGAGAGATCCATGTGCGCTAGTACTGCTGAGATGCATTTCTTTTGGTTTACTTATTTGCCTTTTGAATGCAATTTCTGCTGTTGACCAAATTCTCTGTGGACCGAGATGCACACACTAGATAATAGAATACCAACACCAACCTTGTTTTCTTTGGCATGCAGGTTGGATGTACAAGCTCTTCATGCTTTTGTTAGCAGTGTTTTGTACAAATTCAATCAACATACATGCTGGCCTGAATGGTCTTGAAGTTGGGCAGACAGTTGTCATATCTGCTGCGGTATGAAGTACATGGCTCTTGAATTTTGAGTACCATTCGTCAACTGATGATTGTAGCATTTTCCAGGTTTTGATACATAATGTAATGCGCATAGGATCTTCTAAAGACCTTGAAACTCAGCAAGCTCATGCATTCTCTATTTATCTTGTCCTGCCTTTCCTGACCACTTCATTGGCTTTGCTGGGTTTTAACTGGTAAGGACCTTGAGAGGCATGCTACCTTGTTTTAAATAGAAGATGTTGGTCCTTTTACATGCATCACTTTGTGTCTTGTCAGGTATCCTTCATCTGTTTTTGTTGGTGATACATACACCTATTTTGCTGGGATGACTTTAGCTGTGGTTGGTATTTTGGGACATTTCAGGTATACATCCTCAGTTATCTCCTACAAGTTTCACTATTATTTATTCCAGCTTATTCTTTATTTGGCTGTTTGTGGTATGTAATTGTATGCAGTTAGCTGTCTGCTTTCTGTAGTCAAGTCTTCCTGATATCCTTGTTCTAGTGCATCTGCAGAAAAGTTTGCCCCTTTGTTTTGCATTTTTATTTACCCGAATGTGCCATATTAGGAAAGTGAGTAAAAAAACTCCGGGAACTTTTAGGGTGGTGCAGGAGAGTTATGCAAGGATTTGGCTGCACTCTGAGTGGACAATAGTTAGTAGAGTTTGGTAGGATTCAACAGCCAGGCTTTAAACATTTTTATATGTTGCTTGTTGACTGTTCATATCTTTGGCAATATATGTTGATATCCTAACCGTTTATCGTGGAAAACCATCTTGGCTGTGAACCCAAACTTTTCTCGTGCCATCTAATACTTTTTTGTGTGCACTTGTGTGATATTTATACTTTATAGTATATATGCTAGTTGTCCATATAATTTGCTTTGCCCATTATTGATTAATAACTGCAGCTGATAAAACTGTTTTCTGTTTGCAGTGAGACATTATTGCTCTTCTTTTTACCCCAGGTTCTTAATTTCTTGTGCTCAGTACCACAGGTTCGGAGAAACTGATTTCAATATTTACCTCCTCATTGGTACATTTAAACTTTTTAGTTGATTAGGTATATGGTTTGCTTACGCTTTAGATTTGTGCCTATTGTCTACAGCTCTTCCACTTTGTTCCTTGCCCAAGACATAGGTTGCCAAGGTAGTGATTTATTTCTTTTGGTACAAAACTGTCAATTGAACTTATCGTAATATAGTTTTGAACTTGTAATAAATTTCTGTGCTGTGCTTGCTGTAGGTTTGATACCCAAACAGGACTGCTGACAGGTACCAAAGATGGTAACCTTGTTAACATATTCCTTAGGTTGTTTGGGAAGTGCTCAGAGAAGTCCCTTTGCATAAGGCTTCTTATATTTCAGGTAAACTCGAAATGCATTCTTGCTGCAAACTTCATTTTCTTGTAATTCTTTCCTTGACTTGTGAAGGTATCATGGACTAGTCGATTGGAAACACACTCCAATATTTTTCTAGCAGCAGTAGAAACTTCAGAAAGAACGATGGCAAGTAGTGATTCAACCAGAACCCAGCATAACTATTGAACCGTTATTGATGCCATAAGCAATCTAAATTAGCTCACGTGTCTATTTAACTACTCACTAGCTATGGTGTTTGGTGTCACGCCAACGACACTTGATAAACTTGACTTAAAATGTACCAAATGTATATAGTGTCTATGTGATTGGATAGTGTTGAATGGAAGCTACTCCTAACGCTCAAGTTCTTTCATGGTAGATGCCCTACCTCTTTCTTTTGGTGCATATTTTGATCTGAGTTGAAGTAACTAACTCCTCGTGTCTTCATGTGTGGCAGGCTGTGTCATGCCTATTCTGCTTTTGGCTGAGATACATGCTTACTGGATGGTACAAATGAATGATTACCCGAATCAGAACATCGCGTCGGTTTCCATGATACAGTCGAAATCTATTTGCATCTGATGGCTGTTGCTGTCTCAGAATATCCGTATACTAGCAGCAACCCTGAAAAAAAGTGGTCTAATTCCAACAGGAGTAACTGGTCCAAGATACTATTCAGAATTTTGCATGCGTTGCTGCTCCCCCTTTCATCTAGTTTATCTGTAGCCTTTGATTTTGTTCCACCTTTTCTTGTGTGCTAACAACAGAAGATTTGGTTACGAGGTTTTGCCTTTTTTGTACCACAGAGTTCTAGAGGTCTGTGATCATAGAGAACTGATATATTTGTAACCATGTACAATGACTTGTATGGAAGTTCGCTTGCATTAGTTGTGTGAAGGCTTATGGTAGAGGATGAGCAATGTGTTCTTGTTGTCAGCTAAGAGAAAATGTCCACCGGAAACCAATTTAGGATGAAAACATGTGAACATCAAGTGAAAAATATGTTTCAAAGGTTCTAAAATTCTGGAGAAAAAACACAGTATGCTGGAGAGGTGATGTTCTACAAACATGCAAATTTCAAGTTCAAAATTAGGTTTATCCGGGAGGTATGAAAAAACAATCAGCAATAAATAGTGACAAAAGGCACAACATCACTATTCACACACATTTTTATTTCTTATCTCAAATGAATATGGGTTTGAATATCATATTCCACATGTTTATATAACCGGAACAGGCACTTTGATTGGTTGATTCCCTCGAGAGGGGATAGGTTCCACCACTTTGATCAGTTGATTCGCTCGAGAGGGAATAGGTTGAGAAAGAGGACGTCGTGTGTGCGAGAACGGTTGGAGGAAGAAGACAATGATCTGACTGCTTGTTCTCGATCCACAAGAGGTGTTCGTCCCAAATCGACTGATTTGCAAAAAAAAAAAACACACCCAGAAACTGATGAATAGATGCTCCCTTGTATAATGTCACGTTTCTGACACACATTTTTGTGAGAGAAGTGTTTATTGTAACCTGGTTTCCACTTCGTGTCAGCTAAGGTGGTAATTACTAGCCTAGGTCCACAATGTATATATAGTCTACATTTTTTCTAGGGAAAAGTCTAAAATAAACCTTGAACTTGTAGACGAAAACTAAATTAAACCCTGAATTTTGAATCCCTGAAATCAGCACACCGAACTATATGATCCCGGTCTATTTTAAACCTTGAGTGCATTCCCAAACAAAGATTGTTGATATGCAGGTGAAACCCGAGATTTCTGACTACAGGCGGACTGTACTGGGCAGGCCCGCTAGGCGAATTTAAAATCTGCCGCTGGACGGCACTGGACCAGCCCACCAGGTAAACTTAAAAATACCAAAACAATGGAGATGTTGTCAGGAATCGTAGTTTCATTGTCTAAAAAAAAGGAATCATAGTTTCAACCTCGCGTTGCTGACCTTGTCAGGATAGCCACTCGGGAGCAACTAGTTAACGAGCGCTTCGTAACAAGCGGTTCGGGAGCGCTCCGCGCGTGACAAGTGTCGCGCGCAGAGCGCTCCCGCAAGGGAAAACCAGTTGCGTGGTTGGTTCCCGGTTTTCCCTTTCCGGTTTGTGGTTTGGTGCGTTTTGCACTTTGACCCTCGAACTATCAGAATTTTCCGTTTTCCCTTTCCGCGCGAAAACACAAAAAAAATACCGGCTCGTGCGGTTGGTTCCCTGTTTCCCTTTCCCCTTTCCCGTTTCCCTTTTTGTTCCAATTATATTTCCGGGCAATGGAGATTTATGGGGTAGTTACGGGTGGGGACTACCAACACTATCAAATGTCACCTTTCAAGTAAAGAAAAAAAGCAACTTTTTAATGTAAAACAGCAGTCTTCAGAATCATTCAATCGTGTAACTTCTTTATAGGCACAACTGAGCACTAGGAGAGGCACGGGTGTATAATAACTTTACTAAATTAAAGAAAAGCACCTCCGGCTCGCCTTCGGCTCGTTCAATTTTTCATAAACATCTTGAAGGGGGGGGGCATAGGTCGAAGTGTGTGTTGGTCGTGCGGTGTGTTGGTCGTGCGGCGTGCTGGTTCGTGCGGCGCGTTGTACGTCGTCGTGTGACACGGCGTCTCTGGCGCGAGGGAACCTCCGGCTCGCCTTCGGCTCGTTTCATTTTCATAAACATCTTGAAGGGGGGCATAGGTCGAAGTGTGTGTTGGTCGTGCGGTGTGTTGGTCGTGCGGCGTGCTGGTTCGTGCGGCGCATTGTACGTCGTCGTGTGACACGGCCCCTCCGGCGCGAGGGAACCTCTGGCTCGCCTTCGGCTCGTTTAATTTTCATAAACATCTTGAAGGGGGGGCATAGGTCGAAGTGTGTGTTGGTCGTGCGGTGTGTTGGTCGTGCGGCGTGCTGGTTCGTGCGGCGCGTTGTACGTCGTCGTGTGGCACGGCGCCTCCGGCGCGAGGGAACCTCCGGCTCGCCTTCGGCTCGTTCAATTTTTCATAAACATCTTGAAGGGGGGGGGCATAGGTCGAAGTGTGTGTTGGTCGTGGTGTGGCACGGCGCCTCCGGCGCAAGGGAACCTGCTTGTTTAATTTTTATATAGCAGGTTATGCTGAAGGCACGGGTTTGAAGCATGTGCTGAAGGTTGTGCTGAAGGCACGTGTTTGAAGTAATTGCAGTCACGTCTGTTTACGAGCTATGTTTGTGCATGCATTCACATGTGTGTATACTACGAAGGCATTGGTATGTTGCCTGTGGAGGCACGGGTTTGAAGCATGTGAAGTCACGTGTGCGTAGGAGCTAGCCACGGTTGAGGTGTTCTTGGTATGTGTGTGTGTGGATATTGCCCGGAGGCATGGTGACCCAGGGTTTGGTGGCACAAAGGCCATTTCACCTCTGGAGTCACGGATGGGTGGTCTCCAGAGTCACGCGTAAGGCTATGTGTGTGTGTGAATTATGCCCGGAGGCATGGTGACCCAGTGTTTGGTGGCACAAAGGCCATGTCACCTCTGGAGGCACGGGAGAGGGTGGTTTCCAGAGTCACGCGTAATGGTATGTGTGTGTGTGGATATTGCCCGGGGGCATGGTGACCCAGGGTTTGGTGGCACAAAGGCCTTGTCACCTCTGGAGGCACGGGAGGGTGGTCTCCAGAGTCATGCGTAAGGGTTCGTTTTGGGAGTCAGTGTTGTCATACAAATAAGAAGAGACATTGTTGTTTGTAGTTTACTGGCACTCTCTGATGATGTAAGAGGCATTGTTGTCGAAATAGTTCTCTTTTCAACATGAACACACAATTTCTAACTACATTACATAGAAATGTGAGTTATTGATTTTTTTTTGTCATGTCTAGATAGAATTAGCCTCGCGGGCTAAATCAAAAGTTTTAGTCTTCATTTTTGCTCAAGATCTTGCTAATCTCGTCACCCATTTCACTAGCTTTGACTTGATTCATCTCGCTACTTAAGAGAATGTACATTGCCTCTGCCCTCCAATCTTTGACCTCATCCTGTGAAATTTTGCCAAGAAGAGAAGTATATTATTAGAGTTTGTGCATATAAGTTGTTTATAAGTAAATCTATATAAACTTACTATCAAATCTTCCAGGTCTTGGACAAACTTTTCACCATTGTAGATGAATGCAAGCTTTAAAACAACAAATGTTGATTCTCCCTTTTCTACCACTGGAACATCTTGCACGGTATGAATCTGTCATCTTGTACTCTTGGGAGTCATTGTTTGTCCTAGTATGGTGTTGAAGACTTCTTTGAACCTAGGTACCTGGGAATATTGCATTTTGTAATTATTTGTTTTTATATTGCAACTTGTAAAACTGAAAAAATTGTTATGTATAAATGCTTACGATTGCCAACTTATAAACATGATATTCCTGAAACTGTCTTTCTCTTCCTTTTTCAGCATCTTCATTTTCCTGAAGAACTCGACTTGCTTCTTTTTCATCCAATTTATCTACGTCTATCTTTTCTTTCTCAAATTCCTCTGGAGTCGTTTCTCGAGGATCAATAATGTGAACTTTCTTTTTGTATTTGTCCAACACATATAGTACATAGCGGTCATCCTTCTCCATTGGAATGAATATCTGCGTACAAAATACTTGTTGCTTAGATGACAGTTTAATATAAAGTAATTTAATAGAATGCATATTTTGAGATTTTGTCATGGAGGAAAGGGTTGTTACCATGTTTGCTGTTGAGAGCTTTTTCCATTGATTTTCCTTGAGATACATGGGGACCAGCTGATTCTTTCTTTTTTGCAATTCATTCTTAAATTTTTTAATACCAGTTTTGTGATGCTTTAAATCCAATATATGCTGCAAACAATAATTATGATGAAAAAAACTGTTAGAAAAAAGAGCTGTGTAACAATATAAAAAGAGTAGGTGTTGCAATATAGACAAGATTTTGCTTTTTAAAATTTAACCTCTGCAAAGTTTGGGCCTGATATTACTCTGTCATTCTGTTTTGAATCTTGTCTGCTTTCCCATATTTCTACTATGTCATCGAGGACCCTCTTTTCCATATGATGTGGTATGTTCGTCTGTGCTGGTCTTGGACCAAATACTGCCTTCAGTTGGGCTCCAGTAAGTTGCGTGCTTTCACTGTCCCTGCGGATGCGTCTAAATATAGTTTTGCTGCGACAGGGAGATTAAATAATTTTGGAGGTCACGGTCAGTGAGAAACAGATTTTTACATTATTTTTGGCCTCTGTGCAACTATTTTGAGGTGCAATAGAAAACAATTCACTTTTTGTATTCCTCCTGCTAGCTGTCGCTCATGACTAGATGGAAGAGGTCGGACGCCTCCGTTGTGTGTTGGAAGCAATGAGAATGTTTTAGGTATAGACTGGTGCTTTGTCTTTTGTCCCTTTTAGTTTCATCTGTTTCTATCAGCGGAAGCAGATATGTGATGATATGTAAGCTCTTGTGATACGAAAGACATTGGTGAACCGTGGGATGGGTTGGTTATTACAAAAAAAGATAAGTAGAAATGATTTTCTTACCTTTGTTGGTGGAAAAGAACTTTGAAGTTTCTGGTTTGAATTTTTTGATTCTTCCAGGTAGTTCCTCGCACTTTACTTGGTTTGTTTCACCAAATATGGCTGTAAAAAGGAACTCTGGTTTCCACTCGGCATCAACGTTGCTTTGCTGCATGGAGGTCATTGGATATTCTTTTATTTTTCTTTCATGAGATAATTGAAGTATTCAAGTAGTGCTGCTTGTAAAAAATAAAATTGATGCTCTCATACTATTTACTTACATCGAAATCCTCCTCATCTTTTATGAGATCAATGCCATTCCAGTATTTTGCAAATTGAACCATGAAGTGTCCGCATTGGGTACCCTGCTGTTTTGGCACGTAAACTCTGTTAGGTGTTTCTGCTATCCTCGACCAGTTCGGTTCGCCGTTGGCTCGTAGCTCCGCTTCGCCGTAATGCTTCTTCACGAGTGCGTGCATCCTTTTAATATGTGATTACGGTTTGGTGTTATTGTTGGGTTTTGGCATTAAACAAGGGAATGCAGGAACTGTAAAACCAATTAGAAAACAAGGTTGAATTGACGTACCAGTTCTGGGTGTTCCTTATGGTGTGTTTTCCATGTTTTTTTTCCGTCTCCGTCTCTGTAATTCAGTGAGTCAAGTATGTCGATGGAGCTCGTGTACTTGTTGAGCACGTACAGTGTGTAGTGTTTATCTGTGTTGTGAGGTATCATAATCTGCGGTGTTTGGAGTCAGAATGAGTTAAAGTTCATTCTTGTCAGGAGAATAAAATGACATGTAATTGTGCAATCTGTAGGAAAAATGAATTATGTTTGTATATTTCTATTAACTTACCAGCTTTTTCTTTAAAAGTTCCTTCCCTATTACAAGGGGTGCAAACTGTTTCAATGCTTCGTCCTCATTGAATTCTGCTAGTCCTCCTTTTTCTCCAATTTTAACACTGAGCACGATCTGCGACCAAATTTTTTTCTAGTTTTAGTACAATCTTTGTGATCACTGAAATGATGCAAGCGTTTTTGTCAAATTGGACTTCATACGTTTGCAAATTCTGTGGGAAGTATTGCTTTATCGGTTGTGTTGTATTGTTGCTGCACTGTCATTCTTTGAACAATGCATTTGCGATGGATCCCTCCATCTGTCCTTGATCTCCTTTCTGTAGCTGTTCCATCATTTGTTTTCCTGTAATCCAATCGGGTCGCTTCGAGCTAATATATAGGTTTAGACTGCAAGCAGAAAAAGTTTATACATTGGTTAGGTTGGTTTAAAAAGGGGCAACATTTCTTTGTTTTTTTGTTGTGACAAGAGAAAGTACTTACTCTCCGCATTTGTCCCATCCTTCTTTGCTGAATAGGTATTCATGAAGTGCTCTGGCTTTGTCCATACATTTGAAATCTCCTGGGACAAAAGTAGGAATTTTTCCATGCAGCCTTGTTGAAGGCTTTACCGGTCTCTTATTGACCGAGATTTTCTTGTCTGAGCTATTCTCAGATGATTGAGGCATTGAATGTTCTCCTGATTCTTGCTGCAAGATTGTCAGATACAGCGTGGGATTTTTGTTGAATTCATAGCTTTCATGGTCATTCAGCCATGTTTTGATTACATCGAATTCAATGCCCGTCTTTACATGCTCGTTGTATACCTCTAGTTGGAGCGGGTTAAGGCTTGAAATAAATTCAGCAACTTCGTCGTGGTTTTCCATTGTTTTGGGTTTTAGGAAATCTAGAGAGATGGTGCTGTAGATGCCTTGCTAGTTGCTTGTCGAGCCTGTTTCTTCTTGAAAAAGAACAGGTTGTTTATTCCGCTCGGAAACCTGTTCTTGTGTATTTGGTGCGTCGTTGCTTGTTCCATCCTCTTTTAAATCAGTTCCTGTTTGTTCAAGTTGATCTGTGCTCGGGGTATTGCTGTTGATATTTTGCTCGTCTGTTTGCTCTTCAGAATGGTGTGGTATCTTGTTGTCTGGTGGTGGTTGATCTGGTTCTATTGGTGGATCCTTTTCTTCGTGGTCTGTGCAAGATTCTTGGGCGACGGCGTGTTTGCTGACATCCATAACCTCTTTGTGTTTACTGGATATATCAATAACTTCATGCTCTTTTGTGGTTGTCGCATGCATAAGATGTTCTTTTGGCTTGGGATTTGGCGGAAACTCTTCTAGTACGCAACATTCTGTCTGTTGCATTTCCTTGTCTCCCATATCAACTTCATACTTCAACATATCTGTTAGAATCAAAAAAATAATAATTAAAAAAAGGATATTACTTCTTCTAGTGTGACAAAATTGTAAGGATTAGTTTCTGAAAAGACTAACCTGTTGTACACTTGATTAATGACAGTTTGGTATTCCCTTTGTGTTGACTGATAAGTTGATATAGAATTTTTTTCCTCAACTCTGGTACTTGTTCTGGCTCTAAGTTTGCTGCTGTTCCATCATTGGAGTAGTGCTTCAGGTTCATGTACATATAGAATGCGCAGTCCATTCTGCATGTAGAGGAATGGTACTAGCAAGATTGTTGCATTCAAGAAACGGAAAGAAGAGAAGTGTTGGAGCAATGGTAGTGGTAATTGTTGCATTGAAAACACGAAAGAACAACATTATTTCAGTAATTGTAGTATTGAATCTTGCATTGAAAAAAAGAAAGAAGTGAGATGTTGGAAGTGCTTACGTGTCTTCTCCTTGAAGTGGCACCTGCAGTTTGACCCTTTTAAAATGGTCGATGCTTTTTTGTGAAAGCTGTAGCTCTGTGCTTACGTGCTTCCATATTTTCATTAATTTGCTGGTTACATTGTTGAAGAATTCTATTGTGCCTGGATATGCAGTTGAAGAGTCAAGGAGTTCAAAGCACTGTTTTTGCATGTTAACTGTAATGGTGAAGTAATGACTTGTATTTTCGTCTTGCTCAAACCCGCGCAACGAACATGGTAGAGGGAACTGCAAAACAAAAAATAAAAAGAAAATATTTGTATTTATAAACATAAAATAAAAAGATAACCTTTCATAACATATACGCAAGCTGATCTGCTTACCATGTTATAATCTTGCAGTTTTTCTTCTTCTTGCATGTTAAAAAATGATGTAAGCCTGGCAGGTAGTAATTTTTTTCTAATGTGTTCTTGATCATTATTTCTGTAGCACATTGGATCTTCGTCGTCGGCTTCCTTTATCGAGTGCTGCTTGTTTTGTCACTAGTAGACAAAGGGAATTTGTAAGTTCAGTTATAAAGTCATATATATTGTTTTAAACGTGATTCTTTTTCCGTGATCTTTACTTACAGTGTTGCTTAATGACAAAATCTTTCTCCCTATGCCATTTAGTTGTTTTCTCAAGATTGTTAGCATGGGCTCGATTGCTTTGGTGCGTACTGAATTACCGACCTTGAAACTTTCGGCGACATGGCCTAGATTGACATCAAACTTGTTCGTTGTAATGAAAAGCTCATCCCTGCAAATTATATTTAGAAAAATGTTTTAGTTTACACATGATACAGTCAAAATGATCGCGTGTAATGATGTGTTTTGTGTTAGTTGCATGAACTTACAATTCTCTCTGTGTCCATGGCTTGCATATAGCGTTGTACAGGTCTTCGATGGCTTTGTTGACGGAATCACTATCTTTGTCCCCTTTCTCCATTGTGCCTGCGATGATTTTGAATTTAATATAAATATCTCCAAGTCACAAGATCACAAGATAGCAATTAAGTTTATATTGTCTTGCCTGCTTCGATGCTAGAAGATATGTCCTGTCCAGTGTTGTTCCTTTCTTGTTATCCTTCTGCTTGTCGCGGCATATTATGTTCTTCTTTTTGCATTGTACCATTTTGTTCAGTTTTTTCTGCATCCTCATTTGAGTCGTATGTGTCTTTCTTAGCATCATGTTTTTCCTTGTCAACCGTCGTGTCTTGCTGGTGGTATTTTCCATCTTGTTTTTTAGTCTCGACCTGGTTGGCACTGACCTCTCTGCCAGGGGAATTGGCATCGTACGATGGTGTAGGGTTTTCTTCGATGGTTTCTTCTTATTTCTGTGGAACAATGTGTGTGTGTCTGCTTCATTGCTTGTATCTCCGTGGTCGCCTTCTTCGTGTTTCTGCGGTATCATTGAAAAAGCATTGAAATAATTTAACTTGCTACTTTATTTCAATTATAGAAGTTGTTATGGGAAAACAACGAATTGTTTGGTGCGTTGTTTGAGCTATTTTGATTGTGATTAAGTCGTGTAATTTTGTGGAAATATTTTGTGCAACTTCACCTGTTGAGTTGTCGTTGGTGATGCTGACTGTTCCACCCGTTCTTCGTCGAGTGTAGTTTCTTGAGTATCCTCCTGTTCTTTGTTTTGGTGTTCATCGTCACTGTCATGTTTTTTGTCTTGCAGCTGTTCAATCATAAAGGTTGCTAAGTTTGAGTGCATTTTAGTTCTCATGGAAATGAAGGAAATATGCCCTAGAGGCAATAATTAAGTTATTATTTATTTCCTTATTTCATGATAAATGTCTATTATTCATGCTAGAATTGTATTAAACGGAAACATAATAGATGTGTGAATACATAGACAAACAGAGTGTCACTAGTATGCCTCTACTTGACTAGCTCGTTGATCAAAGATGGTTATGTTTCCTAACCATAGACATGAGTTGTCATTTGATTAACGGGATCATATCATTAGGAGAATGATGTGATTGACATGACCCATTCCGTTAGCTTAGCACACGATCATTTAGTATGTTGCTATTGCTTTCTTCATGACTTATACATGTTCCTATGACTATGAGATTATGCAACTCCCGTTTACCGGAGGAACACTTTGTGTGCTACCAAACGTCACAACGTGACTGGGTGATTATAAAGGAGCTCTACAGGTGTCTCCGAAGGTACATGTTGGGTTGGCATATTACGAGATTAGGATTTGTCACTCCGATTGTCGGAGAGGTATCTCTGGGCCCTCTCGGTAATGCACATCACTTAAGCCTTGCAAGCATTGCAACTAATGAGTTAGTTGCGGGATGATGTATTACGGAACGATTAAAGAGACTTGCCAGTAACGAGATTGAACTAGGTATTGAGATACCGACTATCGAATCTCGGGCAAGTAACATACCGATGACAAAGGGAACAACGTATGTTGTTATGCGGTCTGACCAATAAAAATCTTCATAGAATATGTAGGAGCCAATATGAGCATCCAGGTTCCGCTATTGGTTATTGACCAGAGACGTGTCTCGGTCATGTCTACATAGTTCTTGAACCCGTAGGGTCCGCACGCTTAACATTACGATGACAGTTTTATTATGAGTTTATATGTTTTGATGTACCGAAGGTTGTTCGGAGTCCCGGATGTGATCACGGACATGAGGAGGAGTCTCTAAATGGTCGAGACATGAAGATTGATATATTGGAAGCCTATGTTTGGATATCGGAAGTGTTCCGGGTGAAATCGGGATTTTACCGGAGTACCGGGAGGTTACCGGAACCCCCGGTAACTTAATGGGCCTTAATGGGCCTATGTGGAAGAGAGGAGAGGAGGCAAGGGCTGTCGCGTGCCCCTCCCCCTCTAGTCCGAATAGGACAAGGAGAGGGGGGCGGCGCCCCCCCCTTCCTTCTTTCTCCTCCACTCCTTCCCCCTCCCCAAGTCCTAATCCAACTAGGAAAGGGGGGGAATCCTACTCCCGGTGGGAGTAGGACTCCTCTTGGCGTGCCCCAAGCCTGGCCGCACCTCTCCCCCCTTGCTCCTTTATATACGGGGGCAGGGGGGCACCCCATGGAGACAACAATTGATCGTTTGATCTTTTAGCCGTGTGCGGTGCCCCCGTCCACCATAGTCCACCTCGATAATACTGTAGCGGTGCTTAGGTGAAGCCCTGCGTCGGTAGAACATCATCATTGTCACCATGCCGCCGTGCTGACAAAACTCCCCCTCAACACTCGGCTGGATCGGAGTTCGAGGGACGTCATCGGGCTGAACGTGTGCTGAACTCGGAGGTGCCGTGTGTTCGGTACTTGATCGGTCGGATCGTGAAGACGTACGACTACATCAACCGTGTTGTGCTAACGCTTCCGCTTTCGGTATATGAGGGTACGTGGACAACACTCTCCCCTCTCGTTGCTATGCATCACCATGATCTTGCGTGTGCGTAGGAATTTTTTTGAAATCACTACGTTCCCCAACAGTGGCATCCGAGCCTGGTTTTATGCGTAGATGTCATATGCACGAGTAGAACACAAGTGAGTTGTGGGCGATATAAGTCATACTGCTTACCAACATGTCATACTTTGGTTCGCAGTATTGTTGGATGAAGCGGCCCGGACCGACATTACGCGTATGCTTACGCGAGACTAGTTCTACCGACGTGCTTTGCACATAGGTGGCTGGCGGGTGTTAGTTTCTCCAACTTTAGTTGAATCGAGTGTGGCTACGCCCGGTCCTTGCGAATGTTAAAACAACACCAACTTGACAAACTATCGTTGTGGTTTTGATGCGTAGGTAAGAACGGTTCTTGCTAAGCCCGTAGCAGCCACGTAAAACTTACAACAACAAAGTAGAGGACGTCTAACTTGTTTTTGCATGGCATGTTGTGATGTGATATGGTCAAGACATGATGCTAAATTTTATTGTATGAGATGATCATGTTTTGTAACCGAGTTATCGGCAACTGGCAGGAGCCATATGGTTGTCGCTTTATTGTATGCAATGCAATCGCCCTGTAATGCTTTACTTTATTACTAAGCGGTAGCGATAGTCGTAGAAGCATAAGATTGGCGAGACGACAACGATGCTACGATGGAGATCAAGGTGTCGCGCCGGTGACGATGGTGATCATGACGGTGCTTCGGAGATGGAGATCACAAGCACAAGATGATGATGGCCATATCATATCACTTATATTGATTGCATGTGATGTTTATCTTTTATGCATCTTATCTTGCTTTAATTGACGGTAGCATTATAAGATGATCTCTCACTAAATTTCAAGATAAAAGTATTCTCCCTGACTATGCACCGTTGCCAAAGTTCGTCGTGCCCAGACACCACGTGATGATCGGGTGTGATAAGCTCTACGTCCATCTACAACGGGTGTAAGCCAGTTTTGCACACGCGGAATACTCAGGTTAAACTTGACGAGCCTAGCATATGCAGATATGGCCTCGGAACACTGAGACCAAAAGGTCGAGCATGAATCATATAGTAGATATGATCAACATAGTGATGTTCACCATTGAAAACTACTCCATTTCACGTGATGATCGGTTATGGTTTAGTTGATTTGGATCACGTGATTACTTAGAAGATTAGAGGGATGTCTATCTAAGTGGGAGTTCTTAAGTAATATGATTAATTGAACTTAAATTTATCATGAACTTAGTACCTGATAGTATCTTGCTTGTCTATGTTAATTGTAGATAGATGGCCCGTGCTGTTGTTCCGTTGAATTTTAATGCGTTCCTTGAGAAAGCAAAGTTGAAAGATGATGGTAGCAATTACACGGACTGGGTCCGTAACTTGAGGATTATCCTCATTGCTGCACAGAAGAATTACGTCCTGGAAGCACCGCTGGGTGCCAGGCCTGCTGCAGGAGCAACGCCAGATGTTATGAACGTCTGGCAGAGCAAAGCTGATGACTACTCAATAGTTCAGTGTGCCATGCTTTACGGCTTAGAACCGGGTCTTCAACGACATTTTGAACGTCATGGAGCATATGAGATGTTCCAGGAGTTGAAGTTAATATTTCAAGCAAATGCCCGGATTGAGACATATGAAGTCTCCAATAAGTTCTATAGCTGCAAGTTGGAGGAGAATAGTTCTGTCAGTGAGCATATACTCAAAATGTCTGGGTATAATAATCACTTGATTCAACTGGGAGTTAATCTTCCGGATGATAGCATCATTGACAGAATTCTCCAATCACTGCCACCAAGCTACAAGAGCTTCATGATGAACTATACTATGCAAGGGATGGAGAAGACTATTCCCGAGCTCTTCGCGATGCTGAAAGCTGCGGAGGTAGAAATCAAGAAGGAGCATCAAGTGTTGATGGTCAACAAGATCACCAGTTTCAAGAAAAAGGGCAAAGGGAAGAAGAAGGGGAACTTCAAGAAGAACAGCAAGCAAGTTGCTGCTCAGGAGAAGAAACCCAAGTCTGGACCTAAGCTTGAAACTGAGTGCTTCTACTGCAAGCAGACTGGTCACTAGAAGCGGAACTGCCCCAAGTATTTGGCGGATAAGAAGGATGGCAAGGTGAACAAAGGTATATGTGATATACATGTTATTGATGTGTACCTTACTAGAGCTCGCAGTAGCACCTGGGTATTTGATACTGGTTCTGTTGCTAATATTTGCAACTCGAAACAGGGACTATGGATTAAGCGAACACTGGCCAAGGACGAGGTGACGATGCGCGTGGGAAATGGTTCCAAAGTCGATGTGATCGCGGTCGGCACGCTACCTCTACATCTACCTTCGGGATTAGTATTAGACCTAAATAATTGTTATTTGGTGCCAGCATTGAGCATGAACATTATATCTGGATCTTGTTTGATGCGAGACAGTTATTCATTTAAATCAGAGAATAATGGTTGTTCTATTTATATGAGTAATATCTTTTATGGTCATGCACCCTTGAAGAGTGGTCTATTTTTGATGAATCTCGATAGTAGTGATACACATATTCATAATGTTGAAGCCAAAAGATGCAGAGTTGATAATGATGGTGCAACTTATTTGTGGCACTGCTGTTTAGGTCATATCGGTCTAAAGCGCATGAAGAAACTCCATACTGATGGACTTTTGGAACCACTTGATTATGAATCACTTGGTACTTGCGAACCGTGCCTCATGGGCAAGATGACTAAAATGCCGTTCTCCGGTACTATGGAGAGAGCAACATATTTATTGGAAATCATACATACAGATGTATGTGGTCCAATGAATGTTGAGGCTCGTGGCGGATATCATTATTTTCTCACCTTCACAGATGATTTAAGCAGATATGGGTATATCTACTTGATGAAGCATAAGTCTGAAACATTTGAAAAATTCAAAGAATTTTAGAGTGAAGTTGAAAATCATCGTAACAAGAAAACAAAGTTTCTACGATCTGATCGTGGAGGAGAATATTTGAGTTATGAGTTTGGTCTACATTTGAAACAATGCGGAATAGTTTCGCAACTAACGCCACCCGGAACACCACATCGTAATGGTGTGTCCGAACATCGTAATCGTACTTTACTAGATATGGTACGATCTATGATGTCTCTTACTGATTTACCGCTATCGTTTTGGGGTTATGCTTTAGAGACGGCTGCATTCACGTTAAATAGGGCACCATCAAAATCCGTTGAGATGACGCCTTACGTACTATGGTTTGGCAAGAAACCAAAGTTGTCGTTTCTTAAAGTTTGGGGCTGCGATGCTTATGTGAAAAAGCTTCAACCTGATAAGCTCGAACCCAAATCGGAGAAATGTGTCTTCATAGGATACTCAAAGGAGACTGTTGGGTACACCTTCTATCACAGATCCGAAGGCAAGACATTCGTTGCTAAGAATGGATCCTTTCTAGAGAAGGAGTTTCTCTCGAAAGAAGTGAGTGGGAGGAAAGTACAACTTGATGAGGTAACTGTACCTGCTCCCTTATTGGAAAGTAGCACATCACAGAAATCGGTTTCTGTAACACCTACACCAATTAGTGAGGAAGATAATGATGATGATCATGGAACTTCAGATCAAGTTGTTACTGAACCTCGTAGATCAACCAGAGTAAGATCCGCACCAGAGTGGTACAGTAATCCTGTTCTGGAAGTCATGCTACTAGTTACGATGAACCTACAAACTATGAAAAAGTGATGGTGAGCCCAGATTCCGCAAAATGGCTAGAAGCCATGATCTGAGATGGGATCCATGTATCAGAACAAAGTGTGGACTTTGGTTGACTTGCCCGATGATCGGCAAGCAATTAAGAATAAATGGAACTTCAAGAAGAAGACTGACGCTGATGGTAATGTTACTGTCTACAAAGCTCGACTTGTTGCGAAAGGTTTTCGACAAGTTCAAGGGATTGACTACGATGAGACCTTCTCACCCATAGCAATGCTTAAGTCTGTCCGAATCATGTTAGCAATTGCCGCATTTTATGATTATGAAATTTGGCAGATGGATGTCAAAACTGCATTCCTGAATGGATTTCTGGAAGAGTTGTATATGATGCAACCGGAAGGTTTTGTTGATCCAAAGGGAGCTAACAAAGTGTGCAAGCTCCAGTGATCCATTTATGGACTGGTGCAAGCCTCTCGGAGTTGGAATAAACGCTTTGATAGTGTGATCAAAGCATTTGGTTTTGTACAGACTTTTGGAGAAGCCTGTATTTACAAGAAAGTGAGTGGGAGCTCTGTAGCATTTCTGATATTATATGTGGATGACATATTGCTGATCGGAAATGATATAGAATTTCTGGATAGCATAAAGGGATACTTGAATAAGAGTTTTTCAATGAAAGACCTCGGTGAAGCTACTTACATATTGGGCATTAAGATCTATAGAGATAGATCAAGACGCTTAATTGGACTTTCACAAAGCACATACCTTGACAAAATTTTGAAGAAGTTCAAAATGGATCAAGCAAAGAAAGGGTTCTTGCCTGTGTTACAAGGTGTGAAATTGAGTAAGACTCAATGCCCGACCACTGTAGAAGATAGAGAGAAGATGAAAGATGTTCCCTATGCTTCAGCCATAGGCTCTATCATGTATGCAATGCTGTGTACCAGACCTGATGTGTGCCTTGCTATAAGTCTAGCAGGGAGGTACCAAAGTAATCCACACTACTAGGAAAAGGCCTACTAGTGGCGCACCAGTTTTGCCTACTAATGGCGCACTACTGGTGCGCCACTAGTATTATATACTAATGGCGCACCACAGGTGCGCCATTAGTATACCAGATACTAATGGCGCACCATGTGGTGCACCATTAGTATACCATATGGTGCGCCATTAGTATACCATTCGGTGCTCGACTGGTATTCCCTCCAGGTGCGCCAGTAATAACCTTATAGGTGCGCCACTAGTAATAAAGGAAGGTGCGCCACTAATAAGGGCTTAAATGCGCCACTAGTAATGTATTTGGAAAACAAAAAAATCTAAATTTACAGAAAACAACCTATAAGGAAAAATAATTTAAAAACAAAAAATGAAATAGAATCATAATTTTTATTATAGTAAGAATATTACAATGTCTTTACAAGTTTCCAATAAAAGGAAAATTGCAAGGAAATAAAAGAAATCCTAAAACTAATCTTCTAGTAATCTTTTCTTCTTTTTCTTCACTTTATCCCTGCAAAATGTAACAAAATAAACAGAAACACAAACAAACTATTTATAACATGTCAATACTGTCATTTTTTATGCAGAACTAGATATGAGCATATATTTCCAGAATTACATGGTGTGAATATTGTATGAGTAAGATTATAATGGAAATGAATTGCAGAGGACATATGAGGTTCAACACTAATCATCGACAACAAAATCATGCAAGAAATGATTGATCAATAAATGGACAACCTTCTTAGAGATTGTCATGCGATGTCCAATGAATCAATAGGAAATAAGTAACATCCTTCCAAGACATAATTCACTATTACACATAAATGTATATCCCAAACTGAAGAACGTGCTAATATGTAATCATCATTTAGAGATACCAAACTGGAAGACCATTCATTTGGTCGCAAAATGACCTACTTAACTAGTCCTTGACCATACATCATGCGCAAGAGCAAAGATAAAGATGGGCCTTGCAGCAGCGCCCAGCCCTTGGAACAGTCCATTGCATTACGTGGAACATGCTCAGATTAAGCACTATATCATCACAACTTAACACAAGTAAACTTGAGACCCATCAAAACTAATGATTCATCCTACTTGAGGATCGTCACTAATCATGGACACCAAAATCTTCCATTTGCAAGAAATGCTTCATGAAAAAGTGCATAACCTTTTGGCATATAAAGCTTACACATTTTTCTGCATCCAGTAGCAATTAGGTAACGAAAACAGTGAGCGGCTTAGATGGGGTACAAATTGAAATAACACTGTCCAGCAGCAAAAGAACCATAGCTAGTAAGTGACCAACACTGTCCACACACGCATCATACAAGACCAAGACCTCATCAGGTCACACCCTAGCCTATGAATAGACCAACACTGTCCACACACGCATCATACAAGACCAAGACCTCATCGTCGATGTCGTCCATGGATGACTCCTACTCCATCCAAATCAAACAAACAAATGAGAAGGGGCTGAGATACAGAGCTAGCAACCAATTTTTACAGAGAAGTTCTAAAATTTTCTAGGTTCATATATTCAGCATGTTGACAAACAGAGGCAGTGTAGTGCACTAGGCTAGGGCTTAGAGCTATGCATGTACATTGATTGTTATAGCAGTGCAGCGACAACTACTTGTTTAGATGCATATAAATCATCTCCTTGCTTGAAGTAGAAAGAAAGCAGAGTAAAGGGCCCTGAAGATGTTGACTACTCACTTAATTAGAAGGTAGTGAGAGAATCCCTTGCCCAGTTGGGACGAGTTTCAGACCGGTGGTGGAACTTGTTCTTGCCTGTTGAGGATCCTCAATGGATAAGAGAATGAAGGCATCATCAGCTGACACACAAAAAAGGGCTCTCTGAAAACTAAAATGACCATGGGGGTGCTGCTGCTTACCTGAGCTAGGAGCCGTCTTGTCGGAGGGGAGTTTTCCCTCGTACACGGCATGGTCGTTGGCCCAGCTCGGCTTCACCACATGGGAGCAAGTGACCAAGGCACTGGTCTTGCGTCGAGTTGCGTTGACAATGGAAGAAAGTCCGGTCTTACACACAAGTAAAGACTGAATGTTCTGTGGCATGTACGTACATTATAATGGCAGTCCATACAGAATAAAAATGACGCCACTTGTGGCATCATATAAATTGAACCAAGCGGGCCAATGGATCAATTTGACGGATAAATTAACCCAAAAGCATGGCATGTACGACATCCATCCATCCAACCAGCAGGCATCAATTAAAGTGCTCATTCATTCATTCATTCATTCATTTATTCATTCAGGAGACATGATGAGATGGATAAAGTGAGCAATCTAACCTAACAATCCGTCCATAAACAACAGGCAATGGAATTAATTAAGCCCGAATCTGGGCATGGAGATGCAAAAGCACAAGAGAGGAGGAAGAGACCGAGAGGTGCATTCAGATTGAAACTGAACTGAACTGCACAATGGCAATCAACACCACCAGAAAGAAGAATTGCAATCAATCAAATTGGCAAGCTAGATAAGATGTGCTCACCATGTCCACCTGCAGTAGGCAGAGGAGGAGGGAGAAACCATGCGTCGTGCACCTGCAGCAGCAGCAGCTCATCCGGAGCAGCCTGCCCTGCACATAAAATGAACCAATGAGGGGAGGGGAGGGGAGATGAAGAAGATGGCCTGCAGCCGCACGCACCATGGTCGGGGTCAGAGATCCGTCGCCGGAGATGGCCTGCAGCCGTCGTCCGTCACCGGAGGTTGAGGCGTCGTACCTCCATGGCTAGGCTAGGCTAGGGTTTCTGGCATCTCCGTCCTGGTTTCTGCCGGCCCTGCATGGATGGTCGCGGCTCAGGTCGACGACGGGACAATGCGCCGTGGATCTGGATCTGGGCGCTCCTCACCTCCTTGGAAGCTCGCCGGAGAAGGCCTTCCCTTCCCTCCCCTCCTCTCCTCTACTGGGAGAGAAGAGGAGAGAAGAGAAGAGAAGGTGAGGTGCGGTGACGCTGCAGGGAGAGGAGGCCGCCATGACCGGGCTCCTCCTGCTGCCATGGTCGCCATGGCATCGGGCTAGGGTCTCGGCCTGATCGGGCAGACAGAGGAGAGGATAGGGAGGTTGCCGGCGCGGCGTGGATGGGAAGAGGAGGCCGCCGGAGAGGTGATGCGGAAGAGGAGATCGACGACGGTGTTTGGTGAGAGCCGGAGGAGAGGCGGGTGGCTGTGTCAGGAGGAAGGGGAGGGGAGAGAACGTGACTAGAGGGAGGGGATAAGGGGTGATAGCAATGGCGCACTGGTAGGGGTGCGCCATACATATAGATAGCAATGGCGCATCTCTTACTGGTGCGCCATTACTAGTTAAAACTAGTAATGGCGCACTATCCCCTGATGCGCCATTAGTATTTTTGAAAAAAATATTTTTTTACTAGTGGTGCATCGTGGATGTGGTGTGCCATTAGTATTTGGGCACTAATGGCGCACCAACACATGGTGCGCCATTAGTATATAGTAGTGGCGCACCACATGTGTGGTGCGCCATTAGTGTCCATATCATCTATAGCCCTTTTCCTAGTAGTGCCAGGAGTGGATCACTGGACAGCGGTCAAGAACATCCTGAAATACCTGAAAAGGACTAAGGATATGTTTCTCGTTTTTGGAGGTGACAAAGAGCTCATCGTAAATGGTTACGTTGATGCAAGCTTTGACACTGATCCGGACGATTCTAAATCGCAAACCGGATACATGTTTACATTGAACGGTGGAGCTGTCAGTTGGTGCAGTTCTAAACAAAGCGTCGTGGCGGGATCTACCTGTGAAGCAGAGTACATAGCTGCTTCGGAAGCAGCAAATGAAGGAGTCTGGATGAAGGAGTTCATATCCGATCTAGGTGTCATATCCGAATAGGACAAGGAGAGGGGGGCGGCGCCCCCCCTTCCTTCTTTCTCCTCCACTCCTTCCCCCTCTCCAAGTCCTAATCCAACTAGGAAAGGGGGGGGGAATCCTACTCCCGGTGGGAGTATTACTCCTCCTGGCGCGCCCCAAGCCTGGCCACACCTCTCCCCCTTGCTCCTTTATATACGGGGGCAGGGGGGCACCCCATGGAGACAACAATTGATCGTTTGATCTTTTAGCCGTGTGCGGTGCCCCCCTCCACCATAGTCCACCTCGATAATACTGTAGCGGTGCTTAGGCGAAGCCCTGCGTCGGTAGAACATCATCATCGTCACCACGCCGTCGTGCTGACAAAACTCTCCCTCAACACTCGGCTGGATCGAAGTTCGAGGGACGTCATCGGGCTGAACGTTGCTACCTCTTGAGCTTGCGTTGGTTTTCCCCGAAGAGGAGAGGATGATGCAACATAGTAGCGTAAGTATTTCCCTCAGTTTTTGAGAACCAAGGTATCAATCTAGTAGGAGGCCACGCTCAAGTCCCTTGTACCTACACAAAATGATAGCAACTCGCAACCAACGCGATTAGGGGTTGTCAATCCCCTCACGGTCACTTACGAGAGTGAGATCTGATAGAGATAATATTTTTGGTATTTTTGGTATAAAGATGCAAAGTGAAAAGTAAAAGGCAAAGTAAAAACAAAGCAAGATTAAAGTGATGGAGATTGATATGATGAGAATAGACCCGGGGGCCATAGGTTTCACTAGTGGCTTCTCTCGAGAGCATAAGTATTCTACGGTGGGTGAACAAATTACTGTTGAGCAATTGACAGAATTGAGCATAGTTATGAGAATATCTAGGCATGATCATGTATATAGGCATCACGTCTGTGACAAGTAGATCGAAACGATTCTTCATCTACTACTATTACTCCACTCATCGACCGCTATCCAGCATACATCTAGAGTATTAAGTTAAAAACAGAGTAACGCTTTAAGCAAGATGACATGATGTAGAGAGATAAATTCATGCAATATGAAATAAACCCCATCTTGTTATCCTTGATGGCAATGATACAATACGTGCCTTGCTGCCCCTTCTATCACTGGGAAAGGACACCGCAAGATCAAACCCAAAGCTAAGCACTTCTCCCATGGCAAGAACTACCAATCTAGTTGGCCAAACCAAATGGATAATTCGAAGAGACTTGCAAAGATAACCAATCATACATAAAAGAATTCAGAGAAGATTCAAATATTATTCATAGATAGACTTGATCATAAACCCACAATTCATCAGTCTCAACAAACACACCGCAAAAATAAGAAGATTACATCAAATAGATCTCCACAAGAGAGGGGGAGAACATTGTATTGAGATCCAAAAAGAGAGAAGAAGCCATCTAGCTAATAACTATGGACCCGAAGGTCTGAGGTAAACTACTCACACTTCATCGGAGAGGCTATGATAATGTAGAAGCCCTCCGTGATAACGGCCCTCTCCGGCGGAGCTCCGGAACAGGCCCCAAGATGGGATCTCGTGGATACAGAAAGTTGCGGCAGTGGAATTAGGTTTTTGGCTCCTGTTCTAATCGTTTGGGGGTACGTGGGTATATATAGGAGGAAGAAGTACGTCAGTGGAGCTTCGAGGGGCCCACGAGGTAGGGGGGCGTGCCCTAGGGGGGGAGCGCCCCCCACCCTCTTGACCGCCTCTTCGATGCCTTGGCGTAGGGTCCAAGTCTCCTGGGTCTTATTCGGTGAGAAAATCACGTTCCAAAAAGGATTTTTCTGTTTGGACTCCGTTTGATATTCCGTTTCTTCGAAACACTGAAATAGGCAAAAAACAACAATTCTGGGCTGGGCCTCTGGTTAATAGGTTAGTCCCAAAATAATATAAAAGTGGAAAATAAAGCCCAATATAGTCCAAAACAGTAGATAATATAGCATGGAGCAATCAAAAATTATAGATACGTTGGAGACATATCAAACGTGTGCTGAACTCGGAGGTGCCGTGCGTTCAGTACTTGATCGGTCGGATCGTGAAGACGTACGACTACATCAACCGCGTTGTGCTAACGCTTCCGCTTTCGGTCTACGAGGGTACGTGGACAACACTCTCCCCTCTCGTTGCTATGCATCACCATGATCTTGTGTGTGCGTAGGAATTTTTTTGAAATTACTACGTTCCCCAACAGGAACTACTTTATATTTTCGTAGAATCAGCTTATGTAACTTTACCTCCTTAATCGTTGCTGCTGAATGTTGTGCTTGTTCTTTGTTGAGTGGAGGTTTTTGGGCATCTTCTTCTTCTTCTTTCTTTTGTAGTTCATCGCCGGTGCCATCGTTTTTGTCTTGTAGCTTTTGAAACACAGAGGTGGCTAAGTGGCAGTGCATTTGAGGTTCCACATAGCTATTTTATACTTTGATAGGACCAACGTATGTAACTTTACCTTTTCAGTCGTTGTTGCTGCTGCCGTCTCTGCTGCATGTTTTTCGGTGAGTGAATATTTTTGGGCTTGGTCTTCTGTTATGTTGATGGCTGCCTTTTGAAGAGCATATTGCCCTTCTTCAGTATCCTCCTTTTGCTCATTGGTCTCCTCTCTCTGCTATGCAGGAAAGTAGTGAAATGTCAAATGCTTGTTTTTCAACTATAAGTTCATGAAGAGGTGTTATGTGTTTTCACCTCTGTATTTGTTGTTGTTACTGCTGATTCTTCATTCAGTGGTGGTTTTGGGTCCTTCTCTTCCTCTTTATTTTGCTGTTCATCGTCACTGACCTTGTTTTTTTCTTGCAGCTGTTCAAACATAGAGGCGGCAAAGTGAGAGTCCATTGGAGTGAATACAAATGTGGTAGGTTGAAGTTTGTTTGATTGTGCACGCAGCAATTTTATAATTTCATAGTTGCAGGTTTCGTAAGTTTACCTTTTCAGTCATTGACACTGCCTCTGTCTCTTGTACCTGTTGTTTGGTGAGTGAATTTTTTGTAGCTTGGTCTTCAGTGGCATTATTGTCTATCATTTGAAGAACATGTTTGGGTTCTTCATTGGGCTCCCCTGGCTGTGTTTGATGGTCTTGATTGTTGATGGTTTCTTGAGCTTCTTGTGTTTGCACCATCACAAAAAATATTTAAGAAATGGGTGCATTTCTGACTGTTTCAGTTACAATTTTTTTATAAGACCTCTATCTCTGGAGTTGCAAGACTGTCTACTCCTTGTACTACGGCTTCTCCTTGTCTCGTGTTGTCCTCTAGGTTTTCTTGTTGAATGTATATGCGAGTGCTTTTTCTTGCTTCCTCTTCCTGTTTAATAAAAATTGAAATTATAGATTGAACTTCATTTGTGTCTGAGCTTTGTAACCTCACCTCTTCAACCTCTTCAGATGTTGTTGTTTGAAGTTCTTGATCTTCGAGATCAGCGTACTTGTTTGTTTCCTGCATTTGTTCAAAGAAAATGGTGAGACATCCCTTGTAATCTTTGTATTGACGTGGCGGGGTGTATTAGGTAGTTCAGACATCATAAAAATATTTTGAAAAGTGGTTGTTGTTGTTGAATTTTTACCTCCGTGTTGATGACTGGGTTATTTGTGCATGCATCTACTGTTTCTTTGTCAGGTATAACAGTCTCTTGTTTCTCATCTGCTGGGATGTCTTGCGCTTTCTCCTTTGTACTCATGATGATGATCTGCAATGTTGTGGCGCTGGAAATCTCTTGTACACAAAGTTCCTGTTGTGTGACCCCTTCGTCTGTTTGAGGTTCACTATGGGGTTCAATTTCATCACGGGTTGTCTCTTGGTCTTGCAGTGCTTGTGATACCTGGAGATCAAACAATATGAGTTTGCGGTTCACTTTCTTTCCTGCCATTTATGAGTTTTCGGTGTGGGTAATAGTGGGGTATGGAAGTTTACCTCCTCTTTGTTGTTTTCTTCTTCTTTGTCGTTTGTTATGCTAACGGTTGATTGTGGGTTAGGCTCTTGCATTTGTTTGGCGGGGCTGCTGACTTGATTGTTCTTCAGCTGAGCCTAAATTTTGTTGGAGGTTTGTCAGTTCACTTATAACTCTATCTGGTTTTGAAAGGAAAAATGTATGTTCATACTGACCTCTTCACAGGTTCTGACGTCGATCGTATCTTGTGCTTGTGTTGGGGTAGTTGTTGTTGTAGCATTGTCTGCTGTGAGGTTGCTTTGTTTGTTGTGTTCATTCGTGTTTTTGGGGTTGTTGACACCATCCTGCTGTTGGAGTTCATCTTGGCCCGGCGTGCTATTGGTACGTTCCTGAAAGCATTGAGGCAGTTCTTTTCAGTTTAGGTATGAAAATAGGGGTTTGCTTTAGTGTGCGCATGGCACCATGCATTAGTATTTACTTACCTGTTTTTGCCGCTTTATCTTGTTCTTGTCAATGCCTATGTCCCTTGATTTTGCTCTTCTCTTCCTCTCTTTGTCTTCTTCTTCTTTCTTTTTTTCTCCTTTCCCTTGGTTCTGTTGTGGCTACGATTTCATTCGTGCGGTTGGCATCGGCTAGTCTACTTGAGGCTGCTGGATCTGCTTGCTCTAGTGTCTGCAGGGTCGCGTTGTGTGTCAGGTACCTTGTGCAAACCATGTCCTGAAATTGTCTGAGTTGTTCCAATGAATCCATCAGGGCAATTGTTTGTTGCATGACTAGGTTCTTGTTTTTTTCATCCAGTATTTTTTCCTTTTCGTTGCATTGGTTTTCAGCCCTGGTGGTTACTGCGGGTATCTGTTCTGCTTCATGGAGTACTTTTTCCAACAATTTGTTTATCCTTTGGAATCTTTCTTCTGCTCCTGTGCTGATGCTTTTGTTTGGTTCCCTGCTTCCACTGGTGCCGACACCTGGTTCGCGCCAGCGTTTGGATGGAGGTGGTAGCAGTTTGGTCATGTTCTGGTGTTGCTGTTGTTTGCGATGTTCTCCTGCTATCTGCCGAATTGAAGACGAAGTTGATGCTGTGTTGGCATAGAAGGTCCTCTCTGCTTTTCCTTCCCATGTCTGCATCGTTTTGGTGGAATGTAGTTAATTAGAATGGAAACCGTTTTCAAAAAGGGAAGGACTGATTTATGTATAATATAGCTATACTTGTATTTTGCCGAATTCATAGTCATCTGGTCGTGCTTTTCCGTCCCTTTTCATGTCTGCTCTAGCTCTTTTCGCTAGGTCACTCTCTTTGAGATGGTTTGCTCGTGGTAATGAGGTCTTGTCCATTGTCTTTGCAATTTTCCGCATTTCTTTTGTGTCGGTTGGCAGCAGCAGGGAGTCGAGGTACATGATTACTGGCCCCTGTGACAAACCATTGACATGCTTTTTGTTCTTTTCTTCCTGAGGCAAATTTCTGTGTTTCTGCCATATCTTGGCTCCTTCCTTAATACATTCGACGATTACCTCATAGAAATCCATCTTTGCCATCTCTGGATAGTCCATGTCCTCTACCATTATAGCTTGTCGGGCGAAGATAGCGGCGCTTGACCCGCAGACAACGTTGTGGAAAAAAATAAGGAAAAATATTTTAACTGATTTCCTGTTTGACTGTTCGTCATCTAGTTCCACCAATTCATTTAGCTCCGTGAATAGTTCTTTTGGCCTAAAATCTGTATGTTTGAAGCCAAGGTCTGATATCAGTTTTTTCATTGAAGTTGGGCTCTTCGCTGGCCTTGGTGCTGACTTTTCCATGCCGTTTGGGTATCCAAACACCTTGTGTATAGCTTCCTTGGTAATCTTGAGTTTCTTGTCTTTGGTACCATCACCGAAGGTTATTGTCATGCTTTCTATGTCCAGGTTGTCGTAGATGTGTGCTGCAGTGGTCTGTAGATGGAGCCCGTTATTTTGCAGTTCTCTATGCTGCCAAATCCTGCCGTCCTAATATCTTGCCTGTGACGGTCTTTAAGTAAATTCCATGCTTTCTTGACATGAGCGAATGCTGCCCCTGCCTTGATTTGGCATTTCTCTTCGTCTGTTTCTTGCTGTTCTTCGTCAACTGTTGGTGCTGCCAATTCTTTTCCGCTTGTCTTTCTTCTCTTTCTGTCCTTCTGTCCTGATTTGTTCTGTTTCAGAAGACAAAATGAAAGGGTTTCGTTAGAAAGGAACGTTAGATCCTGAGTCCTTAATAGTGGTATTCAAAATTAGTACATAAGTGTGTTTTTACATCGTCGTCATGTTCTGCGTCAGTGTCATGCTCTTCGGCATCATCGCCGTCTGTAGGAATGAAATCTGCATCATGTTCCCTGTCATCGTCGTCATCATTGGTATCTGAACCTTTGCTGTTGGTATCATCTTGTTCTTTTTCTACCCTTCGTCGTTTATTTTTCTTCTTGCGTTCAACTTGTTTCTTCGTGGGGGTTGGTGCTTTTGGCGGGAGTACCATTAGAGGTAATGGCTGATGCTGCAAGGTACTAGTGTCAATGATGTTTTCAGCATTGTCCTTTTGCTTTTGCCTTTTTGCTCCAGGAGTAAAAACAATGCTTGTATCTGATTTCCTCTTTTGTTTGCTTGTTGCTAGATGTTTATTCTTGTTGAGCCTGGTGTAAGTTATCATTTGTTCTGCAGGTGGTTTGTTCCTCATGTTTTGTTCTGTGTCCTTTTCTGATGAATGAGGAGACATGCTGCCTGTTTCTGCGCTGTGAATATCACCGTCTTCGTGTCCTATATAATGACCAGGTAACAAAAAAGGATGTTCTTTTTGTCCAAAAATAGTTGATACACATTTAAAATATATGTCTTCCATGATTATGGTTATGAGTGCAGTTGGGGTAGTGAAGTAAGGGTGAAGCATTTTCTGAGAGAAAAAATGCACTCTGCAGGTGATATTTCATAATTGGAGGAATATCATTAATGATAGTTGAAGATTTATTGGGTAAGTTAAACTGTTTTTGAATTAAAAATAAGATAGTGTGCGAACAGTTTTAATGTTTCCTATAAAGAAATATATAAAAAGTGGCAGGTAGTTTTATTTGTAGACATATTTAAGTTATTGTTGTCAAGGATAGCAGTTAAGTTATTAATAACTCTCAATATAGTTTTTTGTAGATGGACAGTGGAGACTTTTTGCTCAAACCTTTGACAGGAGCTTGCTGATTTGCATGCACTTCAGCAGGGTCTTCGTCAGTATTTTGCTGGGTTTTAGCTTCTTCGTGAGGATTTGTCATTGCCGCATAAAAAATGGGTAGGTGTTAGAAGCAGAGTCGAGTGTCACAGGAAAAAAACCTGCGTGGTGTGAAAACAAATTTGCATGGATAGAGAGGCACGGGTTGTTTTACCCTAGAAGCACAGGGTACACCTATTATTTGTTCACGGTATTTCACAACAAAGGCACTTAATTTGAAAAACGGTTACATTGACGAGACAAGGGATGTAGAAAATCTCGTACGGTTACCAGTTTAGGCCTCTCAGGATGCTTGCGGGGTTTGGATCTATCGACGTATTGTAGTTACTGATGTTTCAGGTTTTTTACCTTTGAGCACAAATTGTATGGCAAAAATCTTAGGGCGGAGAGCAGTAGAATTTCTATTAAATCTTATCTCCGTGCTTGTTCAATTTGTTAGGAAAATTGATTTAGGTTATTAGAAAACTCCTTGGTAGCGGTGGCTAGGGTTGCTGTTCCTGGAAGTGGAAAAATCACTACGATCTACCCGGTGGAATGGAGTGGGATAGAATGATAATTACCTTCAGTTGCTTGTGCGGTGTTCTTCGCTTCCATCTGCTTATTGTGTCGTTACTCCTTTTTTGTTGCGATTTCTGCCGCCGCTGTTGAAGTCCTCGCCGTCGATCGCCACAGCCGGCGGGGTTATTGGTGTTGTCGTGGGCAGAGTGTGGCTGTTTGTTTGTCGGATTTGAGTGTGGTTGGCGAACGCGGTGGCGGTTGTTCGGTGACGCGAACTCGATTTCGAGATTGTGTTTGTGTGCAGAAGGAAGGAGGAGAGCGTGCGGGAGTGATGAAGGTTTTGAGATTTACTTTGCGGAAGGGGAAGCAAGCTAGTAGAAGAGGGAGGGAGAGATGGAAACCATCGAACTGTCTCTAATCTTCATCCGTCCGTTTGGGCATCAAGATTCGTTATGCTTGGCTTGGTTTTTTTGGTGCTACAATATTATTTTAGTGTTGAGACTGTTAGTGCTGAAGTGGAGCCTCTCTACAGGCATGTGGATGATGCAGGCACACGAGGCACATAAGTGCAGGTTCTACAGACACGTGGATGTAGGCACAGGAGGCACGGAAGTGTGGGTTCTACGGGCACTTCCAGAGGGAAGCATAGGAGGCACGGAAGTGTGGGTTCTACAGGCAGTTAGAGAACCACGGGACAGGCCAGTGTTATGTGAGGCACGTGGATGTAAGCAGCGGAGGCACGGAAATGCAGCTAATACAGGCACAAACATGCTGCTTCTCGAGGCACGGGTATCAAACCTGTCGATGTAATATAAGAGTGCGGTGGCAGAGGCATGTGTTAGAATGCTCGGTTAAAGAGGCATGGTTGTGAAGTCTCGGGAGCGACAAAGGCACGTTGGGTCAGGCATTGAAGGCAGAAAAGGTAAATCCACAACAGGCACGTACGTTTATTTTCTCAAGTCACGGGTGTGCACTCTATGGATGCACAAACGTGTGGCGACAGAGGCATGGGTCCGACTACTCGGTTACAGAACCATGTTTGTGAAGTCACGTGGGTGTGGCATTACGGGGCACGTAAGAGTCTGGGCGAGTGACACGTGAGGCACGTGGGGTGCATGTACGTGTAGGCACAGAAATGAAGGCACCACGTTTGTGAAGTCACGTGGTAGTGCTGAAGTGGAGTCTTTCTACAGGCATGTGGATGCAGGCACACGAGGCACTGAAGTGCAGGTTCTACAGGCACGTTGACGCAGGCATAGGAGGCCAGTGTCGTGTGAGGCGCGTGGATTTAAGCAGCGGAGGCACGGAAATGAAGCCAACGCAGGCACGAACATGCTGCTTCTCGAGGCACGGGTATCAACCCTGTGGATGTAGTACAAGAGTGCGTTGGGAGAGGCATGTGTTAGAATGCTCGGTTAAAGAGGCATGGTTATGAAGTCTCGGGAGCGACGCGGGCGTGGCAGTGGGACCATGTAAGAGTCACGGCGCATGTTTCGTTTGGCACGTGAGGCACGTTGGTTCAGGCACGGAAGGAAGAAAAGGTGAATCGAAAAGAGGCACTTACGTGTGTTTTCTCAAGTCACGGGTGTGCACTCTCTGGATGCACAAACGTATGGCGGCAGAGGCATGGGTCCGACTTCTCGGTTACAGAACCACGTTCGTGAAGTCACGTGGGTGTGGCATTACGGGGCACTTAAGAGTCTGGGCGAGTGACACGTGAGGCACGTGGGTGCATGTATGTGTAGGCACAGAAATGAAGGTAGTACGTTTGCGAAGTCACGTGGTAGTGCTGAAGTGGAGCCTCTCTTCAGGCATGTGGATGCAGTCACATGAGGCACGGAAGTGCAGGTTCTACAGGCATGTGGATGTAAGCATATTAGGCACGGAATTAAAGCCAACACAGGCATGGACATGCTGCTTCTCGAGGCACGGGTATCAATCCTGTGGATGTAGTACAAGACTTCGTTGGGAGAGGCATGTATTAGAATGCTCGGTTAAGGAGGCATTGCTGTGAAGTCTCGGGAGTGACATGGGCATGGCAGTGGAACCATGTAAGAGTCACGGTGCATGTTTCTTTAGGCACGTGAGGCACGTTGGTTCAGTCACGAAAGGCAGAAAAGGTGAATCCACAACAGGCACGTACGTGTGTTTTCTTAAGTCACGGGTGTGCACTCTATGGATGCACAAAAGTGTGTCGGCAGAGGCATGGGTGAACCACGGTTTTGAAGTGACATGGGTGTGGCACGACGGGCCCCGTAGGAGTCACGGCAAGTGTCATGCGAGGCACGTGAATGTACGCACATGAGGCAGGGCTTAGAATGTACAAGAGGCACGGATTCTGGTACAGGAGGCACTAAAGTAAAAAAAACTGCTGTGATGGACATGAGGCACTTTACATGAAAACAGTTACAATCAAGGGACAACGGGCCGAGAAAATCTAGTGTAATTACCAAGTTTGAGTTCTCAGTATGCTCGAAGTATTTGGATCGTTTGAGGTATTATTGTTAGTGATGTGGCAGGTGTAGTACTTTTAAGCACATATCGTGTGGTGAAAATTCTGTAGCGGGGAGCAGTAGTGTTTCTATTAAATGTCGTGTGTACGGTACTTTAATTTTTGAGACAGGTTGATTTTGGATAGTGCAAAACTTGCCTTTTTGTGGTGGCTAGGGTTGTTGTCCTTGGAAAATGGAATGTAATGCGATAGATTGTTATTTACATTCGATTACTTGTGTTCGGCTTCTCGCTTCCATCGGTTGATTCTGTCTTTTTGTTTTTTTGTTGTGATCTCCGCCGGCGGTGTTGAAGTCCTTGCTTCGTCGTCGTCGGGTGGGTACTTTGTGTTGTTGGGCGCACCGTTTGACGGTGTGTATCTCGAAGTGGGAGGGTGGTTGGCGAAGCGTGGTGGCGGTTGTTTTGCGAGGGGAACTCTACTTGGAATTCGGGTCCGTGTAATGAACCTATGAGGAGATCATGTGTGAGTGTGGAATGTTTCGAGATTTTGCTGTGGAAGAGAGGAAGGAAGAGAGTAGTGGAGGTGGGAGAAATGGAAATGATGGAACCGTATGTAATCTTCGACGGTCTGATTTTAGTATCAAGATTCGTGTCGCCTAGTTTTTTTTGTTCGCTATAGCATCTTAATAGACGTGTGAGGCATGGAACACCAGGCTCTACATGCACCGACGTTGGAATTTTAGAGGCACTGGTATCAACTCTGTGGATGCACAAATATGTGGTGGCAGGGGCATGCATCTGAAGACTTACTCAGAGAGTCACGGTTGTGAAGTCTTTAGAGTTACGAGCATGTGTCGCCACGGGCACGTGAGAGTGATGCGTCGGGAAGTTTGGTAGTAGAGGCATCGGTGTGAATAGTACTCAGAGAGTATCGGTTGTGGGTCCACATGTGTGAAGTCTGTGCAACATTGGTCATGTGTTAGTAGCGGCGTGTGTCGGGAAAGGTGCGAGCAATAACATTTGTTACGTGCTTAATCGAACGATTTGACGGTTGCTTTTTCCCGCCAACCGCGAGCATTGCCACTCGGCGGTTGCCTCGACGCACAGCAACGACGAGCGCATTTCTTCCGCCCTCTCTACCACGACGAGGCCGCGTCCAACCGCCTCCTCCACGACCCAGACCTTGGCACAAAAGGGTAACTGCGCTTCCATAGCCGCTCAAATCCGAAAACACTATTGCCGTTCCATCTCAACTAGCATCTCCTCACAATCTCCGTGTCAAGGCGGCCATCTCTGGGGGAGCGTAATGGCGGAGGAACCATCTGCCAAGCATGCCCGTGGTGAGACGTCCGACCAGAGCACGGAGGTCGACGACGCTCAGGTCCCCGGTCAGAAGCATGACTATAAAGTGCACCTCAAGGAGGTTGACATCCACGACAAGTAAATGCTGGATGTCGTATGCACCAGCAATCCTGAGGAAGCCGACAAGATGATCAGCAGGATCCCGAAGAGGATCTGCGGCTTGTACCCTCAGTACATCGGCATTGATGTCGACTATACCAGGGAGGACGAACCTTCGCAGAGGGCAGCGGTTCTACAGTTATGCGTGGAGGAACTCTGTTTGGTATATCACATCACCGCGGGAACAAAATGGTGAACCATCCTACAGTTTCAACCTCTCCATGCTTCTGTTTAATTATCTTTTCACCCGGAAATTTGATTAGATTGGTTTATTGACTTGGTGTATCAGTGAAGTTTCTGAAGTAGATGCAGCACAATAGACTTTGAACTTGACTCACCAGATCAGTTTATGTATTTGATGCACTAGATTAATTTATGGGTTTGATGTACGAGATTATTTTCTGAACTCGATGTTCTAGCATACTTTCTGTTGTAGTGTATTTTCTATATTTCATGTTCTAGTGTAGTTCAATTTCTTGAATTGATGTGTTAACGTGGCTAAGAAGTAGATAGGTAATTGGTTCAAGTGTAAATTCCAAAAATAAAAATAACATGCTGTGCTTGTATTTTATTTCTGAACTCTGCATAGCAGTTTCTGAAATGTTTTCGTCCATGAATTATACATACTATATAAGCATGTACTTGATTGATACTTGATGAATCCACCTTAACTGTGCCATCCCCCTGCAGGCCCAAGAGCTTGCGCCCATTCCTGAAGGAGGACAGGTTCTACACCTTAGCCGGCTTCAGTATTGAAGGTGACAAAGAGATGCTGCGAAGTTCTGGTTTGGAGATCAACCCCGACAAGTACATCGACATCCAGCACAAATGGAGAGTTCCTTTCAAGGGAAGAAAGAGGTACCACTCTTTGGCTGATGTTGCAGGGAGCGTGATCCACCCATTCTACAAACAGATGAAGGATAAAATTGATAGAGTTGAAGACCATAAACTGTGGGGGGTCAGCCCACTGCCAAATTACCTCATTGAGTATGCAACGATAGATGCGTACACAACCTACGAGTCGTGGAAGAGAATTGAAAACATCAGAGAAGGTCTGGAGAGTGCAAAAGAGGCAGAGAAGAATTATGATGATCCTTACTACGGATACTAGTGATGATGAAAACATAGAAAACTGGTCGTGGAGTTGCTTGTGTTTATGCTTGTCCTTTCTATTGTATCAGGTTCGTAGTTTACTTTTGTTAGAACGAAGCAGTTTGTAATGTCATCTGTATCAGGTTAAACAAGTTTCCTTATGTCAAATTGTAGTTTGTTTATGTGATTAAGCAAGTTATTTAGCTTGCGAAGTACTATGTTTATTCAACAATCATGTGATTTTGAAGTAGTAATGTTGCTTTTTACTCTAAAAACAACAAAATGCAAAGTAGTCTTTTTGCGCTGAGTACACTTTAGTTGTTCACACAAGCGCGGCTTCTTGAGGAGTGGCAGGAGTGGTATGGGTCGGAATACGCAGTTAGAGAGGCACAGGTTTGCAGTCTCTAGAGTCACCGACGTGTGTTACTACAGGGGCCGGAGGCACGTGGACGGAGTAGCAGAGTTGAGCTCCGAATACATAGTTACAGGGTCACTGTTTGGAAGTGTGCAGAGTCAAGGTTGTGCGACATCATGGGGCATGTAAGAGTCATGGAAAGTGTCATGTGAGAGAGGCACCTAGATCCAGGTACGCAAGGCAGAGGATTGCGACTTCTTGATGCACGGGTATCAATGTTGTGGGTGCACAATAGTGTGGTCTCAGAGGCATGTGTTGGAATGCTCGGTTAGAGATGCACTGTTGTGACGATTGTGAAGAGACATGGGCGTGGTACCGTGACCATGTAAGAGTCGCGGGGCGTGACATGTTAGGTACGTAGATGCAGTTACGTAAGGCACAGAGGTGAAGACCCAAGAGGCACGGAAGTGGGGTTTTTGTTGTTGCGAACAGCTATCAATCCTGTGGATGTTAAAAAGTGTGATACCAGAGGCATGCTTCCGAATACGAAGTTAGGGAGTCACGGTTGTGAAGCCTCTAGAGAGTCATGCGTGTCTGGCATCACGGGCATGGAGTGGTGTGGGGCTTTGAGAGGCATCCCTGGCCCTTAACCCTCTGGATGCATGGTGGTGTGGTCGGAGAGGCTTGCTTGCTAATACTGAGGTAGGAAGGCACCATTGTGGATGCACAGGTGTGAGGTCTCTAACGACGCGAGTGGGTGGCACCACATGCATTTGTTTGAATACTCATTTAGAGAGTCATGTTTGTACTCATGCCAGACTCATTCTGTAGGTTGGTGGCATTCAGCAGCACACGGTTTCAGAAAGGGGGAATGTTTGTGAAACATCAAAGTCATCGGCAGTCACGCGTGAGTAGTATGTAGAGTCACGGTGTGTCGACGTGACGCACGTATGTCTAGGGACGGACTTGTGTGCTTTATGGGGCATGGTCATCAACTGCCTAGATTGATAGTTGGGGCATGGGCACCGGCTTGTGTTCGAATGCTTGGTTACTGAAGAATCAAGGAACTACATCAATAAAAATAGTCTGTTGCTTCATTATTATAGTATGATGTGCGGTTAAACCGTCTTCTGATGTCTCGATGGAGCTAGGCTCGTTCGCTTATCAAAAACTTTTTATTCCGTGATGTCGTCGTAGTTCTTTCTAATCTCATCGCCAATTTCGCCGGGTTCGATTGTATTTTGATCGCTAAATAGTAGCTTGCACAGTTGTTGTGAGGCACGGAACACCAGGCTCTATAGGCACCGACGTTGGAATTTTAGAGGCACTGGTATCAACTCTGTGGATGCACAAATATGTGGTGACAGGGGCATGCATCTGATGACTTACTCAGAGAGTCACAGTTGTGAAGTCTTTAGAGTTACGAGCGTGTGTCGCCACGGGCACGTGAGAGTGATGCGTCGGGAAGTTTGGTAGTAGAGGCATCGGTGCGAATAGTACTCAGAGAGTATTGGTTGTGGGTCCACATGTGTGAAGTCTGTGCAGCATTGGTCGTGTGGTAGTAGCGGCGTGCGTCGGGAAAGGTGCGAGCAATAACATTTGTTACGTGCTTAATCGGACAATTTGACGGTTGCTTTTTCCCGCCAGCCGCGAGCATTGCCACTCGGCGGTTGCCTCGATGCACAACAACGACGAGCGCATGTCTTCCGCCCTCTCTACCGCGACGAGGCCGCGTCCAACCGCCTGCTCCACGACCCAGACCTTGGCACAAAAGGGTAACTGCGCTTCCATAGCTGCTCAATTCCAAAAACACTATTGCCGTTCCATCTCAACTAGCATCTCCTCACAATCTCTGTGTCAAGGCGGCCATCGCTGGAGGAGCGTAATGGCGGAGGAACCATCTGCCAAGCGTGCCCGTGGTGAGACGTCCGACCAGAGCACGGAGGACGATGACGTTCAGGTCCCCGATTAGAAGCACGACTACAAAGTGCACCTCAAGGAGGTTGACATCCACGGCAAGGAAAAGCTGGATGTCGTATGCACCAGCAATCCTGAGGAAGCCGACAAGATGATCAGTAGGATCCTGAAGAGGGTCTGCGGCTTGTACCCTCAGTACATCGGTGTTGATGTCGAGTATACCAGGGAGGACGAACCTCCGCAGAGGGAAGCGGTTCTACAGTTATGCGTGGAGGAACTCTGTTTGGTATATCACATCACCGCGGCAACAAAATGGTGAACCATCCTACAGTTTCAACCTCTCCATGCTTCTGCTTAATTATCTTTTCACCCGGAAATTTGATTAGATTGGTTTATTGACTTGATGTATCAGTGAAGTTTCTAAAGTAGATGCAGCACAATAGACTTTGAACTTGACTCAGCAGATCAGTTTATGTATTTGATGCACTAGATTAATTTATGGGTTTGATGTACGAGATTATTTTCTGAACTCGATGTTCTAGCGTACTTTTTGTTGTAGTGTATTTTCTATATTTCATGTTCTAGTGTAGTTTAGTTTCTTGAATTGATGTGTTAACGTGGCTAAGAAGTAGATAGGTAATTGGTTCAAGTGTAAATTCCAAAAAATAGAAATAACATGTTGTGCTTGTATTTTATTTTTGAACTCTGCATAGCAGTTTCTGAAATGTTTTCGTCCATGAATTATACGTACTATATAAGCATGTACTTGATCGATACTTGATGAATCCACCTTAAATGTGACACCCCCCTGCAGGCCCAAGAGCCTGCGCCCATTCCTAAAGGAGGACAGGTTCTACACCTTTGCCGGCTTCTGTATTGAAGGTGACAAAGAGATGCTGTGAAGTTCTGGTTTGGAGATCAACCCCAACAAGTACATCGACATCCAGCGCAAATGGAGAGTTCCTTTCAAGGGAAGAAAGAGGTACCACTCTTTGGCTGATGTTGCAGGGAGCGTGATCCACCCATTCTACAAATAGATGAAGGATAAGATTGATAGAGTTGAAGACCATAAACTGTGGGGGATCAGCCCACTGCCAAATTACCTCATTGAGTATGCAGCGATAGATGCGTACGCAACCTACGAGTCGTGGAAGAGAATTGAAAACATCAGAGAAGGCCTGGAGAGTGCAAAAGAGGCAGAGAAGAATTATGACGATCCTTACTACAGATACTAGTGATGACGAAAACATAGAAAACAGGTCGTGGAGTTGCTTGTGTTTATGCTTGTCCTTTCTATTGTATCAGGTTCGTAGTTTACTTCTGTTAGAACGAAGCAGTTTGTAATGTCATCTGTATCAGGTTAAACAAGTTTCCTTATGTCAAGTTGTAGTTTATTTATGTGATTGAGCAAGTTATTTAGCTTGCTAAGTACTATGTTTATTCAGCAATCATGTGATTTTGAAGTAGTAATGTTGCTTTTTACTCTAAAAACAACAAAATGCAAAGCAGTCTTTTTGCGCTGAGTACACTTTAGTTGTTCACACAAGTGTGGCTTCTTGAGGAGTGGCAGGAGTGGTATGTGTCGGAATACGCAGTTAGAGAGGCACATGTTTGCAGTCTCTAGAGTCACCGGCGTGTGTTACTACAGGGGCCGGAGGCACGTGGACGGAGTAGCAGAGTTGAGCTCCGAATACATAGTTACAGGGTCACTGTTTGGAAGTGTGCAGAGTCAAGGTTGTGCGACGTCATGGGGCATGTAAGAGTCATGGAAAGTGTCATGTGAGAGAGGCACCCGGATCCAGGTATGCAAGGCACGGGATTGCGACTTCTCGATGCATGGGTATCAATGTTGTGGGTGCACAATAGTGTGGTCTCAGAGGCATGTGTTGGAATGCTCGGTTAGACATGCACTGTTGTGACGTTTGTGAAGAGACATGAGCGTGGTACCATGACCATGTAAGAGTCGCGGGGCGTGACACGTTAGGCACGTAGATGCAGTTATGTAAGGCACGGAGGTGAAGACCCAAGAGGCACGGAAGTGGGGTTTTTGTTGTTGCGAACAACTATCAAGCCTGTGGATGTTAAAAAGTGTGATACCAGAGGCATGCTTCCGAATGCGAAGTTAGGGAGTCACGGTTGTGAAGCCTCTGGAGAGTCACGCGTGTCTGGCATCACAGGCATGGAGTGGTGTGGGGCTTTCAGAGGCATCACTGGCCCTTAACCCTCTGGATGCATGGTGGTGTGGTCGGAGAGGCTTGCTTGCTAATACTGAGGTAGGACAGCACCATTGTGGATGCAGAGGTGTCAGGTCTCTAACGACGCGAGTGGGTGGCACCACATGCATTTGTTTGAACACTCATTTAGAGAGTCATGTTTGTACTCATGCCAGACTCATTCTGTAGGTTGGTGGCATTCGGCAGCACACTGTTTCAGAAAGGGGGAATGTTTGTGAAACATCAAAGTCACCGGCGGTCACGTGTGAGTAGTATGTAGAGTCACGGCGTGTCGACGTGACACACATATTTCTAGGGACGAACTTGGGTGCTTTATGGGGCATGGTCATCAACCGCCTGGATTGATAGTTAGGGCATGGGCACCAGCTTGTTTTCGAATGCTTGGTTACTGAAGAATCAAGGAACTACATCAACAAAAATAGTCTGTTGCTTCATTATTACAGTATGATGTGCGGTTAAACCATCTTCTGATGTTTCGATGGAGCTAGTCTCGTTCTCTTATCAACAACTTTTTATTCCGTGATGTCATCATAGATCTTTCTAATCTCATCGCCCATTTCGCTGGGTTCGATTGTATTCTGATCGCTAAATAGTAGCTTGCACAGTTGTAGTGCTTTCCATTGTTCCGTGCCATCCTATAAAAAGGTCAGTGAAAAAAAGGAGAAAAAACACATCAGTATTAGGTCATGCAGTTGTATGATACCTAGAAGATTTATTGCGAGTTTTAAGCGAAAACTTACGTCGAAATTATCAATCTCTTCGATGAAGTGGTTTCCATCAAAGAGATGCGCGAACCTTAGAACAGCAAACGGGGTTTCACCTTTGTTCACCTTTGGAACGCCCTGTAAAAATTCAACACCCCATCTGGTATTTTCCTTTTTGAATTTTTCACCCAGTAATATTTCGTATACTTCTTTAAACCTGGGAACCTGGGAATTGCATTTTGTTTTTGTTTTAGAGATACATGTAGTGTAATTTGTAAAACTAAAAGATGGCATTATTTACAATTCTTACCAGTTTGTCTTTATGGTTGTGGTATTTGTGATGGTCATTTTCTTTGATGGCTTCGTTGTTTTCCATGTTAGCAATCTGCTTAATTAGTTTGCCATCATGCATGTGTCGATCACGTTGATTTTTCAGGTATTCTTGCCTTCTCAATTCTTCAAGAGAGGTTTCTTCAGGTTCGATGATTTGAAGCTTCCTTTCATATCTGTCGATGTCGGAGTAAATAGCCATGGGTAGCCTAGCCGGATTCCCCTGGCACTTCTGCAAAAACTACGAGTCAGCCCGGTTCTTGAGCATCCAAGACATAGGGCCGCCTTCCCCTAGCCGGCTGCCTTCTAGGCCGGCTTTCGGAAGGCGGTCCGACTTTAACCCTCATGAGAGGGCCGACTCCAAGACGCCGGCTGTGAGAAGGCCGACTCCTTCGAGCCGGCTCCCCGCAAAGCAGTCAAGACCGTACCCACAAAGTTTGCACCCACCTAACGGCGGTACGACGGGGCATGGCTACAGAAGAGCCTGCCACCCTCGAATCCCGAGGCACGCCTGGCACAGTGCGCCGTACGGGGTAGGCATGACCCGTCCGGCGCGGCACTGTTGCCATGTTGACCCTGGCCTCACCCACGACAGGCCGCCAGCGCGGCCCACAGGCGGTGGGCCCCTTTGCGCAGAGAGACGGCCGAAGGCGGCCACGCTTCCAACCAGCCGGCCCCAGACGGAGCAGGCTCCCGGCAGCCGGCTCGCCGCCTCCCTCGAAGGAGACATCCCATTAAGGAGACACGACGCGGTAAGGCTACAGCGATCGTCCGACAGGCAGCGACACTGTAGCCGCGGTTACCACGATGAAGCTCACGTCGACAAGATGAAGCCACAGTGACCAGCCGCTGACCAGGCCCGGGGCATTGGGGCCCGCTTGCTGACCAAGGAGTTGGCAGCCGGCGGGACCCACCAGTCGGCGGGCCCCAGCAGCCGGCGCAGGAGCCGGCGGGCACAGTCACAGACGGCCGGGCCCCGCGCCCAGCCGGATTACCATTGTACCCCCGGGGGGTAGGCCTATATAAACCCCCCGGAGCACCCATGCAAAGGGTTGGACCCCCTGCTAGTTCTAGACACCATACAAGGGGAAGAAGCAGGCTAGCTGTGCCCTTTCTTCCTCCTCCCCCCCAAAAGCAGCTCAAGGAGCGTTGTGTAGCTACTTGATTCATCGAGTGAGCATGCGGAGTCCCCGCAGAGCAGCAGTAGGGGTGTTATCTCCTTGGAGAGCCCCGAAGCTGGGTAAGATCCGCCGGCGTGCATGTCTTCGCCTCATCCCGCTTCCGGGCACCGGCGACGTCTTACTGGTTCCCACAAAGATAAGCCACCCGTTGGCATATGTCGCACCTACCACCCGACATTTGGCGCCCACCGTGGGGCCAGGCACACCGTCGTCCGGAGACCTGTTCTGGACGGGAACCCTCTTCCTCCCCGGCGAGCGTAGCCAGCCCGGCACGCCCGATGGCGCTTGCCACGACGCGCTGCAAGGCGTCACCAGCATCTGCGCGGCAAGCGGCCTCGCCGATCTCCCCGACAAGACCTTCATCCCCGACGAGCTCGCCTCCAATGCGGGCACCGACCGCCTCGCCAACCTTCTCGGCCGGCTCCATGTCTCCAGCGAGCCCGCTGCGGACCTGGAGTCGGTTGGTTCCACCGACCCGATGCCTGTCGACTCCGACACGGCCTCCTACGACGCCTTCCCCACCAACGTCGCGATCTACAATGACCCGCTTCCTCGAGCCGACGGCCACGATGCTGTCGCCGCCGAAGTGATGGTTGTCGGCCACGGCTGCCCGGCCGACGAGAGCGCCCGCGACGCCTCGCGCGCGGCGGCCCACGACTTGTCCGCTCCTCTCCCGGCCGACGCTGACGACGAAGCCCTGGAAGCACGCCGCCTCGCCCTCCTCGCGGAGGGCCGGAGGCTGGCCTCCATAAGACGCCTCACTGAGGCCTACCGGCGCGAGGCTGACCGCGCCGCCTTTGGCACACCGGCCCCGGGCGGGCCAAGCCGGGCCGGCCTTGTCAAGCAACGCGGCGCCGTCATCGCCGACACACTGGGAGTCGACCGCCTGGTCTATGCCACTCCGCTCGAGAACTTGCGTGCCGCCCAGGTGGCCGTAGACGAGCTAGACGGCCTGGAGGCCGAAGACCTTCCCCACATGACCCGGCGCATCCAGCAGTTGATTGACGCCGCCACGCAGCGGCATGAAGCCGACGCTCGCGCGGAAAGCCTTCCCCCGCGCCGAGAGCACGGCGCGACGTCCCGGACGCCGACTACGAGCGATACCCGCGCGCGACGCGAGAAGGGGCCGGCTACCAGCCGCAGCCGGACCCGGATCTCCATCGAGCGGGACGCGGACGGTCATCCCCGAGCCATGGAGTGGCGGGGCGACCCGCCTCCGCCTCCGCCCCGTGGAGAGAGATATCCCACCTCACCGCCAGTGGCGCACCCGACTCTCAGCGGCCGGCTGGGCCGCCGCGAAGGAATCAGCGAGAACGACGCCCGTCATCGGATCGACCGCCTGGCGCGATCCCTGGCATTGGAAGAAGAAGACGATGTCGGCCCACCTTGCTTTGGCCCCCGCATCCGCGACGAGCCCTGTCCCAAAGGGTTCTCGCTCCCAAGAGACACTCCCAAGTACAACGGCTCCGTGAAACCGGAAGATTGGTTGATCGACTACTCCACCGCAGTTAGCATCGCCAATGGCAATCGGCGCGTCGCCGTGAAATACGTGCCCCTCATGCTGCAGGGCACGACACGGACCTGGCTCAACAGCCTCAAGCCGCGTAGCGTCAACAGCTGGCTAGACTTCACAGAAGCCTTCATCCGCAACTTCACCAGCACCTACAAGCGGGCTCCCAAGCCCAGGCAGCTTTCCTTGTGCGTGCAAGGCCCCGCCGAGTCCACTCGCGATTACCTCACACGTTGTGCCGAGCTCCGCAACTCCTGTAAAGGGGTGCACGAGGTACAAGCCATAGAGTACTTCACAGCCGGATGCCGAGAAGGCACCCTCCTCAAGCACAAGCTCCTCTGCGACGAGCCGGCTACTCTCGACGAGCTTCTGGACATAGCGGACAAGTACGCTACCGCCGACTCCTCGATGAAGACCGAGCTTCGGGTAGACGCGTCCGGAAAGGTGCTCAACCCGGCACCCAAGACGCCGGCTGGAGAACCCGACCGACACCCCAACTCGAACGACAACAAGCGCAAGGGCCCCGCGCCACCTCCCGCTAGCCGGCAGGTGGCCACGGTCGAAGATGCGCCGCCTGAAGAACGACCGGCGCCCAAGAAGCCCAAGGGCGGCAGGCCGGCTTGGCAGCCCGCCTTCTCCTATGAGCAAACCCTCGACGCCCCTTGCAAGTTCCACAGCGGCGCGAAGCCGTCCAACCACACGACCCGGAAGTGCAACTGGCTCACCCGAATCTCTAAAGGCGAGGGGCTCTTACCACCTCCGCCTACCGGCCCGCCGCCTCCGCCTCCGCCGCCTCCGGCCGCTCGGCCCACAGTCGGAGCCGTGCGTGACGAGTTTCCTGATGAGCAAGCAACCTACGTCGTCTTCACCAGCCAGCCCGAAGACCGGCGCAGCCGACGCCGAGAGCACCAGGAAGTCAGCGTGGTCGCTGCCAACCCCGCTGGACACATGCATTGGTCAGAAAAGCCCATCAGCTGGAGCCGGGCCGACCACCCGGAGGTGATGCCGTCTCCCGGCTCTTATGCTTTGGTCCTGGAAGCCACCCTTGCAACGGACAGACGCGCCGCCCGCTTCTCTCGTGTGTTGATAGACGGCGGGAGCAGCATCAACATCTTGTACCGTGACACCCTGGAGAAGTTGAACGTCAAGACAAAACAGCTCGCGCCCACTCGGACAGTGTTCCACGGCATCGTACCCGGCCTGTCCTGTGCCCCCATTGGCAAAATCAAGATTGATGTACTTTTTGGGGACAAGGAGCATTTCCGCCGGGAAGCGATCTGGTTTGAAGTGGTGGACCTGGAGAGCCCTTACCATGCATTGCTGGGCCGACCTGCCTTGGCCAAATTCATGGCGGTTCCCCACTATGCATACCTCAAGATGAAGATACCAAGCACCAAAGGCGTCATCACCATAGCCGGCGACTACAAGAAGTCCTCCGAGTGCGCCGCGGCCAGCAGCCGGCTGGCCGAGTCCCTTGTGATCGCCGAAGAGAAGAAGATGCTGGACCGAGTCGTGGCCATAGCCGGCAAGCAGTCGGCCGTGTCCCCCGACCCCAAGGAGCATGATACTCAAGGGTCTTTTCAGCCGGCCAAGGAGACGAAGAAGATACCTCTTGACCCCGAGCGTCTAGAGAGGTTTGCCGTCATCGGGGCAAACCTGAACAGCAAATAGGAAGGCGAGCTCGCCGATTTCCTCTGTGAGAATCGGGACATCTTTGCGTGGTCCCCCAAGGACATGCCGGGTGTTCCGAGGAAATTCGCCGAGCACAAACTACATGTTCGAGAAGACGCAAAGCCAGTCAGACAACCCCTTCGCCGGCTGTCGGAGGAGAAACGCAGGATTGTAGGGGAGGAGATAGCCCGGCTCTTGGCGGCCGGCTTTATCATGGAAGTTTTCTTTCCAGAGTGGCTCGCCAACCCGGTCCTTGTGCTGAAGAAGAATAACAAGTGGCGCATGTGTATAGACTACACAAGTCTCAACAAGGCCTGCCCCAAAGATCCTTTTGCCCTGCCAAGGATATACCAAGTGATAGACTCCACAGCCGGATGCGAGCTGTTGAGTTTTTTGGATGCTTACTCCGGATATCACCAGATAAAGCTAGACCCGGATGACCGCCTGAAGACCGCCTTCATCACGCCGTTCGGAGCCTTCTGCAACCTGACTATGACATTCGGCTTGAGAAATGCCGGTGCCACCTTTCAGCGTTGCATGCAGAAGTGCCTCCTCAAGCAACTCGGCAGAAACGCTCACATATATGTGGACGACATCGTGGTGAAGACGGAGAAGCGTGTCACCTTGCTGGAAGACCTCAAGGAAACATTTGAGAACCTGCGCCGGTTCCAAATCAAGCTCAACCCTGAGAAATGCGTGTTCGGAGTGCCAGCCGGCCAGCTCCTAGGCTTCCTGGTCTCCGAACGCGGCATCGAATGCAACCCGGCGAAGATCAAGGCCATCGAGAGAATGACGATCCCTACCAAGCTTCGAGACATTCAGAAATTCACCGGGTGCTTGGCCTCCTTGAACCGCTTCATGGGCCGGCTCGGAGAGAAAGCTCTCCCCCTCTACCGCCTCATGAAGAAGAGCACTCACTTCGAGTGGAACGACCAGGCCGACCAAGCTTTCCACGAGTTAAAGAAGATGCTGGCCGCGCCGCCTGTCCTCGCGGCGCCGACCGAGAAAGAGCCCATGCTCCTTTACATCGCTGCAACCAGCCGGGTGGTCAGCACCGTCATCGTAGTCCAGCGCCCGGAAGAAGGCCGAGCCCAGCCGGTCCAGAGGCCGGTGTATTATTTGAGCGAGGTGCTGTCCGCCTCAAAGCAGAACTACCCGCACTACCAAAAGATGTGTTACGGCGTGTACTTCACCGCCAAGAAGCTGAAGCCCTACTTTCAAGAGCATCCCATCACGGTCGTATGCACTGCCCCGCTAGCCGAGATCATAGGCAGCCGGGATGCATCCGGCCGGGTGGCGAAATGGGCCATCGAGTTGGCCCCATACACGATCTTCTACCAGCCCCGCACTGCCATCAAGTCCCAAGCACTGGCCGACTTCCTCGTCGACTGGGCCGAGACCCAGTACCTGCCGCCGGCTCCCGACTCCACCCATTGGCGCATGCACTTCGACGGGTCCAAGATGCGCACCGGCTTGGGAGCCGGCATCGTCCTTACCTCTCCCAAGGGCGACAAGCTCAGATACACGCTACAAATCCACTTTGCCGCCTCCAACAATGTGGCCGAGTACGAGGCGCTCATACACGGGCTCCGGCTTGCCAAAGAGCTTGGCATTCGCCGAATACTATGTTATGGCGACTCGGACCTGGTAGTCCAGCAGTCATCCGGTGACTGGGACGCCAAGGACGCGAACATGGCGAGCTACCGTTTCCTGGTCCAACAACTTAGCGGATACTTTGAAGGATGCGAGTTCCTCCACGTACCTCGAGCTGACAACGAGCCAGCCGACGCCCTGGCTCGAATAGGCTCCACCCGGCAAACAATTCCAACCGGCGTCGCTCTACAACGCCTCCTCAAGCCGTCCATCAAGCCGTCTCCAGAATCCGATTCCATCTTCGTGCCGCCTGACCTCGATTCGGCCAGGTCCGGCTCGAAGAATCAAGTAGCCGACCCCAAGACCCCCGTAGCCGGCTCGGGGACTGCGGTAGCCGGCCCGGGGACTGCACCAGCACTACAGCCGGCGGCTGACCCCAGCACCTCACCGCCCAGCCCGCCCACCCTGGTGGCAGTAGCCACTTTGGCAGTAGAAGAAGTCGCGGCCCCGTCATGGGCTCAGTCCATCCTCAACTTCCTAGTAAACCAAGACCTGCCGGCTGACGAAACAGAAGCAAGACAAGTCCAGCGCCGAGCCGGAGCATACACAATCGTCAACAGAGAACTACTCAAGCGCAGCGTCACCGGAGTCCTCCAGCGATGCGTCGAGCAAGAGAAGGGCATTGCAATCCTCGCAGACATTCACCAAGGAGAGTGCGGCCACCATGCGGCCTCAAGATCACTTGTCGCCAAAGCCTTCCGCCATGGTTTCTTCTGGCCGACTGCTTTGGACGACGCCAAAGAATTAGTCAAGCATTGCAAGGGATGCCAGCTCTTCAGCTCCAAGCAACACATGCCGGCTTCGGCACTCAAGACCATTCCCCTCACTTGGCCCTTTGCCGTTTGGGGACTGGACATGGTGGGCCCATTCAAGACGGCGCGTGGCGGCATGACGCATCTGCTCGTCGCCGTGGACAAATTCACCAAGTGGGTTGAGGCGAAGCCGATCAAGAAGCTGAATGGGCCGACTGCCGTGACGTTCATCGCGGACATAACAACTCGGTACGGCGTGCCGCACAGCGTCATCACCGACAATGGCACGAATTTCGCCAAAGGAGCCTTGGCACGTTTTTGTGCAGCCCAAGGTATCCGGCTGGACTTAGCATCCGTCGCCCACCCGCAGTCAAACGGCCAGGTCGAGCGAGCCAACGGCCTCATCCTCTCCGGCATCAAGCCCCGACTGGTTGTACCTCTGGAGCGCTCAGCCGACTGTTGGCTCGATGAGCTGCCGGCTGTCCTCTGGAGTCTGCGCACTACACCAAACAAGTCAACCGGCTTCACCCCTTTCTTCCTTGTGTATGGTGCCGAGGCGGTCATCCCAACTGACATCGAGTTCAACTCGCCTCGAGTAACCATGTACACGGAAGCGGAGGCCAAGGAAGCACGAGAAGACAGCGTCGACCTGCTGGAAGAAAGCCGGCTGTTAGCTCTCAGCCGGTCTGCGATTTACCAGCAGGGTTTGCGCCGCTACCACAGCCGGAAGGTCAGGCCAAGATCTTTCCAAGAGGGCGACCTTGTGCTCCGGCTGATTCAGCGAACAGCCGGCCAGCACAAGCTCTCAGCCCCTCGGGAAGGCCCTTTCGTCATCAGCAGAGCTCTAGGCAACGACTCCTACTACCTGATCGACGCACAGAAGCCGAAGGCACGCAAGAGAGACGACTCCGGCAAGGAGTCGGAACGGCTATGGAACGCCAACCTCCTTCGAAGATTTTACAGTTGAAAGGCAGTATGTATCACGCTAACCTTTGTATTAAGTACAAGACAATAGGCTCCCCGAGGAGGGCTCGGGGACTGCCATCCCTTATTTATGAATGAAAAATATCATGCTTGTCGTATCATTAACTTATTCCGTCCGGCACCAAGTCCGACTAGTCGGCTCGGGGACTGGCCGACTGAAGTTATATTAGAAGTCCTACCCGCAGTCAGACAAGTAGTGTGCCGGCTCTCAAGCCTTCCCTTGCCAAAAGTCGCAGTTCGAAGAACCGGCTGTCCGGCTGGCAAGGGTTAAAGGTAGGAACGACTGCCCACACGAAAAACGGCTAGGGACTAACGGACTAATATAGCAAAGCCGGTATTTCCCATACCGCCGACCGACTACCAGAGTAGCCGGCCGGCCGGTTTCCATTCACTTTACTTTAAATCCAAGAAAGCTCAAGTACTTGCCTCCCCAAAGAGGGAAGGTGGCAAAGGAAAAAGCCTAAGGATAAACAAGCATACGCGAATGGAAACCGAACATGCACATGATAATATTTACACAAAAAAGACCTCCTAGAGGCCAGCATTCAACATAGTTTGGATACACCCCCAGTGGGTGGAACTGCGAAACTTAACAAAAGATTGTTCAAAGACAACAAAGCAGGAAAGATAAAGACGACAGGTCAAGCTGGCGGAGCGGCCGACTGGTTGGCGGAGACGGTCGCGCTGCTGAAGGAGCGGCCGGCTGACGAACTTCGGCTTGGTCGCCGCCTCCCGCAGAGGGCGCGCTTCCACGCGCCTCGTTGCTGGAGGCACGGTCGGCCTGAGGTCGGCTGGTTGCTCCACCAGCCGGCTCGACGTCTCCGCCACCGTCGTCTTCGTCTTCTTCGCCCTCGTCGCTGGAGGCGATCTCCTCTGCCGAGTCCTCGCCCACCGCCGGGTTCAGCCCGAACCACTCCTCCGGCTGCGTGACACCGTCATCATCGATTTCGGGTGCGAAAACGCTGATGTCGGTGCACTCGGCGATCGTTGAAGCCCGCTGGGCGATAGCCGGCCTCACCGCTTCCAGCTCCGCATCGGCCTCCATCCGCCAAGTGCGCAGCTGGTCCAGGCTCAGCCTTGGGTACCAAGCCCGGACGAATTCCAATGCCCGCCCGGCTCCGAGGCGGGCCGCTGACGCTTTCCAAGCTTTGAAGCGACCAACTGCGACTTCCAGCCAGTCGGCAGTTCGGCTCGGAGTGCGGGGGATCGTCTTGCCAGGCCAGAGGGCGGCCAGCACTTGCGCCCCGGCACGTTGGAGCCGGCGAAGCATCCGATGAGCTGGCTGCAACCGTGCCTGGACAGCCAGAAGCTGCTCCTCAAGGGTCCGGTTTGCATCCGGCGCGATGTCGGCCCCCGCTTGCCGGCGCGCCTCGCGATGGGCCTCAATGCTGTGGGCGGCGAAGGCGGAGTAGCCCGGGAAGTAATCTGCAAGAAACAACAAGCAACAACTCAAGATAAGTCAAAAGACCCAGGCAGCAACGGGCAGGAGAAGGGCCGAGGAAGGCAACTTACCGTCGATCAAGTCCTCGATCCGGCCGAAGCCTTCGTCCAGGGCTCGCCAGGTCTCAGACCAGCTCGCCGCCTCCATCTCATACTCCGCCAGCAAGGTGGCTTCACTTTCCCGCGCCGCCTGCAGGGCCGCTTTGTGGCTTTCCTCTTGGTCGGCCAGCTTCTTGGCCAGGCGATCCCGTTCCTGGGCCAAGGCAGTGCACTCGGCCTCTTTGGCGTAAAGGGCGGCCTTCGCTTCGCCAAGCTCCTTCCTCAAGTCGGCGTTGGCCCCTGAAGACAAAGAAAGAAGAAAGATCAATAAGAAAAGAGTCGTCAAGAAAGATTCGACCCGACTGCGCAGCAGTCGGCCCGAATCTCGGGGACTACACCCAGTGGGTGCGCTGACGCGCCCCCACAGGAGATAAACGAAGCCAAGTACTTACTTCGGCTGTCGGCCAGGTCGTCGGTCCGCCGGCTCAACTCTCGAGCCTGGGAGTCGAAGGCGGCAGCACGAAGGTTGTGGTATTCCTGAAAGTTTAGGAAGAAAGCAAAGTAAGGTGGCCGTCGAGAAAGATCCGACCCGACTGCGCTGCAGTCGGCCCGAATCTCGGGGACTACACCCAGTGGGTGCGCTGACGCGCCCCCACGGAAGAAATCAAGAAAGCAAAGCAGCTAAAAGCGAAGGACTCACCCGGATAGTGGTTCGCGTTGACAAGAACTCTTGGTTGAGCTGTTGCAGCAGGGCGGCATGAGCTTGTAGCCGGCTCCGGACCCCTTGAGCCGCCGCATCCAGCTCGCTGGTCCCCCCGCTGGGAGTCCACTCGGACACGGCGGTGCTGGCCGCCTCCAGATCTCCAGCCGGCTGGCCTGCGCCCGCGGCTCGGCGCAACTCCGGCGGAGCAGCGCCTCCTCCAGCACGCCGGCCCGTCGCCAGCTGCACCTTGAGGCCGGCCCTGCTCTCTGGCTCACCTCCGGCCGGCTCCTCCGGCGCCGCTGACGATTGACCGCCTTGGCCCGCTCCGGTTGGCACCGCAGGTGGCGCTCTCCCGACCAAGGCCACGGGCTCCTCCTCCCTCTCCAACAGCGGCGGGTCTTGGATGATCTCCTCCGCCAAGGGCAACGGGGTGTCGGGGGCCACGGCTCGGAGAGGAACGGCGAGCAGCGGAGGCTGGCTGCGCGAGCTTTCCGCCTCCGTCTCTGCGGGAGCCGCCTCCCTCTGGGCCTTGGCTACCGCTTCAGCCTGCCCCTTTGCCGCCTGGACGGCCGCCTTCTCCGCCGCCTCGCGCTCTTCCCGCGCTTCGCGGGCGTTCCGCTCTGTGGCCTCCCTAAGATCGGCGTGGGGGTCCACGCGGCGGGAGCTCGAAGACCCTCCAGCCGGCCCCACGACGGAGCCGCCCGGGCCCCGCTCAAGAGAAAGCGGCGCCCTGTCCAGCCAGCGAAGAAAAGTTAAGAAGACATTCGAAGAAAAGAGAACAACGACGAGACTGCGGCAAAGCAATTAAAGACTTACGCCGAGACCGCCTGGGGCTGTTTCACAGCCTTGCGGAAGCGGGCCGCCTTCGCGGCCGCCTCTTCTCGCTTCGTCGCCGCGGCGGAAGGTTTGGACTTCTTCGGCCGACTGCCGAAGAGGCCTAAAGCGGCCCGACGCTTCTGCGCGCCGCCAGCAGCCGGCGCGACGGACGAGCCCGCGCCCTGTTGGTCGGCCGCCGGCTGGCGACGCGGAGCGACTTCGGCTTCAAAGTCGTCCGGCCAGTCCTCGAAGCTCGCGGTGAACTTTGAGCCTCCGGGCTCGGCACTGTCCCCCACGACGGTGTCTTCCATGGCAGCCGCCCCCAAGTCCGGGTCGTCAACATCATCCACCGTGTGGTCAGGGGCGTACTGGCGTTCGATCCCTGCCGCCCCGGCCGGCGGCGCAAGAAGAGGGTTCTGCACAGAGAACCGGCTGGTCAGAAGCCGGCCGTCATGAAGCCGGCTGACGACGGAAAAGAAGAAAAAGAGAGAAACTTACCACGGGTGGAGGATTTGCGCGAGAATACGGCGCCTTGCCGTACTGCCAGTCCCCGCTGAGCTTGCAATTGGCAATGTAGTTGACCATAAGCGCCACCTCCGCGTGGGGCATCTCCCATGTGCTCAGCCGGCTTGGGTCGAAGCGGCCGCTCATCTGACACATCATATGGGGCCGGCTCTGGAGAGGAAGGACCCGGCGCTCCATGAAGGCGGCCACCAAGTCGGCCCCGCGCAAGCCTTCCGACTGAATCAGCACCTGAAGCCGGGAGATGGCGGCGTTCCCGGCCGGAGACAACGACCGGGATCGGAAGCTCCACGAGGGCTGCCTCCCAGCCGGCGGGCCGGCTACGTAAGCCGGCAGGTTGATGTAGTCTTCTTGCTCGGCGACGTTCTTCACATAGAAATAAGATCTCTGCCAGACCTTTACCGACTGGATCAGGGGGATGGGCAGGAACGGATTGTTCTCGCTCGCCCTCCTCATGGCGATGAAGGCTCCGCAGGGGGCAGGCACGCCGGCGACGACTGTGCCGAGCTTGCTCTGGAAAAACTCTCCCCAGAGCTCCAGCGTGGGGAGCAGCCCTAAGAAGCCTTCGCAGAGGGAGACGAAGGCCGACAGCAGCATCACCGCATTGGGCGTGAGGTGATGCGGCTGGAGGTTGTAGAAGTCAAGGAAGGAACGCAGAAACCCGCTCGCCGGGAGGCCGAAGCCGCGCAGGCAGTGCGAGCGGAAGATGACCCGCTCGCCCTCCTCCGGCGCTGGCGAGATCTCCCTCTCGGGCGCCAGGCGGACCTGAACGCGGTCGGCGCCGGGCAGGCGCCGGGTCTGGCGAAGGAACTCCACGTGATCCTCATGGACGTTAGAGCCGTCCCAGGAGCTTGACAATGCCATGGGAGCGAGGTGGCGTGGAGACGCGACGGCGCTGAGACGGGAGGCTGCGGCTGCAGTGAGAGGAAGAAGACGAGAGTTAGGAGGGACGGAGTGGGAGGGAGCGCGCGAACCTCTGTCGCTCCCCCTCCTCCCCCTACTTATAGGCTCACGTGGCGGAGCCGAGGAGGCGTGGCGTGGGGAAGCGTGGGGGTCGATCGTGCCCACTTCCCACGCCCCGCGATTGCCGACCCTTAATGGCGAGACGAAAACTGCCTTGAGAAGGCGAGCGGCCCTGTGGGCCACGGGAGATCCGCGCCCGGACCGAGGCTCGCGAGTGGCGGGCCCGGGCCTGTGGCGGCGTCCCATCGCGCGCGCGCTCGCAGGATCCTGCCGCCACGTGGCCGCGAGAGGGCCCGTGGTCAGCATGCAGGCCCCCTCTCCTCCCGCCTACGCGGGGTTATCTGAAGTGGGCGTACGCCCACGAAGGCGGCTCTTCAGGATAGGAAGCTGACCAATCTTCTCGTCCCCTTGTTCACCTCGGAGCTCAATCAGCTTCGGGGACTACTGTCGGAGTAAATAGCCATGGGTAGCCTAGCCGGCTTCCCCTGTCACTTCTGCAAAAACTACGAGCCAGCCCGGTTCTTGAGCATCCAAGACATAGGGCCGCCTTCCCCTAGCCGGCTGCCTTCTAGGCCGGCTTTCGGAAGGCGGTCCGACTTTAACCCTCATGAGAGGGCCGACTCCAAGACGACGGCTGTGAGAAGGCCGACTCCTTCGAGCCGGCTCCCCGAAAAGTAGTCAAGACCGTACCCACAAAGTTTGCACCCACCTAACGGCGGTACGACGGGGCGTGGCTACAGAAGAGCCTGCCACCCTCGAATCCCGGGGCACGCCTGGCACAGTGCGCCGTACGGGGTAGGCATGACCCGTCCGGCGCGGCACTGTTGCCATGTTGACCCTGGCCTCACCCACGACGGGCCGCCAACGCGGCCCACAGGCGGTGGGCCCCTTTGCACAGAGAGACTGCCGAAGGCGGCCACGCTTCCAACCAGCCGGCCCCAGACGGAGCAGGCTCCCGGCAGCCGGCTCGCCGCCTCCCTCGAAGGAGACATCCCATTAAGGAGACACGACGCGGTAAGGCTACAGCGATCGTCCGACAGGCAGCGGCACTGTAGCCGCGCTTACCACGATGAAGCTCACGTCGACAAGATGAAGCCACAGTGACCAGCCGCTGACCAGGCCCGGGGCATTGGGGACCGCTTGCTGACCAAGGAGTTGGCAGCCGGCGGGACCCACCAGTCGGCGGGCCCCAGCAGCCGGTGCAGGAGCCGGCGGGCACAGTCACAGACGGCCGGGCCCCGCGCCCAGCCGGATTACCATTGTACCCCCGGGGGGTAGGCCTATATAAACCCCCCGGAGCACCCATGCAAAGGGTTGGACCCCCTGCTAGTTCTAGACACCATACAAGGGGAAGAAGCAGGCTAGCTGTGCCCTTTCTTCCTCCTCCCCCCCAAAAGCAGCTCAAGGAGCGTTGTGTAGCTACTTGATTCATCGAGTGAGCATGCGGAGTCCCCGCAGAGCAGCAGTAGGGGTGTTATCTCCTCGGAGAGCCCCGAAGCTGGGTAAGATCCGCCAGCGTGCATGTCTTCGCCTCATCCCGCTTCCGGGCACCGGCGACGTCTTACTGGTTCCCACAAAGATAAGCCACCCGTTGGCATATGTCGCACCTACCACCCGACAGTCGAGCACCAATAGTGTGTATCAGTCTTCCTTTTCAAATGGCATGAATACCTATGGTACAAAAGTTTTATTGTTAGAGGAGAGTTTAGAATATAGTATTCTATTTGAAATGCTTATTTTTATTTTGTTGTATGGAAAACGCTATTACCATTTTTGCTGTTTTGAGCTTCTCTGATTGACATTTCTTAAGGAACAAAGGAACCAAGACATCCTTTTCTCGTGTGAAATCAACTCTGAAGTCCTTCATAGATTTTCTTTTATCCTTTAAACCCAGAATATGCTGCAGGCAACAAATAAAAAACGATAAAAACGAGTTAGAAAAAATAGATTGGTACCAAGAGATTAAACAATAGTTCAAAAAAGATGAGTTTATATGATCACTGTGATTTTTTTTTGAAATTTACCTCCGCAAAGCTTGGGCCTAATAATAGTCTATGTCTTTTATTTATAGTTTGGTTGCTGCTTTCCCATGCTTCTGCTAACTCATCGAGCACCTTCTTTTCCATTCCTTGAAGTTTTTTCTTGTTTGCAGGCCCAAATATTTCCTTTAGCTTTGATCCAGTAAAAGTTGTCTATGGTTGATCTCTCGAGAATACTACTTTTCTGCTTACATTCAGGGCAGTAGAAGAAATTTTTGTTGAGAAAGTCATTAACCAAGTACTTCCTTTTGATAAACAGGAATTTAAGGAACCAAGTTACCTTTTGAATTCATCCTGCCATGTGTCACTCATGACTATGTTGTAGAGCTCGTTTGCCTTATCCACGTGTAGAAACGAATGCCGGTGTTGCGGGTATTTCTTGCTGCTCTCTGACTGATGCTGGGTTTTTTTTGGTCTCGCTCTGTCAAAGCAGATAAAAAATTATGGCTGTTGTTTCTAAAAGAAATATTTGAAGCTCTAGTAATGTTGACTGATGGTAAAAATGAAAATAGTTATATTACCTTTCATGGGTGAAAAAAGGTTTGTAGTCTCTGGTTTGTAATCTTTGAGTTTTCCAGGAAGTTGATGGTCCTTTATTTGGTTGGTTTTACCGAATATGAGTGTGTATACGTACTCCAGTTTCCATTCGGCATCGACCTTGCTGGGCTGCAGGCATGTGAAAATGTATGATTTATAGTTACGTGTTGTTCACAATTGTTAATAAACTAATTACGGTAATAAAGAAATCAAGTTATTTGACGTGTATGTAGTGGTAACTTACATGAAAATCCTCTCTGTCCTTGACCAGTTCTTTCCCATTATAGTATTTCGCAAATTGGGCCGTGAAGTGACCGCATTGTGTTCCTTCTTGCTTTGGTGTGCAGACCCTGTGAGGCCTTTCTGCTATCCTTTCCCAGTCTGGTTCGTTCTTGTGTTTTAGTCCGTGGTGCTTGTTCATCAGCACGGACATCCTTCTCATCTGTTATTGCATTATGGTTTTGTTGTTTGGGTGCGGCATTGAGGAAAGTAAGAGTATCATACTATCATGAGGAAAAGAGGAAATCAATGTACAAAAAGTACGTACCAGTTCTTCTCGATGCACGTGGTGTTGACTCCAAAACAAATCAGCGTAGTTTACGTAGTTCAGTGAGTCAAGGATGTCGATGCTATCTCTGAACTTGTTCACTACATCGAGAGTGTAGTGGTTGTTTGTGTGGTGAGGTATCATGATCTACGTTGAGAGCGGAGATCATTGTTGATGTAAAAATTGAATTTCATTTTATCGTTGAAAGCTCAAAGAGAATAGGTCATGTGCTAAGTAATCATACTGAACTTACCATCTTCGAATGGAGGATGTCTTTTCCTCCCACAAGGAGTTCAAATCATTTTAGTGCTTCGTCCTCGTTGAATTCTGATAGCTCTCGATTATCATAATTGAGACAGAGCACCAGCTTCAAGAAAGAGAGTGTGTGGTTTTAGTTAAATATTCTATCGTAGTAATGGCGGTGGTGTTTTTGTGGGTGAGGTATGCATACATTTGCGAAACCTGCAGGGAGTACAATTGTGTCGTCTGGGTTGAATTGTTCTTGTTCTGTCCATTCCCCCAGTAATGCGTTTAGCATGGAGCCCTCCATCTGTGTTTCTCCTTTTCCTGCTTGTTCCATGAAGGATTTTGCTGAAATGTAGTCTTCTCGGTTTGAGCTTTTATATTTATATAGCACTTGTCTGCAAGGAGGGTTTGGAAGTAGGTGAGTGAATTGTTAGTTGGATGTTAGAGAATCTGTAGCTCTCTGTAATTGTTTCCATGGAACTAGGAGAATCTGCTTACCCTGCGCATTCTCTCTGTCCTTGTCGGGTCATCAGATATCTATAGAGTTGTATGGCCTTTTCTCTGTAAATGAAATCTCCTGGAACAAGTGATGCAACCTTGACTTTCCCAGGTTCCTTGTTTGGTCGTTTGAATGGCCTCTTAATTGAGATTATGTTTGCCGAGCTGATCTCTGATGATTGAATCATTGAGGGTTTTGGGGATCTTGTCTGTACTCTTGGAAGATGCCTTGCCTTTTTCTTGTCGTGACCTAACTGCGCCTGCTCGTTAGGCTGCCTAGGTGTTGGTGATTCCTTTTGTGTGCTGTTGTTTTTGATGCTCGGTTCTACTGAGATTGCAACATCGCGTTTCCTCTGTTCAAGTATCTTTTCTGTTAAATCCTTCTCTTTCTGCTTCTTTTCTTCTTGTGCATGTTTCACCTCAGGTGATGTTCCTGGTTTGCGATCTTCGTCAACAGTGTTCTTGTTCTGTTTTGGAAGCTCTTGTTGGCGAGTTGGTTCGCTCTTTGTCCTGTGATCACCTTCTAAAGGAGAGCCTGTTATGTGTTCTGTCTTTTTATCTGGGGATGGTCTTCCTGGTTCTATCGGTGGATCTTTCCGTTCGTCTTCCTTTTGTAAATCAGTGTCTGGCTGCGCGTGTTGTTCCCTCTGTAAACCAGCATCTGTCTGGGCTTGTTCTTCCATGAGTGCTTCTTCAGACGCTTTGGTGGTATCCTTGCTGCTCACATGATATCTTGTTTCTCCTCATCGCTGCTTGTGTCATTAATGTCAATAACTTGTATCTCTTGAGCGCTCGCCCCAATGTGCTCGGGAGTTGGAGGAATCTCTTCTTGAATTATGTCACAGTGTATTCGTTGCATTTCACTGTCTTCCATATCGACCTTAGAGTTTAGCATATCTATTAAAATAAAAAATAAAAAATTATTGGTGTGTCTCTGAAAATTATATAAGTAGAATTTTACTTTGTTGTCTTGAGAAAGAGAAACCTTTGGTGTAGTTGATTAATGACAGTGCGGCCGTATCTCTGTATTGGCTGATTATTTGATAGAGAATTTTCTTCCTCAACCCCGGGACTTGTTCTTCTGTTAGGTACACTGTTTCTCCACCGTCGGTGTAGTGCTTTGCGTTCATGAACATATAGAACACACAGTCGAGTCTGCAGGTAGAAGGATGATTGGTTATTGTCGTTGTCCAAAGATGGTTGGGCAGTTTAGGTGAAGTTGTCCTAACGTCCTATGTTTTTTATGGATTGAATTAATAGTTTAATTGTTACAGTGAGTAAGGAAAAGGAGAAAGGTTTGTAGTGCTTACGTTCCTCCCTGAAGTGGCACCTGCATTTTGACCTTTTCGAAATGGTCAATACTACTTGGAGACAGCTGGAGCAATTTGCTTACTTGCTTCCATATCCTCTTTACTCTATTTGTTACTGTGTTGAAGTAATCCATTGTTCCTTCATGTTCAACTGCTAAAGAGTCAAGGAGTTTGAAGCGCTCTTTTTTCATGTTTATTGTAACAACGAAGTAGTGGCCCACAGCTCCTTCTCGAACAGGCCTGCCTATGCAAACTGGTAGAAAGAACTGCAAAATGGAAAATAAATAAATAAGGGATCCTTCTTGAATTTAGTCATGATTTGTTGATCATTAGACGGAATTGTAGTGCCGAGATTGTATTTCTTATCTGTAACATGAGATGTGCTTACTATGTCGAAATCTTGTAGTTGCTCTCCTTGTTCCAGATCAAGGAATCTTTTAAGCCTTTTAGGCATTGTTTTGTCTCTGACGTGTGCTTCATCTTTATTTTTGAACTCCAATGGATCTTCGTGGTTGGCCATGCGTATTGATGCCTGCTTTTTTTGTCACATGTGCGTAAAAGAGATTTGTAAATTCAATTGTACAGAAAGGTTGATTGATCGATATAGTGATATTCATTTGTTGAAACTTGAGGTTTACTTACGGTGTTGTATGTTGATAGAATCTTTCTGTTTGTGCCCCTGAATTGCTTTTTCAACATCTGTAGCATGACTGCCATGGTTTCGCTGCGCACTGCGTTTCTAGACTTGAAGCTTTCGCCATGAGGCTCACCGTTACTATTGACGTCTCTGTATTTATAAAAATCTCGTGCCTGCAACATATATATATATATATATTTACAGGTATACATGTAAAATGTTTAAGGGAGAAAATCATTGGAGGAATATAATTTGTTGGTGGTAACATGAGATTACCCTTTGTCCTCATTCGCTGTCATGACGTTGTTGTACAGGCGTTCAATCCCTTCATCTTTTGTGCCTTCTTCGATGGCCAGGTTTTGTATGATCAATGGTTCCCATTCTATTTGAGTGCCGTCCTGGCTTACCGTCGTGTTTGTGGTGGCAACATATTTTACAGAACAATGTTTCTTGTTTGATGGTGCGGCCTTTTTCTTGTTGTTGTCTGACTCTCTCTGGAATGTTTGCTGCATGGTCTTCCAATGCACCATGGCCCTTTGCTTCTTTGCTTGTGTCTGCATGCGTGTCTTGTTGAGGTTTCTGCGTTGTCATGTAAAAGCGTGGTTAAAAAATAATTAAATATGCTCGTTATTTTCATTGTAGTTTAGTGTCCGTTCCCTAAGAAAAATACTCAAATGTTTAAGTGTGTCTTTGAACGTTTTTTGTAGCTTCACCTTTTCAGCCGTTTCCGCCGGTGCTGCCTCTTCGAGCTTTTCTTCTTTGAGTGGAGGTTTTTGGAGCTCCTCTGGATCTTTTTTGTTTTGTTCTTCTATGGTGTCGTCGTTTTTGTCTTGTGGCTGTTGAGACATAGAGGTAGGTAAATGAGATTGCATTTGTATCTTTGTTCACTCAAATATCTAATTTCCTTAAAAGCGGGTTATCTCACTTCACCTTTTCACTCTTTTGCGTCGACATTGGCATCCCTGTTATTTCTTTCTCGAACAACGAAGGTTTTCTGGCTTGGTCTATGGCGGTTACGCTGTCCGTTGTTGGAAGAACATCTTCTGATTGTTCCATTCCCTTGTGTTGTTGTGTTTGTTGGTCTTGAATATTGGTGCTCTCCTCTGTTTCTTGCATATGTCGGAATGCAAAAAAGTAATTAAAATGTGTCTGTGTTTCTTTCTGGTGGGTGCATTTTTTTATATGCTATAGAAAGAGGTTTTGTAGCTTGACCTCTACATTCAATCTCTCTTTTGCCGTTCCTGTCACTTCTTCTCTGTCTTCTGGAGTTTTTGTACATTGTCGAGCGGTAGCAGCACTTTCTATCGCTTCTTAAGGCACATCTTCTGCTTCATTTGTTTCTTTCTTCTGTTCAGTCAAAAAATGTAAATAAAGTTTGGACTTCATCTGTTGTAGGATCGAAAGTATGTCTAGAGGGGGGGTGATTAGACTACTTGACCAAATAAAAACTTAACCTTTTCCCAATTTTAGTTCTTGGCAGATTTTAGCTATTTTAGCTATCCCTAGGTGGTTTTGGTAATTCATAACAACATATAGCTCATTGAGCTAATGCTATTCCAAGATGACTATTTCAGGAAAGCTCAATGATTGGCATGGCATGGATGTGAAAGTGGAACCCTCAAAATGCTAAGGACAAAGGATTGGCTCAAGCTCAAAAGCTCAAGACTCTTCATTTTATATTGTAGTGATCCAAGATCACATTGAGTCTTTAGGAAAAGCCAATACTATCAAGGAGGGATGAGGTGTTGCTTAATGAGCCTCTTGCTTCATGTGCTTAGTGATATGCTCCAAAACCCTCAACTACTTTTCCATATCCACATATGACCTAAACCCTAAGCCAAACTCGGTCCTACCGATTCTTCCTATCCGGCGCCACCGAGTTTCACTTGTCATAAGCCACTGCCAAACCCTAGCAATTCGGTTCTACCGATAGGGATCTCGGTCTCACCGAGATGGGATTGCAAACTCTCTGTTTCCCTTTCGTAACTTTTCGGTCTCACCGAAAGAGCGAATCGGTCCCATCGAGATTGCAATGTAAACTCTTTGTTTCCCTTTTGTAACTTTTCGGTCTCACCGAAAGAGCAAATCGGTCCCACCGAGTTTACCTGACCAACTCTCTGGTTAGCTTATTACCAAACTCGGTCTCACCGAGTTTGTGTAATCGGTCTCATCGAGATTACATTATGCCCAAACCCTAACCATATCGGTCCTACCGAGTTGCATGTTAGTCCCACCGAAAATCTCTAACGGTCACTAGGTTTACCTTTTCGGTCCGACCGAGTTTGTTGATTCGGTCCCACCGAGATTGGAAAACTGTGTGTAATGGTTGAATTTTGTGTGGAGGCTATATATACCCCTCCACCTCCTCTTCATTCGTGGAGAGAGCCATCAGAACACATACACAATTCCAACTCATATGTTCTGAGAGAGAACCACCTACTCATGTGTTGAGACCAAGATATTCCATTCCTACCATATGAATCTTGATCTCTAGCCTTCCCCAAGTTGCTTTCCACTCAAATCTTCTTTCCACAAAATCCAAATCCTATGAAAGAGAGTTGAGTGTTGGGGAGACTATCATTTGAAGCACAAGAGCAAGGAGTTCATTACCTACACACCATTTGTTACTTCTTGGAGAGTGGTGTCTCCTAGATTGGCTAGGTGTCACTTGGGAGCCTCTGACAAGATTGTGGAGTTGAACCAAGGAGTTTGTAAGGGCAAGGAGATCGCCTACTTCGTGAAGATCTACTGCTAGTGAGGCAAGTCCTGTGTGGGCGATGGCCATGGTGGGATAGACAAGGTTGCTTCTTCGTGGACCCTTCGTGGGTGGAGCCCTCCGTGGACTCGCGCAACCATTACCCTTCGTGGGTGGAGCCCTCCATGGACTCGCGCAACCGTTACCCTTCGTGGGTTCAAGTCTCCATCAACGTGGATGTAGGATAGCACCACCTATCCGAACCACGGGAAAAACATCTGTGTCTCCAATTGCGTTTGAATTCTCCAAACCCTTCCCTTTACATTCTTGCAAGTTGCATGCTTTACTTTCCGCTGCCAATATACTCTTTGCATGCTTGCTTGAATTATGTGATGATTGCTTGACTTGTCCTAAAATAGCTAAAATCTGCCAAGAACTAAAATTGGGAAAAGGTTAAGTTTTTATTTGGTCAAGTAGTCTAATCACCCCCCCTCTAGACATACTTCGATCCTACATGTTCCTCTTTGGCTTTGGAGCTGGCTTTGCCTTGGAAGCAGCTGCCCCTGTTCTTATGGCATCACCCATTAGCTTGGGTGCCTTAGGTGCTGGTGTAGCTACCTCTTCTTCTTCCTCCTCATCTTCCATGATGGAAGCCTTGCCAAGCACTCTGGCTACAGTTTTCTTCACCCTTTCTTTCCTCTTCTTGCCTTCAGCAGCAACTGGCTCAATGGGAGTGGGCTTCTTAGTTAAAACTCTGGCCTTTGACATAGGCTGCCTGCCTGCTGGCCTTTTGATCTTCATCCCTGGTTTTATGCTCTGTGCTGGCTCAACTCTCTTGGAAGTTGCTTCCTCTTCTGCCACATAATCCTCATCTTCTGAGTCTGAGGTTCTCTTCTTTCTCTGTCTTGTGGAAGCTTTAGGCAGATTGCTAGGGGTGCTCCTGCTGCCATCATCTGAGGAACTTGAGGGACTAGTGCCCTCACTCATCTGCACTTGCTGCTCTGACAAGTTCTGGCTATCACTTTGGTCTGACATGATGCAAACTCTGACTGCTGACCCTGTGAATAGGTTATAGATGAGATAGAGTGGATAAGCATCACAAAATGCAGAGATTTTTGCAAAAGAATAATTCAAAAACTTAGTTTTAGTTTCCCACTGAAAGCATCTCGGATCTACCGATTTCTAAACTCGGTGATACCGAAGCAGTTTTGGCACCTAAACTAGTGAACTCGGTCAGACCGAGTCACAGTTTGGTGGCACCGAGACTGCTAGGGTTTCACAGAGTTCCAAAATCGGTCACACCGATAAGTAATTCTCGGTCAGACCGAGTATCACTTGTGCAATGGCATAAGCTAAATCGGTGGGACCGAGTTTTTCAACTCGGTGGGCCCGAGATGGTTTCGGTGGAAACCTAACCCTAAAATTTTCGAATTAAACCTAATCTACGAGTTCATTGACTGGATAGAAGTTTAACAAACGTGGCAAGAATCATGATGATCACAATGTGCTAAGAATCGGATTGGGGAATAGCACAAAGATCGAGTCCATACCCTAGTTCGGCGGAGACTCGCTACGGCGGCAACGGCGGGGTTGAATTTCCATTGACGGTGACGGAGACCAGCGACTAGAGGCGGCTGGCGGTGAGGAGACGATCTGGAGACCAAGTTGGCAGAGCAGGCTATCGCGCGGGCGAAGGGGTTCGGAGAAATTTCCAAATTTTTGCCCGTGACTATATATAGCCCGACCCTGTCGGTGTGACCGAGTGGAACAACTCGGTGGCACCGAGATGCAAAACTGTATACAGTTGTTGCAACTCGGTGTGACCGAATGGTTCAAATCGGTTGCACCGAGATCGAAAACCTAGATCAACTTAATGATCTCGGTAGGACCGAAAGTAGGGTATCGGTCAGACCGAGAATCATAAAGAGGTTTTGGAAGTTTAAGTCTATGACGAATCGGGGACTCCGAGCGCTCCTCACACAGAGTGGTTCGAATCTGACTTGATCAAATTTTGTGATGTAGCATGAATAGAGTTTGAGACGAGAAAAGCATAGATAGCTAGAGGAGGTTCTTAGGCATTCTTGTCCATCCACTTGGCAAAAGGAAATAAAACCAAACAATCAAAACAACAAGTGGATGTCCTCGAATGAGTAAAATATGCAACCAGCATGCTCACACAATAAGATGGCAAATGAAATATGTGACAAGGCATGCACAACCAATTCTAGCATCTATCAAGCAATTTGCGATGACAAGGTCATCTATATATGAGTATATTGACTTAGGAGTCAAGTGAGAGCACTTGATCATAGGTCATACTCATCGTTTAAGCTCAAGTGGGGTTACCACTTTTACATAAAGCATTGTTGTGTTCACATCTTTAGAGTTGCTTTAGCTCAAGTCTTAGAGTAAAGCTCCCCCTAGATGTGATATCCCCCCTTAGAGGGATGAACTAACCTCGGGTTTTGTCGATGATGACTTCATGTAGATGTTGAAGATGTGGATGCTCAATGTTGATGTAGATCACTTGGAGCTATCCATTTGAGTGAATTGCACTTTCAATACCTACATGGGTTAGTCCCACAAGGAACAAACAAGGATATCCATAGACATAGAGTGATGCACACACAAGATGATGTCCATGAAAACTTTTAGGTTACCTTGTCCCTTGTCTTACCAACAAGAGGGTTTGTGACTCCTTGAACTAGTGCAAGATGTGGAAGTTGAATGCACTTGTTCTTGCCAAAATGATAAGAGTGAAGTATGTTGGCGGAGTCACCCTCAAGAACTCTCTAGTTCTTCTTCTTTTGGATCCACACCATCTTGATGGGAATCCTTGGAGTTGTAGTCGTACTTGATGAAGTGGAACTTGAAGTAGTCTTGGGAATCCACTTGACTAAGGTCTTAGGAGCTTCTTAAAATGCATCAATTTCCTCTTGAAGCTTGTCCTTGCCTTTTTGCTTGTAGTCTTGTGGTGGAAGATCATCTTGAGCTTGTGTCCCCTTGAAAGAAGTATCATACTTCTCTTGTTGAGGAACAAACTTTGTCTTGGGGTATTGATCTTCTTCCCACTCAACTCCATTGGCATTGAACTTTCGTTCAAAACCAACACCTCGATTCTTCCGGTGCATTCCTTGCTTGCGCACAATTTCCTCGAATTGCTTACTCCCGGCAAGGCTTTTGTACACTCCTTTCTCTATAATTCCCTTCAATAAGCTATTTTCTTGCTCAAGTGTAACTTGGCTAAGAGAATCATTAGTGGAATCAAGAGAATTACTAGAAGCAACAATATTGGATTTAGCATGATCATTGTTACTGCTAGAGGAAGAATCTTTCTTGTTCTTGTTACTAGACTTGACTTGAGGCATGTAAGTGGATAAGAGTAAACGCTTGGCAATGTAAGAAGAACTTTTCTTGCGGAGATCATCATTGATTGCTTTTAAGAACTCATGCTCTTGCTCAAGATTGAGCTTTTCAAAGCGTAATTTCTCATGAGCTATTAAAAGTTCTTAATGATCTTCGAAGATAGTTTCATGAGCTAACTTAAGAGTGTTTAGTTCTTTAGTTAGAGCCTCAATCTTCTCCTTATCATTGTCATTCGTTTTATCTTGATTAGCATGATTAATTGACGTTTCATCATAGTATTCATCACTAGAGTTGTCAACAAGCAAATCATCATCTAACAAGTCATCTTCATCACTATTGAAATCAACATACTCGGGGTGTGTTACCTTAGGACCTTTGGCCATGAAGCATCTTCCAATTCCTTCATTTGGTGAGTCAAATATGTCGTAGGAGTTGGTTGACACACGTGCTAGACCGGCAACACCTTCATCTTGAGTATCTTCGGAGTCGGAGTGATAACTTCTCTCGGAGTGGCTGTCGGAGTCGGAGCCGGATACCCATTCACCAACATGAGCTTGATGTCTTCGTTTTGTGTAGCTCCTTGATGATTTTTCCTTCCTTTCCGAATCCTTGCTTCTCCGTGAGTATCTTCGTTCATAACAATCATCTCTACTCCTTCTCTCTCTTGGTGGTGATTCTTTGCTTCTTCTTTTTGGAGAATCTTCTCTTCTCTTGTAGGGAGCCGTACACTCATTGGAATAGTGTCCGGGTCTTCCACAACTGTAGCAGTTTCCTCTCGACTAGAAGATCTTTTGTCATTGTAGGACCTTGACTTGAAGCTTCTATCTTTGCTTCTACTCTTGTAGAACTTGTTGAAGTTCTTCACCATTAAGCTCAATTCTTCATTGAAGTTTTGTTTCTCACTTGATGATGTAGGGGCTTCACATGAGGCTTTGTAGGCACCACTTGATTTGTTGTGAAGTTCCTCTTTATCCTTAAGTGACATCTCATGAGCAACAATTCTTCCAATCACCTCCGTTGGCTTGAGATCTTTGTAATTGGGCACCATTTGGATCAATGTGCACACGGTATCATATTTTCCATCCAAGGCTCTTAGAATCTTCTTGATGATGAATCTATCGGTCATCTCTTCACTTCCTAAGCCGGCAATCTCATTTGTGATGAGAGCAAGCCTAGAGTACATTTCAGCGACACCTTCACCATCCTTCATTTTGAACTTGTCAAGTTGACTTTGAAGCACATCCAACTTGGATTCCTTGACGGAGTCAGTACCTTCGTGCATATCAATCAAAGTGTCCCAAATTTCCTTTGCATTCTCAAGATGGCTGATTTTGTTGAATTCTTCGGGGCACAATCCGTTGAAGAGAATATCACAAGCTTGAGCATTGTATTGCAACATCTTCAACTCATGCGCGGTAGCTTCACGGTTTGGTTCTTTCCCATCAAAGAAGTCACCTTGCAAACCAACACACACAATAGCCCAAACGGCGGGGTTATGTCCAAGAATATGCATTTTCATTTTATGCTTCCAACTAGCAAAATTAGTACCATCAAAGTAAGGACCTCTACGGTGATAATTTCCCTCGCTAGACGCCATACTCTCCTAGGTTGTGAAACCAAGGCTATGACCACCAAAAGCTATGGAGATCAAAGCAAATGGAGACCAAAGCTCTGGTACCACTTGTAGGATCGAAAGTATGTCTAGAGGGGGGGTGATTAGACTACTTGACCAAATAAAAACTTAACCTTTTCCCAATTTTAGTTCTTGGCAGATTTTAGCTATTGTAGGACAAGTCAAGCAATCATCACACTATTCAAGCAAGCATGCAAAGAGTATATTGGCAGCGGAAAGTAAAGCATGCAACTTGCAAGAACGTAAAGGGAAGGGTTTGGAGAATTCAAACACAATTGGAGACACGGATGTTTTTCCCGTGGTTCGGATAGGTGGTGCTATCCTACATCCACGTTGATGGAGACTTCAACCCACGAAGGGTAACGGTTGCGCGAGTCCACAGAGGGCTCCACCCACGAAGGGTAATGGTTGCGCGAGTCCACGGAGGGCTCCACCCACGAAGGGTAATGGTTGCGCGAGTCCACGGAGGGCTCCACCCATGAAGGGTCCACGAAGAAGCAACCACCCACGAAGGGTCCACGAAGAAGCAACCTTGTCTATCCCACCATGGCCATCGCCCACGAAGGACTTGCCTCACTAGCGGTAGATCTTCACGAAGTAGGCGATCTCCTTGCCCTTGCAAACTCCTTGGTTCAACTCCACAATCTTGTCGGAGGCTCCCAAGTGACACCTAGCCAATCTAGGAGACACCACTCTCCAAGAAGCAACAAATGGTGTGTAGGTAATGAACTCCTTGCTCTTGTGCTTCAAATGATAGTCTCCCCAACACTCAACTCTCTTTCATAGGATTTGGATTTTGTGGAAAGAAGATTTGAGTGGAAAGCAACATGGGGAAGGCTAGAGATCAAGATTCATATGGTAGGAATGGAATATCTTGGTCTCAACACATGAGTAGGTGGTTCTCTCTCAGAACATATGAGTTGGAATTGTGTATGTGTTCTGATGGCTCTCTCCACGAATGAAGATGAGGTGGAGGGGTATATATAGCCTCCACACAAAATCCAACCGTTACACACAGTTTTCCAATCTCGGTGGGACCGAATCAACAAACTCGGTCGAACCGAAAAGGTAAACCTAGTGACCTTTAGAGATTTTCGGTGGGACTGACATGCAACTCGGTAGGACCGATATGGTTAGGGTTTGGGCATAACGTAATCTTGATGAGACCGATTACACAAACTCGGTGAGACCGAGTTTGGTAATAAGCTAACCAGAGAGTTGGTCAGGTAAACTCGGTGGGACCGATTTGCTCTTTCGGTGAGACCGAAAAGTTACAAAAGGGAAACAAAGAGTTTACATTGCAATCTCGGTGGGACCGATTCGCTCTTTCGGTGAGACCGAAAAGTTACGAAAGGGAAACAGAGAGTTTGCAATCCCATCTCGGTGAGACCGAGATCCCTATCGGTAGAACCGAATTGCTAGGGTTTGGCAGTGGCTTATGACAAGTGAAACTCGGTGGCGCCGGATAGAAAGAATCGGTAGGACCGAGTTTGGCTTAGGGTTTAGGTCATATGTGGATATGGGAAAGTAGTTGAGGGTTTTGGAGCATATCACTAAGCACATGAAGCAAGAGGCTCATTAAGCAACACCTCATCCCTCCTTGATAGTATTGGCTTTTCCTAAAGACTCAATGTGATCTTGGATCACTAAAATATAAAATGAAGAGTCTTGAGCTTTTGAGCTTGAGCCAATCCTTTGTCCTTAGCATTTTGAGGGTTCCACTTTCACATCCATGCCATGCCAATCATTGAGCTTTCCTGAAATAGTCATCTTGGAATAGCATTAGCTCAATGAGCTATATGTTGTTATGAATTACCAAAACCACCTAGGGATAGTTGCACTTTCATCTGTGCTTGCATAACTTTTTTTAATGTTGTAGGAGCAGGTGCGTGTAGCTTTACCTCGTTGGTCTTCGATGCTGGTGGCATGTCTTCTCAGTTGTATTTGTCACGTGAAGACTGCTGTTTGGTCGGCGTACTGGGTACCATTTTAGTCGCCATTTGCCCTTGTTTTTTGGTTTGTTCTGTACTGGGTACCCCTTGCTGTTCTTCGGCATGATCGTCCTCATTTGTTTCATGCGTTTCATGCAAAAAGGAAAAGCATGGTTCATTGCTTGTAATTCTTGTATTACTGTAACTGGTTGTGCTGGGCAGTACATTTCTTATAAATTTTGGAAAAATGGTTCTTGTTGAATTTTACCTTTGCGCCGGTGGTTGGGATATCCGTTTCTGCGTCCACTTTTTCTTTGCTTTGTATACCATCCTTGGGTGTGTCACCAGGTGCAGTGTCTGAGGCTTTCTCCCCTGTATCGGTCATCTGAAATGCTCTTGTGCTGGAGAGCTCTTCTATATCAACTTTCTGTTTTGCATGGGCATCCTCTTCTCTTTACTGTGCTTGTAATACCTGATAGATGAAACAATATGAGTTCACGTTATTTGGGCAAGGTGGGTTTGGAAGTTTTACCTCTTCTTTGTTGTTTTCTTCTTGTTTTTGTGTCGTGCTGTTAACGGTCGATGCTAGATCAGCCCGTGCCTCGTTTGCGGGAGCATTGGTATGATACTTGTCCAGCTGAGTGTATATTTTGTTGCAGATTTGTCAGGTAACTCAAGACCATTTCTAGTTTAGAGAGAAGAGACTTTTTAGAAAGAAGAGACTGATTTTTTATACTCACTTCTTTGCTGCCTCCGATCCTGTTTGTCTCTTGTACTGCTCCTATTGATGCTCTTGAGGGAGCATCATCTGTTGTTGGGTTGCTTGTTCTATTGCTTCCATCCTCTTGCTCGGTGTTCTTGACGACATGCTGCTGTTGGCCTTTATTTTTCGGCGGCGTTCTCTTGCTGTGTCCCTGATAGAATTGAAGACAAACTTTTTAAGTTCAAGTTTGAAAGCATCGCTTTCGAGTTACATGGATGATGTATTTGTTCTCATTTACCTATTTCTCATCTTGATTCTCTGCTTATGCAGCTACTTTTCTACCTTGTTCTTGCTATCCTTCGGCACTTGCTGTATTGGTTGATACATGCTCTTTGCTTTGCTCTTTTGCACCTTGTTATGTTCTTTTGTCTCCCTCTGGCTAATTCTAGAGGTCTGTGTTCTAGATTTTGTTATTCTTTTCTTCGTTTCATGTTTGTTTTGTTGGTCTTGTTCTTCCTTCTTCCTTTTTCTCCTCGCTCCTGGTTCTGTTGTGGTTGCGACTTCTTTCGTATGGTTGCCATGTACAAGTGCAGCTGTGGCTCCTGCGTCTACTTCATCCTGCAACTTCAGCGATGGCTCTTCTGGTAAGCTCACTGTGCAAACAATGTCCTAAAATTTTCTAAGTTGTTCGAGAGAATCAATCAGGGCCGTTGTTTGTTGCACCACTGAGTTCTTCATGTTTTCATCTAATTCCTCCTCCTGTTCGTTGCATTGGTGTCCAGCCTGGTCTTTATTCCCGGTATCTGTTTTGTTTCGTCGAGTACTTGTTTCAACGTTTCTCCTATCCTTGCGAATATTTCATATGATCCTGTGCTGGTGCCTGTGATTGATTCCTTGCTTCCACTCGTGCTGACATGTGCTTCGTCCTGGCGCTTGGTTGGAGGTGGTAGTAGCTTGGTCGTCTGCTGGTGCTCCTGTTGTTGTGCTGGTATCATCTGTAATGAATGCGAAGGTGTTGCTGTGCTGGCATAGAAGATCCTCTCTTCTGTTCTTTTCCATGTCTACATTGTTTCGGCAGAATGGAGTTGGTTAGACTGGAAACCGTTTTTATAAGGTATAATGCATATATATTCAATAGGGCTATACCTTTATCTTGCCAAATTCATAGTCATCTGGTCGTGCTTTTCCGTCCTTTTTCATGTCTGCTCTAGCTATTTTCTTTAGGTCACTCTCTCTTAGGTGGTTTGCTCGCGGTAATGATGTCTTGTCCATTGTCTTTGCAATCTTGCGCATTTCTATTGTGTCGGTCGGTAGCAGCAGGGAGTCGAGGTACATTATTACTGGTCCCTGTGCCAAACCATTGAGATGCTTTTTGTTCTTTTCTTCCTGAGGCAACAACCTGTGCTTCTGCCATATCTTGGCTCCTTCCTTAATACTTTCGACGATTACCTCGCAGAAATCCATCTTTGCCATTTGTGGATAGTCCATGTCCTTGACCATAATGGCTTGTTTGCTGAAGGTAGGGGAGGTTGTTCCACAGACAACGTTGTGGAAAAAAATAAGGAAAAAATATTTTAACTGATTTCCTGTTTGATTGTTCGTCATCTACTTTCACCAAGTTTTGTAGTTCTTTAAACAGATCGCCGTGATGGAAATCCATTTTCTTGAGGCCAAGTTCTGTGATCAGTTCTTTCATTGAAGTTGGGCTCTTCTCTGGCCTTGGTGCTGACTTTTCTGTGCCGTTTGGGTATCCAAACACCTTGTGTATAGCTTCCCTGGTAATCTTGATTACTTTCAGCTGATCAGCGTCACCAAATGTTATTGTCATGCTTTCTGTGTCCAGGTTGTCGTAGATGTGTGCTGCAAGCGGTTTGCAGATGGAGCGCTTTATTTGGCATTCCTCTATGCTTCCAAACCCGGCCGTCCTAACATCTTGCCAGTGACGTTCTTTTAGTAAGTTCCATGCTCTATTGACCTGATCAATTGCTGCTCCTGCCTTGATTTCTCATTTCTCCTTATTTGTTGTTGCCTCATGTTCCTTATCCGTTGGTGCTGCCAATTCTTTTCCACTTGTCTTCATCCTCTTTGTTCGCTTCTGTCTTGGTTTTCCCTGTGTAGAAAAAGAGTGTTTTGTTATAGAGGATGGTTTGGTTTTCATGGATGTAAAGCGGTAGAAAAAATCTGTAGAGAAAATGTGTTTTACATGATTGTTGCTGTCCTCTGCGGCGCCACCATTGTCCCCTGCGGCATCATCACCCTCTGCACGAATGAGGTCATCATCATGTTTTGTGCCATCGTCATTGTCGGCAGCATCATGCTCTGACTCTTTGCTGGCATCATCCTCGTCGTCTTCCAACCGTTGTCTTTTGTTTTTCTTCTTGGTTTTAGTTAGTTCATTCTTGACCCCTGTAACTGCTGGCGGGAGCACCATTAGAGGTCTTGGCTGCTGCTGCTGCTGCTGCTGCAAGGTAGCACTGTCGCTGATGAGTTGAGTTTTGTCCTTTATCTTTTGTCTTTTTGTTCTAGGAGGAACGACAGTCTTGGTTTCTGATGGCCTCTCTTTTTGTAGTTCCTTGCTCGAAGTTGGTGCTGGCTGCTCGGGTGCTTCGTTGTCCATGTTCCGCTTCGTTCTTTTTTCTGACGGGTCAGGAGAGATGAGTCGTTTTTCTGGATATGCACTATTAAGTTCAGACAAAATCGTTTCAATATCTCCTCCTGCACATCCGTCACCTGCACGATGATTATGTAACAAAAGGATTACGTAGCAAAATCGAAATAAATGGGATATAGTTTTCAAACCATGTCTTCCACGACTGCACAAAAAGAATCTGAAACTTAATCTACATAGATTCATAAGATAGCCCTTTTCTTTCATTTCCTGAGCTAAAAAGGCGATCAATCCATTGTTTTCTTGTTATATCAAGTCTTCCTCCTAACTCTTGGTTTGGCCAATGAGTGATGGAAATTAGGGTCAGGTGTGAGCAGTATGGCTGCTGTCAAGTCCATATCAGTGAGGGGAGGTCTTTTTTTATATTGAAAAAAACACTACAAATGATATTCTGTAAATATAATTGTAAGGTTTAGAGGGTAAGATAAAATGTTCTTGAATGAATAATGATACATATAGTGTGTGAAAATTTTCATCAAAGTGTAATTTCCCAAGATTGTGTGGGCGTAAGTGGTTAACTTACTGCTGCTGCTACATAGTTTTTGTTATATGGTTTGTGTGAGCCTTTTATAGTACCTTGCTGCACGGCAGGCTGTTCTGCAGGTACCCTGTTTTCCTTATTACCATTCCTTGCTGCGTAAAAATGCCCAGGCGTTAGCAGCAGTAGAAGCAAAATTTAATTTCACAGCAAAAAGAGGAGATGCATCCCGTGGACACAAAAAACGGCACTGCCAGAGAGGCACAGATTGTTTCACGTTATAAGCACACATCTAGATCTATTATTGGAGCACGGATGTTGATATGAGAGAGGCACATAATTTGAAACAGATACAATCAACAGATATATAGAATCTCCTATAAATAGCAGGTTTTGAATTTAAGGATGCTCTCATGGTTTGAATCTAGAGTGGTGTCCTAGATAGTTCTAGCATGCACAATATGTTTTAGGCAAATATCTTGCGAGCAGATTTCTGTGGCGGATAGTGGTAGCATCCTATTGCACGTGTGTCTACCTTATTTCAATTTTGCTAGAAAAGTCTAAACAGACTTTTTGAAAACGCGGTTTTGTGTGGCGGTTAGGGTTCATGTCCGTCAAAAAGGGGGAAAACCACTTTGATCGAACCGTGGTAATGGAATGTAATGGATTAATATTTTTTACCTTCGATTGCTTGTGAGGGATTCATCGCATCCATCGGCTGCCTTTTCTCCCTGCTCTCTGTTGGTACCTCCGCCGCGAGCAGGGGTCGTCGCTGTCAGTCGCCGCCGCCGCCGGGAGAGGTTTTTGATGCTTTCGCGGGCACCCACCGACTGTCTGTATCTCGAAGTGGATGGCGGCTGGTGGGTGAGGCGAACGCGATTTGGATTTTTGGTTGGTCTCCTGGATTGGACAATGCGGGCAGAAGGAGAGAGGAGGGTGTTCGAGAGAGGGGAACTGGTGAAGTGTTCGAGATTTTCGGTGCGAAAGCAAAAGGAAGAAAGGAGTGGAGGTAGAGAGGGAAATGGTCCAACCGTCGCGAATCTTTGACCGTCCGGTTTCACATCAAGATTGGTGTAACTTTCTGTGGGCTTCGATGTGGGAGTGTTTTTTTATTTTAGTGTGGTGACATCGACGTGGGCATGGTTTGGTGTCACCCAGAGTCACGTTCGTGCCTGCGCGCGTTGCAGACGTTTTCTATGACGTTCCACGATGAGGCGCATGGAAGTGAGGTCACCAGTGCTCAGCCTCCTATGGAAATGGCGAAGCGTCTCGAATCTTCGACCGTCTGTTTGGACATCAAGATTGGTGAAACTTTCTGTGTACTTCCATGAGCTTGTTTTTTACTTGCCATCTTAACTGCTGGTCGGTGGGATGTTAGCATTTTTTGATTTTAGTGTTTTTGTGTGATCCACAGGAGTATGGCTTGGCATTACTCAGAGTTACGTTCATGGTTTTTTGTGTTCCAAACGATTCCGCTCGCCAGTTCATTTCGAGAGGCATGGACATGAACTCATGCGAAGCATGTTAACGCATTGGTCAGAGTCAAGTTACCACGGTTGTATGCTTTTGGTATTTCCAAATGATTCCGCTCGCTCGTTCTCTTGGAGAGGAATGGATGTGCAAACGGCGGGGGTAAGTATTGTTATTAGCCAGAGTCACATTTGTCCACGCATGTGTTACATGCATTTTCTCTGGCGAGTCACTGTGAGGTGCGTGGAAGTGAGGCCGAGTTGGCACTGTGTTGCCAATGCAACAGGCACACTACTGGCGCTGTGTATGGAAATGTTTTCCTTCCTTTTTTGTGGAGAGTTGCGGTGGTGCGTTCCAAGGAGGCAATGTTTGTTATTAGAGAGAGTCACGTTGCATGGTTCTTTGTGTTCCAAACGATTCCGCTCGCCAGTTCATTTGGAGAGGCATGGACATGAACTCATGCGAAGCATGTTAACGCATTGGTCAGAGTCAAGTTACCACGGTTGTATGCTTTTGGTATTTCCAAATGATTTCGCTCGCTCGTTCTCTTGGAGAGGAATGGATGTGAAAATGGCGGGGGCAAGTATTGTTATTAGCCAGAGTCACGTTTGTCCACGCGTGTGTTACATGCATTTTCTCTGGCGAGTCACTGTGAGGGTGCGTGGAAGTGAAGCCGAGTTGGCACTGTGTTGCCAATGCAACAGGCACACTACTGCCGCTGTGTATGGAAATGTTTTCCTTCCTTTTTTGTGGAGATTTGCGGTGGTGCGTTCCAGGGAGGCACTGTTTGTTATTAGAGAGTCACGTTGCATGGTTCTTTGTGTTCCAAACGATTCCGCTCGCCAGTTCATTTCGAGAGGCATGGACATGAACTCATGCGAATCATGTTAACGCATTGTTCAGAGTCAAGTTACCATGGTTGTATGCTTTTGGTATTTCCAAATGATTCCGCTCGATCGTTCTCTTGGAGAGGAATGGATGTGAAAACTGCGGGGGCAAGTATTGTTATTAGCCAGAGTTACGTTTGTCCACGCGTGTGTTACATGCATTTTCTCTGGCGAGTCACTGTGAGGTGCATGGAAGTGAAGCCGAGTTGGCACTGTGTTGCCAATGCAACAGGCACACTACTGACGCTTTCTATGGAAATGTTTTCCTTGTCGACTCGTTCCTTTTTTGTGGAGAGTCGCGGTTGTGTGTTTCAGGGAGGCACTGTTTGTTATTAAAGAGCGTCATGTTCATGCCTGCGTGTGTTACAGACATTTTCACTAAGGTGTCACCTCGAGAAGCGTGCAAGTTAATTCACGGATATAGTAATATTTTGATATAAATATCATTTCAAAAAAATGGCAATGGATAATAGTATGAATTCGACAGTAATTTCTCTGGAATACAGACCGACGTATACAGTAAGTTAACTGTGTTTGAGATGTTTTTTATTGAATATATACGGACCATTTGAAAGAAGTTGAGTGGTTGTAGTGTGGACGAACGCACGGGGAGACGAAATGATAGTACTTGTGTTTCCCAGACGTCCAGAGTTTGAGGTATTTAAGAGAGATTGTGAGAATTCGAGGCGTCGGTTACTCTGTTTGACCGTCTGACCGGTGTGCATGTGTTATAAAAAGGAACCTACTCATGGAACACTCCATGTCCACAATTCTCCAGAGACAGGCACCTCTTTCTAGCTTGTAGCTCCTTGCTTGCACCATGGCAGGTAAGAGGGGTTCTGGGTGTTCAAGCAACTACGCAGCAAGGACCAAAGCCGCGAAAAGAAGGGAGAAGTCCCGCCGCTACGCTGTAGCGGCGGCAGGGATATCCTGCCCCGTTGCCCAGGTGTCCAAAGATCTCTCGCGTGGAGGAGAATCCTCCCACAAGCGCATTCTCCATGGAGACGATCTCGGCAAGATGGCAGTATCGAATTCCTTAGCCAGCGACGACGTGCTCGATGAGCTAATTAAGCAGCAGCAGTTCATCGCTCGCCTAGAGAAGTTGGTGCAGCAGAGCAATGCCTCTATGGAGAAGTCCACTGGTCTCATATTTCGATCTCTGTATGAGAATGAGAAGCTTCTGAAAGAGCTCCACCAGAAGGATCAGGAGGCCTCCCGCTGGAAGAATCTGTATGAGCAGAGCCATGCGTTGGTGCAGAAGCTGTCGGGCGAAGTGGAGCAGCTTATGGATGAGAATGCTAAGGTTCTCGTCAAGTACAAGAGCCTGGTTGAGGATTCATATGCTGCTTTGAAGGAAGGTCATGAGGCGACGAAGAAGCAGATTGAGGATGCGCTCGCCCACCAGCCGATCAAGAACGTTGCTGGAGTGTAGGCAGAGAGCTTGAAGCGTGTGTTTTTTCGTTGCGTTGGGTCATGTGGCCTTTTGTACTTACATGAACCTATAAAGCATTTATGCGTTGCATTATCGTCGTGTTGTTTCGTTCATTGGTACATGTAGGTGAGTAGGCTCTGGGCATGGATGTCGCTTGTTAGCATCGGTCGTGAAGTGAATACAGCGTCAGTTTTGTACCAAGCAGTGACATGAGTTGTGTACTGACAATGGTGTGGACGTTCGTGGTATTGTTAAGGGTCACAGGCATGGGCGTGCCGCGCTAAGAGGCATGTTGTCGTATAATATGGAGTCACGCTCCCCTGTGTTTTTGTTCCGATTGCTTCCGTCAGACTCTATCAGAAGGAGAGGCACGGTCAGTGAGGCATAGCTTTTCATTGCGCACAGTCACGTTCGTTTCTTTAACCCAGCGGAATTGGTTGAGACGCCAACACTTACTATTGACTCTGTTGTTAAAATCTTGTTTCCTTACTCACAGTCACGCTTCTTTCTTGATGTTTCGTATATTACTCGATAAAGGCGTGGACTCGATTAGATGGAGAGGCACGGGCATGGTGTGGTGTTATATAGAGTCACGCTCGTCTGTGTTTGTGTTCTAAATAATTCTGTTGACTTGATCAGATGGAAACCAGGCGGAAAGGCATCGTTTGGTCCTACTCATAGTCACGTTCGTTTCTTTAGTTGCGGAAACCCAGCGGAAAAGGGTAAGAGTTCCTTGTTTTTAAAAGCCACGTCTCTGTGCTGAATTGCGTGGCACTTCTTTTATTAGAAGCACGGGCGTGAAGTGACTACAACCACGGTTCTGTTCCAGGTAGCAACATGACCTGTGCACTAACGATGGCGTGGATGTTCGTGGCAGTGTTAAGGGTCACAGGCACGGGCGCGAAGCGCTAAAAGGCATGCTGCCCTACAATATAGAGTCATGCTCCCGTGTGTTTGTGTTCCAAATTGTTCCGTCGACTCGATCAGACGGAGATGCACGGGCGTTCATCCCACAAAGGTTCCTTAATTGGGGAGACCCATCGGAATTGGTTCAGATGTGAATACCCACTGTTTACTCTGTGAAGCACGGAATGGCCTATTCGAATAGGCACGTACGCAGGTGAATCCCATGGGGGCATGGTTTCGTCTTTTGCATAGTCACGTTCGTACATTTATCATGGAAAGAAATCAGAATGGGTTTAGATGTTAACGCTAGTTGTTTACTTTTTGAGTGGCCGATTCGAGAGTCGAGTTGTTTAAAAGCGTAAGTTCCTTGTTTTTAAAAGCCACGGTTCTGTACTGAGTTGCGTCACGCTTCTTTTATTAGAAGCACAGGCGTGAAGTGACTACAGCCACGGTTCAGTTCCAGGTAGCAACATGACCTGTGCACTGACGATGGCATGGACGTTCGTGGCGGTGTTAAGGGTCACATGCACGGGCGTGAAGCTCTAAGAGGTATGGTGCCGTATGATATAGAGTCACGTTCCCCTGTGTTTCTGTTCCGAGTGCTTCCGCCAACTCGATCAGAAGGAGATGCACAGCCGCTGAGCCCACAGAGGCATAGCTTTGCATTACGCACAATCATGTTCGTTTCTTTAACCCAGCGGAATAGGCTGAGACGCCAACACTTACCATTGACTGTTGTTAAAAGCTTGTTTCCTTGTTTTCAAAAGCACAGTCACACTTCTTTCTTGATGTTTCGTATATTACTCGATAAAGGTGTGGACTCGATTAGATGGAGAGGCACGGGCATGGTGTGGTGTTATATAGAGTCACGCTCGTCTATGATTGCGTTCCGAATAATTCCATTGACTCGATCAGATGGAAACCTAGCGGAAAGGGTTCAGGTGTGAACACTCACTGTTTACTCAGTGAGGCACGGAATGGCTTGTTCGAGAGAAGCTGCTGTGGTGTATTCTTTGCACGGTGGTGGGTCCCAGGAAGTGATGGCGTGGTATTGTGAAGAGTTAGGTTATGTTGTTTTCGTGTTCCAAATGATTCCGTTGAACCGTTCGCAACGGAAGGCACATCCGTGCAGCGCGAAGAGGCATGGTTATGATTTACCAAGAGTCACATTCATGCGTTTATGGAGGAAACCCAACGGTTCGACGGCCGTCTCTTCGTACCTCGGGAGTGAACGCCATGTGGCGCCGCTCCAGAAACCTAACGGTGCGACGGGCGTCTCCTCCGGTGACGCCGTTCTGGCTCGTCGCCCGAGGCTAGCCTCCGGCTATTTAAGGCGGATGGACGGAGTCGCGAAACACTAGCCACATTCTACTCCTTGCTTCGTTCGCCGCCAGGCCTTCCATTCCTCTTGCTCATCACTATTCACTGACCATCTCCGCCATGGCTGGGCAGAAGGAGAGTACTCCAAACGGCCGTACCCTGTCGCGGGAGGAGATCCCGGCTCGTGAGGGTTCCTCGTCTGTAAGTTCACCCTGTTTCTGCTTCTCCTTCATTCGTTTTTTGTTTCTTTTGGCTGCTTTGATTTAGTTTGTGAAACATGAATTATTGTGGTCAGCTGACTCCTAATTTGATGTGTGTGTGTGTCTTGCTGATACTGATTTACAATCAGTTGGAGGTAGGGTTAGTCTGTGTCATGGTCTTGAACAGAAGTCCCTTCCTATAGAATTGGGGAGCAGCCGCGGCTCGAAAGAGATGGGAATGGTGAGCGGGGTGGCGACGGGAATGGTGCGTGTTGTTTCAGTTGCAGAGGCTAACAAAACGTGTCACGAGCTGGTGGAGATCATCAACGGGTGGCAGGAGCTCTTCTAGGAAGCAAGGGAAGATTTGAAGAAGGCGAATGCCAGGATCGTAGAAATTACGGTTGAGAAGAACAATCTCCTTGAAAAGCAAGTTGGTTCATTGCAGGAATCGGTTGCAGCTGCGAAGCGACATGACGAGGATGTGAAGGCGCTGAAGAAGGATATTGATGAACTACGCGCGGCGCAAACCAGCAAGAATCGGTTGTTGCAGGAATCGGCCGCAGGTTTGAAGCGACATGACGAGAATATGAAGGTGCTGAAGAAGGAGATTGATGAACTGCGCCGGGAGCAAACCAGCAACAAGGTCATTGGGGACTAGGTATACAGCGGCGTCCCTGGCTGTTGTGTGCGTCTGGTGTTCTTAAGCAGTGGAGTGGAGTTTCTTACCTTTACTTGTGAAATTTCGCTGTCAGCTACCTTGCAAACAAAATGTATTTTGGTTTCGAGTATCGTTGTAATTAGACGCCATTACTTATGATGCACGGGACATGAAGTCTCTGCATCCACGGTTGTTAACCTAGTATTGTAATGACTTGTGTACTGATGAAGGCGTGTATGTTCGTGGCTTTTCTGTGTTGCATTGTTTTGGGTCACAGACACGGGCTTGCATCCCACAGATTCATGGTGTGGTTTTATATAGAGTCACGTTCGCCTGTATTTGTGTTCGAAATGTTCCCGTCGACTCATTGAGAAAAGTAGGCACGTATGCAGGTGAATCCAATGGGGGAATGGTTTCGTCTTTTGCATAGTCACGTTTGTACGTTTAACATGGAAAGAAAGCAGAATGAGTTTAGATGTTAGCGCTAGCTATTTGCTTTGTGAGGTTCGAGAGTCGAGTTGTTTAAAAGCATAAGTTCCTTGTTTTTAAAAGCCACGGTTCTGTACTGAGTTACGTCGCACTTCTTTTATTAGAATCACGGACGTGAAGTGAATATAGCGGCGGACGATGACTTGTGCACTAACGATGGCGTGGACGTTCGTATCAGTGTTAAGGGTCACAGGCACGGGCGTGAAGCGCTAAAAGGCATATTTCCCTATAATATAGAGTCATGGTCTCGTGCGTTTGTGTTCCGAATTGTTCCGTCTACTCGATCAGACGGTGAGGCACAGGCGTTCAGCCCACAAAGGATCTTTAATTCGAGAGACCCACCGGAATTGGTTCAGATGTGAACACCCACTGTTTACTCTGTGAGGCATGAAATGGCCTATTTGAGAGACACTGGTGTGGTATATTCTTCGCACGGTCATGGGTCCCAGGAAGGCACAACGTTTTATTGTGTAGAGTGACGTTAGATTGTCTGGGTGTTCCGGATGGCGTGGTTTTATGTAGAGTCATTCGCCTGTATTTGTGTTCGAAATGATTCCGTTGACTAGTTCAGTAGAACAGGCACGGACATGAATGCCATCAGGGCATGGTTGGGTCTGTCGGAGAGTCACGTTTTGTAGGTTTATTGTTGAAACAAAGCGGAATGAGTTTAGGTGTTAACGCTAAATGTTTACTTTGCGAGTGGCCGGTTTGAGAGTCGAGGTGTTTAAAAGCGTAGTTTCCTTGTTTTTAAAAGCCACGGCTCTGTGCTGAGTTGCGGGGCGCTTCTTTTATTAGAAGCATGATGTGAGGTGTTTAAAGGCACGGCGTGGTATTGTGTAGAGTGATGTTAGTTTGTCTTGGTGTTCCATATGGCGTGGTTTTATGTAGAGTCGCGTTCGCCTGTATTTGTGTTCGAAATGATTCTGTTGACTCTCTCAGAATAAGAGGCACCGACATGAATGCCATCCGGGCATGTTTGGGTGTGTCGGAGAGTGACGTTTCGTAAGTTTATTGTTGAAACAAAGCGGAATGGGTTTAGGTGTTAACGCTAAATGTTTACTTTGCGAGTGGCCGGTTCCAGAGTTGAGGTGTTTAAAAGTGTAATGTTTTTAAAAGCCACGGCTCTGTGTGGTGCTTCTTTTATTAGAAGCACTGGCGTTAAGTGACTATAGCTACGGTTCTGTACCAGGTATCGACATGACTTGTGCACTGACGGTGGCGTGGACATTCGTGTCAGTGTTAAGGGTCACAGGCACGGGCGTGAAGCGCTAAAAGGCATGCTGCCCTATAATATAGAGTCATGGTCTCATGTGTTTGTGTTCCGAATTGTTCCGTTGACTCGATTAGACGGTGAGGCACAGGCGTTCAGCCCACAAAGGATCTTTAATTCGAGAGACCCACCGGAATTGGTTCAGATGTGAACACCCACTGTTTACTCTGTGAGGCACTGAATGGCCTATTTGAGATACGCTGGTGTGGTATATTCTTCGCACGGTCATGGGTCCCAGGAAGGCACAGCGTTTTATTGTGTAGAGTGACGTTAGATTGTCTTGGTGTTCCAGATGGCGTGGTTTTATGTAGAGTCACGTTCGCCTATATTTGTGTTCGAAATGATTCCGTTGACTAGTTCAGTAGAACAGGCATGGACATGAACGCCATCAGGGCATGGTTGGGTCCGTCAGAGAGTCACGTTTCGTAAGTTTATTGTTGAAGCAAAGCGGAATGGGTTTAGGTGTTAACGCTAAATGTTTACTTTGCGAGTGGCCGGTTTGAGAGTCGAGGTGTTTAAAAGCATAATTTTCTTGTTTTTAAAAGCCACGGCTCTGTGCTAAGTTGCGTGGTGCTTCTTTTATTAGAAGGACGGCGTGAGGTGTTTAAAGGCATGGCGTGGTATTGTGTAGAGTGACGTTAGTTTGTCTTGGTGTTCCATATGGCGTGGTTTTATGTAGAGTAACGTTCGCCTGTATTTGTGTTTGTAATGATTCCGTTGACTCGCTCAGAAGAAGATGCACCGACATGAATGCCATCAGGGCATGGTTGGGTGTGTCGGAGAGTCACGTTTCGTAAGTTTATTGTTGAAACAAAGCGGAATGGGTTTAGGTGTTAACGCTAAATGTTTACTTTGCGAGTGGCCGGTTCTAGAGTCGAGGTTCTTAAAAGTGTAATGTTTTTAAAAGCCACGGCTCTGTGTGGTGCTTCTTTTATTAGAAGCACGGGCGTTAAGTGACTACAGCTACGGTTCTGAACCAGGTATCGACATGACTTGTGCACTGACAATGGCGTGGACGTTCGTGGTAGTGTTAAGGGTCACAGGCATGGGCGTGAAGCGCTAAAAGGCATGCTGCCCTATAATATAGAGTCATAGTCTCATGCGTTTGTGTTCCGAATTGTTCCGTCGACTCGATCAGATGGTGAGGCACAGGCATTCAGCCCACAAAGGATCTTTAATTCGAGAGACCCACCAGAATTGGTTCAGATGTGAACACCCACTGTTTACTCTGTGAGGCACGGAATGGCCTATTTGAGATACGCTGGTGTGGTATATTCTTCGCACGGTCATGGGTCCCAGGAAGGCACGGCGTTTTATTGTGTAGAGTGACGTTAGATTGTCTTGGTTTCCAGATGATTCTGTTGAATCGTTCGCACTGAAAGGCACAACTATATGCATTACACGGAGTCACATTCGCGTGTTGATTGCAGAAACCCCACCGTTCGACGGGCGTCCCCTCGTATTCGGTGTGAACGCCGCGCCGGAAACCCAAGGGTCCGACGTGCGTTTCCTTCGGCGACGCCGTTCTGGAGGAGGTGGAGGTATTTAATAGAGTGAACGCCACGTGTCGGCGCTGCGGAATCCAAAAGGACCGACGGCCGTCTCATCCGTCAGTGAAGTGAACGCCGCGTGTCACCGTTCCGTCGCCCGAGGTCAAGAAGCAGTTATTTAAGCCGAGAAGTGTCCGCCACCACTAGACATCATCCTGCTTCTCCCTCTTTCGCTGGCAATCTTAGGAAATCACCCATCTTCCTGTTTTCGTTTGTGACGTTTCCCGCCATGGTTTGGCACTAGATAACTACTTATGCGATGCTTACTCCCGAGCGTCGCTTTCAGTTGTAGGAGGACATCCGTTCGGGGCGCGCCGCTCGGGTCGCAACGGGCATGTCTTCGGACTCGCCGGGGCCGGAGGAGATTGGGGAGCTGGAGGAAGTGGAGGGGGATCCGTCGGAGGTCATGCAGGGAGTTGATCCAGTTGGGGGAGATGTGATGGAGGAAGAGGAGGGGGGTGACAAGGACGAGGAAGACGACGTGGAAGGCGTGGACGAGGACAACAAGGAAGGCATGGACGAGGATGAGGAGGACGACAAGGAAGGTGTGGACGAGGACGACGAGGAAGGTGTGGACGAGGATAACGAGGACGACGAGGAAGGCATGGACGAGGATGAGGAGGACGACGAGGAAGGTGTGGATGAGGAAGACGAGGAAGGCGTGGACGAGGATGACGAGGATGTCGAGGAAGGCTTGGGCGAGGATGACGAGGAAGGCATGGACGAGGACGACAAGGAGGGAGATTACGAGGACGACGAGGAGGCTGGTGACGAGGAAGACGAGGACGAGGAGGAGTGGGGTGACGAGGAAGACGAGGCGGAGTTCTATCTGGGTGAGTCGGCCTTGATGGTGGAGCAGACCGCTATCCTGGAGTCCATCCAAGATGAGGCTTATGTGGAGTCCAACGGGCGCTTCCTCCGGGAAGAGCAGGCGAAGACCGATGTGCTCTTCGACGAGCTGGATGCGGAGCAGGAGGCGGAGGCCAACAACGTCGATGTCAGAATGGAGATAGTGGACATCTCCGATGACGGGGAGTAGTGTAGTTTTGTTGGTAGATGTTTGCTTTTCCATGCTTTTTATGCTTTTCATGTTTTGTGTGTCTGTAAAGGTTCAACAATGTCAAGCAATTGTCGTTGTCAGAACGGAGACAGTTTCGTTTCCATGTCAAACAATCGTGTTTTGTTCTTAAGTAGTAGTACTACGCCGTCCAAAATAAATGTGTCAACTTTGCAGTACAATTCACATTATACTGGTTAGTACAGCGTGGAGCGAATTAATTTGTGATGGAAGGTGTATGTTTTATTACAAACTGCAGTTTTAAGTACGATATTTGGGTCGGAAGGCATATGTTTTATTACACTGTATTTTTTTATTATAGATTGCAGATTCAAGTACAAAATAAACGTCTCAACTAGGGCACATATTTGATTCTAGAGATTTCAGTGTGGTTAGATTTGAATATGGTTTCAACATGGTTAGATTCTAGAGAGGCACTCAAGAACATGCACAAAAAAGCCATAAATGTGCTTCTGAGAAGCACCGTCTTGCATGGTTTTACCGCAAGGTGGGATTCGACATTTGTCCAGGACATTCCGGGTTTTATAAGTGTAGAAAGAATTGTTTTTCACTTATATGTTGTGTGGCAGAGGCACGGCAATTACTTTTGTGAGAGGCATGAATGTGCCGACGGAACAGGCACGGTCATGTATGAAATAGGTGCAAGGTGGTCACTTTACTTTACAAGCATGATCGTCGTTCTTGTTGAGGCACGGAGGTGAAAGATGGAGCCTTTGCATCTGCGATAGTCACGTCCTATATTAAGAAGGAAGCAAATCTTCACAGACCCGATACATCGGAAGCTGGATGTAAGGCACGCTCCTGCCTCTGTGTTTACGATGACGTCACGTTTAGTTCTAGTGGGGTGGACGTAATGCTCGGTTTGCTGATTTTTTTGTTGTCAGCAACTTTCTTAACATGTTACGCCCGAGAGAGGCACGGTGTTACCCGACGTAGAGGCATGCATGTAACTAACTGAAGGCATGGAGACGTGATTTCAAGGGAGGTACGGACGCGAAAATAATCGTTATGCAAGGACGTGAAGGTGTGCCTCTGTGAGGGAGTCCTGGATTAGGGGGTGTCCGGATAGCCGGACTATAATCTTTGGCCGGACTGTTGGACTATGAAGATACAAGATTGAAGACTTTGTCCCGTGTCCGGATGGGACTTTCCTTGGCGTGCAAGGCAAGCTTGGCAATACGGATATGTAGATCTCCTCCCATTGTAACCGACTCTGTGTAACCCTAGCCCTCTCCGGTGTCTATATAAACCGGAGGGTTTAGTCCGTAGGACAACAACAATCATACCATAGGCTAGCTTCTAGGGTTTAGCCTCTCTGATCTCGTGGTATATCTACTCTTGTACTACCCATATCATCAATATTAATCAAGCAGGAGTAGGGTTTTACCTCCATCGAGAGGGCCCGAATCTGGGTAAAAACATCGTGTCCCTTGTCTCCTGTTACCATCCGCCTAGACGCACAGTTCGGGACCCCCTACCCGAGATCCGCCGGGTTTGACACCGACATTGGTGCTTTCATTGAGAGTTCCTCTGTGCCGTCATATTTAGGCCCGATGGCTCCTCCGATCATTAACAACGATGCGGTCCAGGGTGAGACTTTTCTCCCCGGACAGATCTTCGTGTTCGGCGGCTTTGCACTGCGGGCTAATTCGCTTGGCCATCTGGAGCAGATCGAAAGCTATGCCCTTGGCCATCATGTCAGATTTGGAAGTTTGAACTACACGGCTGACATCCACGGAGACTTGATCTTCGACGGATTCGAGCCACAGCCGAGCGCGCCGCACTGTCACGATGGGCATGATTTAGCTCTGCCGCCGAACAGTGCCCTGGAGGCCGCGCCCGCATCAGCTCCGACCCTTAGCTCGGAGCCAACTGCGTCGATCGAGGACGGGTGGCTATACCCCGCGGCGGGGGCTGCAGTCTCAACGGCGATCGAGCCGAACACCAGCCTTATCCTCTGTGAAGCCCATGACTCCAAGGTGTCGGACTCTTCTCCGGACTCCGAACCCTCCGCGCCCCTGCCAATCAAATCTGATTGGGCGTCGATCATGGAATTCACCGCCACGGATATCTTTCAGCACTCGCCCTTCGGCGACATTCTGAATTCACTAAGGTCTTTCTCTTTGTCAGGAGAGTCCTGGCCGGATTATGACCGGCAGGATTGGGATGCGGACGATGAAGAAATTCGATGCCCACCCACCACCCACTTCGTAGCCACTGTCGATGATTTAACCGACATGCTAGACTTCGACTCCGAAGACATCGACGGTATGGACGACGATGTAGGAGACAAACAGGAACCAGCGCCCACAGCGCACTGGACAGCCACCCCATCCTACGATGTATACATGATGGACACACCCAAAGGAAACAACGACGAAGAACGGGAGGACGCAACGAAGGATCGTTCCTTCGGAAAGCAGTCAAAGAGGCGGCGTAAGCGCCGCTCCAAGCCCCGCCTCGACAGAGACAGCGGTCACACAGACCCAGCCACAGAGCAGGGCGAGCCGGCGAACGATGAACATGACATCGAGCAACCGTCCGAACAAGGCAACTTGGATAAACAAACCGAACAACTCGTCCCCGGCGAAGATAATAGTCCGGACGACCTCACGCCGGACAAGTTCCTAGAGCAGAAGAACCTCCACAAAAGGCTCGTCGCCACTGCGCGTAGCCTGAAAAAGCAGAAGTAGAAGCTCAAAACTGTGGAAGATGCACTCAGAATCAGATGGAGCAAAGTACTCAACACCGCAGACAAATACGGCGGCAGTCGCCACACAAAGAGCTAACCGAAGCGAAAGCTACTGCCTGAATTTGATGAGGAGGCCTTAAAACACCGTAATCAAAAAATAAGGAAGCCACCCGGTCAGATAGACGACCTCATGGCCAACATAGAGCGGCAAACGGTGCCGCACACAAGCCAGCACGCGATCCACCCAAGGATTCGCATCAAAAAGATGGCCCAGCCAGATCTATCTACGGGCCAAGAAAGCAAGCTCTAGTAAGCAATGCAATGCAACAAATACCCGAGCACCATGGCACACCCAAATACAGGGGTGCCGCACACCCCCTATGTTTCACCGATGAGGTGCTGGACCATGAATTTCCAGTGGGATTCAAACCCGTAAACATAGAGGCATACGACGGAACAACAGACCCTGGAGTCTGGATTGAGGACTATATCCTCCATATCCACATGGCCAGAGGAGACGACCTCCACGCCATAAAATACCTACCCCTCAAGCTCAATGGGCCAGCCCGACATTGGCTTAAAGGCCTTCCCGAAAACACCATTGGAAGTTGGGAAGAGCTCGAGGATGCTTTTTGGGCAAATTTTCAAGGGACCTATGTCTGACCACCGGATGCAGACGATTTATGTCATATAACTCAACAACCCGGAGAGCCAGCCCGGAAGCTCTGGAACAGATTTCTTACTAAAAAGAACCAGATAGTCGACTGTCCAGACGCCGAAGCCTTAGCAGCTTTCAAACACAGCGTTCGAGACGAATGGATCGCTAGACACCTCGGCCAAGAAAAGCCAAGAACAATGGCCGCATTAACAAGCCTCATGACCCGCTTTTGCGCGGGAGAGGACAGCTGGTTGGCGAGACGCAGCACCAGCGACCCAAGTACATCCAAAGTTAGGGATGGAAACGGGAAGCCACGACGCAACAAAGACCAGTGCCGGAATAAGGGAAACAGCCCGAAGAGCACGGTGGTCAACGCCGGATTCAAAAGCTCTCAGCAGGGTCGACAAAAGCTGCCCCTTAAAGATAATAGGGACGAACTGTCTAATCTAAACAAAATTCTGGACAAGATATGTCAAATCCACAGCACCCCCAGGAAGCCTGCAAATCATTCCCACAGAGAATGTTGGGTCTTCAAGCAATCCGGCAAACTCAATGTCGAACACAAGGGGCTGGATACACCAAGTGAGGACGATGATGAACCCCACAAACAAAGCACTGGGGAACAAAAGAAATTCCCACAAGAAGTGAAAACAGTAAACTTACTACACATGACAAAAGGGAGAAACAAAGTGGCGCCCACAGAGATATGCGCCATGCGGCCTATCACAAAAGAGCCTCGCCACTGGTTGTCAAAACCAATCACCTTCGACCATCAGGACTACTCCGGAAGTATCCAGCACGCAGGCTGGGCTGCCTTGGTGTTAGATCCGATAATTGACGGATTCCACTTCACACGAGTCCTGATGGACGGTGGCAGTGGTTTAAACCTGCTACATCAGGACACAGTCTATAGAATGGGGATGGACCCAACAAAAATTAGCCATAGCAATACTTCCTTTAAAGGAGTAATGGCAGGCCTAGAAGTCCATTGCACGCGCTCCCTCCTACTCGAAGTTATGTTCGGCTCCCCCGATAACTTCCGTAGCGAAAAGCTAACCTTCCACATCGCCCCGTTTCAAAGTGGCTATCAAGCACTACTGGGACGCGAAGCTTTCGCCCGCTTTAATGCAATACCGCATTATGCGTCTCTCACACTTAAGATGTCCGGTCCATGAGGCTTCATGTCACTAAAGGGAAATATTGAGTGTTCCTCGCGCGCGGAAGACTGTGCGGCTGCCTTGACAGCCACACACTAAAACGGCTTCACCAACCAAAGCACCTAATAGGTCGTTAAGACCATGGACGCGGCTAGACGAGTCCGGCGTAAACACACAATTGATAAAGGCTTAATAGCCGTATACCCCCATACAAGGGGCTCCGCGCATGTAAAACAAGCGACAATAAGGATCAATTTTACCCATCTCGAATTATACTTTGTTTATTTAGTGTGACGTACATTTCGCACGACCTTTTTCAACTAAGTTCCTCTCTTTTACAGATGAACACCGTGCTACACCCGTCCAGGACACGGCACAACGGAGACACAGGCACAGACGTGCAGCGGGGACCCGTCCCAAGGATTCTTTTTAGATTAAGACCCTGCGTAAACCTTTTTTACTATCTCTTGTTGATACACATCCCCCGGATTCTCAATATAACCAAGGAGGAGGCTAGCGTCTTCGCATGTGGCCATGTCAGAACTTTGCACGTACCTGGACACCAGGGGCTTAATATCAAGGGCACTGCTCAGCCCGTTTTCATAAAGACCGAATACCTGAGGGAGTGTTGGCGTCGCCAGTTTGTCCTTATATGCATCAGCTCCGAATCATGTCTTTGGTCAAATGTTGGGTTTGCCCGGCTCCTGTGTTTTGCTGCCTTACGTTGCGCTCTATCGGCTAAGGCGGCACCAGGAGAACTACTGCGATTGTGCCCCGGTTCAGCCAGGCGAGCACCTCAGTAGAGAAAGCCGAAAACTCGCTGTCATGATATAGCGAGAGACTGGTCAACCACTTGATGACCTAGAGGAATCTTCGGGATTCCTCCGCCTAAACGAAGGGCCATTTCCCGGCCAGGCTCACGCGCGCCCCGAATTCGGGTGAGTGCGGAGCCACCAGGGGCTATATAGTAGCCCCACTATCAAACTCCTATGGCTAAGTGAAAGTGATAAAGCATTATAGTCTGATTGCCTAGTTCGCTGCGCTACCACCTCCTTAATGGACCAAGACGTTGGTGAAGGAAATATGCCCTAGAGGCAATAATAATGTTATTATTTTATTTCCTTATATCATGATAAATGTTTATTATTCATGCTAGAATTGTAATATCCGGAAACATAATACTTGTGTGAATACATAGACAAACCAAACGTCACTAGTATGCCTCTACTTGACTAGCTCGTTAATTGAAGATGGTTATGTTTCCTAACCATAGACATGTGTTGTCATTTGATTAATGGGATCACATCATTAGGAGAATGATGTGATTGACATGACCCATTCCACTAGCTTAGCACCCGATCGTTTAGTATGTTGCTATTGCTTTCTTCATGACTTATACATGTTCCTATGACTATGAGATTATGCAAATCTCGTTTACCGGAGGAACACTTTGTGTGCTACCAAACGTCACAACATAACTGGGTGATTATAAAGGAGCTCTACAGGTGTCTCCAAAGGTGAATATTGGGTTGGCGTATTTCGAGATTAGGATTTGTCACTCCGATTGTCGGAGAGGTATCTCTGGGCCCACTCGGTAATGCACATCACATAAGCCTTGCAAGCATTACAACTAATGAGTTAGTTACAAGATGATGTATTACGAAACGAGTAAAGAGACTTGCCGGTAACGAGATTGAACTAGGTATTGAGATACCGACGATCAAATCTCGGGCAAGTAACATACCGATGACAAAGGGAACAACGTATCTTGTTATGCGGTCTGACCGATAAAAGATCTTCGTAGAATATGTAGGAGCCAATATGAGCATCCAGGTTCCGCTATTGGTTATTGACCAGAGACGTGTCTCGGTCATGTCTACATTGTTCTCGAACCCGTAGGGTCCGCACGCTTAAGGTTTCGATGACAGTTATATTATGAGTTTATGAGTTTTGATGTACCGAAGTTAGTACGGAGTCCCGGATGTGATCACGGACATGACGAGGAGTCTCAGAATGGTCGAGACATAAAGATTGATATATTGGAAGGCTATATTCGGACACCGGAAGTGTTCCGAGTGGTTTCGGAGAAAACCGGAGAGCCGGAGGGTTACCGGAACCCCCCCGGGAGAAGTAAGGGGCCATATGGGCCTTAGTGGAGAGAGAGAGGGGCAGCCAAAGGTGGGCCGCGCGCCTCCTCCCCCCTGGTCCGAATTGGACTAGGAGAGGGGGGGGCGGCGCCCCCCTTTCCTTCTCCCTCCCCACTTCTTTCCCCCTCCTCGTAGGAGTCCTACTCCTACTAGGAGGAGGACTCCTCCTTGGCGCGCCATAGAGGCCGGCCGGCCTCCTCCCCATGATCCTTTATATACGGGGGCAGGGGGCACCCCTAGACACACAAGTTGATCCACGTGATTATATTCTTAGCTGTGTGCGGTGCCCCCTTCCACCATAATCCTCGATAATATTGTAGCGGTGCTTAGGCAAAGCCCTGCGACGGTAGTACATCAAGATCGTCACCACGCCGTCGTGCTGACGGAACTCTTCCCCGACACTTTGCTGGATCGGAGTCCAGGGATCGTCATCGAGCTGAACGTGTGCTAAAACTAGGAGGTGCCGTAGTTTCGGTGCTTGATCGGTCGGGCCGTGAAGACGTACGACTACATCAACCGCGTTGTCATAACGCTTCCGCTGTTGGTCTACAAGGGTACGTAGATTACACTCTCCCCTCGTTGCTATGCATCACCATGATCTTGCGTGTGCGTAGGAAATTTTTTGAAATTACTACGTTCCCCAACAGTGGCATCCGAGCCTAGGTTTTATGTGTTGATGTTATATGCACGAGTAGAACACAAGTGAGTTGTGGGCGATATAAGTCATACTGCTTACCAGCATGTTATACTTTGGTTCGGCGGTATTGTTGGACGAAGCGGCCTGGACCGACATTACGCGTACGCTTACGCGAGACCAGTTCTCCCGACGTGCTTTGCACAAAGGTGGCTAGCGGGTGACAGTTTCTCCAACTTTAGTTGAACCGAGTGTGGCTACGCCCGGTCCTTGCGAAGGTTAAAACAGCACCAACTTGACAAACTATCGTTGTGGTTTTGATGCGTAGGTAAGATTGGTTCTTGCTTAAGCCCGTAGCAGCCACGTAAATCTTGCAACAACAAAGTAGAGGACGTCTAACTTGTTTTTGCAGGGCATGTTGTGATGTGATATGGTCAAGACATGATGCTAAATTTTATTGTATGAGATGATCATGTTTTGTAACCAAGTTATCGGCAACTGGCAGGAGCCATATGGTTGTCGCTTTATTGGATGCAATGCAATTGCGCTGTAATGCTTTACTTTATCACTAAGCGGTAGCGATAGTCGTGGAAGCATAAGATTGGCGAGACGACAACGATGCTACGATGGTGATGAAGGTGTCGCACCAGTGACGATGGTGATCATGACGGTGCTTCAAAGATGGAGATCACAAGCACAAGATGATGATGGCCATATCATATCACTTATATTGATTCCATGTGATGTTTATCTTTTATGCATCTTATCTTGCTTTGATTGACGGTAGCATTTTAAGATGATCTCTCACTAATTATCAAGAAGTGTTCTCCCTGAGTATGCACCGTTGCGAAAGTTCTTCCTGCTGAGACACCACGTGATGACCGGGTGTGATAGGCTCTACGTTCAAATACAACGGGTGCAAAACAGTTGCACACGCAGAATACTCAGGTTATACTTGACGATCCAAGCATATACAGATATGGCCTTGGAACACAGAGACCGAAAGGTCGAGCGTGAATCATATAGTAGATATGATCAACATAGAGATGTTCACCAATGAAACTACTCCATCTCACGTGATGATCGGACATGGTTTAGTTGATTTGGATCACGTAATCACTTAGAGGATTAGAGGGATGTCTATCTAAGTGGGAGTTCTTTAGTAATATGATTAATTGAACCTAAATTTATCATGAACTTAGTACCTGATAGTATCTTGCTTGTTTATGTTTGATTGTAGATAGATGGCCCGTGCTGTTGTTCCGTTGAATTTTAATGCGTTCCTTGAGAAAGCAAAGTTGAAAGATGATGGTAGCAATTACACGGACTGGGTCCGTAACTTGAGGATTATCCTCATTGCTGCACAGAAGAATTACGTCCTGGAAGCACCGCTGGGTGCCAGGCCTCCTGCTGGACCAACACGAGATGTTATGAACGTCTGGCAGAGCAAAGCTGATGACTACTTGATAGTTCAGTGTGCCATGCTTTACGGCTTAGAATTGGGACTTCAACGATGTTTTGAACATCATGGAGCATATGAGATGTTCCAGGAGTTGAAGTTAATATTTCAAGCAAATGCCCGGATTGAGAGATATGAAGTCTCCAATAAGTTCTATAGCTGCAAGATGGAGGAGAACAGTTCTGTCAGTGAGCGTATACTCAAAATGTCTGGGTATAATAATCACTTGATTCAATTGGGAGTTAATCTTCCGGATGATTGCGTCATTGAAAGAATTTACAAATCACTGCCACCAAGCTACAAGAGCTTCATGATGAACTATAATATGCAAGGGATGAATAAGACTATTCTCGAGCTCTTCGCAATGCTGAAAGCTGCGGAGGTAGAAATCAAGAAAGAGCAACAAGTGTTGATGGTCAACAAGACCACTAGTTTCAAGAAAAAGGGCAAAGGGAAGAAGAAGGGGAACTTCAAAAAGAACAGCAAGCAAGCTTCTACTCAAGAGAAGAAACCCAAACCTGGACCTAAGCCTGAAACTGAGTGCTTCTACTGCAAGCAGACTGGTCACTGGAAGCAGAACTGCCCCAAGTATTTGGCGGATAAGAAGGATGGCAAGGTGAACAAAGGTATATATGATATACATGTTATTGATGTGTACCTTACTAATGCTCGCAGTAGCACCTGGGTATTTGATACTGGTTCTGTTGCTAGTATTTGCAACTCGAAACAGGGACTACGGATTAAGCGAAGATTGGCTAAGGACGAGGTGACGATGCGCGTGGGAAATGGTTCCAAAGTCGATGTGATCACAGTCGGCACACTACCTCTACATCTACCTTCGGGATTAGTATTAGACCTAAATAATTGTTATTTGGTGCCAGCGTTAAGCATGAACATTATATCTGGATCTTGTTTGATGCGAGACGGTTATTCATTTAAATCAGAGAATAATGGTTGTTCTATTTATATGAGTAATATCTTTTATGGTCATGCACCCTTAAGAGTGGTCTATTCTTATTGAATCTCGATAGTAGTGACACACATATTCATAATGTTGAAGCCAAAAGATGCAGAGTTGATAATGATAGTGCAACTTATTTGTGGCACTGCCGTTTGGGTCATATCGGTGTAAAGCGCATGAAGAAACTCCATACTGATGGGCTTTTGGAACCACTTGATTATGAATCACTTGGTACTTGCGAACCGTGCCTTATGGGTAAAATGACAAAAACACCGTTCTCCGGTACTATGGAGAGAGCAACAGATTTGTTGGAAATCATACATACAGATGTATGCGGTCCAATGAATGTTGAGGCTCGTGGCGGATATCGTTATTTTCTCACCTTCACAGATGACTTAAGCAGATATGGGTATATCTACTTAATGAAACATAAGTCTGAAACATTTGAAAAGTTCAAAGAATTTCAGAGTGAAGTTGAAAATCATCATAACAAGAAAATAAAATTCCTATGATCTTAGTACATTTGAGTTACGAGTTTGGTGTACATTTGAAACAATGTGGAATAGTTTCGCAACTCACGCCACCCGGAACACCACAGCGTAATGGTGTGCCGAACGTCGTAATCGTACTTTACTAGATATGGTGCGATCTATGATGTCTCTTACTGATTTACCGCTATCATTTTGGGGATATGCTCTAGAGATGGCCGCATTCACGTTAAATAGGGCACCATCAAAATCCGTTGAGACGACGCCTTATGAACTGTGGTTTGGCAAGAAACCAAAGTTGTCGTTTCTAAAAGTTTGGGGCTGCGATGCTTATGTGAAAAAGCTTCAACCTGATAAGCTCGAACCCAAATCGGAGAAATGTGTCTTCATAGGATATCCAAAGGAAACTATTGGATACACCTTCTATCACAGATCCGAAGGTAAGACTTTTGTTGCTAAATTCAGAAACTTTCTAGAGAAGGAGTTTCTCTCGAAAGAAGTGAGTGGGAGGAAAGTAGAACTTGACGAGGTAACTGTACCTGCTCCCTTATTGGAAAGTAGTACATCACAGAAACCAGTTTCTATGACACCTACACCAATAAATGAGGAAGCTAATGATAATCATCATGAAACTTCAGAACAAGATACTACTGAACCCCGTAGATCAACCAGAGTAAGATCCGTGCCAGAGTGGTACGGTAATCCTGTTCTGGAAGTCATGCTACTAGATCATGATGAACCTACGAACTATGAAGAAGCGATGGTGAGCCCAGATTCCGCAAAATGGCTTGAAGCCATGAAATCTGAGATGGGATCCATGTATGAGAACAAAGTATGGACTTTGGTTGACTTGCCCAATGATCGGCAAGCAATTGAGAATAAATGGATCTTCAAGAAGAAGACTGACGCTGACGGTAATGTTACTGTCTACAAAGCTCGACTTGTCGCAAAAGGTTTTCGGCAAGTTCAAGGGATTGACTACGATGAGACCTTCTCACCCGTAGCGATTCTTAAGTCTGTCCGAATCATGTTAGCAATTGCCGCATTTTATGATTATGAAATTTGGCAAATGGATGTCAAAACTGCATTCCTGAATGGATTTCTGCAAGAAGAGTTGTATATGATGCAGCCGGAAGGTTTTGTCGATCCAAAGGGAGCTAACAAAGTGTGCAAGCTCCAGCGATCCATTTATGGACTAGTGCAAGCCTCTCGGAGTTGGAATAAACGCTTTGATAGTGTGATCAAAGCATTTGGTTTTATACAGACTTTTGGAGAAGCCTGTATTTACAAGAAAGTCAGTGGGAGTTCTGTAGCATTTCTGATATTATATGTAGATGACATATTACTAATCAGAAATGATATAGAATTTCTGGATAGCATAAAAGGATACTTGAATAAAAGTTTTTCAATGAAAGACCTCGGTGAAGCTGCCTACATATTGGGCATCAAAATCTATAGAGATAGATCGAGACGCTTAATTGGACTTTCACAAAGCACATACCTTGACAAAGTTTTGAAAAAGTTCAAAATGGATCAAGCAAAGAAAGGATTCTTGCCTGTGTTACAAGGTGTGAAATTGAGTAAGACTCAAAGTCCGATTAATGTAGAAGATAGAGAGAAAATGAAAGATGTTCCCTATGCTTCAGCCATAGGCTCTATCATGTATGCAATGCTGTGTACCAGACCTGATGTGTGTCTTGCTATAAGTTTAGCAGGGAGGTACCAAAGTAACCCAGGAGTGGATCACTGGACAGCGGTCAAGAACATCCTGAAATACCTGAAAAGGACTAAGGATATGTTTCTCATATATGGAGGTGACAAAAAGCTCATCGTAAATGGTTACGTTGATGCAAGCTTTGACACTGATCCGGACGATTCTAACTCGCAAACCGGATACATGTTTACATTAAACGGTGGAGCTGTTAGTTGGTGCAGTTCTAAACAAAGAGTTGTGGTGGGATCTACATGTGAAGCGGAGTACATAGCTGCTTCGGAAGCAGCAAACGAAGGAGTCTGGATGAAGGAGTTCATATCCGATCTAGGTGTCATACCTAGTGCATCGGGTCCAATGAAAATCTTTTGTGACAATACTGGTGCAATTGCTTTGGCAAAGGAATCCAGATTTCACAAGAGAACCAAGCACATCAAAAGACGCTTCAATTCCATACGGGATCTAGTCCAGGTGGGAGACATAGAGATTTCCAAGATACATACGGATCTAAATTTAGCAGACTCATTGACTAAGCCTCTTCCACGAGCAAAACATGATCAGCACCAAAGCTCCATGGGTGTTAGAATCATTACTGTGTAATCTAGATTATTGACTCTAGTGCAAGTGGGAGACTGAAGGAAATATGCCCTAGAGGCAATAATAATGTTATTATTTTATTTCCTTATATCATGATAAATGTTTATTATTCATGCTAGAATTGTATTATCCGGAAACATAATACTTGTGTGAATACATAGACAAACCAAACGTCACTAGTATGCCTCTACTTGACTAGCTCGTTAATAGAAGATGGTTATGTTTCCTAACCATAGACATGTGTTGTCATTTGATTAATGGGATCACATCATTAGGAGAATGATGTGATTGACATGACCCATTCCACTAGCTTAGCACCCGATCGTTTAGTATGTTGCTATTGCTTTCTTCATGACTTATACATGTTCCTATGACTATGAGATTATGCAACTCCCGTTTACCGAAGGAACACTTTGTGTGCTACCAAACGTCACAACGTAACTAGGTGATTATAGAGGAGCTCTACAGGTGTCTCCAAAGGTGAATATTGGGTTGGCGTATTTCGAGATTAGGATCTGTCACTCCGATTGTCGGAGAGGTATCTCTGGGCCCACTCGGTAATGCACATCACATAAGCCTTGCAAGCATTACAACTAATGAGTTAGTTACAAGATGATGTATTACGAAACGAGTAAAGAGACTTGCCGGTAACGAGATTGAACTAGGTATTGAGATACCGACGATCGAATCTCGGGCAAGTAACATACCGATGACAAAGGGAACAACGTATCTTGTTATGCAGTCTGACCGATAAAAGATCTTCGTAGAATATGTAGGAGCCAATATGAGCATCCAGGTTCCGCTATTGGTTATTGACCGGAGACGTGTCTCGGTCATGTCTACATTGTTCTCGAACCCGTAGGGTCTGCACGCTTAAGGTTTCGATGACAGTTATATTATGAGTCTATGAGTTTTGATGTACCGAAGTTAGTTCGGAGTCCCGGATGTGATCACGGACATGACGAGGAGTCTTGAAATGGTCGAGACATAAATATTGATATATTGGAAGGCTATATTCGGACACCGGAAGTGTTCCGGGTGGTTTCGGAGAAAACCGGAGAGCCGGAGGGTTACCGGAACCCCCCCGGGAGAAGTAATGGGCCATATGGGCCTTAGTGGAGAGAGAGAGGGGCAGCCAAAGGTGGGCCGCGCGCCTCCTCCCCCCGGGTCCGAATTGGACTAGGAGAGGGGGGCGGCACCCCCCTTTCCTTCTCCCTACTCCTACTAGGAGGAGGACTCCTCCTTGGCGCGCCATAGAGGCCGGCCGGCCTCCTCCCCTTGATCCTTTATATACGGGGGCAGGCGGCACCCCTAGACACACAAGTTGATCCACGTGATCATATTCTTAGCCGTGTGCGGTGCCCCCTTCCACCATAATCCTCGATAATATTGTAGCGGTGCTTAGACAAAGCCCTGCGACGGTAGTACATCAAGATCGTCACCACGCCGTCATGCTAATGGAACTCTTCCCCGACACTTTGCTGGATCAGAGTCCGGGGATCGTCATCGAGCTGAACGTGTGCTAAAACTCGGAGGTGCCGTAGTTTCGGTGCTTGATCGGTCGGGCCGTGAAGACGTACGACTACATCAACCGCGTTGTCATAACGCTTCTGCTGTCGGTCTACAAGGGTACCTAGATTACACTCTCCCCTCGTTGCTATGCATCACGATGATCTTGCGTGTGCGTAGGAATTTTTTTGAAATTACTACGTTCCCCAACAGTTGGGTCAAGTGTGAAAATGCGCCTTCTGCGAACACCCCCGCATTATATACGTGGGGGCTGAAGCCGACGACTGCCATCTTTCAGATTATATACACATATACATTAATGGCCGCACAGCAGGTATTATAATTCTTCCAGGCACAAGTATAAAAAGCTTCTACATTTAATCAAAATATTGTTTTGCAATAATACATGTTATTCGAACATAATATCCTTCGAGCACTGCGTCTCTATTAAACGAGCGCCTTGCAGAACCTCCTGAAAAATAGTGCTCGGCAGGTACTCGGCTTCCGTCTGAATCTTGGGATGCAACGGCGGTGGCCTCCATCTCCGCCCAGTATGTCTTGACACGGGCAAGGGCCATCCGCGCACCCTCTATGCATGCTGACCTCTTCATCGTTAATATACGGCACTGCACCAAGGAACTGCTGGACCAAGCTAAAATAACTGTTCGGCTTTGGCCTTTCCGGCCACAGATGATCCACGACATACTTCATGGCGAGTCCGGATAGCCTATTCAGCTTGGCCCATTCGGCCAAACGATCGGTCAATGGAAGTGGACGCTCTGGATTGTTGAACTGTGACCAAAATAGCTTTTCCACTTCGCGATCTTTCTGATCTCGGAAGTGTTCGGCCGCATCGGCAGCACTCGCCGCTAAATCCAGATATGCGTCCACTGAACTCCACATCCGGTCCAACAGAGCATATTTAGGATCTCCGAACTTCATCTGCAGCATAAAGGGCTTCCCAGCCGCGATATCTCCGGCTTGACGCAGCTCCTCCTTCATCGCTCTCATCGCAGAACGAGCATCCTTGGCCGCTGTAGTGGCGTTCTCCAGGTCTGTCCGCTCCGCCCGATCTTCTTTTTCAAGAAGCTTGCAGTGGTCAGCAGCGTTCTTTAAATTCACAGCCATTTCGGCCATTTCCTTCTTGCTTCGGCAGTGAGCAGCATGTTCGGCTTTTAGCTCCTCAACCGCCTTTAGGGCAGCCGCATCGCTTTTTCTGGCTTGCTCCTTGGCTCGGGCAAGCTCTGCCCGAAGGTCCTCCACGGCGGCAGCCCCATCTGCATCAAGGGCACATGTTGTAAGATACTGGCATCAAGCTCCTCTTACCAGGTGCCTCCGGAGAAATTACATACCTTGTGCCTTTGAAAAGCGCGATGTCGGCATCTGCCACGTCAAGTTGCCGCTTTAACTCGGCAAATTCATCAGTCCAGCTGGCCACCGGACACTTCGCCACCTACATAGGAGGACGGCAAAATTATACCTAGGACTATGATCCTCTGTGTGCCATCGTCTTCGACAGCACACAGAGTCTCAGGGGCTACTCTCTACACAGGGCGCATTTTAAAATATGCGGAACTGTCAAAAGGTACATCATTTCGCGTACCTCAAAACCTGTCAGTAAAATCCTGACAGCTTCGTGCAACCCGCTCTCCACGGACGAAATCCTTTCAATTACCGTACCCATCAACGTACGGTGCTCCTTTGAGATAGATGCTCGCACTAGCAGATCCTTTAGTACCTCCGATCGTGCACCAGGCGGTGCCGGACTCGTTCGATTGCTTTTTTCGAAGGCCGGACACGGAGGGCTTCGGGGGGCCATATGACTACCTTTCGGCCCTACCGGATTAGGAGAAACCCTCCACGACGATACCTCGGGGTCGCCCGCCTCGTAAGGCGGTATGGCAGGGGAGGCGTTCCGCTCTCCATCATTTCCGGAAGAAGATTCCCCTTAGACGAGCTCTGCTGAGAAGGGCTAAGATCCGAACTACAAGGTAAATTTTCGGTTATTTTCCTTAGAAATAAAGCAAGGATTTCTCTCATTCTAAACCTCCTTTCTACTTACGGCTCGGTGGAGGGTTGATCCCCTTGAGGGCATAGTACGGCCGAGGTATCCCCCGGCACAGGACCCTCTGGCGAAGACTTCTTCCCCCGCTTTGAGATCACGGTCTCCGGGTCTTCAGAGGCGGTCCTCTTCTTCCCCTGAGGAGAGGAATTTTCGATTCCTCCTTTCCGGACAACCTCCCTCGTGGAGGCAGTAGCTTCCTTGTCCCCCCCCCCTTCGTTTTCTTCCGAAGGCGCGATCTCCAGCATCCTGGTTAACACGGGATCCGGCGAGGTCTCAGGAAGGGGGGCCGGACACCTGATTAACTTCGCCTTCGCGATCCACTCCTGTTTCAAGAACAGCTCTTTTAAGGGAGATGTCGTGATAAATGAACGGATGATGTGTCCGGGCACAGGGCTACTTACTTGAGTATCCGGACAATTGCAGCTCAGACCTGCGTCCTCAGTAGAGTCCAGACACACTGCTTGTGGTCCGAACAATAATTTGTACATCTCCACGGGCATCGCACCCATAAAATGTTGGAGAGCTCGCGGTCCCTCCGGATTGAACTCCCACAGGAGGAGGGGCGACGTTTGCAGGGCAGGGCTCAGCGAATCAACATGACCTGCGTCACCACGACCAGACTGATGTCTCTTTTCAGGAAATCTCGGATGCGGCCCTGCAACAGGGGCACGTCCTTTGCCGGCCCCCAGTCCAACCCCTTACTGACCCATGACGCTAGTCGGGGCGGGGGAGCCGAGCGGAAAGCAGGCGGCGTCACCCACTTGGTACCCCTGGGAGCTGTGATATAAAACCACTCTTGATGCCATAAGCTGGACTCCTCTTGAAAAGAGCCCTCGGGCCATGGAGCGTCGACATTCTTGCTTATAACAGCGCCTCCGCACTCTGCATGTTGTCCCTCGATCATCTTCGGCTCTACTTTAAAGGTCTTGAGCCACAGTCCGAAGTGAGGGGTAATACGGAGGAAAGCTTCGCACACGACGATGAACAATGAGATGTGGAGGATGGACTCCGGAGCTAAGTCGTGAAATTCCAGCCCATAATAAAACATGAGCCCCCTCACGAAGGGATCCGTCGCGAAGCCTGGCCCTCGGAGGAAGTGAGACATGAACACCACACTCTCACCGGGCTTGGGAGTGCGAATAACCTGCCCTTGAGCAGGCAGCCTTTGCGAGATTTCGCCGGTCAAAAACCTGGCCTCTCTCAGCTTTAACACGTCTTCCTCCGTGATGGAGGAAGGCATCCATCGGCCTCGAAGGTCGGAGCCGGACATCGTCGAAGGTCCGAAGTTCCTAAATCTGGAGCCTTGGGTGTTGGAACTCGAGGCGAGAGGCGGATTCGATTGAGATCGAAAGAAAGGAGCGAAGCCTTGGTCTCTTTATAAGAGGTTGAATACCAAGAGCCCTCCCCGTGACCGTTTGGGACTTACCTTCGATCGAGGGGATATACCAACGGGCACGACTGGGTTACCCACGTCCTGTTGATGAGAATCCCGTAAATAAAGGGGACACGATCTCTGCTTCGACAAGACGTACCAAGGAAACCGCCTCGCAAAACGTGCTGAGGTGGGACAGTAAAAATGATTCGAATAAAGGCTTGGCTGTGGTGCGATGTCATGCTACAGAATACGTCGGCAGATTAGAATTATGTAAATATTATTCTCTCTACAGCAGTATGTGGAACTTATTTTGCAGAGCCGGACACTATCCTTGTGTTCAAAATCTTCTATGAAGTATTCGGAGGAGGAACCCACCTTGCAATGCCGAAGACAATCTGTGCGCCGGACTCGTCGTCATTGAAGCCTGGTTCAGGGGCTACTGAGGGAGTCCTGGATTAGGGGGTGTCCAGATAGCCGGACTATAACCTTTGGCCGGACTGTTGGACTATGAAGATACAAGATTGAAGACTTCGTCCCGTGTCCGGATGGGACTTTCCTTGGCGTGGAAGGCAAGCTTGGCAATACGGATATGTAGATCTCCTCCCATTGTAACCGACTCTGTGTAACCCTAGCCCTCTCCGGTGTCTATATAAACCGGAGGGTTTAGTCCGTAGGACAACAACAATCATACCATAGGCTAGCTTCTAGGGTTTAGCCTCTCTGATCTCGTGGTAGATCTACTCTTGTACTACCCATATCATCAATATTAATCAAGTAGGAGTAGGGTTTTACCTCCATCGAGAGGGCCCGAACCTGGGTAAAAACATCGTGTCCCTTGTCTCCTGTTACCATCCGCCTAGACGCACAGTTCGGGACCCCCTACCCGAGATCCGCCGGTTTTGACACCGACACTCTGCTTTAAAGAAGCTTTCACTGACACATTTTCATTGTGGGGGGCATGGACTATGAGCTCCATGTGTTTTCGAAGGCATTAGGCCTCATTAATGAACATATCAGAGAGAAGGTGAGTCTTTTGGTTGACGTCTAGAATGTTGCGTAAAATGACGTGAAGCCAAGTTACACATGGTCCCCTTGGTATCAGAGGCACATAGGCACATAAGTGCTTATTGTGGTGCACTGGAAATAAACTTGTGCAAAAGACATGTAAACTGCAAGCAAACTACAAGGTTAGCTGCGACACAAGCAAACCTAAATTTATAACAAGCAAAAGGCAGTCTTGAGGGAAAGCAAATCTAATGAGAAATCTAGAATGTTCTAGATAATTTCGTTTGCCGGGACCATCTGCTTCAGTAGTTGTCGTCGGCACAGGACCTAGCGTGCTTCCTGATCTGCTCCTTGTCGAGTTTTGCCCGGCGAAGCCCTTCCTGGATGATGCTGAGGCGGCTCCATATCTCGTACGCAGCATAAGCGTCCTTTGCCGCGTACTCGATGTGCCTCATGGACAGGGGCATGCACGCCCATCGGCTGCGTTCTGCGTTGGTGAGCTCTACGTCATGGGCAAGGATGCCTGAGACGTCCCCAAGGGAGTCCAGAGGCTTGGTAGCTGTAGGCACCCTCCATTCCTTCTGGATGTTGACGAAGTGGGCGATCTCCAGTCCGACGCGGCCGAGCATCTCTATGTTGCCGTCGATGGAGAAGCCAACAAACGTGTACCTGGGGTCCGCGAGGAAGTTGTCGAACTTGGTGCAGTTCTTGTCGGCCGTGCTCAGTTGGAAGAGCAGCACCGGATGATCCTTGCCAATGGAGAGCTGGACGAGGGCGGGTTTCTGATCTTCGCCATGGTCGTTGGTTTACTTCACATCAACTCCGACGATCTTGTGGCGCTCGAACTGGAGGTGTTGGAACGATAGCTCAACTTGTTTTTATGAAGTCAGATTTCCCTTGTTTTGCACTTCGCAAGGGGATGAGTCGAACTGCTCAATGGTGGTCGCCGCCTTGTGCAAGTCGTTGGTGTGGATCACGTGCAACTTTGTGTTGCCATGGGCCTGCACCTCCATGAATTCCCTGGTGAATCCCATCGCCTGGAGCAGTTGGTCCTCCTGTAATCTGATTTATCATGGGGAATAATGAGTGGGAGTGCAATGGCGATTTCTGTTCTTTGTGTGTGAGAAGCCCACGGCGGGAGTCTAAATTTAAGGGCGGGGAAGTGGCAAAGGAGTGCACGATCTCACTGTCGACGCGGTTGTGCACATCATGGGTTCTGGATCGTGGTTTTTCTTTACAAAAAATAAAAATAAAATCAGCAGTTGTATTTTTAACAACCGTCGTATCTCCAGCAAGTCGTGGAGATGATCGTTGTCTTCCGTAGTTTGCTGTCAAATGTTAACTTTTACAATCTCGTGAGGAATCCAGTTATATTTTTAACAACCATCGTATCTCGTGAGGCATGCTGGGGCAGTATGTAGAGTCACAAGTCTCTGACCAAGAGAAGCATGCTTCAAATGGCAGCTTTAACTCTCAGACACACGGGCGTGGTACATTTATTGGGAGTGGCAATTGTTTTCAGTGATACATTCGCTGGTAGGAGCAGTGCTGTGTTTCTTCGGAGGCACTGTTGTGTGCCCGTGTTGCAACTGACGCTACGAGATGGTCAGAAAGAACAAGAAGCAACGAGAGGCGTCATCATGCAGCTGCAAGAAGCACTCATACAGCTAGAGGCGAAACAAGAGGCACATATACGATGCTACGTGATGCACGGAGTTGAAGCTACGTGATTGCACGGACGTCTATTCATGCTATGGTGCTACGTGAGGCACGAGCACAAACAAATAGCTGTGCACTCAATTACATGCGCAAAAAGCCACAAACGTGTTTCTGAGAAGCAGCGGCCTCCATGGTTTTACCGCAAGGTGGGATTCAACATTTATCTAGGGCATTCCGAGTTTTACAAGTGTAGGAAGATTCGTTTTTCACTTATATGTTCTATGGCAGAGGCATGGCTATTACTTGTGTGACGACGGAATGTACGTCGAATGTACGTCACGCGAGGATTGACAATAGGCAACCATTACTGTTTTCCCGAAAATGTTTTTGAATTAACTGCTAGAGGCATGAATGTGCCGACGGAATAGGCACGGTCATGTCTGAAATAGTTGCAAGGTCGTCCCTAAGGTGTTCTATACGCTTTACAGTTACAAGCACGGTCGTCGTTCTTGCCGAGGCACAGAGGTGAATGATGGAGCCTATGCCTTTGCGATAGTCACCTCCAATATTAAGAAGTAAGTAAATCTTCATAGACCCGATACGTCAGAAGCTGGCCGTAAGGCACGCTCCTGCCTCTGCGTTTTCGGTGACGTCACGTTTAGTGCCAGCGGGGTCGACGTAATGCCTGGTTTTCTGATGTTTTTGTTTTCAGCAACTTTCTTAACACACGGTACGGTTTTACCCGATGAACTGGAGGCACAGACGTGATTCTAAGGGAGGTAGGGACGCGAAGGATTGTGATGGTGAAGGTGTGCCTCTGTTTTCAAGAAGCTTTCATTGACACGTTTTCATTGCGGGACCATGGCCTATGAGTTTCTTGTGTCTTCGAAGGCATTCAGCCTCATTAACGGACGTGAAGTCAATTTACGCACGGTCTCCATAGGAGTGGAGGCACCGAAGTGCCTTCGTGGGTGTTTTAAGTAGCTAGATGGTGTTATTGATGGACAACCGTGCCTCTGTAGTGTTCTTCTCTGAGGGTCACGGGCGTAAGCAATGTTTTCCAAGGAGAATAAACACCTAACTACCTCTGTATTCAAAATGTTTTCCCAAAGTCTTCCATACAAACGATTTTTAATATTTGTGTGTGTACTGGTTTGTTAGAACATTGTGCACTACTTTTAGGAGCATTCTGTAATTGTTGTCCCTGCATTTCGACGCTGCATCCACAAAGGTGCTAGTGCATTGCATGCTCGTCATTTTTGTGGATTGCTATGTGTACCTGCTATGTGTGTTACGCTAATCGTATAGTATCTGAACTATGTTTATATTTTTCAGTTCACACCAATATATTCTAATAATAGAAAACTGCAACATTGTACTGGAAATAAACTTGTTCAGAAGATATGTAAACTGGAAGCAAAACTACAAGGTTATCTATACTGTGTTTATATTTTTCAGTTCACACCAATATATTCTAATAAAAGAAAACTGCAACATTGCACTGGATATAAACTTGTTCAGAAGATATGTAAACTGGAAGCAAACTACAAGGTTAACTGTGACACAAGCAAATCTAAATTTAGAGCAAGCAAACGGCAGTCTTGAGAGAAATCAAATCTAACTGGAAATCTAGAATGGCATGAGAAATCTTCTAGTTACTTTTCTTGGCCGGGACCACCTGCTTCAGTACTCGTAGTCGCCCCAGGACCTTGCGCGCTTCCTGGTCTGCTCCTTCTCGAGTTTTGCCCGGCGGAGGCCTTCCTGGATGATGGTGAGGCGGCTCCATATTTCTTACGCAGCGTAAGCATCTTTTGCCGCGTACTCGATGTGCCTCATGGACAGGGGCATGCGCGCCCAGCGCTGGTGCTCTGCGTTGGTGAGCTTCTTCTTCATGTTGTTGTAGTAGTCATGGACAATGATGCCTGAGACTTCCCCAAGGGAGTCCAGACGCTTGGTAGCTGTAGGCACCCTCCATTCCTTCTGGATGTCAATGAAGTGGGTGATCTCTAGTCCGACACGCCCGAGCATCTCTATGTCGCCGTCGATGGAGAAGCCAGCAAACGTGTATCTGGGGTCGGCGAGGAAGTTGTCGAACCTGGTGCACTTCTTGTCGGCGGCGCTCAGTTGGAAGAGCAACACCAGATGATCCTTGCCGACGGAGAGCTGGACGAGGGCTTGCTTTTGATCTTCGCCAATGTTGTTTGTGTACTCCACATCAACTCCGACGATCTTGTGGCGCTCGAATTCGAGGTGTCGCTCGTACTGCTCGATGGTGGTCGCAGCCTTGTGCAAGTCATTGGTGTGGATCACGTGCAACTTGGTGTTGCCGTGGGCCTGCACCTCCATGAATTCCGTGATGAATCCCATGGCCTGGAGCAGTTGGTCCTCCTGCAATCTGGTTTTTCATGGGGAACAATGAGTGGGAGTGCAATGGCGATTTCTATTGTTTGTGCGTAAGAAGGCCGCGACGGAAGTCTAAATTAAAGGCGGGGAAGCGGCAAAGGAGTGCATGATCTCACTGTCGATGCGGTTGTGCACATCGTGGGTTCTGGGTCGTGGTTTCATCTCCCTGGTGGTGCGGTTGTGCACATCCTGAGTTTTTGATCATGGTTTTTCTTTATAAAAAATAAAAATAAAATCAGCAGTTATGTTTTTAGCAACCGTCGTATCTCCAGCAAGTCGGGGAGATGTTCGTTGTCTTGTGTGGTTTGTTGTCAAATATTAACTTTTACAATTTATCTCGTGAGGCATGCAGGGGCAGTATGTAGAGTCACAAGTCTCTGACCAAGAGAAGCATGCTTGAAGTGGCTGGTTTAACTCTCAGACACGCGGGCGTGGTACATTCATTGGGAGTTCCAATTGTTTTCAGCGATACATTCGCTGGTAGGAGCAGTGCTGTGTTTTTTCAGAGGCACTGTTGCAGCTGACCCTACGAGATGGACAGAAAGAACGAGAAGCAACGACAGGCGTGGATATGCAGCTGCAAGAAGCACTTATACAACTAGAGGTCCAAGTAGATGCATAGATACGATGCTACGTCAGGCACGGAAATGAAGTTACGTGGTTCACGGACGTCAATTCGTGCTATGGTGCTACGTGAGGCACGGGCATGAATAAATAGCCATGCACTCAACTACATGCGCAAAAAGCCATAGATGTGTTCCTGAGAAGCACCGGCCTCCATGGTTTTGCCGCAAGGTGGGATTCGACATTTATCCAGGGCATTCTAGGTTTTATATGTGTAGGAATAATCGTTTTACACTTATATGTTCTGTGGCAGATGCACGACAATTACTTTTGTGACGAAAGAATGAACGTCGAATGTACGTGACGTGAGGATTGACAATAGGCATCCGTTTACTATTTTTCTGGAATGTTTTTCAATTAACTTTGAGAGGCATGAATGTGATGACGGAACATGCATGGTCATGTCTGAAATAGTGGCAAGGTGGTCCCTAACGTGTCCTGAATGTATCACCTGTAATGCTGCACTGCTACAAGCACGGTCATTATTCTTGCAGAGGCACGGACGTGAGAGTCATGAATGTGTCGACTCAACAGGCACGGTCATGTTTGAAATAGTTGCAAGTACGAGATGGGCAGAAACAACAAGAAGAAACGAGGGGCGCAGGCATGCAGCTAAGAAACGCACTTATACAGCGAGTAGCACAGCTAGAGGAACATGTACGATGCTACGTGAGGCACAGACATGAACCTATGTGAAGGCATGGATGTTTAAGGTAACTGAGCCATAGGGGAAGGCGCTAGGTTTTTAGGAGAAGTGTTGTGCGGTTGACAGAGGTGTATGTTTGAGCTCATCGCAACAAACTACTTGGCATGACGCTATTCTGCGGAGCACCATAGTGAAAATTATGTATACTACTGACGTGCGGAGCTAGCAACGTCACTAAACTATTCTGAAACATACTTCACCACAACCATTCATCCTCCATTATTATTCAGCGAATCCCTTTATTATTATCAGAGATAAATAAACTAACCCACGTAAGTGTTTCACCTTCTTTGACAGGGAATTTTCACCACCGTCCTCTTGGACGTAATTATATGCTCAGTTACATACCATGACATAACTAGATAACAAAACTGATGTGTACAGACTGTTCAAAAAACAGACATAAATTACTGAACTAGGAAGTATAGCCACTGGCAACGCTCTATTAGGAAAGGTCATTGATTATCATCCGCAGCAGCTTCATGTTTCCCAATGTTGGCCACCGCTTTTCAATTGTGACAAGGACAATTGAACCAACCTTTAGCTGAGCTTCCCGGGCAAAATCTGAAAAACCGGTCACCTTCATTTTGCCGTCGGCTCATATGGAGTACGTTGTGCTCATGTCTATTGCATCATACATCTCTGTTAGGCTGATACCACCGTTTTGAGGTAGATATCCCATGTTCATCTTTAGAAGCATCACAACGGCAGACGGGATTCTTTGCAGATTGTACCGATATTACTAGATAAAATCAATGTACAAGGACATAAAACATCAAAAATAGCAAACAAAACCATGGCAGTGGATCAAAACAAATATTAAATCACTAACCAGATGACCATTTATGACATTGGTGACGTTTAGACGCTGCACAAAGGGTATGGTGGGGAAGTCGTCAGACTCAAACACATAGTATATCATCTGTCCTAATTGTCTGTATGAGAGGTTTACGCCTCAACCGAACATTGTTTTCCCAATGTACTCCCTCTCCGAGTCATTTAGAAAATCAAGAGCTGCATGGAAAAAATAACTCATTTTCAAACAAATTTGTTTAAATAGATGAACTCGTTATTTAAGTATAAAATGAATGGTTAAATTCAATGCATGTGATCAAGTTGGGATGATAATCAACAGAATTGCATAAAATGTTTTCAAAAGAACTTTGACTGTAAGTATGTCATTAATTTAGTGGACAGGGGTAGGAGTACCAAATTACGCTGATAAACATAGTTGATAAAACAGGATGGAAGTTGGTGCACTTACCTAGTGATGGTTTGGGGAGGGGCCTGTGACCTCCTCGAGAATCACTGAGTCTCAGATCTATCTCAATGGACAGACTCCCAGTATCCAGGTTTATGATGATTAGATCTCGATAATGAAGATCGTAGTCACTAATTAACTTTTCCCAGCCAGGTCCATGAATTTTAGACCGGTTAGGTTCATCAGTGATGTAGATCTCATATGACAGATCCTCGTTGGTGATCAGTACTGGATTTCTTTGTTTTCCTTCTTCTTGAAATGCTTCCTCTTTCCACCGATAGATTGAAGAAGTGACTTGCTGCCTGCAGTAGCATGGCACATACTGCGCAAGAAAAAAATCTTACCAGGCATGTATAACCAAGACAGATAGCGCTTATCATATACTCCCTCCGTCCCATAATGTAGGACGTTTTTTGATACTAGTGTAGTGTCAAAAAACTTCTTACATGATGGGACGGAGGGAGTATGTACCAATTGTTTTCAACAGGTTGCTATTTGATAAAACAAGGTACATCAAAAATTGAAAACATATCATTAAATGCTTAAATGTAGGCATTCCATTCAAACAATATGGTAGAAACTTTTATTTCCTTCATCAGAAAGATACACTAGTTGGTAGTAACTGATGGGCAGCATGGGGTGGCAAATATTTATCCTTACCAGGCATGTCTTGAAGCATCGAGGAAGATGCACTGTTATCGCGCTGTGAAGAACGCCTGACTCCAGTCCGGAGCAACCGAAGTTGGTACATATATCACAGTACATGGTTTCCCTTGGAATACGTTGCAAAAAATCGTCTATATGAAATTCTCAACACAAGGAAAATTTTATTATCTTGAAAAACTATTCGGCTAAACCGGCATTTTTACATAAATAGTCGTTCACAAGCAATTTCCTAAAAAGGATTTCTGCTGCTTGGTTTTAAAAGCAGCTTTAGCAAATGTATATTTCAAGACAAGACAGGTAAAAAGGAGAAACAATAGTCTATCATCAGGCGGCTCAAAGGAGTGTTTGTAACATTAAAATTATATGTAAATTGGTCGGAGCTGCACCCAGCAACAACGTCATCCGCGACCATACGCCACCATCGCCGACGCCAACCACCGGAACATGTGTGGCTAGGTGGTATTTGAAACGGGTGATCTATCAATGTTAACCTTGCCCCCAGCGTACAGGACCCCAAATGCTATCTTCAAGCACAGACGCCGACTCCCAGTCAATAGCACCCCAAACGCCGACCTCCAGCACCCTGTTGTCGGTTAAGCAATAGACCTCAACGTCTGGCCACTCGCTTGGACTTCCGGCCACCGCCGTTGTTTTCAAGACCTAACGGGCTTCAATTTAAACTACCAACCTCCCTCGGTGAAGTTCATCGCTCACCTGTGACTTGGACGCCGCAGGTCACTGCAGCTCGTAGTGTTCTCAGGCACAAACACCGACTTCAAATCAACCCCACCCCTAAGAGGCACGGATCGTGTACAGGTTCGGCCTCGTAATGCATTGATTTGGTCTAGATCACAACGAATTTCTAGGCAATTCCTAGCATAACAGCGCAGATGCGTCGCTTTCAATCACGGAGAGATGAAACCAACAGAGAGGAAAACTAATCGTAGCAAAAAATTCACATAGAAATTAAGAGAAAATAGACTAACCCTAGATCTAGAGGGAGAATCGAGAGAGGAGAGACGATGAACGCTATAGCGGGTGAGTGCGAGGGGCGGTCTGGGTTGGCACAAAACAGAACAGACAGTTATAATACGCGCCTGCTCACTGACATGGGGCTATAGGCTTATTATAGGAGCATAGAGGCACGCACGGACGGCCCCAAAACGCACGGACTTACATGCATATAAGGCACGGTTTTGTTTCTGTTTTCGAAATTTTCTTAGTGAGGCGTTCACTGAGACATGTTGTGTACGTCCATGATGCACGACCATGCTTCTTTTTTCCGAAGTATTTTTGCCTAGTATGGTCTCTCGGAGGGACAGGGACGTGAAGCCACGGTGCACATCGTCCTGTAAGGATAAGAATGAGACGCACGGAAAGGCCTCTGTATTCTAAATGTACATGCGGACGACGCACAGACGTCTTTTGTGTTCTCCTAGTTGTTTTCGCATGACATGGCCATTCCTAGTTGTGTTCTCCTAGTTGTTTTCGCATGACACTGCCATTGCTAGTTGTGTTCTCCTAGTTGTTTTCGCATGACACGGCCATTCCTAGTTGTGTTCTCCTAGTTGTTTTCACATGACACGGCCACTCCGAGGAACAGTGGAGTGAAGCCACGGTGCGCACGGTTATCCAAGGAGAAAATGCAGTGAAGTGCCTCAGTTTTCGTAACACTTTAAGTTGCTTGTTCACTGAGAGAGGCACGGGTGTATGTTTGAATGACGCAAGATCGTGCTACTGTTTTCCGAATTGTTCATTTCTGACATGGTCTCTCGGAGAGACATGATGTCTGCAAACACGATGTCTGCAATTAAAAGGGGCACGGAATCTTTCACTTTGACGAATTCTTCGGATGCATTAGTTTTGTTCAATATGTTAATGAGAATGGAAACCCAGCATCTAAAAAGTGATTGGAGGTTTGTTGCTGACCTTAAGTCATTATCACAGCATTCCAAATGTTTTCAGAGACGTGTTCACACGGACGTATGATTTTCACAACCTCTTGATGCATGTTCATTTCCCGTGGGGTGCACGGATGTCCTTTGGAGAGGCGCGGTTGGAGCAGTTGCAGGTTTGCAGGTTTGCAGTGGACGCATGTTGCTTTTAAAAGACAGAATTTCATGCCAAGCAACTGAGATAAACAAGAGGACACTAGTTTGATTTTTGAGCATCTGTGTGAGCTGATTTCTTTTATGATAGGGTCTAGAAACATATGATCGATATTGAAAACAGAAAGCATGTACATAATTGCTTGACCATGTTTACACAATGCACTCATTAGATATAGCAAGTACATCTCTTCAGACCTATTTTTCAGCATCCACAGTTGAATGGATCTGGCAAATCCAGATATTCAACACCTGTGTTTTTTAAGTCCATGTGCATGTGCTCGCAAGTTGTTGTTAATTTAAGCTCTGCGCAATTAGAAGCCCTTTTGTCCATCTGCAGTACCTCTTCTTGCCATTTGTAAAATTCACGAGTGAAATCTCTGCGCAGGCCAAACTTAAGCCTGATGGTCAGTAGGATCCTAGCATTGAGAATAAAGAATGTCACAAATTCAGTGTTTGCATCTGTGACTTCATAGTCTTCCAGCATTAATGTCCTCAAACAAATGTTGTGATTATTGAGAAACACATGCTGCTTTTGGCGCCATTCATTTGTTATACCTCTTTGATCCCATCCTCCCCCCTAAACACACAAGAAGAGCAAACTTAAGAGTTAGTGCCAGTATATTATGCATATTTTGCGTGGGCTTTCAATGTGTGTGAAATCATCACCTCGATAAATAAGTTTTGCAAGCATTGAAAGAATTGCAGCAAGTCAACAATCTCATCCAGATTAAAGCATGTCTGTGAGATAAACAAGGTCTTGATGGAATCCAGCACCGCGTGTAGGCTACTTATGCAGAGACCCTTCATTGAGCACATAACGTTATATTATTAGCTCGTGGATGTGAATCTCAAGTGCTTTTGAATAACGCAGGTCAAAGTAACGTGCAGAGGAAGTACCTGAATAACTGTAGTCCCAATGACGATATTTGTTTCGTTGGGTAATTCAGAAATTTTTCCCAGTGTGTCCAACACAGGTGCGGACAAAACTGTTATCTGTAGTTGTGCATCTACAGAATCATGTAGTAGTCTCCGAAGGGAAGGCGCATTCTCAATGGTCAATTTTCCTTCGTTGGAACGAATGTCAATGCTTACAAGCCTAGCTGAGTTTATTCGTAGACAGCAGAATTTCTTGTTGCAAACAACCAGCAGGCACTGCAGGGCAGGGCAGCCGTGGTGGATGAACTTCCCCAAGGAGACATTTGATATATAAACCTCCACCAGCGAAAGTCTCCTGAGCAGTGGGAGGCAAAGCATTTCTACAAGATTGTCTTCTAGTTTGCACATGGCGAAGGTGATGGTGTGGAGAGACGAGCGAAATCTCGAGATGGATGCCGGTGGCGACGACATAGAAGAAGGGATTCTGGGTGCTTGCCTGGGCCCTGGGTAGAAGAACTTTGGGAATATATGATAGAACTCTAAAACCTGGAGTTGGTCCAGATTCCGAGACAGGAACAACTCATCGACGCCACAAGGTTCGCACTAGAGGTAGCTTGTCGGGATGCAGAGACGGTGAATCGGGCCCTTGTGATCGGAGAGGATAGATACAGGAGGACTGAAGCCATCAGCGACAGATTCTCTGCGGTAGTTGCAACTAAGATGATGGCAGTGAGTTCTGACGTATGTTTCCTAGACGATTTGCTTGCCCGGGAGAACGCGGATGATTTGGCAACATATTTTTTCCAGAGATCTGGTAGAACGATTATCAGGGATCACACGAAACTCGAGATCGAGTGGTGCGGTGCGCCATATGCGGCGCCACCGAGATGCGAGCACTTGTGTGCGCATGCCTTCCTTTATGAGCAGACGAGAGGTGATCTCGCCGAGGATGGCGTCGGGAAGATCGCTGATGCGGTCCGGACCAGACTCAACATGGTTCTCGGATCCAGTGGGCGAGCCACAGCCGCTCCTCTTAACGAGCTTAGAGGTCATGGGTACAACAGCGAACCTCGTCTTCTTGTTGCTAGAGGCACGCTTCTTCATCTCCATTACCAAGCTCGTGCCGCCTCCGTTGCAGGTCTCTGTGCGGTGGATCTGGGAAAAGGGTTAGGGTTTTGCGATCCATAAAGACGACAATATATATACGTACCTAATCTAGAAGATTTCGATAGAGGTGGTGGAATAGCCACGGAGTGGACAGACGTGCATCTTCACGAGGCATGGGTATCAACTGTCCAGATACACAGAAGTTTGGTGGGGGAGGCATGTGTCCGAATACTCAGTTAGAGACGCACGGTTGCGCAGTCTGTAGAGACAGGGGGGCATGGCGCCACGACACGGGGGCAAATCTCATGTGAGGCACGTGCTTGCAGGCGCTGGAGGCATCTAATTGCAGTTTGTACAAGCACAGACCTCGTTGAAGCCTCCACAGAGCCAGCTATCAACTCCCTGGATGCACAAAAGTGTGGTGGCAGAGGCATGCCTGCGAACACTCAGGTGAAAAGACACGTTTGTGAAGTCTCTGGATCCACGGCAATGTGTCTCCAGCGGAACGTAAAAGCCACGACTCGTGGCACATGAGGCACAAGGGTGCAGGCTCCAGAGGCACCAAAGTCTAGCCTCTAGAGGCACGTACGATTGTCAACCCTCTGAATGCACAAAATTTCGGTGGCAGACGCATGGATCAGAATACTCAGCTATGGAGGCACGGGTGTGTATTCTCTGCAATCACAAGGGTCACGACAAGTGTCATGTGAGGCACATGTATTGAAACACCAGAGGCGCGGAAATGAAGCCTCTTAGGCACGAGTGTCAGCCCAATGGATGCACAAAAGTGTGGTGGCAGAGGCATGGGTGAGAATGCTCTGCTGGAGAGGCACCGTTATGAGCTCTCTGGACCCGCGGGCGTCTCGCTCCACGGGCACCTAACAACCATGGCTTATGTCAGCTATGGAGGCACGTAGATGCAGAAAAGTGCCTGACTCAGCATAAACCCTCTCTAGGTGCAGAAAAGTGTGAGCAGAAGGCACTGAAGTAAGGGCTCTACATGCACGTGTACCAACCTTCTTAATACTCAGTTAGAAAACCACGGTTGTGAAGTTTCTAGACAAAGTCTAACCTTAACACGAAGAACATCTTTCATGTCACGAGACACACGGTTTTATTGGCCTACCAATCACGGACTTGCTTCGGTATTGGAAAGGTTCCCACTGACGATTTCATTATCAGTGGGAACATCGTACTATACTAACAAAGAGTCAGTGTCGTGATGGTAAAATACTCAGAATCTTTCTGCTGAAGCATTGACGTTTGCACAGTTACACCACTTTCGTTTGCAGAGTTACAACGCTTTATAATCAAGGATTGTTATGGCAAGCTTACAGACGGTACAAAATATTACAAGGGTTGTCTGTTCATGTTCAGACGAAACGCACGTTCAAAAGGGCGCAACAACATGTAACCCCGCAAGCTTGGACAACTTACCTCAGCTCTCTGTTCAGCAGTCACATCTGTATGGGTCCGTCAAATCCAGGTATTCAACACGCGTGAGTTTTAAATAAAAGAACCGGTGCTTGCACACTCCTGATAATATAAGGAGAGCATGTTCAGAAGCCTTTTTGTGCCACAGAAGATCCTTTTGATGCTTTTCGTAAAATTCTTCTGTGAAGTCTTGGTGGTGGCGATCGTTAAGCCTCACGGTCTCAAGCTTGCTTGCACTCAGAACAAAGAATCTCACAAATTCAATATTTACCAAGCAGGGTTCATAGTCATCCAGCGTTACTGTCTTCAGACGAAAGTCATCTCGTTTGACAAACGGTCGGTGCCTACGACGCCATGTATTTGTTTCTCCGCAACAGAGTCCTCCCTAGATGTACATGAAGAATGAAAATACTTAAGCTCTAAAAATAGAGATTCTGTCGGAAGAGCATCAAGTGTAAGGTATTTATTGGATTCTTTGTAGATACGGGTGTATGAAATACTAAAACATGTCTAGCCACGGGTGTATCAATTTACAGGCGAATGTAAGACAAGCCTTTTAAGACATACAGTAGAAGTAGTACAGTATGCATGTTATGGGCTTTCAATGTGTGTGAGAATCATCACCTCGATAAACAAGTTCTCAAGGCTTCGAAAGCATTGCATCAGGGAAACGGCCACGTCCACTTCAAAACACATCTTGATGAGCAAAGTCTTGACCATTTGAAGCACTGTTGTCAGGCTGACTGCCGGCAAACCCTGCATGGTGCACGCACAACGATTTTAAAAATTGAACAAATGGTTCTATTACATGAAATTTGTTTACTCGGACAAATGCAGCTGAAAACTAGGTACCTGGATAATTGTAGGGTTACGCGTGACCTTGGATTCAGAGAAAAAATCATGGAATTTGCCCACAGTCTCTAGTTTAGGTGCAGACATGACAGTTATCTGCAAGTTGCTGCTGAGAATATCGTTAAGCAACTGCTGAAGTGACGGGGCATCCTCTATAACAAGTTCACCATGTCCACAGCGAATTCCAATGCTTACAAGGTTACGTGAGTTTATTCTTATGCAGCGGCTTTCTATATTCCAAGTAAGCAGTAGGCACTGGAGTGCGGGGCAACTAGAGTGGATGATGCTTTCAAGCGAGATGTCTGATATACCAACGTCCACAAGTGAAAGTCTCTTGAGCAGTGGTAGTTTAAGATCCTGAACGTAGCTGTCTGGTATTTGGCAAAGAGCAAAGGTGGCGGTGTGTAGGGAGGACGCAAACGGAGAGAAGGACGCCGGTGCAAAAGGCGCAGATGATGGGTGTGTGAGTGGTCGTACGACACACTCTCTCATGAAATCTGGGAACATGTAATAGAACTCGAGCACCTGGAGATTGTTCAGTTTGGATGATTTCAACCAGGCGTCGACTGCGGAGGGTCTGGATTGGAGGTAGCACGCCGGTATGTAGAGACGGCGAACTGCGCCCACATGGGAGGAGAGGATGACATCCGAAGGGTGGTATTGTCAGTGCCAGATTTGCAAGGGCACCGAGTTCCGAAGTGCCTTTCGCGGGCGAGCTCCTAGGTAGGAGGCGCCACAGAGATTTTCTCGATATGAACTGTTTCTAGAGGCTTAAAAAGACGAGCGGCAGGGATCTCACGGCAGTCGAGATTTAGAGGAGCAGTGGGCCATAAAGGACGCCATCAACGAGCAAGGATGCTGGTACGGATGCTATCCCTAATGGGGAGACGAGAGATGATCTCACCTAGGATGACGTCCGGGAGATCGCTGATGCGGTCCGGACGAGTTTTTTTTCCCGTGCTCCTCAGATCCGGTGGGCGGACCCTCACCGGTCCCCGCCGGTACCGCCAAACACCCAGAGGAATGTGTCGTCGATGGCACGAGCCTTGCCCTCTTGGTACTAGAGGCGTCGGACTCCATCTAGGAGCGACGGATGCGGTGGATCTGGAAAGACGGTTTGGAGGACGGAGGTATTGCAAAACACCATTTATCAAAAAATTAGTATTTTTTAAGTGATGTCGTTGCGAGAACAGTGACATCGGACAGTGGCAACAACCCGTAATCCATGCCTCCACTTGATTCACGTACATGCCTCTCCGAGCAGCGTGTCACTACAAACATACTGAGCACAGACGCACGATCGCAACTCTTCTTTTTGACATGGGACGCACGACCGCAAGTATTCTTCCTAATATGGGACCGTGCCTCCACTTGCTCGACCAACGTGCCTATCTGAGTACACGATTCAGCTGAAATAATGACAACTGGGAGGCACGACCGTCCCCTCTTATAATATATGACCGTGCCTTGACTAACTTCATGGTTGTGCCTCTCTTACTGCACAAAGTCAGCTAAGCTAATCATAGCATAGAGGCATGACCATGAGTCTTCTTAACACAAGATTGAATCTGCACTAGGTTCAAGTGCCTCTCCGGGCAAACATGCCGAACCGAGAGACACACCCACAACAACAACAACAGCGACGACAACCACGTTTAGGATCGCATCTACTTTCAGTACCATAGTTTGAATAAGAATTTGAATTGATAAGTTCTATTAGGTATGTACTATGATGATTTGAACTGCACTCATAGTTTGAAATAACACACGTATGATACTTAACTTAATACCACAGTAGCTAAAATTTATGTGGTGTAATGCCATCCCTCCATCACCGTACACATATCGCGTCATTCCGTTTTTTTTGTAAAGACCGGTTATCACAAGTGAGAGCGAGTCCTGCACGCGCATAGTGTGCCACTGGATACTGATGAGTACAACGCAATCAACTGTGAGCCTAGCTACATCTGCAAAAGCAGAAATCCCGGTGATCGCCATCCTTCCATCTTTGTGTATACAGTAGGTGCCAGGCAAATCAACGCTGCTGAAAATTTGTACAAGCCTGATGCTTCCCTTGAGAGGAAAATATCCAAGCTTCATCCTAAGATCATTGGTAACAATAGTTGGGATTTTCTGTACAATAACAAACTATTCTGGCATCAGATTACGAAGACACGCATGTTGGCTGTGGTTTAGAGAAAGAAACAACGACGTACCAAACGGTTTGTGTGAACGTTGCTGAAACATAGACGGTGCACAAAGGTAATGGCGGGGATGTGTTTAGGATTTAGGACTAGTTTAATCATGCAAGCCATGTCGATTAGGAAAGTTTTATGACCCGGGTGTAGACTGTCTCGTCTATGTAGCTCCTTTCCAATAAACCGAGGCCTTCAATGGCTAAATAAATACAACCACGTATTAGCCACTATGTGTGAAGCAATGAATAGAGCAGTTAAAACTAAAATAAACGAATATTGGCTTTTAAAATGGAAATTACAGTTTTAAACTACATTGTGAGTACAAAGAAAGATTTAATACATTATATCACAGATATTAAGCATATAAATATCAACAGCATACCACAGTAAAATTATAATAGATAAATGTTAAACCAGAACAAATATTGATAAGCGATCAGAACATACCAACGGAAGGTTTGGGTAACGCTTTGTGACCTCCTCGAGATTCACTCAACATCAAGTCAATGGGAAAGAAGAAATCTTCTGCTTGCAAATCCAATTGTATAATATCACCATAAAACAGATCATAGTCACGTATCAACTTTTCCCATCCAGGTCCATGAAACTTAGACATGTGGTTGCCATTTGTAAACTTAATCCTGTAAGACAATTCCTCAGTAGTGCCGAACACAAGGTCAAAATCTTCGTCTTCAAAACCATCCTCGAAAGCTTCATCTTTCCATAAAGAGATCAAAGAAAGGACCTGGTTCCGGTAGTAGCATGGGACATACTGCATAAAAGTAAAATTAAGACAAAGGTATATAAATGTTTTACTGATTTTCAGAAAACAAATGCATGAAAGAGTTTTTTTCCTTGAAATTTCTTGGTTTTCAGGAACGGGCACAGGCAACATCTATGACATTTAATTAAACCTATACAAAACAATTGAACTTCTAATTACATCAAGGCCTATAAAATAAAAGCAAGCATGCGCAGTATAGTTTGCTCCGAAGGAATACGTGTGGTTGCTGACTGCTGAATAAAGATAACTGTAACAAATACAGTGACGAAGGTTTTTTACTGGCCACGTGAGATTTGGTAGCAAAACTTACCAGGCATGACTCATAACAACGAGGCAAAGAAACAATCAAGAAAGATTGGGCAACATCAGATTCAACACCAGGAGAGTTGAGGTTCCTGCAAACATCAAAGCCATCTTTGTCTGCGAGATGTAACAATATATAAGACTCGGGTTCATTAATTATTAAAGAAAAATTTATTTCAACACTCCGCTAATGGTACAAAGAATTAAAGGACTGTATATCACTGATACATGCTTGTTTCAACGAGTAAGACAGAGCGGAGCGAATGCTGATATGGTGATATCCATTGATGTTAGTGTCTGTAAAAAAATGAAAGAGCACGCACAGACCTCTTCAAATCTACAAGCTCTTGCAGCGAACTAGCTGGAAAAAAATCAACTGTTGTCCTCCAAGATTATTCCCCTATAGAACCTCTTTAAAGGGGTAGGATATTAACACAAAAACTAAAATTAAGAGGGTAACAGACAACAAGAATCCATCTAAAAAAAGACAGTGCACAACGCGTAAGTATTAAGTAGAGGGGAAAACATTTACTGTATTTTAGAGCAAGTGGGCGAATCGTACATCCATCTATGTGGACTGTAGAGTGAAGAAGACGAAGCAAGAAAGACGGAAGGAACCAGAGAAGGGGAGCGGAAGAGCAAGTGACTCAGAAGGGAAGACGCACATAATGATGTATTTATGGAGTAATTATGGAGAGGCAAGAAATTTTGTGTGCTCGCTCGCCAAAGCTGAAACTACTGACAACAGTAAATGGCTCCTTGCCATCCCAGCGCAAAAAAGGGGCGTGGGAGGGGGGTGGGGGTTGGTGGGTCTGGCGAGTAGGTGGAGTATTTGGTCGAGCCGGACCATGTCGAAGTCCCTCGCCTTCATTTCCCCTCTCGCTCTCTCACTATATCTCTCCCCCCATCTCTCTCTCCTCTCAAATTCGACGCCGCCTACGGCATCGGAACTGCTCACACCCTTTGGGCCATGTCGACACAAAACTTCAGACAAGAGGGGAGGAAAGAAGGCTTGAACTTCCTTGAACTAGATTTTGATTTCTATGTAGGTGATTTCCTGCTACATGCGGAGCGTTGAACTGGGTTTGTTTTACAAACAAAAGATCTGAGCTCTGAACATTCATGTGTCCTTGTAGGAGAACCCTGACACCATCGAAGACCATGATTTCTGTGGCAAAGAGCTCGACCGTCTTCTCTAATGTGTTCTTCATGATACCAATCCTCTCAGGTGTGTGGCTTTTGAAGGAAGAGACACGGGGAGGAGGTTCTTCGGCTGTGCTGTGAAAGTTAGTCACTTTCGAAAATCTGAGTTACTTTCTTGTTGAATCAAACTGTTTGGATATAGGACTTGTAGTCTACCAAAGGAGACTGATTTCTTCTTGTGTTTTCCGGTTGATTGTAGGAAACATTGTGTAGTGGTCGCTACTTATTTTACATAATTGAACACAAAAGAAGTGATCTAGACACTCTCATGTTTGTTTACAAATGGGACTTCTGTTTAATAGTCAGTATATTATTAAAAAAACTCTCTAAATAAGTTGTATGCAGAGGTAGCTCCAGATTAATTCAAGCTGGCTTAAAAGAAACTAAGTACAATTATGAAATAACTCCGCGTATAGGGTGGGAGAAGCACCATAATTAGTGTCGTGGGTACCTAACCATTAAAGTGCCACATCGCACAAGCACGGTCCATAGTTAGTTGAATGAGGTTATAAACCAAGTATATGTGAACTTTATTATTTTCCAGAGCTTCTGCAGGAGTGTATTAATAGTCTCTGTTTATTTTGTTCCTTTTTTGTTCGCAGAGAGGCGTGAACTGTGGAGTCGTCGAATGGGTTGACTGCCCATGTCCTATCATTATGCAGAGGTGACTACTCAAGCTCTGGGGGATGTTAGATGAGAGCAATGATGATAGGCAAGCAAAGGATGAAGAGATAAGCAGGCTTAAAATGGATAATGAACAAGTGAACCTTAAGCTCGAGAATCTTGTTGCAGCTGTGGAAAGAACTAATGTAACTACCATGAAGATTGACAGGCAGAAGAAGCGGATGGGTATCATTGATAAAGACGTCAAGCTCATTCAGAGGTCTCTCACAAGTGCCATTCACAATCTGAAGGACGACAAGGGTGAGATTAAGCTGGACATGGATTTTTTGAAGGAGGAGGTGCATAAGCTGAAGGAGAATAGAAAGAAGATGCAAAGCGTCATCTGTGATCTTTTGGGGCAAGGGTTTGCGAACACTAATGACCTCCTTATGATCAAGGCTATCCTCGAAGAATGATTATTAACAGTTGCCTTCTTTTGAAATGTTGCAAGGGATACTCGTCTAGTATAAGTTTATGCTTGGATATGGTTACTTGACTAAAGGCATGTATCTCATTTTTTGCAATCTTTCAGAGGGTGTGTGACGGTCTACACACATTAAATATTGATCTCCTGAATATTTTTATATTTCAAAGAGGGCGCATGCGGCAATCTTTCGTCTTGGATCGTTCCACGAGACATGGGTTACTTTAATCTAGCAAGGCACAGATGTCACTTTGGCAGTCATGGGGAACCATGCCTCTAGTGACGTACCACTGACTTGTTAAAGGCACGGTCCTATGTCAGACAGGAGCGCCGCACTAGCACTGACACACATAAAATCTACAATCTACAGAGTCGCGCTTACTCCTGAAGCCGACGCACGCCAGTGCCGACTCGATTGTTTGTACTCAGACATAAACTCGTTCACGGACATGCGTTTACACAAAAGGCACATACAGTCTGAGGTCGCTGGGAGCACGGTTTGACATTAAGCAGAGCCACGGCCATGTGCACGTACAGTCTACCACGAAAGGAGGCAATGCCGTCTGGTCACTTCAGACGCACTGGTTTACATGCACTAGATGCACGTTCCTTGCAGAACAGGCAAGGCAGTGCCTCTTCTCTTTCAAATGTTTTTGTTTCATGGTCGACGACCGCACACGAATGTCTTTGTAGCATCACGATAGTGGCATAAAACTATCAAATTTTCAGAACAGCGGGTGCATAGCACAAAAGCATTGTTATAACAAGCTTACAAAACGGTGCAAAAGGCTTCAGCCATGTTTAGACATAACACAGAATCAGATTGGCGCACCAACATCTAACTGTACTAGCTTGAGGAACTAACTACAGCCCTGTGTCCAGCAGGCACAAGTGAACGGATCTGACAAATCAAGGCATTCAACACGCCTGTGTTTCAAATCCAAGCACAAATGATTGCACCATGCTGATAACTTGAGATGGGCGCATTTGTAAACTTTATTCTCCCACAGGAATAACTTCTGTTGCTGTTCGTAAAATTCTTGCGTGAAGTCTGAGGGAAAGAGAAACTTAATCCTCATGGTCTCTAGCTCCGTTGCATTCAGAATAAAGAACCTGACAAACTCAATATTCTTCCCGCTTTTTTCATAATCTTCCAGCGTTACTATCTTTAAATGAATGATGTGTTCTTTGAGAAACGCACGGTGCTTGTGACGCCAAAAATTTCTTGCACCATCAGGAACGTTTCCTCCCTGAAAACACATAAAGGTTGAAAGATACTCAAGATCTATGGAAGGACAAAATGAATGATAAATTCCATGGCCCCCGTCCCAATCAGTTCGTCGAACATTTCCCTAGATACGGATGTATGTATAATAATAATAATAATAAACATGCCTAGACATAGGGTGTGTCCATTGCAAACAAAATGTAAGATAAGTTTTTGAGATGCAAGGAGTGCTGCACTATGCATGGTATGACCTTTTCATTGGGCATGAGAATCATCACCTGAACAAACAAGTTCTCCAGATTTGGAAGGCACTTAAGCAAGTGAATGACCAGGTCCACTTGATAAGTCATGCCCAAAAACAAGGTTTTGACAGATTCCGCATTGTAGATAGGCTGGCCGTCGCCAAATCCTTCACATAACATGGAAAATAAAACATAAAATTATTAGAACAAAAGGTTGGATGACATGAAACTACTTTCTCAAGGAAATGCAACTGGAATTGTTGTGAAATGTCAGTACCATAAGACCTATGGAGTCAAGCGAGATCTTGAATTTGCCCAATGTCTCCAGTTTGGGAACAGAGACGATGAATACTTCCATGTTATTGCTCTGGACATCGTGGATCAACCTTTGAAGTGAGGGGGCATCCTCGATGATGAATTTTCCTATCTCACCACGGATGCCGATGCTTACAAGGTTAGGGGAATTTATTGTGATCCGATGCCTTTCTCTATTGCAAACAAGCAGTAGGCACTCGAGTGTAGGGCAACTAGAGTTGATCATGCTTTGCAACGAGAAGTCTGATATATCAACCTGAACAAGCGAAAGTCTCTTAACCAGTGGTAGTTCAAGTACCTCTACATAATGGTCTGGTATCTGGCAACACGCGAAGCTCACAGTGCGCAGAGAACAGGAAAACCGAAAGACGGACTTCGGTAGTGAGGGTGTAGATGAAGAGCATGTGTGCGATAGTTTGACATTTTCTTTCACAAATCATGGAAACAGGTAGTAAAACTCAAGCACCTGGAGATTGTTCAATCTGGGGGACTCAAGCCAGGCGTGGACATTAGAGGGTCTGCATTGGAGGTAGCACGCCGGTATACAAAGGCGGAGAACTGCGCCCACATGGCTGGAGAGGATGGACTCTGGAAGGCAAGAACCATCACCAGGAACTGTTTTTCCCTGATGCCAAGTTCCGATGTATCGTATACGAGCAAGCTCCTCGCTGTAGGCAGAGACCCTACTGATGATCTCAACATGAACTGTTTCTAGGGCGTTAAAAAGACGAGTGACAGGGATCTCACGGCAGTCAAGATTCAGAGGAGCGGTCGGCCAAACATGACGCCAATGACGTGCGAGCATCCGAGTGCGGATGCCCTCCCTAGTGGAGAGACGGGAGATGACCTCACTGAGGATGGCGTCCGGGAGGTCGCTGATGCGGTCCGGACCAGACTGCTCTTTCTGATCCTCGGATCCGGTAGGTGCACCCTCGCCGCTTCCAGCGGCTACCGCCAAACCACCAGAGGACGGCGTCGCCGGTGGCGCGAGCTTCGCCCTCTTGGTGCATGGCGCACCGGAGTGGATCTCCATCTCTGTCTCCGTTGCTGTGATCGCGCTGCCTGCGAGCGCCGTTATATGTGGCGTGGATCTGAAAAGCCCGAGGAAAAGGGTGTGGCTAGGGTTTCAAGACACCGTCCGTTCGCCTTAAATAGCTGGAGCTTGGCCTCGGGCGACGAGCCAGAGCGGCGTCACCGAAGGGGACGCCTGTCAGACCCTTGGGTTTCCGGAGCGGCGCCACGTGGCGTTCACTCCCGAGGTATGAAGAGATGGCCGTCGAAACATAACTGGGGACGGGAGGGAAGGGGAGAAGAGTGCAGGGATCCGTTCAAAATGATTCCATTGACTCTATCACCAGGAGATGCACGGTATGACGACCCAAACAGGCATGCTTGTGTTTTACGTGGGGTCACGTTCGTGCGTTAATAGCGGAAACCCGTGGCAGCCGCCTCATCCTTGATTGAGTGTTTCCGGTCACAGGCATGGGCATGAAGCGTTCAAAGGCATGGTCGGTGGTATTACATAGAGTCACGCTAGCCTGTGACTCTATCAGACGAAGATGCACATGCGTACAGCCCGCAAAGGCATGGCGTGCTATTATATAGAGTCACGCACAAAGGTTTTCTGATTGTGTTCGGAATGAGTCGGTGGGCTCGGTCAAAAGGAGAGGCATGCATGTCAAGCCCTCGGAGGCATAGTTTGTTCTTACTCGGAGTCACGTTTGTGCGTTTATTACAGAAACCTAATAGATTCGGGCGACTGTCCTTGTTAGAATTGTTTTCGTTGTATTATTTTAACTCAAATGCATGAAGATGACTTTCTGTGTGTCAGTGTTTCAGGTCACAGGCACGGTTGTCAAGCCCAAAAATGCACGAAGGCGACTTTATATGTTTACTAGCGTCACTGTCCTTTACGCGTGTCAGTGTTTCAGGTCACAGGCACAGTTGTCAAGCCCACAAACGCATGTCATGTCATTATCCAGAGTCACCTTCATGTCTCTTTGTGTTCCAAATGCATCCGTTGACTATATTACCAGGACAGGCACGGTCGGGATGTCAAGGGAGGCATGCTTGTGTTTTACGCGGAGCCACGTTCGTGCGTTGATTGCGGAAACACAACGTTTCGACGGGCGTCTCCACCTACTCGGGTGTGAACTCCACGTGGCGCCGCCACGGAAACCCAAGGGTCCGTCGGACGTCTCCTCCGGTGACGCCGCTCTGGCTCGTCGCCCGAGGCCAGGCTCCGGCTATTTATGGCGGACGGACGGAGTTTCAAAACCCTAGCCACACACTCTTCCATCCTCTGCCCGCCGCCAGGCCATTCATTCCTCTTGGTGCTCTCTATCCTGACCCTCTCCGCCATGGCTGGTCAGGAGGAGACTACTGCGGAACCCAGTGTCCAGACACTGGAGGAGATCCAGGCTGACGAGGGCTCCTCATCTGTAAGTTCACTCTGCTTCCGCTTCATTCGTTTTTTCTTTCCTTCGGCTACTTGGTTTAGTTGTGAAACGTGAATAAGCCAGACGGTGTCTCGAAACCCTAGAAACATCCCCTTCGTCCTTTTGTCCGCCTCCAGGCCATCCACGCCTCTTGTTGTTCTCTATCCTAACACTCTCAGCCACGGCTGTGCAGAAGGAGACTCCTCCAGAGCGCCATGTCCAGTCGTAGGAGAAGATCTCGGCTGGCGAGGGTTCCTCATCTGTGAGTTCACTCTGCTTCGGCTTCATTCATTTTTTCTTTCTTTCGGCTACTTGATTTAGTTGTGAAACATGGATCATTATGGTGAGCTTCATCCTAATGTTGATGAGGGTGCGTCCTGCCATCAATCTGACATCTTCTCCTTTGACCAGCTGAAGAACCTGTTCAATACTGTGGAAGACTTCCTGAAGATATCCACGAAGTTGGACGAAGAGAACAAAGCCGTCATTGCACTTCTTATGCATGAGAAGGCGCAACTCGAACATCGGCGCGATAAGCTGAAGCTGGAATCATACGTTATGAAGAAATAGATCGAGGAACTTTGCGCCGAGCAACCAAAAAAGAAGTCTCGCCGGACTAAGTAGACAGCAGCGACCATGATCCTCGTATCTGAAGCTGTTAAGTAGTGCACTAAAAGTTTCTTGTTTTGTCTTCCGTTACCTCGTGCCGTCAGTAACTTTGATAACAAATGTGTTTTACTTTCCTGGGTCACGTTCATTCCAAGTTTATGGGTACAGATGAACATTAACGTAATGGCCAATTCTAGAGACGTTGTTTTTAAAAGCACGGACATGAAGTATCTACAGCCAAAGTTTTTGAACCAACTAGAGTCATGTCTTGTGAACACATGAAGGCGCGGACATTCCTGCCTTTCTTTGTTTCAGTGTTTCGGGTTACAGGAAGGCATAGTCGGTGGTATTACATAGAGTCACGCTAGCCTGTGACTCTATCAGACGGAGACACACGGGCGTTTAGTGTTAAGGGGCACAGGCACGAGCATAAAATGCTCAAAGGCATGGTCGGTGGTATTACGGACACAAACTCTTGTTGATAAAAGTTCACAAGATATGAACTCTCTAAGGACACAATAGCGTACTGAGTTGGGTCACGCTTTTTTCTTGATGTTACGTATATTATTCCATAGAAGCGTGCAGGTTTGTCACAGTGTTAAGGTTCACAGGCACGGGTGTACATTCCTCAAAGGCATGGTAATGTATTATATAGACTCACGCTAGTCTGTCTTTGTGTTTCGAATGATTCCGTCCACTCGATCAGATGAAGAAGCACGGTCATTAAGCCCACAAAGGTAAAGATTTGTCTTACGCACAGCCACGTTCGTTCTTTAATTGCGGAGACCCAGCAGAATTGGTTCAGATGAGAACACCCACTGTTTACTCTGTGAGGCACGGAATGGCTTATTCGAGAGACGCTGGTCTGGTATATTGCTCGCATGGTCGTGAGTCCCAGAAAGTCACGGCTTGCCATTGTGTAGAATCAGGTTAGTTTGTCTACGTGTTCCAAATGAATCCGTTGAACTGTCCGCGAGCACAGGCGCCGCCATGAAGCCCAGACAGGCATGGTTATGCTTTACATGGGATCACGTTCGTGCGTTTATAGCGGAAACCCGCAGCAGCCGCCTCATCCTTGATTCAGTGTTTCGGGTCGCAGGAACGGGCATGAAGCGCTCAAAGGCATGGTCGGTGGTATTACATAGACTCACGGACGTTTACTCTGCGACGCATGAATTGGCCTATAAGAGAGACGCCGTTTTTAAAAGCTTATTTCCTTGTATTTAAGAGCACGGACATGCAGTCCATACAGACACCATTCCATACTGAATTGTGTCACACTTCTTTCTTGATAAAGGCGTCGACGTTCGTGGCTATCTGTGTTTCAGTGTCAAGGGTCACAAGCACGGGCATACAGCCCTCAAAGGCAAGGCGTGCTATTATATAGAGTCACGCACAAGGGTTTTCTGATTGCATTCCGAATGAGTCGGTGGGCTTGGTTAAAAGGAGAGGCATGGACATCAAGCCCTCAGAGGCATAGTTTATTCTTACTCGGAGTCACGTTTGTGCGTTTATTACGGAAACCTAATAGGTTCGGGCCACTGTCCTTGTTAGAATTGTTTTCGTTGCATGATTTTAACTCAAATGCACGTAGGCAACTTGATATGTTTAGTAGCATCACGGTCCTTTACGCATGAAGACAACTTTCTGTGTGTCAGTGTTTCAGGTCACAGGCACGGTTGTCATGCCCACAAATGCACGAAGGCGACTTTATATGTTTAGTAGCGTCACTGTCCTTTACGCGTGTCAGTGTTTCAGGTCACAGGCACGGTTGTCAAGCCCACAAACGCATGTCATGTCATTATCCAGAGTCACCTTCATGTCTCTTTGTGTTCCAAATGCATCCGTTGACTATATTACCAGGACAGGCACGGTCGGGATGTCGATGGAGGCATGCTTGTGTTTTACGTGGAGCCACGTTCGTGCGTTGATTGCGGAAACACAACATTTCGAAGGGCGTCTCCACCTACTCGGGTGTGAACTCCACGTGGCGCCGCCATGGAAACCCAAGGGTCCGACGGACGTCTCCTCCGGTGATGCCGCTCTGGCTCATCGCCCGAGGCCAGGCTCCGGCTATTTATGGCGGATAGACAGAGTTTCAAAACCCTAGCCACACACTCTTCCATCCTCTGCCCGCTGCCAGGCCATTCATTCCTCTTGGTGCTCTCTATCCTGACTCTCTCCGCCATGGCTGGTCAGGAGGAGACTACTGCGGAACCCAGTGTCCAGACACTGCAGGAGATTCAGGCTGATGAGGGCTCCTCATCTGTAAGTTCACTCTGCTTCCGCTTCATTCATTTTTTCTTTCCTTCGGCTACTTGATTAAGTTGTGAAACATGGATCATTGTGGTGAGCTTCATCCTAATGTTGATGAGGGTGCGTCCTGCCATCAATCTGACATCATCTCCGTTGACCAGCTGAAGAACCTGTTCAATACTGTGGAAGACTTCCTGAAGATATCCACAAAGTTGGACGAAGAGAACAAAGCCGTCATTGCACTTCTGATGCATGAGAAGGCGCAGCTTGAACTTCAGCGCGATGAGCTGAAGCTGGAATCATACGTTATGAAGAAACAGATCGAGGAACTTCGCGCCGAGCAACCAAAAAAGAAGTCTCGCTGGACTAAGTAGACAGCAGCGACCCTGATCCTCATATCTGAGGTTGTTAAGTAGTGCACTAAAAGTTTCTTATTTTGTCTTCCGTTACCTCGTGCCGTCAGTAACTTTGATAAAAATGTGTTTTACTTTCCTGGGTCACGTTCATTCCAAGTTTATGGGTGCAAATGAACATTAACGTAATGGCCAGTTCCATAGACGTTGTTTTTAAAAGCACGGACGTGAAGTCTTTGCAGCCAAAGTTTTTGAACCAACTAGAGTCATGTCTTGTGCACACATGAACGCGTGGACATTCCTTCCTTTCTTTGTTTCACTGTTTCGGCTCACAGGAAGGCATAGTCGGTGGTATTACATAGAGTCACACTATCCTGTGACTCTATCAGATGGAGACGCACGGGCGTTTAGTGTTAAGGGTCACAGGCATGAGCATAAAACGCTCAATGGCATGGTCGGTGGTATTATGGACACGAACTCTTGTTAATAAAATTTCACAAGATATGAACTCTCTACGAACACAATTGCGTACTGAGTTGGGTCACGCTTTTTCCTTGATGTTACGTATATTATTCGATAGAAGCATGGAGGTTTGTCGTTGTATGTGTCACAGTGTTAAGTTTCATAGGCACAGGCGTACAGTCCTCAAAGGCATGGTATTGTATTATATAGAGTCATGCTCACCTGTCTTTGTGTTTTGAATGATTCCGTCCACTCGATCAGATGAAGAAGCACGGTCGTTAAGCCCACATAGGCAAAGCTTTGTCTTACGCACAGCCACGTTCGTTCTTTAATTGCGGAGACCCAACAAAATTGGTTCATATGAGAACACCCACTGTTTACTCTGTGAGGCACGGAATGGCTTATTCGAGAGACGCTGGTCTGGTATATTGCTCGCACGGTCGTGAGTCCCAGAAAGTCACGGCGTGCCATTGTGTAGAATCACGTTAGTTTGTCTACGTGTTCCAAATGAATCCGTTGAACTGCCCGCGAGCACAGGCACCGCCATGAAGCCCAGACAGGCATGGTTATGCTTTACACAGAGTCACATTCGTGCCTTTATTGGGGAAACCCAACGGTTCGACGGGCGTCTCCTCGGATTCGGCTGTGAACGCCACATGCCGTTGCTCCGGAAACCTAGTGGTCCGACGGGCGTCTCCTCTGGTGACACCGCTCTGGCTCATCGCTCGAGGAGAAGCTCTGACTATTTTAGCCGGACGATGTCTCAAAACCCTAGCCACATCCTACTCCTCCGTTTTTCCACCGCCAGGCCATCCATTCCTCTTAGTGTTCTCCATCCCAACCATCTCCGCCATGACTGGGCAGAAGGAGACTACTCCGAAGTGTCGTGTCCAGACATGGGAGGAGATCCCGAGTGACGGGGGTTCCTCATCTGTAAGTTCGATCTGATTCTGCTTCAGTCGTTTTTCCTTTCTTTCGGGTGTGTCTCGCTGAGGATTTATAGTCAATGGGAGCTAGGGTTAGGATGCCTCACGGTCTTCAACAGTCAATTCATTTTTTCTTTCTCATATTTTTGATAAGGGTGTGTCTCGCTGATGCTGATTTTCAGTCAATTGGAGCTAGGGTTAGGCTGCGTCACGAACTCCTATAGAACTCCCCTTCCATACAGTTAAGGAGCAGCTCTGGGTCGAGAAAAAGGAAGGGATCGGTGAGCGGGGTGCCGCCAGGAAGATATAAGAGCTCCCACCCCGGCGATCAATTGTTTGGGCCATTATTTTGGGTCTTTCAAAAGGATAATCCAGTGGACATCATCAACTTCTGGAAGAAGCACTACGAACACGAAAAGACCAAGAATGATGAGCTGTTGAAGGTCGTTGAGAGCTGCAGGGAGTTCCGTGAGAAGAGCTGTCATGAGAAGCGATGCTGGAGAAGAACCTCTACAGCTAGAAGGAGCTGTACAACGTGAGCAAAGCGAGCATCGCAGATCTTAGGTATGAGAAGGCGAAGCTCCTCATTAAGCACGACAGTTTGGTGAATGAATCAGAGAGTTTGAGAATGGAGATCGAGGAACTACGCGCCCAACAACATAACAAAAAGTCTCAAGGAACTAAGTCACACAAGCATTTTAATCTCGGAGACGATCAGCCTAAGACCTCCATCTTTGACCAGATAAATAAGATGCTCGATGACATCATTGCCTTAATTGAAAAGAATGACGCGGTTGACGTGATCAAGTCCTCGAAGAGGCATTACGAAGTGGAGGCGGCTGCGAATGGTGAGCTGTTGATGGATGTCGAGCACTGGAGGAAGCTCTATAGGGAGAGCAAAGCTTCCGTCGCAGATCTTATGAATGAGAAGGACACGCTCATCATTGAGCGCGACCGGTTGATGGAGCAACCAGACAGTATGAAAAAGGGAGACTAAGGGACTGCACGCCCACCAAACGAACAAGCAGTCTCTGGGGACTAGGTAGATAGCAGTGACCCTGATCGTTGTACCTGAAGCAATTAAGCAGTGGACTACAAGTTTCTTATTTTGTGTTGGGAAATTTCATTATCAGTAAATTTGTTAACAAATGTATTTTGGTTATGTGTTTGTCGCGCAAACTGTACATTTCATTAGCTGGACGGGCCTGAAGTCTCTGCAGTCACGGTTATGTGCATTTGTGACTTTCTGTATTTTAGTGATAAGGGTCATAGACACGGGCATCAAATCCACAAAGGCATCATGTGGTATTATATAGTCATGTTCGCTTGTGTCTGTTTTCCGAATGATTGCGTCGACTCATTTAGACGGAGAGGCACGGACGAACAGCCCATGGAGGCATACTTGAGTATTAGGCAAAGTCATGTTCGTGCGTTTACTGCACAAAGAGAACACGAGATAAACACTAAGGTTAGGTCTTCATTGCACATGTACAAAAAACACAAGAGCGTAACAGAGGAGGAGGAGGAGGAGGAGAAGATCTCAGGAGAAAAAAACAAGGACGAGGCATAGTGCAGGGACATAATTGCAGATGTCACCGCTGGCGCGCGTTTTCTAAAAGCACGGGCTTGAAGTCACTGCAGCCACGGTTATGTACGTTTGTGACTCTCTGTCTTACGCACAGCCACGGGCGTTTACTCTGTGGGGCACGGAATTGCCTATATGAGAACCGTGTCCATACCAGGTTAGTTTGTCTACGTGTTCCAAATGAATCTATTGTGTAGAATCACGTTAGTTTGTCTACGTGTTCCAAATGAATCCGTTGTGTAGAATCACGTTAGTTTGTCTACGTGTTCCAAATGAATCCATTGAACTATCCGCGAGCACAGGCACCGCCATGAAGCCCAGATAGGCATGGTTATGCTTTACATGGGATCACGTTCGTGCGATTATAGCAGAAACCCACAGCAGCCGCCTCATCCTTGATTCAGTGTTTCGGGTCACAGGCACGGACATGAAGCGCTCAAAGGCATGGTCGGTGGTATTACATAGAGTCACGCTAGCCTGCGACTCTATCAGACGAAGATGCACGTGCGTTTAGCCCACGGAGATGAACCTTTGTCTTGCGCACAGCCACGGATGTTTACTCTGCGAGGCATGGATTGGCCTATAAGAGAAACGCTGTTTTTAAAAGCTTATCTCCTTGTATTTAAGAGCACGGACGTGCAGTCCATACAGACACCATTCCGTACTGAATTGTGTCACGCTTCTTTCTTGATAAAGGCGTCGACGTTCGTGGCTGTTTATGTTTCAGTGTCAAGGGTCACAAGCACAAGCATACAGCCCTCAAAGGTATGGCGTGCTATTATATAGAGTCACGCACAAGGTTTTCTGATTGTATTCTGAATGAGTCGGTGGGCTCGGTCAAAAGGAGAGGTATGGACATGAAGCCCTCGGAGGCATAGTTTGTTCTTACTCAGAATCACGTTGTGCGTTTATTACGGAAACCTAATAGATTCGGGTGACTGTCCTTGTTAGAATTGTTTTTGTTGCATGACATTCGTGCCTTTATTGGGAAAACCGAATGGTTCGACGGGCGTGTCCTCAGATTCGGCTGTGAACGCCACATGCCGTTGCTCAATAAACCCAGTCGTCCGACAGGCGTCTCCTCAATAAATAGTGTTGGTACCCTAGCTAATAACAACATATATCAACATTGGTCCTAGTTGCATCTTCACAGGACCACTTATGCCACACATGGAGCACAGCCTCGGTGCATGCTTTTTTTCGTGTGTCTGTGTCTGGATAAATGTCTTAAGGAAAGGCAAATTGGTTCGGCCGAACACACTGCATCAGCCGAATTGGTTCGAATCCCATGAGGCAGTTGGAAATGCCAATTTTTTTCTATGGGTACCGACACGTGGGGTCCCCTCGTCATCCACACAAACGCGCCACCACATGTACCACATTTGGCTAAGTGCACCTAGTACTCCACATCATTTTCAACTTCTTCGTCCCCTTCTCGACAAGCGCCGCCGCTGCTAGCTCCCGACGATGCATCTCTTCGCCGCCTGATCTGCGCGGCTGCCGCCAACTCCGACAAGTAGGTGAGATCTCCCCTCATCCCCCTCGCGAATCTTCTTCCCTTCCAAACCGCATGCGTCACCCTCCGGGCGCAGATCAAATCCAGAAATTTTATTTGATACATGCGGTAGATGATTTATTGATAGATATGATGGTTCTTTGTTAGATTGATGGATGTCGTAGTGTAGGATCTGAGCCGTACCAAGGAAAAGAGAGGAAGCATGGTGTATTGTACTATGGTAGCGTACAATTCAACTTAGAGTTCAATATGTTCTTTGTAGAATGGAGGAAGCACTGTGTCGATTGTGCAAGTCACAGTGCCGGACCAGCCTTTATACTGCCACGCTGTTCGGCATCTACTTCCAGCCTACTTTTGTTTTTGCAGCGGTAACAATTTATATGAACCTTCCGACAGTTCATTAATTTTATTTTTTTTATTGCTATTTCCACTAATGCATTGTGTTTGTTATTTGTTTTTATCTTGCACATATCGTTCCATGCAATGTGAGATTGGCATTCAATGAGCTCGTCGGAGACACCGTGACCTTCGACGCTCTTGGGGGGCGTACACTATGCAGGTTGATAAGGGGCGAACGATAACCCAGATTCGAGGAGATGAATGGGATCGTTTCATCGCCCGCTTGCGTCTTAGTGGGGGTGAATTGATCAGCTTATCCTTCAGAGCAGAAAGGCCCAGGATTTCTGTTATCTATCTGAATTTGATTTCCGATAGTGAGGATGAAGTTCATGAGGAGGACGATGGTGAGGATTCAGATGATGATGAGAACCCACTTGATGAAGCACTCTATGCCCAAAGACTGAGGCTGAGCGGCGATGAAAACATGCAACCTCTGGGACATGCTTCCGCTACGTGAAGACTATGTCGGGATGCCATTCGTGACATGCCTCACAAGGACGAATGATAAACAGCATCTCATGGTATGTTACTTACTGTGGTAATTACATGATATGCATGCTTAATAAGTTTACTAGTTGATATGATATGCATGTTGTAGTACTGTGATATATCCTTATGTAGTGTAGTAATATGCGATGATATGGTTAGTGTACGTAGTAAACTAATGATATGCTTAATTACTGTAGTAATTTGATGATTAGCGTCTAGTGTAGTGATGTGATGATATATATGCTCAGTGTTGAATCCAATGATATATGTGTCTTCAAGTGTATGATTTGCTGATAATTGCATGTCACGTGCTCATATATCATACCAACTGTTTTTAGAAATTACCTAAGAGGTTATCTGTTAGTTGTGGCATCGAGACGCATGAAGAAGACATGGCTGCTGGACTACGCCTTACCAGAACGGCTCCATCACCACCTGTGCCTACGCAGTGGACACGGATGGTCGCACTGTCTTCAACTGGGCGGGGTGGAAGAAGTTCCTTCATGGCAAGAATCTTCGGGTAGGTTAGGGCATCCTACTCACTGTTGCGAACACCCGTCGCCGTGACTTGAGGATGATGATCAGCATCAACGTCATTTAGAACTGGCTGGGCCATGTTTCGATGTGAAATGAACTTGGTATGTTAGCTCTTGTTTCCAAGTACTTGCCGTGTATTACCGTACCTATCTATCTATATATATCTAGGTTCAGTAAATAGGCCGTGTATCGCTGTGGAATGAACTTGTTATGTTTCGGGCTTGTTTTGCTGTTGCCCTAGCGGTTATTTGAGACTTCCTTCAACTTGAAACTGTCTTGACTTGTTGTTGGATGCTTGGTGTTGTTGCTTTATTTGAGACTTCCATCAATCCTATGGATGAGAAGGCGAAGGCGAAGCTCGACCTTCAGTACGACACATACGTTATGACAAGCTAAAGCTGGACACAGGCACTGGCATGAAGCGCTCAAAGGCATGGTCGGTAGTATTATTACATAGACTCACGCTAGCCCGTGACTCTATCAGACGGACATGCATAGCCGTTTGGCCCACAGAGCCAAACCTTTGTCTTACGCAAAGGCATCGTGTGGTATTATCTAGAGTCATGTTCGCTTGTGTCTGTTTTCCGAATGATTCCGTTGACTCGTTTAGACGGAGAGGCGCGGGTGAGAAGCCCATTGAGGCATACTTTAGTATTAGAGAGAGTCACGTTCATGCGTTTATTGCGCAAACCAAACAGAACTGGGTTCTGATATGAACACTCGTTGTTTACTTTGTGAGGCAATGAGTAGCAGATTAGAGAGACGCTGTTTTTGAACCTTTGTCTTACGCCCAGCCATAGGCGTTTTCTCTGTGAGGCATGGAATGGCCTATGCGAGGGGTGCTGTTTTTAAAATCTTATTTCCTTGTACTTAAAAGCACGGACGTGAACTCCCTACGGACACAGTTCCGTATTAAGTTGCGTCATCCTTCTTTCTTGATGTTACGAATATTATTCGATATAAAAGGCGTAGACGTTCGTGGCTATCTATATTTCCTTGTATTTAAAAGATAGCTACGGCACACTTTTAAACAAAGCACAAGCACAGTGGTTCCACGACAAGCACGTCTCAATTTGCAGAAACAGCACTGTCGTGATTCTACAGGACGCTATGTTCTAGGCTGTGCACCATGTTTCCACCCAAACGTTCACTACAGGGTCATGGACATACACAGAGGAAGTGTCGTGCTGTGATAACAGACGCACAGTCTTACAGGTACAAGAGGCACGAGGAGGCATGCAGATTAACATCACCACAAATGAAACAGGTTATACATGTGCACGCATATAGAGAGATGCATAAAAAGTGGACTACAAGAGATAAACTAAGTTGGTAATACTAAACGACCAATGGTATTAATTAATAATGGAAATTAACGACAGACATACAATATTAGAATCAAATTTATAGTAGAGCACACATAATAAATAGAAGTCCTGATCATGATAGATCGACTGGGTCACTGGAAACTCAAAAGTAGTAGAAGCTAGCATAAATATATAGAACTTGCCTCCAAGCATGTGGGATGTGGCTTGTAGCAAATGAACGGAGAGCCAAGGCAAGGACCTAATCAAGGCACCCGGGCTTGTGCCCTTGATGGTCCAGAGGTTGGACGAGAAGTGGGGGCGGCGGCGAGGTGGATGTGCTCCTGAACGAGCTTCACCAAAGTTTGCCTGTGGTCGAAGTAGGCCGCCATGCTCGACTCGTGGACGGCGCTGCAGCTATCCTCGTAAACAATCTGTCCATAGATCTGGCTGAACTTGTCGATGTCGTCATGCATGATGAGGCGCTGCACGGCGAGAGTGACCTCCAGGTGTTCCTCCAGCGGCGTGCTGACCGGGATCTACAGGGCCATCAGCGCGCAAAAGAGATCGTTCCCATGGAGGCCGGCGAGCCGGGTCACGGAAGCCGAGGCGGAGGCTCGGCCTTTACGGAGGCGACGCATGGAATGGAGGCGAGCAATCAGGTCCTTCACCTTACTGTTGGCGATGCTGAACTTGTGAATGAAGTCTTCCAGTGCACCCTTGAGCCAGGCGGCAAAGCTGGCGTCAACGAAGGAACGCGCCGTGGCGGACATCAGCAGCCCCTGGAGGCGCTGCAGCGCGTTGGGCTGCGGGTTGCTCTCCCTGACCACCTCGATAAGACATACGGTGGTCGCCAGAATCGCCTCCATGGGCGATCTCTCACCGTCTCACGCTTGCTCTGATGGCCAGATACTTGGATCGGAGTAGAAGAAGATGGATGGTGACGCTTTTAAGCAAAGCACAAGCACAGCGGTTCCACGACAAGCACGTCTCGATTTGCAAAAACAGCACAGTCATGTTTCTACAAGACACTATGTTCTAGAGTGGGAAGCGTGTTTCCACCCAAAACGTTCACCACAGAGTCACGGACATGCACAAAGGAAGTGTCGTGAAGTGATAACAGACGCACAGTCTTACAGGTACAAGAGGCACGCCCGCCTCTGTATTGTAAAATACTTCAGCTAACAAGTTATTTGGAGAGGCACGGCCGTAACATCACACGTGACTGCGTATTCCAGATGATTTTAGTCGCTCGCTCTATTCACAAAAGGAAAGCCAAACATACAGACGGTGCACAAAAACATGAAAACTTGATAGTTTTTTGAACTTGTAAGTTGCTTCACAGCTGAAGATCACAAAAACAAGTTCCTGACAACCTTACAGACAATGGATAAAGTACAAGCTCGAAGTCCAAACTGGAAAGCACGCAACAACACCTATCTCTGACAGTCGGATAACCGTTTTCAACATCCACAAGTCAATGGATCCAGCAAATCCATGATTGGACACTGGTTTGTCCAGATGTGTACTTTTAAATCCAAGTTCATATGCCTACAATACCCTGACAATAAAAGACATGCACGTCTAGAAGCCTTGTTGCCCCATTGAAGCACCTCTTCTTGATGTTCATAAAATCCTTCAGTGATGTTGTCTGGGGGGAGAGAAACTTGAGCCTCATAGTCTCTAACTCCTTTGCGTTCCGAACAAAGAACTTTGGAAATTCATTGTTTTTGTTATAGTGTACATATTTTTCCAGCGTTACCGTCTTCAGGCGAATGTCATGCTGTTTGAGAAACACCCGGTGCTTGTGGCGCCACTTATTTGTTACACCTTCCTCGCGGCATACTCCTCCCTGAAAATGCATAAAGAGTGAGAATACTCGAGGACTACAAAGGGAGATAGAGGCCTCGAATATAGTACGCTGTGCATTCTATGTGCTTTCAATGTGTCTGGAAATCGTTACCTCAATAAACAGGTTCTCTAGGCTAGGAAAGCATCGCATCAAGGCAACAACCTTGTTCAGATTTAATGACATGTGGATAAGCAGGGTCTTCACAGATTGAACCGCCATTGATAGGCTGACTACAGACAAAGCCTGCGACAAGCACATATCATAAAATTAGCTGGATAAAAGGTCGCGTGACATGAAACTTCGGCACTGCAAGGAATGCAAGTAAAGAGTATAGTGCAAAAGGTGAGCACCTCGATAACTGTAGAGCCAAAAACAATCTTGGATTCAGGAAATCCTTCATAAAAATTACCCAAACACTCAAGCTTAGGTGCATGAAAGACAGTTATCTGCAAGTGCCGGCTCTGAATATCGTGAATCAATCATTTAAGTGAGGGCGCATCCTCAACAACAAGTTCACCATTCTCACAAAGGATACAAATGACTTCAACTTTGCCTGAGTTTATTATGATGTAGTGGTCCAAGTTATTGCAAACAAGCAGGAGCCACTCGAGGGCAGGGCAACCATGGGTGATTATGCTTTGCAGTGAGACGTCTGATATATCAACTTCCAAAAACGAAAGCCTCTTGAGGAGGGGAAGTTTAAATGATCGTGCATACTTGTCGGGTATCTGGCAAAGAGCAAATGTGACAGTGTGCAGTGAGGAGGAAAACAGCAGCGTGGAAGTCGGCGGTGAGCGCGCGGACGAAGAGATTTCGTGTGGTAGTGTGATGGTTTTTCCAACAAAACCTAGGAACATGTAATAGAACTCAAAGCCAGGCGTCAACTATAGAGGGTCTGCAGTGGAGGTAGCACGCCGGAATGCAGAGACGATGAACTGTGCCCCCATGACCGGAAATGATGGCTTCCGGAAGGCACGAACCATCAACGTCAGGTTGAAAACTACACTGAGTTCCAAAATATCTAATGCGAATGACATCCTTACTGGGGAGCATGGACAATACGTCGATATGAACTGTTTCTAGGGGCTTAAAAAGACGACCGATAGGGATCTCACTGCAGTCGAGATTCAGAGGAGCGGTGCGCCATAAAGGATGCCATCGACGTGCGAGGATTTGAGTGCGAACGCCTTCCTTAGTGGACAGACGGGAGATCACCTCACCGAGGATGGCGTCCGGGAGGTCGCTGATGCGGTTGGGACTAGACTGCTCTTCTTGATCCTCGGATCCGGTAGGCGCACCCTCGCCGCTTCCAGCCGCTATCGCCAAACCACCAGAGGAAGGCGTCGCCGGTGGCGCGAGCCTCGCCCTCTTGGTGCTCGGGGCACCGGAGTAGACCTCCATCTCCGTCTCCATTGCTGGGATCACGCCGCCTGCGAGCGCCGCTATATATGGCGTGGATCTGGACAGACGGTGGATCTGGAGAAATGGACTAGCCTGTCCATCCACGAAACGACTTAAATACCCACGATGAGGAGCGGAGGGGTCCAGATTAATTACTTTTTCTATTTTTCTTTCTGACAGGAGGGCCCGGGTTAAGTACTACATGTAGCAAGTCAATGGTAGATGGGTGCTTGAAACATTAAATAAAACCATGACTTTCAAGGAACAAAATGCACTGTTGCACACGCAGACCAGGCACGGACGTGCCCCTCAGTGCTGTAATTATTTACGACACACATTCACTAGAAGAATCTGTTCGACGCCGGAAGCACGGTGGACTCGGTAGGAAAGAGAGGCACGCACGTGACGCCCACGAAGGCATGGGCTAGCACTCTCTGCAGCCATGGTTATGTACGTTTGTGACTCTCTATGTTTCAGTCACTAGTGTCACAGGAATAGGCGTCAAACCCACAAAGGCATCGTGTGCTATTATATAGAGTCATGTTCTCTTGTGTTTGTGTTCTGAATGATTCAGACGACTCATTCAGACGGAGAGGCACGGACAAGAAGCCCATGGTGGCATACTTTAGTATTAGGCAGGGTCACAATCATGTGTTTATTGTGCATGGTCGATGATATTACATAGAGTCATGCTCGCGTGTGAAACTCGACCAGACGGAGATGCACGACTGTCTAGCCCACGGAACTGAACCTTTATCTTACGCACAGCCACGGGCGTTTACTCTGTGAAGCACGGAATTGCCTATATGAGAGACACTAATTTTAAAAGCTCATTTCCTTGTATTTAAAAGCATAGACGTTAAGTCCATACAGACACGGTTCAGTACCGAGTTGCGTCACACTTCTTTCTTGATAAAGACGTTGACGTTCGTGACTATTTGTGTTTCAATGTCAAGGGTCACAAGCACGGGCATACATCCCTCGAAGGCATGGCGTGCTATTATATAGAGTCACGCACAAAGGTTTTCTGATCGTGTACCGAATGAGTTGGTGGACTCGGTCAAAAGGAGAGGCGCGGACGTCCAGCCCACTGAGGCATGGTTCATTCCTACCCGGAGTCACGTTTGTGCGTTTATTACGGAAACCTAGTAGAATCGGGCGACTGTCCTTGTTACAATTGTTTTCGTTGTAAAATTTTTAACTCAAATGCACGAAAGGCGACTTTGTATGTTTAGTAGCGTCACGATCCCTTACGCACGAAGACCACTTTTTGTGTGTCAGTGTTTCAAGTCACAGGCACGGTTGTCAAACTAACAAACGCATGACGTGTAATTATCCAGAGTCACCTTGGTGTCTCTTTGTGTTCCAAATGCATCCGTTGACTATATTACCAGGACAGGCACGGTCGGGATGGCGATGGAGGCATGCTTGTGTTTTGTGTGGAGCCACGTTCATCCGTTGATTGCGGAAACACAACGTTTCGGCGGGCGTCTCCACGTATTCGGGTGTGAGTGCCATGTGGCGCCGCCATGGAAACCGAAGGGTCCGACGGACGTCTCCTCCGATGACCCCGGTCTGGCTCGTCGCTCGAGGCCAGGCTCTGGCTATTTAAGGTGGATGGACGGCGTCTCGAAACCCTTGCCACACTCTCTTTCTTGGACTGTCCAGATCCATGCCACATAAAGCGGCGTTCGCAGGTGGCACGATCCCAGCAATGGAGACGGAGATGGAGGTCAAATCCACCGGCGATGCCTTCCTCTGGTGGTTTGGCGGTAGCGGCTGGAAGCGGCAAGGGTGCGCCTACCGGATCCGAGGATCGAGAAGAGCAGTCTGGTCCTGACCGCATCAGCGACCTACCGGACGGTGTCCTCGGTGAGATCGTATCCCGTCTGTCCACTAAGGAAGGCGCTCGCACTCAAATCCTCGCACGTCGGTGGCGCCCTGTTTGGCGCGCCGCTCCTCTGAATCTGGACTGCCGTGAGATCCCTGTCCCACGTCTTTTTAACCCTCTAGATCAAGTACATTTCGAGTTGGTCACCGGGAACTCCGCCACAGCGGAGGAACTCGTCCACGTAACATACACTAGAACTTTTTTTAGAGGAGAACATGTCGGTGAAGATAATTCCTATGATGATTCGTACCTTCCAGAGGCCATCCTGTCCGGGCGTCACAGTGCAGTTCGCCGCCTCTGCATTCTGGCGTCCTACCTCGACTGCATGCACTGCACGATTGACGACTGGCTTCGATCCCCAAGACTGAACAATCTCTAGGTGCTCGAGTTTTACTACCTGTTCCCACCATGCTTGAGACAACATGACATAGGGCCATTCTCGTGCCCTTCGCTCATGCCATCACCACCAGCATTAAACCCTCAGATTTCCTCCTCTCTCCAAACCATCGCCTTTGCTCTTTGCAAGTTACCAGACAATTATGTACGGGTGCTTAAACTACCACTGCTCAGGAGACTCTCGCTAGTAGATGTTGATGTATCAGACGTCTCATTACAAAGCATCATCAGCTCTACTTCTCCTACACTTGAGTCTCTGCTGCTTGTTTGGACAGTCAAGCACCATTCCATCAGAATAAACTCACCTAACCTTATAAGCATCGGCATTTCTGGTTACTATGGGAAAATTGTTATAGAAGATGCCTCGTCACTTCAACGGTTGCTTTGTGATGGTGATTGAAAAAAGTTGCGGATAGTTATCACCTTTGCACCTAAACTGCAGGTCATGGGAAAATTATCTAATATTTTTTGTGAATCCGGCATCACAAATGACCGTATAATTATTCAGGTACTGACTTTCAACAATACTTTCACCTCCATTCATTGGTACGAACAAGTTCCATGCAATTTAACCTTTACTCTACTAATATTATGTTTTATTCTACATGAAGTGTTTGCCGACAGTGAGCACATCCACAGCGGTTCATTGTCACGACCGGTTTTCCAATAAAAATGTTTATTGAGAAACCAATCTTTTGAGTCCAGTATGAGAAAAAATCCCCCTTACCGGTAGACAAATTCTTGATACAATAAGCCAGTAGCATAGAATATATTACAGGGTCGAGCTACGGTTGCTCAACCAAATTATTACAAGCACGCCAATAATTATACATAATGGCGGACATGACACAGTGGTGTGGAGGCATACTACTGACTCGAGGATAGGGTGGTGGTGGAAAAACACAGCGGGGAGTGAGATACATGACTCTAAAACTGGCATCTCATCGAGCGTCGAGGTGAGGCTCGATGAATTTATTTGGTAGCGGAAGCGGATATAATATAGTGACCAAATCCAGGGTCGCACGAGACTGACTGGGATTCCTCTAGGCGTCGGACTCGCTATCAAATTCTTCATCCATGAGATCGCCTTCGTCAGCATCTGGCCAAATCAACAAGCCAGGTGAGTACTTTGAAAGTACTCGCAAGACAGTTCGGACGTAAGATATAACAAATGCATGCATGGATGCGTCATGATTAATTTTGACAGTGGCACATTAATTCATAAAATCAAGACAGGTAAAAAGGGGGTCGGCGGTAGTCCGCTCGAAAACCCAACAAAATAACTGTAAACCCAATCGGTTGTCTGAAGCGACACCTCGATAGGAAGGTAAATAAATAAAGCACGCCGTAGTCGGGCGTCTAGGCAACACCACATAAAGGGCTTTAAAAGAAATGCCACAGTCGGGCATCTGAGCGACGCCACATAAAGGGCTTTAAAAGAAATGCCACAATTGGGCATCTGAGCGACGCCACATAAAGGGCTTTAAAAGAAATGCCACGGTCGGGCGTCTGAGCGACGCCACATAAAGGGCTTTAAAAGAAATGCCACCGTCGGACGTCTGAGCGACATCGCAGAAAGGGCTTTTATTGAAAGTAAAATATAACAATGCCACAGTCGGACGTCTGAGTGACATCACAGAAAGGGCTTTTATTCACAAGTAAATAATACTCATAATAAACATTCAATTCATGAAAATAAACAGGTTAGTCCATCCACAGGAATAATCATTTAACCGGACTTAGCACTCATGTGATTCACCGGAGTCTCTGTCATCAAAACTGACATTTTCAGGATAAGATAATACCGAACTTGGACATGGAATAGATGATTCAAATGAATGTATGACTCTGCAGAGTTTGTACAAAAATTTCCCACAGCCAACGGATTTCCGTAGTCACGAAGGACTAGTTCCATTTACGGTATTTCGGAAGAAAACACAGCTAACCAGTACACACCCATCCTACCTCTCGATGCCAGGAATCACCCTAGACATCGTCCAAGAAAAACTTTTGAGACGGGGAGATCACAATCTCGAATAGCATGGGATCAAATTTATATACGCGCGCTCTAAGGGGTGCCCCCCTCTCGGTCCCAACCGGAAACACCCATGCCCCCTGACCGGATGACTGGCTTTAATCCAGGGCCATGGAACCATCATCACAGCCTCTCCTTTTTGGTGTGTACCAGGAAAGCGGTTTGCAACTTACTAAGCCATATTCCTTGCGGAAAACATGTGGTAGTACAGGGAAGGAAGAATGGAAGGAACTGGACTGATACGGGTTGACACTGAAGTCATATAGCCTGGCATAAGACTGGCATGCTACAACACTGCCATCTTACCCATCCTCATGCCAACACATGGCCATGCATACTCACATCCATCCACTTATGGATTTTCGAAACTCACTTGCCTCATCGTTGCATGTAACATGACATTTATCGGTATACTCATCAACATTCCATGAAACTACTTAATGCAAACATGCCAAAACAATCATCATATCAAAAGTTCAAACATGCTTGCCTGGTTCAGAGCAGTCGGAGCCTAGCTCGGTGAAGTTCGCGGTCCCGTCACCTCCTTCGGTATCTACGGTATAAAGAAAATATACGCGCTATCGTGAATACCGTGAGGTGCACAAAAATTATTCCAAATATTTTTCAAATAAATCTGATAAAAAACTAGACAAAATTTTAAGGAAAACAGAAAAAGAATCAATCAAAAATACTTTTCTGTTAAAAAGTTATAAGGGTTTTAGTCCAGGGACTCATCTGTAATGAAACAGAAAGTTCCCAGGGGCTAGCTTACAAAAACAGAAAACGACTCGAATAAGAATGCGCCGGCCCAGCGGGAAAACGCATTTGGCAGAAGACGTTTTCAGAAAACGTTTCGCTTAGAAAGGACAGAGGGGCTGACAGGCGGGTCCCGCCCGTCAGGTTTGAATATTCAAATGGGGCGGCAGAGTTCGACGGTGCCCGAGAGCCGCGGTGGTCGCCGGCGGCGATCCACGGCGAGGCAGGGAGATCGGAGAGTACCTCCGTGTTCAGGGCACCATTTCGCGTCGGTTGGTGGTGGTGGTGGTCGCCGGCGAGTACCACGTCGACGTCGAGCCTTGCTCCAGCGGACGGCGGTTCGGGTGGTCGAGGGCCTCGTCGGAGAGAGCTGCGAAGGCCAAATTGACGCTGGGGTTAGCTTACTGGGTGCTAGAGGAGGCTATAGACGAGATTTGGGCGCCAGGGACGGCCTCACCGGAGCGAATCGAGCTGGTGGCCGAGGCGGATCGGGGCGGCCGGAGTTAGGGGAGGAGACCTCCTCGAGGTCCTCCTGGTGGCTTGGCAGGGCCCTGGAGAGGTGCAGTGAAGGTGTGTGCTCGTGAGCGAGCTCGGGGTCCTTTTTATAGGCGATCTGAGGCGGTGGGCGTGAACGGAGTTCTCCGGCGAAGGTTACGACGGCGCAGAGCTTGGTCGGGGAGGTTTAGGGAGTTGGACGTCAACTTGGAGTTCCACCGGTTCCGTTTTGGTGCTAAACGAGCTTGGATTGGGTGCTTTGGGCGAGCTCGACGGAACGGGGCGGCACGGGCCGGTCGGCGGCAGGGAGCACGTTCCGTGCTTGCCGGGCCACGGCGACGGTGCCACGGGCGTGCGCTGGCATGGCAGGGACACGCGGAGAGCCAGGGGATGTTGGGCGGCACCGGGTGGCGTGGCGAGCGGGCTCGGGCCCTCGCTGGCCACCACGGGAGGCGCAGCCACCGCAGAAGCTTCCAACGTCGGCGAGGCTCGTCGCCACCGACGCCAGGAATCGGCCAAGCGTGCGTGCGGGGTGCTGGCCAAGGGGAAGAGGTTGCGTGCAACGCGCCAGGGCGCACTGTGGCCGCGTGACCGAAGTCTGACGAAGGAAAAACGACACTGAATTTGAACTTAACTGAAGATGGACAGAACAGTGCATGCAAGGTGTTCGACAGAATGATATAGGCATCTAGGGATTTTTCTTTGAGCTGAAACTTGGTGGGGTGGCCTCTCCTTGCACCAGGAGGCTGCCTGAATTTTGGTGGAATATTTGGAGAAGTGTAAATATGAATTTCACCAAATTTGTCAAATCTGGTCCAAACTTGCAGTGAGTAAAATTTGAAATTTTTGAAAAGAAGAAGAGTGGATCAAGATGGTTCTAGGTTGTGGGTACCAAGTACTATCCAGGAGAGTTGGTTTGAGGTCAAAAATCAATTGCATCTTGGTACTTGCTTTGAAAATCACTAAGGCTCAAAATAATTGGCAGAAATGATTTGAGAGATAAAATAATTGAAATAAAATCCAAAACTTGTTTGGACTTGTTGGGAAAGAGGAATTAGGTTGTTCAAAGGTGGAGGGAGGGATTTTGAGAAGATTTACTATAGGAGACATGGTAAAACCATGGGTGGTTTCAAGATAAGAAAACCTCAAAATTCACAGAGTTCTTTTTATAATAAAAAGAATAATTTCCAAAAATATACTTTGAGAAGGGAACCATCAGAGAAAGAGTTTTAAATGATCAAACACCATAGTTTGAAGAGGATACAAAAAATAAAAATCCTTGCCAAAGAAGTTTTTAGGAGGAAGGTTTTCTTGAAAAATTTTAAATGGCCTCTTTTCAAAAACCAACAAAGTTTTTGCTGAAAAACCAAATAAAAATTTTGGAGTGTCACAACACCTACCCCCTTAGGAAAAATCTCGTCCCCGAGATTTCAGCTGATCCTTAAATAAGTGTGGATGCTCTATCCGAAGGAAATCCTCCCTTTCCCAGGTTGCTTCACTTTCGGTGTGGTTGCTCCACTGAACTTTGAAAAACTTGATGGTTTTCTGTCGGGTTCTCCTTTCAGACTCCTCTAATATTTTTACTGGACGTTCCCGATAGGTGAGGTCTGGTTGCACGTCAATGTTCTCATGGGATACTTGCTTCTCTGGTTTGCTTACGCACTTCCTTAATTGCGAAACGTGGAACACGTCGTGGACATCGGATAATTCTTCGGGTAAGTCTAGCTGGTAGGCTACGGTGCCTCTTCGTGCCACTATGCAGAATGGTCCAATGAATCTTGGTGCTAACTTCCCCTTAATCTTAAACCGTTGCATTCCCCTCATAGGTGATACTCGTAGGTACACAAATTCACCGGGTTCAAAATTGATCCCACGATGTTTCTAATCGTAATAACACTTCTGTCGGCTTTGAGCGGTCTTGAGTCGGTCCCTGATTAGCCTGACTTTTTCCTCGGCTTCTTTGAGCATGTCTGGGCCGAAGATACGGCTGTCTCTGGTCTCTGACCAATTTAGCGGGGTACGACATCTCCGTCCGTACAGAGCTTCAAATGGTGCCATTTGCAGGCTGGCCTGGTAACTGTTGTTGTATGCGAACTCGGCATATGGCAGGCTTTCTTCCCAACTGGTTCCATAGGTGAGGACACATGCTCTCAGCATGTCCTCTAAAACTTGGTTTACGCGTTCCGTCTGTCCATCGGTCTGGGGATGGTAGGCTGTACTGAAGGCTAGTTGAGTTCCCAGAGCCTGTTGTAAATGATCCCAGAATCTCGAGACGAACTGAGTGCCTCTGTCGGATATTATAGTCTTCGGGACTCCATGCAGACAAACTATACGGGAGAGATAAATCCTGGCAAGCCTCTGAGTGTTGTAGGTTGTCTTTACTGGAATGAAATGTGCCACCTTGGTTAATCTATCGGTGATGACCCATATGGCATCATTCCCGTGTCGTGACCGAGGTAGTCCGACAATGAAATCCATCCCTATTTCATCCCATTTCCACTCTGGTATTTTGTTTGGTTGTAGTAGTCCGGCTGGTTTTTGATGCTCAACTTTTATGGGCTGACAAGAATCGCAACATGCAACGTATGTGGCTATGTCCCTCTTCATACCGTGCCACCAAAATCTTTCCTGAATATCCTTATACATTTTGGTTCCTCCAGGGTGGATCGAATATGGGGCGGTGTGGGCTTCAGCTAGAATTTGCTGTTTGAGGTCCTCTATGTTTGGCACGCAGAGTCTGTCCCCGTACCATAATATTCCTCCATCGTCTATGACGAACTCCGAGGCCTTGCCCATACTCACCTTTCTTTTAATTCCTTCAATGCTGGGGTGACCAGGCTGAGCTCCTTTAATTCTCTCCACAAGGTCGGGCTGTATTTCCAAGTTTGTTATGGTGCCTTCCGCGATCATTAACAAGTTGAGTTTGGAAAATTCTTGTTGGAATTCAGGTCTCAAGCTTTGCAGACTGTTTTCGTCGGAGCTGGGGTTCCGACTAAGAGCATCGGCCACTACATTTGCTTTTCCTGGATGATAGTGGATACCAACATCATAATCTTTTACCAATTCCAACCAGCGTCGTTGCCGTAAGTTTAGTTCTGGCTGTGTGAAAATATATTTGAGACTTTTATGGTCCGTGTATATTTCACATCGATTTCCAAGTAAGAAATGCCTCCATTCCTTGAGCGCATGAATGACTGCTGCCATTTCTAAGTCATGAGTGGGATAGTTTTCCTCATGCTTGCGAAGTTTCCTTGAAGCGTATGCGACAACCTTGCCTTCTTGCATCAATACGCACCCGAGGCCTTTTTGGGATGCGTCACAATACACTTCAAAATTCTTGTGTATGTCTGGCACAATTAATACCAGTGCTGCCGTTAATTTTCGTTTTAGCTCTTGGAAACTTTTCTCGCAGGCTTCTGTCCATTCAAACTTCTTGTCCTTCTTGAGTAACTGCGTCATTGGCTTGGCTAGGGTGGAGAATCCTTCAATAAATCTGCGGTAATATCCTGCCATTCCCAAGAAACTTCGTATGTCCGTTACGCTGGCTGGTGACTTCCAGCCAAGTATGGCCCTGACTTTCTCCGGGTCCACTGCGATACCGTCTTGGGTTAGCACGTGGCCTAGAAAGCCTACTTGTCTTAGCAAAAATTCGCACTTGCTGAACTTGGCATACAATTGGTGTTTCCTGAGTTCTCCTAGCACAATCCTGAGATGTTCCGCGTGCTCTTCTGGTGTCTTGGAGTATATCAAAATATCGTCGATAAATACCACAACGAACTTGTCCATAAACTTCATAAATACTTTGTTCATGAGGTGAACAAAATATGCGGGGGCGTTCATTAATCCAAAAGGCATAACTGTGAACTCATATAGTCCATATCTGGAGGTGAAGGCTGTTTTGGGGATATCTTCTGTTCGCACTTTTAATTGATGGTATCCTGACCTTAAGTCAATCTTTGAGAATACCTTGGCCTGAGCGAGCTGATCAAATAAATCATTTATCCGCGGCATCGGGTATTTGTTCTTGACTGTGACCATGTTAAGTGCTCGGTAGTCTATGCACAATCGCAGTGTTCCATCCTTCTTTTTGGCAAATAAAATTGCTGATCCCCAAGGTGAGGAGCTGGCTCGAATGTATCCCTTGTCCAGCAATTCCTTTATTTGTATCTTCAACTCAATCAACTCGGATGGTGCCATTCTGTATGGTTTCTTGTATATGGGGGTGGTTCCTGGTGCTAGCTCAATGCTGAATTCTATCTCTCGGTCTGGTGGCATGCCTGGTAGTTCTTCGGGAAATACGTCTGGAAATTCACATACTACTGGAACCTTGTTTAGCTCAGAAACGTCCACCTTATTCAATCTTGGTTGCCGGGGTATTTTTCTTTCTTTGGCTGATACCTTTATTGTCTTCCCGTGGTGGTGTGTGAGAATTACGGTCTGGTTGAAACAGTCAATAAAACCTTTGTTGGTGGTTAACCAGTCCATCCCTAGGATGACATCCAGTCCTTTATTTTCCAACACAATAAGATTTGCGTGAAATTTCAATCCTTCGAACTCAATAACCGCATTCTGACAGTAACTCTGAGTAACTTGCTGAATCCCAGGGGACTTGATGATCATGGATTTTTCCAAGGGAAACATCGAAAAATTATTTTGCAAAGCAAAACTTTTCGAGATGAATGAGTGAGAAGCTCCAGAATCAAACAAAACCATGGCAGGTATTGTGTTGACAGGAAACGTACCGAGTACGATATCTGGAGCGTTTTGTGCTTCTTCTCTGGTCACGTGGTTTAGATGACCCTTCCTGTGGTTGTTGTTGGGGTTGAAATTGTTTCGCTTGGGTGCTGAATTATTGCCACCGTTGTTTGGCTTTGGGGTCGAGTTCCTTGGCTTGGGGCACTGTTTGGCATAGTGCCCTTCTTCTCCACAAGCGTAGCAGGTAACGCCTGGGCGATATGTGAACTCCTTGTCCCTTGCAAGGAAATTCTTGGTTGGGTGTGAGACGTTTGTCGTAGGTTTGTGCGTCCCACCTTTCTGAAAATCTGTCTTGCTTCGGTGGTTGCACGCAAGAGTAGTCTGGTCTCTTTTTCGCTTGCGGAAATCCTCCAAGCTACGTCTCTCATTTTCTAGCGTAATGGCTTTGTCCACTAGTGTCTTAAAATTTGGAAAAGTGTGCACGACCAGTTGGCATTTAAGCGCGGGCACCAGACCGTCAAGGAATTTCTCCATCTTCTTGCTTTCAGTCATACGTTCTTCATTGGCGTAGCGAGACAATAGAGTAAATTGACTGTTGTATTCTGACACTGTCATGTTCCTTTGTTTGAGGTCATCGAACTCTCTCTTCTTGATTTTCATAATACTCTTAGGAATGTGTGCACCACGGAAACCTTCCTTGAAGTCATCCCAGGTTATATCATTTTCGTTGGGGTGCATGTGCAGAAAATTCTCCCACCATGATGCAGCTGCTCCTGTGAGATAGTGCGGGGCATATAGTACCTTCTCGGGGTCTGAACACTTTGCAATAACTAATTTTCTCTCCATATCTCGAAGCCAATCCTCAGCCTCAAGAGGCTTGTCAGTATGAGAAAATGTTTGGGGACGTGTCTTCTGTAGCTCAGATAACTTGGAATGCTGCTGATACTGTCCATGGTGATTTCCCATGTTGATGACTTGGTTCATCATTTCCCGATGTTGTTGCTGACTCTGCTCATAAAGGCGGCACATTTGTGAAAGTGCCGATTCACTGCCCTGTTGGCTTGACTGTCCCTGTGTGAACTTGTTGCTGGGTTGTGTATCATAATTTTCCTCTGGTGGAGTTGGCATGGAGCGAGTCCAAGGACGAGACATTTTTCACTCTGGGGATATATTTTGTAAAACCCATAAGAAAAGTGAAAAGAGTCGCAAAAACAACTCCATAAATGCACAAAGCTGGCAAATAAATTAAATAACCAAGCTTACTTAAGAAAAACAAATCGATTTACGCGCGGAGAAGGACTGCTCATTACATATCTTACACGCAGGCGGTAATTATACAATACATCACTCAGGATATGCGTACATAATCCTGACATGTTATTTAGGCTAGTGCACTCCTCCAGATCCTACATGATGTGCAAACAGGCTACTACTCACAACCTATGTACATATAAACATATCACACAAAGTGGTACATTGCATGGCGGCTAAGCGTACTCAGGCGGAGATGTTGACGATCTCCTTTGCCCTGCCGAGGGTGAGGCGTAGCGAGGCTGGGGACTCGACTTCCTCCTCACTAATAGGCTCCATACGTGTAGTGTTGCGCCGAGTAGATGGAGCGGGTGCCAGGGGCGGAACAACACGAACAGGAGTGGGCGCGCAGGGTGGTGCAGTGCGCGCTGGAGTGGGCGCAATGACTTGGTTGAACTCTTCGGTAGAAGGCAGGCGACGAGTAGGTGCATAAGATGCTGAGGACGAGACAAAGGTCAGTGGTGGTGCGGTGGGTAGGAGCTCCCTCCTGTTGGCGGCACAGCCATGGACTGAGTCCATGCGGGCAGCCACGAAGTCGTCTACCAGGTTGTCGAAGGCTGCCTCCAGGGCCCGGAGATACTCAATGAGAATCTCAAAAGCCTCGTCTCGTTCTCCTCTGGGGCAGGAGAATGCGTAGTGACAGGTGTAAGGCACATGGCATGGAAGATAACGGTAACGACGAGTCTTCATCACGGGGAGGACATCCCTGAGACGAGCTATCGCCTCGCGGGCTGCCATCTGCATAGCATGCCTCTCCGTAGGCATGGCTCTTTCCAAGAACCGGAAGCGGCGTAACTCACCACACCCTCCCTTGAACTGCACCGCGGCCTGGTGCATGGTCAGACTGTCGTTGACTCGGTGCTGGCAGAGTGTGAGGACTGGGCGCACAGATGGCCCCATCGCGACCTGAACGATGAAGGAAAAAAGCTTGACGAACCCATCGGGCACGTTGGCGAAGGTCTGAGACTCGCAGCTGTTGTCGGCCATCTACAAAAGTAGGCAAAAATTCTGCATGGTCAGATCATAAATTTATGCTGACTGTCAAAAAATGACTACAATTGCAAGAAAATATAAATTGGCTCTATCATGCTAATAACCAATTAGCGATCGCACCTAGTGGCTTCCTACAGTCAGCCTGGCTCTGGTACCAAGCTTGTCACGACCGGTTTTCCAATAAAAATGTTTATTGAGAAACCAATCTTTTGAGTCCAGTATGAGAAAAAGTCCCCCTTACCGGTAGAAAATTCTTGATACAATAAGCCAGTAGCATAGAATATATTACAGGGTCGAGCTACGGTTGCTCAACCAAATTATTACAAGCACGCCAATAATTATACATAATGGCGGACATGACACAGTGGTGTGGAGGCATACTACTGACTCGAGGATAGGGTGGTGGTGGAAAAACACAGCGGGGAGTGAGATACATGACTCTAAAACTGGCATCTCATCGAGCGTCGAGGTGAGGCTCGATGAATTTATTTGGTAGCGGAAGCGGATATAATACAGTGACCAAATCCAGGGTCGCACGAGACTGACTGGGATTCCTCTAGGCGTCGGACTCGCTATCAAATTCTTCATCCATGAGATCGCCTTCGTCAGCATCTGGCCAAATCAACAAGCCAGGTGAGTACTTTGAAAGTACTCGCAAGACAGTTCGGACGTAAGATATAACAAATGCATGCATGGATGCGTCATGATTAATTTTAACAGTGGCACATTAATTCATAAAATCAAGACAGGTAAAAAGGGGGTCGGCGGTAGTCCGCTCGAAAACCCAACAAAATAACTGTAAACCCAATCGGGTGTCTGAAGCGACACCTCGATAGGAAGGTAAATAAATAAAGCACGCCGCAGTCGGGCGTCTAGGCGACACCACATAAAGGGCTTTAAAAGAAATGCCACAGTCGGGCGTCTGAGCGACGCCACATAAAGGGCTTTAAAAGAAATGCCACAATCGGGCGTCTGAGCGATGCCACATAAAGGGCTTTAAAAGAAATGCCACAGTCGGGCGTCTGAGCGACGCCACATAAAGGGCTTTAAAAGAAATGCCACCATCGGACGTCTGAGCGACATCGCAGAAAGGGCTTTTATTGAAAGTAAAATATAACAATGCCACAGTCGGACGTCTGAGCGACATCACAGAAAGGGCTTTTATTCACAAGTAAATAATACTCATAATAAACATTCAATTCATGAAAATAAACAGGTTAGTCCATCCACAGGAATAATCATTTAACCGGACTTAGCACTCATGTGATTCACCGGAGTCTCTGCCATCAAAACTGACATTTGTCAGGATAAGATAATACCGAACTTGGACATGGAATAGATGATTCAAAGGAATGTATGACTCTGCAGAGTTTGTACAAAAATTTCCCACAGCCAACGGATTTCGGTAGTCACGAAGGACTAGTTCCGTTTACGGTATTTCGGAAGAAAACACAGCTAACCAGTACACACCCATCCTACCTCTCGATGCCAGGAATCACCCTAGACATCGTCCAAGAAAAACTTTTGAGACGGGGAGATCACAATCTCGAATAGCATGGGATCAAATTTATATACGCGCGCTCTAAGGGGTGCCCCCCTCTCGGTCCCAACCGGAAACACCCATGCCCCCTGACCGGATGACTGGCTTTAATCCAGGGCCATGGAACCATCATCACAGCCTCTCCTTTTTGGTGTGTACCAGGAAAGCGGTTTGCAACTTACTAAGCCATATTCCTTGCGGAAAACATGTGGTAGTACAGGGAAGGAAGAATGGAAGGAACTGGACTGATACGGGTTGACACTGAAGTCATATAGCCTGGCATAAGACTGGCATGCTACAACACTGCCATCTTACCCATCCTCATGCCAACACATGGCCATGCATACTCACATCCATCCACTTATGGATTTTCGAAACTCACTTGCCTCATCGTTGCATGTAACATGACATTTATCGGTATACTCATCAACATTCCATGAAACTACTTAATGCAAACATGCCAAAACAATCATCATATCAAAAGTTCAAACATGCTTGCCTGGTTCAGAGCAGTCGGAGCCTAGCTCGGTGAAGTTCGCGGTCCCGTCACCTCCTTCGGTATCTACGGTATAAAGAAAATATACGCGCTATCGTGAATACCGTGAGGTGCACAAAAATTATTCCAAATATTTTTCAAATAAATCTGATAAAAAACTAGACAAAATTTTAAGGAAAATAGAAAAAGAATCAATCAAAAATACTTTTATGTTAAAAAGTTATAAGGGTTTTATTCCAGGGACTCATCTGTAATGAAACAGAAAGTTCCCAGGGGCTAGCTTACAAAAACAGAAAACGACTCGAATAAGAATGCGCCGGCCCAGCGGGAAAACGCATTTGGCAGAAGACGTTTTCAGAAAACGTTTCGCTTAGAAAGGACAGAGAGGCTGACAGGCGGGTCCCGCCCGTCAGGTTTGAATATTCAAATGGGGCGGCAGAGTTCGACGGTGCCCGAGAGCCGTGGTGGTCGCCGGCGGCGATCCACGGCGAGGCAGGGAGATCGGAGAGTACCTCCGTGTTCAGGGCGCCATTCCGCGTTGGTTGGTGGTGGTGGTGGTCGCCGGCGAGTACCACGTCAACGGCGAGCCTTGCTCCGGCGGATGGCGGTTCGGGTGGTCAAGGGCCTCGTCGGAGAGAGCTACGAAGGCCAAATTGACGCTGGGGTTAGCTTACTGGGTGCTAGAGGAGGCTATAGACGAGATTTGGGCGCCGGGGACGGCCTCATCGGAGCAAATCGAGCTGGTGGCCGAGGCGGATGGGGGCGGCCGGAGTTGGGGGAGGAGACCTCCTCGAGGTCCTCCTGGTGGCTTGGCAGGGCCCTGGAGAGGTGCAGTGAAGGTGTGTGCTCGTGAGCGAGCTCGGGGTCCATTTTATAGGCGATCCGAGGCGGTGGGCGTGAACGGAGTTCTCCGGCGAAGGTTATGGCGGCGCAGAGCTTGGTCGGGGAGGTTTAGGAAGTTGGACGTCAACTTGGAGTTCCACCGGTTCCGTTTTGGTGCTAAACGAGCTTGGATTGGGTGCTTTGGGCGAGCTCGACGGAACGGGGCGGCGCGGGCTGGTCGGCGGCAGGGAGCACGTTCCGTGCTTGCCGGGCCACGGCGACGGTGCCACGGGCGTGCGCTGGCATGGCAGGGACACGCGGAGAGCCAGGAGACGTCGGGCGGCGCCGGGTGGCGTGGTGAGCGGGCTCGGGCCCTCGCTGGCCGCCACGGGAGGCGCAACCACCGCAGAAGCTTCCAACGCCGGCGAGGCTCGTCGCCACCGACGCCAGGAATCGGCCAAGCGTGCGTGCGGGGTGCTGGCCAAGGGGAAGAGGCTGCGTGCAACGCGCCAGGGTGCACTGTGGCCACGTGACCGAAGTCTGACGAAGGAAAAACGACACTGAATTCTGAACTTAACTGAAGATGGACAGAACAGTGCATGCAAGGTGTTCGACAGAATGATATAGGCATCTAGGGATTTTTCCTTGAGCTAAAACTTGGTGGGGTGGCCTCTCCTTGCACCAGGAGGCTGCCTGAATTTTGGTGGAATATTTGGAGAAGTGTAAATATGAATTTCACCAAATTTGTCAAATCTGGTCCAAACTTGCAGTGAGTAAAATTTGAAATGTTTGAAAAGAAGAAGAGTGGATCAAGATGGTTCTAGGTTGTGGGTACCAAGTACTATCCAGGAGAGTTGGTTTGAGGTCAAAAATCAATTGCATCTTGGTACTTGCTTTGAAAATCACTCAGGCTCAAAATAATTGGCAGAAATGATTTGAGAGATAAAATAATTGAAATAAAATCCAAAACTTGTTTGGACTTGTTGGGAAAGAGGAATTAGGTTGTTCAAAGGTGGAGGGAGGGATTTTGAGAAGATTTACTATAGGAGACATGGTAAAACCATGGGTGGTTTCAAGATAAGAAAACCTCAAAATTCACAAAGTTCTTTTTATAATAAAAAGAATAATTTCCAAAAATATACTTTGAGAAGGGAACCATCAGAGAAAGAGTTTTAAATGATCAAACACCATAGTTTGAAGAGGATACAAAAAATAAAAATCCTTGCCAAAGAAGTTTTTAGGAGGAAGGTTTTCTGGAAAAATTTTAAATGGCCTCTTTTCAAAAACCAACAAAGTTTTTGCTGAAAAACCAAATAAAAATTTTGGAGTGTCACATTCATTCTATCAAGACGTTGTGTATCAGCATGGACTATGACCTGCACGCAGTCTTTTCCTTGGTGGAACACTTCCGAAGCTTGGAAAACTTGTATATCGAGGTGATGCTTCTCACACAAATTGTAAAACACATACCATGCATGGTGCAGAACTCCATTCAACAAAAGGAAAACGTCACATACATTTGTATGTAATGGACAAAGGTGTATATAATCATGGACCAGCATTAGGACAAAACTAAAAAGAAAGCTTTTATTACAATAGAGGTTATAGACTTATTCCTTCACTTGCTCTCCCAGCAGAATCACTCTTTATCGAGCTTAACCATTTCAAATATTCATGTTTCTTTAGGAAATAGCCTCTAATGAAGAAAGTCTTGCGAACGACTGTACTTGCAAGCACCATCATGACGTTCGTTTGAAGTCACTAACACTGGAAAGCTATGTTCAATGCGACAAAAGCATTCGATTTGCAACATTCTTTGTTCTCAACGCAGCACAGCTGCAGACTATGAGGATCAAGTTTCTTCTTCAGGAACACTTCATGGAAGAATACTACAAACAGCAACAAGACGTGCTTCAGTGGGACAAAAAGGCTTCTAAACTTGCTTGCCTTAGGTTGTCGCCAAGTTGCAACCACGGGAACTTGGATCTAAGGCACGCATGTGTTGAGCACCTAGATTTAAAGGATCCATTCACTTGTAAGTGCTGAAAACAGTGCTGGAGTGAGATGTTCCCGCCACTTTCTGGTTTGGAATTCACGTAGGTGTGCTGAAACAATGCCCATACCTTTTTTGCTCAATCTGTAACCTTGCCAACAGCGAACTCGGTATTTCGGTCGATGGCTAAACAGTCTTTTGCTCATGTCGTACATTTCATTAACTAAAAGGGCTTCAAGTCTCTGTAGCCACGGCTATGTACACTTGTGACTTTCTCTGTTTCAGTGATAAGGGTCACAGGAAAGGGCGTCAAATCCGCAAAGGCATCGTGTGGTATTATATAGAGTCATGCTCGCTTGTGCTAGCGTTTGTGTTCCGAATGATTCAGTGAACCACGGTTTGTCAGCAAACACACAGACGATCATGACTTCATAGAAAAGTGATTCGAGACGCACTGTTCTACCTGTCACACAGGCATGACCATGGAAAACGCACGGTTTGCCACGAACCACACAACGGCCGTGAAGTGATACGACGCGCACTGTTCTACATGCCACACAGGCACGCCCGTGATTCCATGTGCTTCAGTAGCACGTAAAGACGTAATTCTTTCACAGGCTGGAAACCTACTGTCAGGCACTATACGCATTTGTAAAACAGAAACGCAAACACAACCGTGACCCGTTGTGTTTGAAATCTTTGCATCACAGAAGCACCGCATGAAGGCACATGAACTACGGTTGGACACGCATCGCAAGCACGGTTATGCACACGAGGTACGGTTAGGCACAGTGCAGGGACATAATTGCAGATGTCACCATTGTTGCGCGTTTTTTAAAAGCATGGTCTTGCACTCTTTGTGTTTCAGTCATTAGGGTCACAGCCACGGGCATCAAATCCACAAAGGCATTGTGTGTTATTAAATAGAGTCATGTTCACTTGTGTTTGTGTTCCGAATGATTCAGCCGACTCGTTCAGACGGAGAAGCACGGACAAGCAGCCCATGAAGGCATACTTTAGTAATAGGCAAGATCACAATCATGCATTTATTGCGCATGGTCGATGGTATTACACAGAGTCATGCTCGCCTGTGAGACTCGATCAGACGAAGATGCACGGGCGTCTAGCCCACGGAACTGAACCTTTGTCTTACGCACAGCCACGAGTGTTTACTCTATGAAGCACACAATTGCCTATATAAGAGACACTGATTTTAAAAGCTTATTTCCTTGTATTTAAAAGCACAGACGTGAAGTCCATACAAACACGGTTCCGTACTGAATTGCTTCACGCTTCTTTCTTGATAAAGTCTCTGCAGCCACGGTTATGTGCGTTTGTGACTTTCTGTATTTTAGTGATAAGGGTCGTAGACACGGGCATCAAATCCACAAAGGCATCATGTGGTATTATATAGAGTCATGTTCGCTTGTGTCTGTTTTCTGAATAATTTCGTCGACTCGTTTAGACGGAGAGGCACGGACGAGAAGCCCATGGAGGCATACTTGAGTATTAGGCAGAGTCACATTCATGCGCTTACTACAGAAACATAACCGAATTGGATTCAGATGTGAACCCTCACTGTTTACTTTGTGAGGCAATCAATGACCGATCCAAGAGACACTATCCTTAAAAGCACGAGCAAGAACTCTCTGCAACCATGGTTCTGTACCAAAGAGCCACTGTCAAACGCATGAAAGTCATGCAACGAGGGCCACACATCTAGTAGTAGAAAAAGCACTTTATCAGCTGGCGTTGCTCCTTTTCTACGCGCATAGTAGGGTGGCTGGGAAAGGCACGTTATTCAAGCAGAGAACGAAAATCACAATGACAGGACAAGGTCAAAAGCATGGTTGTGAGTCTGCAGTGTCACGGCTAGAATCCTCGAGACGCATTTCGGTGTGTCCTGTTCAGTAGAAACTCGGTTGTGCGGTAACAAGAAGCACTACATAACGCCCCGCAAAAAAGGTTTGGTTCACTGTTGTGGTGGCTCTATATGCTTTCAGCTCTTTTCATCTCTCCTGTGTCGCAGCTGAGTAATAAAAATACCTAAACAAGAAAAATCTATTATGCTTACATTTGCTTTGTTTCTACAACTGCACCAAATAAACTTACAAGCCGTTTTTTATAACCACAGTACAAGGACCAGAAATAGTGCAGCGGCTCAAATGCAGCTCCATCAGTGCAAGGCACCCATCACCATATATAAGATAGGCACCATGCAAGTCAACCATCATGCAGCTCTACCTGCAACACGGGCACGGTTGTACATCCATTGTGTGCATGACAGGTACATATATAAGACAGGCACCGTCGTACATACAACACAGCACGCTTACACATGCAACGTGCATCTCTCCACTAAAACATTAAATCTACTTTATGTCTCTTAACCTTGGTGCCACAGCATTTTATGGTCCTTCGGCCGTACAAAGCCGCAAAACCACACATTTCCTTCATGACTGCATGCAACACAAAAATAGACAAGCCTACACATGGTGCAAAGACTACAACGGTTGTCTGATAAAGTTTACATAAAACCCAAGCTCAAAAGAACGCAACAACAAATAACTCCATACACCTGGACAACTAACACAAGGCCTGATTTCAGCATCCACACCTGAACGGAACCGTCAAATCCAGGTATTCAAGACTCCTCTTTCTTAAATGCGGACGCGCGTGGCTGCAACTTGATGATAATCTAAGACATGCATGTTTAGAAGCCCTTCTATGCCACTCCAGAACCCTTTGTTGCTTTTCGTAAAATACTCCCGTGAACTCTGCGGGAGGGCAGGTAAAATTAATGGTCATGGTCTCCAGATCCTTTGCACTAAGAACAAAGAACATCGCAAATTCAGCGTAACTCCTAGAGCGAACATAATCTTCCAGTGATACTGTCTTCAGACAAACGTCATGATGTTTGAGAAACTGCCAGTACTTACGACGCCATTTGTCTTTTTTCACCACGAGAAATCAACGATCCCTAAAATATAAATGATAGGTTGAAAATACTTAGCGTCTATAAAAAGAGATATAGACCATCAAAAAACCAAATGCAACAATTAGTTCTACCACCTCTGTAACAAGAAGTTAGACATAGACTTGTCTATATATGGATGTATACAACAATAAATCATGTGTAGATACGGGTGCATCAATTTCAGTCAAAATTAAGACAAGCATTTCAAAAAGGAACGAGTACTACAGAATGCAAATTTCTGAAGATCATCACCTCGACAAACAAGTTCTCCAGTTTTGGAAAGTATTGCAGCAATTCAACGACGGTCTCCACCTTATAATACATGTAGATAAGCAAGGTCTTGACAGATTGACGCATTGTTGTTAGACTGACTGCCTTCAAACCCTTGATGAAAATTAACAGAAGATGGATCAAAAAACTAATAGCATAAAGGTTGGATGAAATAAAACTTGTTTCCTCACAAATAAAGTTAAGTTGGAAGTATCATAAAAACTCAATACCTCAAGACACGTCAGACGACATGGATACAGTTCAGACGCAGAGCCAGCGGTTACCTCCAAGTCCTGACTCTGCATGAAGAATACAACATAGACCATCAAATTAATAGATCAAACATCGGAACAAGTATAGCTCTGTTCCAGTATTAAGTAAAGTCAGTACCTCAAGACACTTCGAGGGAGACACAAACATGAATTCACCCAACGTCTCCAGTTTAGGTGCAGAGACAACGCTTATCGAACAGTCGTCAACCAGACAATCAACAATCAACCGTCGAAGCGAAGGGGCATCCTCAACAATGAGTTCCCCGTGTGGACAAAAAATGCCAATGCTTACAAGGTTAGACGAGTTTATTGTGACACGACGACCTCCTCTATTTCAAACAAGCAGGAGAGACTCAAGTGCAGGGCAACTAGAGTGGATTATGCTTTGCAATGACGCATCTGATATATCAACAGCCACAAGCGAGAGTCTTTTCACCAGTGGTAGCTTAAGCGTCCCTACGTAATTGTCTGCTATTTGGCAAAGAGCAAAGTCGAGGGTGTGGAGAGAGGAGGAAAACCAAAACACGGACTCCGGTGCCGAGGGCGTAGTTGAAGTGCATAGATCCAATAGAGTTACCTCTTGCGTCACAAATTCTGGGAAGAGGTAGTAGAACTCAAGAACCTGGATATTGTTCAAATTCCAGGATCGGAGCCAGGCATCAACGGTGGAGGGCCTGCACTGTAGGTAGCACGCCGGAATAGAGAGGCGGCTAACCAAGCCAGCATGGCCGGACAGAATGGATTCTGGAAGACTGACAACAGGATTTCGACAGAGGCGCGTTCCGGAATAGCATTTGCGAACGGGCTCCTTGGTGAAGGCGCACACATGAGATATGGTCTTGATATGAACTTTTTCACCATCGTTAAAAAGACGAGAGTCATAGATCTCGCGGCAGTCGAGATTCAGAGGAGCGATGGGCCACAAAGGACGCCAGCGACGTGCGAGGATTCGAGTACGGATGCCATCCTTGATGGGAAGACGAGAGATGATCTCACCTAGGACGCCGTCGGCGAGATCGCTAATGCGGTCCGCACGACAACCCTCTTCTTCCTCATCGGATCGGGAGGGAGCACGGTCGCCGCTTCCATCCCCTCTGACGACCAGCACACCACCAGAAAGTGGCATCACCGGTGGCGCCACTCTCGACCTCTTGATGCTACGAGCAGCGCTTTCCATCTCCGCCTCCGTTGCTGGGGTGGCGCCGCCCATGACCAGTGCTCACTGAGGTGGATCTGGAGAAATGGATTACAACCGGTCAATCCACGACACGCCTTAAATACCCATGACGGGGAGCGGAGGGGTCCAGATTAATTACTTCTTCTATTTTTCTTTCTGACAGGGGGGGCCCGGGTTAAGTACTACTCGTAGCAACTCAATGGTAGGTGACTGCTTGAAACATTAAACAGAGCCACGGCTTTCAAGGTACGAGATGCACTGTTGCACACGCAGACCAGGCACGGGGCATGCCCGTCCGTGTATTAATTATTTACGGCACACATTCAATAGAAGAATCTGTTTGACGCCGGAAGCACGGTTCTACAGTCGTCTTGCCTCTACGAACAGCAAAATTTTCCACAAATACGTTCACATTTAAGTCAACAGAAGATTCAAGGCCGTGCCTCTGCTTTGCAAATGATTCTGCTGAAACGCTCCTGTCACGGCTTGTCACATACCAGACACACGGTACAGCTTGACATTGTCATGTACCAGACACACGGTCCTGCCTTTGGCATTGTGACGCACTGTTCTACATGCCACACAGGCATGTAGAACAGTTCGTGTCTACGTTCGTGTCTCTTTGTGTTCCAGATGACTCCATTGACTCTAACACCAGGAGAGGCACGGTATGAAGGCCCAGAGAGGCATGCTTGCGTTTTATGCGGGATCACAATTATCACAGGCACGGGCATGAAGCGTGTAAAGGCATGGTCGGTGGTATTACATAGAGTCAAGCTAACATTAGTATTACGCACAGCCATGGGCGTTTACTCTGTGAGGCACGGAATGGCCTATACGAGAGACCCTGTTTTTAAAAGCGTATTTCCTTGTACGGACATAAGCACGTGCATACAGCATAGAGGCACGGGCGTTTACTCCGTGTTTTAGTGTCAAGGGTCACAAGCACGGGCATACAGCCCTCAAAGGTCTTCTAATTACATAGAGTCACGCACAGAGGTTTTCTAATTGTATTCACAATGAGTCGGTGGAGAGGCATGGTTTATTCTTACCCAGAGTCATGATTGTGCGATTATTACGGAAACCTAATAGAATCGGACGACTGTCCGTGTTACAATTGTTTTCGTTGTAAGATTTTAACTCAAATGCACGAACCGTCAAGTGTGTCAGTGTTTCAAGTCAGAGGTCACCTTCGTGTCTCTTTGTGCTCCAAATGCATTCGTTGATCTATAACCAGGAGTGGCATGGTAAAGATGCTCAGGGAGGCATGCTTGTGTTTTACGTGGAGTCACGTTCGTGCGTTAGTTGCGGAAACCCAACGTGCGTGTTACAATTAAGTCACTAGAAGATTCAAGGCCGTGCCTCTGCTTTGCAGATGATTCTGCTAAAACACGGACAAAACCAAGTGAATGAAGTGATGGCAGAACCACGGCTTTTCTAGAACAAGACACACGGTCCTGCCTTCGGCATTGTAAAGCATTGTTCTACATGCCACACACAGGCACGGCCATGATTCCACGTGACTTAGAAGCAACAGCAAACGCCGTGAACCTACTGCCAGGCACTATATCCATTTGTAAAACAGAAATGCAAACACAACTGTGACCCGTTGTGTTTGAAATCTTTGCATCACAGAAGCACCGCGTGAAGGCACATGAGGCACAGTTGGACACGCATCGCAAGCACAGTTATTTGAATTACTTACAGTCGTGCATTCATAACAGAAGAACATGCGTTAGAATAGGCAAGGCACAGTTACCATGAAAGCCACGGTTATGCAGCCCCAGAAGCACGACCCAGATTCTGTGCTTAAAAATGTTTTCGTTCCATAACGGCGGGCATGACCATGCAACCGTGAGAGTCATGGTTGAATACTCACCGGTGCCATGGCCGTGGCTGCCTGTGCCCTTAGGTTATTTTTATCTCTCTATCACGCAGCAGAGAAGCATGCTTGTATGCTTACAACATCCACGTTCAGAAACCGACGCAGCTGCGGAAAATAACAAGGAAACCTGTGCCTCTGATAATTTCGTCTGCCGAGTAAAAAATACATAAAGAAGCAAAAGGCGTTCTTATTTAAATTAGTTTTGTTTCTATAACTGCAGCAAATTAACTTACAAGCTGTTTTTATAACCACAGCACAAGAAAATAAACAATCCCCACCAATTGCTTGCTATTTCATCGCTCCATGTGCGGCCTTGTTTTTTAATGTTCAGCGATCCATTCTTCCTTCTCGACCCTTGTGCAACCCCACCCTTCTGAGTAGCTATTCAACCTATTTACCTGTAAAATTAATATTCATACATAAAAACAAAGCGAAAGATTGCAGTCATCACTATTTTTTTTCTTATGTCCTGTTTAAGCTGCATTATTACCTTTTAGTTTTTCTATTCGTACTGTTCTCCGGTACCAAAAAGTCTCCACTCAGACCTTTCCTTTCTGAAAATGGACTGCGCAGATTCCGTGCCTTGTCTCGGGCTTCCCTGCACGCATTCTGTGTGCCTGGCTTGTGTGATGTTTGATTCTGGCGTAGATGCAAGACTTTGGTAAATGCTCCCTGCTGTCAGTGGGGTCGTTGGAATTGCTAGCGTCTGACGTCTTCCTCCTGGGCTTGGAGTGCATTGTCCTGAGCCGTTTGATGTCCTCGATGGTGTTGTCGGTGTTGTCAGCCATTTCATTGACCTTGCCCTCTTCTCCTGCTGCGATTTCCTCTTTTCCTCTTCAATCCTCATCCTCTCCTGCACTTCTGGGTTATCCGGGCAGTTTGTTTTCCTGTGACCCTTTTCTCCACAACGGACGCACTTGGTTGCGGCTTTGTAGCCTTTTCCTTTCTTCTCAGAACCAGCTTTGATTCGATCTCCTTTTTTCGTACCCTTTGAGCCACTCATGGGAGGGTTCTTGAGAGTTTCGACAAGAATGCCTGTGTCTGGTTCCTCTGCAAGTGTCGCCATGACTTTTATTTTCATATCTACCGTACACTCATGCAGCACACGGTATGCCTTCTCTTTTCTGCATGCATTTGAACAGATATCCGACAACTCAGTGTAAGCGAGGCCGAATATCATAGTTTCATCGTCTTGTATGGTCATGCTATCACCTTGACTTGTAGATAGAACTTTCAGACTTTCTGATAGATTCCTGGTCCATCTGGGGATGACAAAGGATTTTGGAAGTTGATCGATCATGCCTGTTTGGTCCATCACCTTAAGCACATGGCAGCACTGAATGCCATCCCTACTCATTTTCTTGCAGCTGCAACTGTATATTCATTTTTGCTCATCCACATCTACCCTAAACTCAGACCTGTCAAATTCCTCGCCGGGATATGGTCTCCACACTTTATCTCCAAGATCAATAATTTTTATAAAAAAATACTGCCTCCCCTTTGCTAGATCAGAGCACTTGAAGTAAGTCCGGTTCGGTAGTTCCAGCTGGAATTTCCTGAAAATTTCATTCATGTATACTTGACTTGCTTGTCTTTCAATCGGAAAACCCGTCTCTAGTGATGGCGCCTTCTCTTCTGTTCGGTATCTTTTCTTGTCAAGCGTGGCGAGGAAATTTTGCTGAATCGTGTGATACGCATTAACAAACCTTTTTATAGTGTCCTTGTGGTCGACGTAATTCTTCCACATCGAATTCGTGCTCTCACTGCGAGTGGTTGTTGACGAGAAAGGATAGAAACAGCCCTTGAAGTAGGCCGGCACCCAAAAATTTCAGAGTTCCCATAGTGTGTTCAGATGTTTGTTGCCTTCCACCTTGTGCAGAGAAATTGCTGCTTTCTAGGCACGCTCAAACTCGTCTTGATCTAGTGAGTTTTTGACGATTCGAAATATATCATCAGACATCCCTGGGTGCTGTGCAAACACTGTTGCATTATTTTCCTTCAAGTTCTTCCTAATAAGCCACCAGCAGAACCTGTGCCTCGTCCTCGGAAGAGCTTCCTTTATTGTAGTCTTCATCGCCTGGTCCTGGTCTGTTATTATGTATTTCAGCTCTTTACCTCCCATTGCCTCGACAAACATGCTTAGGAGCCACTTGAATGACCCTATTTTCTCATCCTTCAAAAGGCCTACTCCAAATAGGACAGTCGACTCGTGGTTGTCGACACCTATAATTGGTGCAAATGGCAAGCCATATATATTCGTAGAGAATGTGGTGTCAAAATACACAAAATCTCCATATAGATCATAATTCATCTTACACAAGGAGTCTGTGCAAAACAGGCTGCCCACTACATTGTTCTCTGTCTCTTCCACATGGTGGAATCCCGGCCTCCACCTCTGCATATCAGCAAACAATTTCATGGTGTCTGCGATATCAGTGCCGAGCTCTCCAGCTCTGTCCCGGCATGCAATGTTGCTTATGTCAATCGTGTCGAACATAATTTCTTGCCTCGATTTCCCCATGGCAGCAAAAATCTGCATAACCTTCCTTGGTTCTAACCTTGCCTTCTGCAGCACTTGTATAAAGAATTTCTCCTGAGGTGTCATCTTCTTATAGCATCTCATGAACTTCAGCATCCAATCAGATGGGTGAAGCTCGTGGTTGTGCTCTAGACGCACGTTCTTCAGATACCATTTCCTCCTATCTGTATCCCTCTTGGCTATTATTTGGACTGGGCAGCTTGTCCGGATCAAGCAGTTTCTCCTTCTCTCCTTAACATGTCTCTCAGTTGTTTTATTCTTCCCTTCCTTGGTGCACTGAAAAGCTGCTTGTCAAGCTGCTGATCATATGTCGATCTTCTGCTCGTTGATCGCTTGGTAGCAAAGCCAACCTTTCTAGCATATCTGCAGAAAAAGAAAAGGCATTCATCCAATTATCCGAATACCATACCACCTTCTGGTTCGACCGCTTCGGTGACCTCCTGAATCGTTGGGTATATGCCTTGTTTAAACATGTCATCCATTTCTTTCTCTACAATGGTCGGCGGCGCCATGATGATTCTGTCTACCGTGTCTTCGTTCGTCTGATTGTATTCACTTCTGACGACATCAGTCTCATCACCAGCCACAGGTCCACTTATAGCGGAGCTGCTACTGCTCTCTTGTTTGTCACACGCAGCAGCATCGTTTCTGCATGGCACGGACAAATCCATAAATGAGTCTGCCTCTCCAATGTTGCATTGTGCAATGCTGCTCCCTGTTTCTCCGGCACTCGTGCAACCAAGGGACTGTGTTGCTTCTACCATGCAATCTGTGCTGGCGTTGTACGCTACTTGCTGCTGTGAACGTTGCATTTTCTTCGAAATGGATGGAGAACTATGATATTTCTTTCCCTCATCTGTTATCCCCTCCGCCAAATCCTGAACACATGGCAAGAAACAGAATTAGATGTCCAGAGCAGCATATGCATTTTTTTAATTTCTAAACAAAAGATTTATATGACTCATCAGGGCTCATCTGGTATACCAAAACCAGACCCGTGCCTCTTCACCGAGTATAAGCGGTACACCCGAGGCACTGTTCACATCACGAATGTGACAATGCTACAGACATCTGCACAAGGAGGCACAGATGTGCTTCTGTTTACACCATACAACCGGAGACGCACAACAACATCATATATAAAAGAACACAACTGCACATACAGCCCTACAAGACAGACAGCCGTCCTCCTGTTTTCCACTTTACCCTGTTCTCCCATAAAACTGTTTGTGTGTTGAATTAAAAAAGCATAGTTTCGACGTCACCTTTGTTTTCCCATGCCTCTCTTGTCCAGCAAATCTTGGCGACAACCTCCGTGCATTGGTGATTTCGCTGACGATTTTAAATGCCATCGGAGATCCTTTGGAAGGACCCCTCATGTTGAACGCCACAGGTGATCCTTTCAAAGGACCTTGCCTTATGTTTTCATCGATTCATGGACTACCATGATACTTGCTTCCTTCCTCGTACACCTGCGTGTGGAAGATACTGCAATTTAAATATACCAGACGAAAACAAAGAAAAAATTGCTCACAAAAAAATATACATTTGCTTTAAATGTTGTTGCACGTTTGTATATGTTGTCACATGTATTGCTTTCTGATGCTGCTGTATGGTAGAGCTTATTGCTCCTATGTTCGATTTTGTCGTTGGGCTCTTCTTGCTTGTGCAAACCATTCCGAATCCTTGAACACCAATGCTTTTGTTGCCAATGATCCTTCTGCTTGCATCAAAGGAAATTTTGTTACCCTGCAGCTCTTCATTATGACCGCCTACAAACACTGAGCCGTCACAACGCCCGCTCTGCGCCTTTGTGGGCATCTGTGTCTTCAAACCAAAAAATAATTAGAGGGACGTGCGACTAAAACTTCCACATACGTTAAAACCAGCGTTTGAAATTTTCGCCGTTACTTGCACAATCTGCTTAGTGGAGTCTCTGCTGCTTAGAATGCTCCTCTTGGCAGGTGTCTGTTGCACACCATGCTCCTGGTTGGCGCGTTTGCCAAGAACTTGTATCTCACTCTTGACTCCAATTATTCCAGCCCGCATAGCATGTGCGTGTTTGATAGCATCTGCATCCTTGATCTTCTTCTCGTTTTGTAGTAAAAAAACATTTCTTCCTCCTCTCGATACTCAACTGCAGAGTAGATGCACATGATAAACAGAAATTATAGCATTCATCCAGGATATATAAATCATTTTTGTTGTTGTTAATGATCTACTATTTGGTGTTCTCAGTGGTGACACCTTGACAGTAAACGTCCCAGAAATAAAAGACCAAACACTAATGTTCAACTGCCTTACTATTACCTGCCTCCCATAATCCTTGCCGATGTCGTTCAAAGACGGACCGTCCCTGTTGTCCTGACCAGATGACGCACTCCTGAACATCTGCCCCAAAAAAGAGACGTAATAAATATAAAGGTTATAAACCTGCAGTATCAGTGTTGAAACTTTTCGAAGTCGATATCAACAGACATATATTTTTAGTTCTATATAATTAACATATATAAATATATACATATATTAATTTTTCATTAAACTACAACCTCAACCAAAGTGAGATCCTCTCATGCGTAGTTGCTTGTGCAACACTTAACACAAAGATAACCATGAAACCTAACAAAAGTAACGACCTCGTATTGCAAGGACGAGAGGATACAAAACAAAAAACAAATTCAAAACAAAGCTACAGTGTAAAACTAAACAGTTTTATTCTATGAATCCCGACCACAACAAATTCATCAACGAATTGAATCTCGTGTATCAGGAATCGCCACGCAAAAGGTGCGTTGATAAATTTTTTACTAACCTTTGATTGCCGAATCTTATGCGCTGATTGTTCGGAAGTCACACCTTTCTAAATTGTGGGGGGGGTCTCCTTCCCTGTAGTTTGTCAGCGATCCCCTTCAATGATTTTGAATCTCGGAGAGAGAGAAAAGAGAAAGAGAGAGGGAGAGAGAGAGAGAAAGAAAGAGAGAGGCTACTTCGTTTTTTGCGTGCACGAGAAGAATAACCTGATAGGTGGGGTGAGTTTTGCGACGCATGAGAGATGGGCATGTTTCTTGGGCGTGACGAGATGTGGTAGGTCGACTTCACTTGACCATCTACGACACTAACAAGTGGGCTCTAAGTTACTAATTCCTCTAAGTCTCTCACTAACTTGTGGGTTCGGCCTTATATGAGTCCTACGAGGAGTACCTCCATCTGAGGTGAGAAAATGTGGTAGGTGGACTTCAAACTCATACTGACATGTGGGCTCTCAAATAGTTCCTCCAAGTATTTGACTAACTTGTGGGGTCGTCCGCAGATGAGTTCCAGATCTCTCTCCATCTAGCATCGGTGGCAACAGGCGAGCTCTCCAAAGGAAAGCCAATCCCGATCCCTCCGCAGAGTTCGCTCGTCACTGAAAAATTATTGGTCTCCTTCATCTCACTCGCCGTGGATCTCCTGTTCAGGTAATCCATTGCATCCTCACCATGATTATGCCACCGATTCAACGTTTGAACAAAAAAAATTACCAGTGCTAGCAATTCCACGGGCTACGTACACACCGCATGTGCGCAACACAACAGGTGGGACGCGATTTGAATATCGGTCCTGCATCCAATTATCTGCAGCTGGTCCGTGCTCAAACTGTTGCGCCGTCTTAACGGCAGAGGGGTTACAGATTTAAAATTAGGACTCAGGTAACCTCACTTTAACCATGCCAACTGCATGCTTGCGCCGTGGTTTTGCTAACTTGAGTTATATCTCCAGCCATGCAAAACTTAAGCACTCGTCTTAGCTAACCAACTAGAGACAGGTCAAATTATTTGTATAGATCCGCAATCTATAGCAGAGATCCAAAGGATTTACGTCCGTTTTTGCAAAGCACTTACTAACTCAGAGTTAGAACCCGTCTTAGCTAACCAACCTATTGATGATGGTCTCACATGGACTGCTAACAACTGTCTTACATAGCTGACCTGGTAATGATGACGTCTCATGACCTCTTATGTAGAGTTCAATGAGATGGATTCCACCCCACAGTTGTCGGAGACTCAGTCTCAGTATGTCGATGGCACGGAGATTGTCACCCAAGATTTCATGGTTCATGACCAACTAGAGGCAGAGAGACTAAGGATCGAGTTAAAACATGCAGCGCACAAAAAGCTTGTTGAGGAGTACAGGACAAAGAAACAGCTTGCGGCCCCGAAGTAGGTGTTTTTTATCATGCATCTCGCGTGTGTCGTTGAAATTTCTTTGGAAATCAATGCCTCTCATTCTAGCTGCATTTTTAATCACGGCTTAAATATTTATCTTTGTTTTGCTGACTCGGCGTTTATATGTGAGCTTCTGCCAGAAAAGCATGTGGTTCAACAATACATTTGCTAAAGGTCATTTCTTATCTTTGTCCATAGAGCTGCTGCAATGGGTGAATACGAAGAAGAGTTCGGCACAAAATTTAGCTTCCAGAAATTCATTTCTGTCTGTGAAAAGCTAACAGAACCACAAAAACAGCTAGTCAGAGAAATTGGTTTTGGGTACCTTCTAGATCTGTGCTGTCGCGAGCTTCCAAGGTGTTTCGTTCGCTGGCTTGTCCGCTATTTTGATTGCCCTTCCAGGTGTTTCATACTGCCTAGTGGATACAGATTCCTTATCAACTCGTACACCGTGCACCGGATCTTAGGAATTCCACTGGGCGGGCACATTATCCCTAGAAAATGCTCAGAAGCTTTCAGATGTCAGGTTAAGTCTGAAACTCGGTGTGCTGGGCATGCTCCAAACATCAGAGAGTTAACTGATCTCATAACCCCAGAGCTGACAGGAGAAGTGTTTCAACGGGTTTTCGTGATGTTTGCAACAACGGTATTTCTATGCCCAACGACATATGATTGCGTTAGCCCCGACTATTTAGCCGCTCTAGAAGGACCAGCAAGTAACATATCATCATATGATTGGTCCAATGTTGTCACAGAGAAACTGGTGACATCACTCCAGACCTTCAAGGACAAAGGATTCGCAGGCGCCCTGTGTGGCTGCCTCCTGATTCCAGTGGTTCGTTCACTAACTTGTACACTTCTTTATACCCATAAGCAGCTACAAGAACATGATTAAATTTTACCTCTTCCTCACTTGCATATAACGTATTTTGAGTACCTGGATACGAAGATTATGGATCTGGAACCTGACACTCCTGCAAGACTTGTCATGTGGGACACAGAGGCCATTAAGAATTATGCTAACATAGACAGCCTGTCAACAGAGGACGAAATTTTTGGGAAACACACGGTGAGTCAACTTTTCATCATTTTCCTTTGGCGAACTTTTCGACTCAACATAATGACTTAGCTGCCATATATTAATTTGACTTGACTGTAATTCTTTCCTTCCACATGACAGCTGAAAGACATTAGGCGCACGCCTTTCCAACCACCGCCTGGCTTTCAGGCGCCATTTTTTCAAATGAGTCCCAGACTAGAAGCCTACATAGAAGAATTTGTGCCTCAATAAAAACTTTGTTCCGTAAGTGATTTCCAACTTCTACACCTGATTTTATGTTTGAAATGATATCCCTTAGTTTTTATGAAACAGATACATGTCCTATTGTGTTCATCCAGACAGTTTCCTATAGTACGTTAGCTGTGCTTTTGTGTTAAAACCAGAAGTGCTTCCTATAGGACGTTAGCTCTGCTTTTGTGTTAAAAACAGAAGTGCTTCCTATAGGACGTTAGCTGTGCTTTTGTGTTAAAAGCAGAAGTGCTTCCTATAGTACGTTAGTTGTGCTTTTGTGTTAAAACTAGAAGTGCTTCCTATAGTACGTTAGTTGTGCTTTTGTGTTAAATATAAAAGTGCTTCCTATAGTACCTTAGCTGTGCCTTTATGTTAAAACCATAAGTGCTTCCTATAGGACATTAGCCGTACTTTTGTGTTAAATGTAGAAGTGCTTCCTATAGTACGTTAGCTGTGCTTTTGTGTTAAATATAAAAGTGCTTCCTATAGTACCTTAGCTGTCCTTTTATGTTAAAAGCAGAAGTGCTTCCTATAGGACGTTAGCCATACTTTTGTGTTAAATATAGAAGTGCTTCCTATACTACGTTAGCTGTGCTTTTGTGTTAAATATAAAAGTGCTTCCTATAGGACGTTATCTGTGCCTTTGTGTTAAAACCAGAAGTGTTTCCTATAGGACATTATCTGTGCTTTTGTGTTAAAACCAGAACTGCTTCCTATAATACGTTAGCCGTGCTTTTGTGTTAAATATAAAAGTGCTTCCTATAGTACGTTAACTGCGCATTTGTGTTAGATATACAAGTGCCTCCAATAGTACGTTAGCTGTGCTTTGGTGCTAAAACTAGAAGTGCTTCCTATAATACATTAGCCGTGCCTTTGCGTTAAAACTAACAGTGCTTCGTATAGTACGTTAGCTGTGCTTTTGTGTTAAAATAAGAAGTGCTTTCATATAATACGTTACCAGTGCCTTTGCGTTAAAACTAACAGTGCTTCCTATAGTACGTTAGCTGTAATTTTGTGTTAAAACTAGAAGTGCTTCCTATAATATGTTAGTTGTGCCTTTGCGTTAAATATAGAAGTGCTCCCTATAGTACGTTACCTGTGCTTTTCTGTTAAAAATACAGGTACTTCCTATAGAATGTTAATTGTGCCTTTGTGTTAAATATAGAAGTGCTCCCTATAGTACGTCATCCGTGCTTTTTGTGTTAAAACTACAAGTGCTTCCTATAGTACGTTAATTGTGCCTTTGTGTTAAACATAGAAGTGCTTCATATAGTACGTTAGCTATGTCTTTGTGTTAATTGTAACACTGCTTCGTAAGGTAGGTTAACTGCGCTCTTTCAAGGAATGTGTTCGCCATGATCCATGGACTTTGTTAGCCGCGCTTCCCGCAGCACACCATGTGTCCTTCTGCGCACATTATTCCATGCCCTTTCTACAATTATTGACACAACGTACAGTAGTTCACAAGATATATTTCATTTTCGGTATTAATAACTTATTTTAATTCTCGGTGTTAATAATATCTGATGGTTTTTATTTCAATTCCAGGCCAAGATGAAAATTGCCAAAGTTATCAATGAAATGTACACAGAACTTTTCTCACAGTTTCAACCAGTTCTCGAGCAGAAATTGGAGAAGCTCCTTTCACTTGGTAGGGATCTTAGTGCAAAAGAAACCAAGACTAGAGACCAGGGCGTTTATTGTAACTTGCAACAGGACAACTCAAATGAAAAAGAAACTTTTTCATCACTCCCTTCAACATATTCTACGCTTCCAAGTTCTAGCACGACAAGCAGTCAAAGTTCTTCCAGCAATGGCTCAACCAGTGTCCTTCATGCCACATCATACTCCCTGGAAAATTTAAAGGGTTGCTGCGATACCCCTGACCCAGAATCCCAGAATCCGTACGACAAAGAGCAGTCCCAAATTCGTCTATCTTCACACCTAAAATCATCAACCCCGATTAAGTTGCTACTAGAAGTGAACAGGATCGACCACAACAAAGAGGACATTGATGAACAAGCCAAGATTCATCTGGACAAAGTTCATAACCATCTGCACAACTGCCTTGATGGCTTGCCGGTCCATGAGCCCTTCGTGTCAACATCCGAGATGCTGGAGAGCAGAGCAATTATAATGACAGGTGAAAACTCATCTGAGTGTTCTGTACCGATTGAAATCCAAAATTCTGCTGGAGGATCTGCAGACCACAACTCTTTGACAAGCCCACTGGAAAAACTCTTGGAGGAAACAGCAAAACCTACTGCAACAGAAACATCAGCCTCGCACTCTGCGGTTGACAAACAATTACTGACTGATCCAATCTCAGCAGATACACTTGGAGCACCTATTTATCACGTTGGGAAAACGTCACCAACTACTGCACGGTCCAGCGGTTCTGACAGCGCTCACAACAACTCTTCAACCAACACAAAAAGCCTCACTGTATCCCAGCCTGCACAAAAATCAAACAATGTCACTGGACAACATTCTTCTTCGCTACAGGAAGATAAGGTCCATATTGTTTCAACTTTGAGTGACGAGAAGAACATTGCTAAAACAGAACGCACAAGAGCTACTTCCTCCCTTCCTCCTACAGTAGAAGTCCCCAGTGATTCTGCTAGCGGTTCTGGCTCAGTACTGGACACGGGAAAAGAAATTCCATCCACTAGTGATGCTCCACTGGTTTCTGCACCATCTGTCAATGCAGAAGACAATAACATTGCAGAAGAACATGAACAGTGTATGAAGCAACCACCTATTGATCCCACAGACAGCGTCCCTATTACCACAAGCGCACATCCGCCAGAACCGGAACCACAAATGGCACCTCACAAGAGGTCCTTAAAGCAGTCAGAAGATCCAGGTAACAAGAGTACAGAGCCTCCACATAATTCAACAGAAACTGCAAACAACCAGTCTCTACAAGCTGACAACCACAGAAGCCTCCTTAATTGTGGATTCATTGATGATGATCAAATATGGTCTGACCCATCTATCTATGAACAACTTGACAGAGTCATTGAACAAAAAAAGAAACAACCCTTTCATAACCAAGTAGCATCACAACAATGCCAACCTGATACTGTCTCACACTTGGCCAATAATTCAAGCTCGTCAGCTAGATCTTCCCTTTCTAACTATCCAGATCCACCTATACCCAGCAGATCAGGATCAATGTCAGGCGGTAGCCACCCAACACAGGCCTTTGATACGTCATACTCTACAGGTTTAACTCAAACTGTCTTGTCCCAAAGTTTACCAGCAACTCCCTTGTCCCAACACTACAACCAACCAACTCCTAGTATCAAAAACCACTTCTACCGACATCCTGGTGCTCAGAATAACGACGATTCAAACAAAAGCCAGCGCTCACCATATGCGATCAACAACCAAAGTCACAAGCAGTACCAGCAACAAACCACTGTCCGTGATGCCCACTACCCCCAACACAATGATGCTCAGAATAACAGCACTACACGGTGCCGACAACGCCAACCTCAAGAGCAGAAAAATCAGCAACCACACAGAGGCGGGTCTAATGGGCAAACTTACAGTGCCTTGCAACAACAGTTCAACAGCATGCAGTATTCCGGCCATCCTCTCCAGCATTTTCCAACAGATATTCCTTCAAGCTCAACCGGTAATCCAACTGTCAGAACATTAGAACTGCGCATGCAGCACCAACCACAACGCCTAATGTTCCAAAGAAACAACAATTATAATGAGGGTCGTCTACAAATTAGTAATGGTCAATTGAAATCCGATGGTCATGTCTTCCAGCCTCACAACATCATTCTGAGCTAGAACAGACTCGATTCACTGACCAAGGGAATGGCCATCAAGATCACTGCCAACTTTTCAAAATAAGAGATTCCACAAACAAGGAGAAAGAAGTGTATGAAACAATCATCGACAATACGCCAGGTATCAAGCAAAATGATAGGTAATGAATTCGTTGTTCCTGTTACAGTAAAGTTTTGGTCCCTTCGTTTAATAATGCTAATCGTTTCATCTTATGTTTAAAAAGAAAATCTTACGATTTAAAATTCATTTGTTTTTTTACAGCAAGAGGATATTCTCCGTCGATCGATGTTGGGCCGATCATCGAACTTTAGGTTTGTCAATGAAGGTATACGGATATATCCACTCATTCGTGGTCGATGCTTACTCAGCGTTGCTGATGAAAGAACAATTCTACGCAACGCCAGCATTTATGCACAAGCATATAATGTACATGGACGCTTCTGTAAGTTCTTGCTTCTCATAAATAATAATAACAAACCACAGTTTCTACTACTACCACACTGAGTGACATAGCTACAATTTTCTGCAGGATAAATTTAAAGTTCTAGGAGCAAGCACAGAACTACTCAAGGAACAGATTGTGGAAAAAACTATTGGGTACAGGCTGCCCAACAAATGTAACATTGTGAGTTCACCCTACTCACTCTATCTGCCTAGTGTTCGTCTTTGATTCTACAAGTTTTTCTTGTTACAATGATATTATTCCCTGTCAATTGTTTTAGGTCTTAATACCTGTGAGAAAGGATCCACATTTTATCTACCTCATCATCGTGAATCTTGCAATGCGTCGCTTCGAAATTCTGTGTCCTTATATCAATTGCGACGGTATAAAGGAACACTCGGACATTGTCATCGAAAACTTCAAGAGAGCTTACCATTCTGCTTACAACAACTATCCTCACACCATGGCCTCCTTTCATGTCAAACTTGTGCAGAGTGTATGTAACTCAGACAGAGAGTAAGTTTCTTTTAACTGTAGCTCTACCTCATTTAAACCATGCATCTTTTTGTTCCACTACACATCCCATACCTATTGTTCACCTTCTAATCACAGACATTAATGCTCTCAATTTTCAGGGATGACAGTGCTATTTACAGCATGCATTTGATGTCGCTCATTAATATGAATAATAATTCATTTTTTATCAATAATGTAAGTTCACTCTCATTGACAACACATCAACATACGTTCATCCAAGCCAGCTGAACAATTAGTTTTGCAATAAATTTTATTAATTTGCACGGTTATGTGTTTGCAGATCCATGTGAAACCGATGAGAGAACAACTAACTTACAAAATGATAACATCCAACCACAACACAGGCCATGTATTTGAGGCACTGAGCATCGTCCTCGACAAGTACAATATCCGGCGCGAAAGAAGAAGAGTTGGAAGAAGATGACTACTGCTTAAATTTTCCTTAATTTAGCTGGAGCCATCCGAACATTGTTTCAGCCAGCCATATCGACTCATATGTAATCACAACAATATTTCACCTATTTTTGTGTCCGTCCAAGATATCTGCTATGGATCCCGTTAAACACAGCTGTGCGTTCAAATGGTCAAGTCTTAAATTCCTTAACAGCAAACATTTACAAATAAGAATCATATTTTTTCCAAAAGTTCTAAACATGATATTCAACACATCACTTCCTTGCACTAGAACACCACTCACTTCAATAAGACATAATAAAAGAAACAATTGAAACACAGAGGAAAAACACTATCAATTCGTAAGCATCTGACGAAGGAGCTAAATGACTGCACTGTCGTGCCTCTTATCCACGTAGAACATGCCTCTCTAACCACGGACAACTAAGCTGACACACACAAGTGCGCCACCAGTTAACACAGGACCGTCCCCTCTCGGAAGCTTAACACCGGTCCCTCTCCAAGCCAAATGAGTCATGGAAGCACGACCGTGGCTCAAGTTAACGAAAGAAGAACCATCCTCTGTGATAGACGACTAAACTGAAAAAAATACCAAAACAGAAGAACGACCGTGACTTCAACTGTAAAAGGTCCGTGACCTCACAAGTTTCAACGACGAGTCTCTCTCAGCAAATAAGTGAAAGCAAACGTTTCGAAAGAAAGGCACGACCATGCCTTTAAGTAACATCATAGACGTGCCTCTCCGAGCGAACGTGTAAGAGAAAGCATTTGTGAACAACAGACAGAACTCTGACTCAACATAACATAGCACATGCCTCCACTAACTAAACAGACGTGACTTCACTAGCAGACTAACTAGAAATATTACAGAACATACAACCATGACAGTGACTCATACTAACATAACGCAGTGCCTCTCCGAATTTAATACTGAAAGGAAGGATAACGCCTCTACCAAACATACGACAATGCATCCTATGCCTTCACGGTCATGCCTTTCAAAATCAAAGTACCACCACAGTAATAGAAAGACAGAAATGCAACCGTCGATAACACAATACTCCCACAGCAAGTATCACACTGGATTACCGTGCCTAAAACAGAGAACATATACTAAAACAGACAACATATATTGAAACAGACAGCAAAGTGAGAAAATCTGAAGAATCTTAAACACACTCAAGCTCTGCATAAAACCATTTCAAAAACAACCGTGCCAAACACAGTACAAACACAAAGGAAAAGTAAAGCCCCTACCTGTCAGTGAAGAAGCTGGCAAACTAATAAGACCAGAGCGTGCCTTGCCTAAAACAAAAACAATGCCTCCCTGAACAAACGACTGTGCGCTGCCTAGAATCACGAAAGTGCACATCTGAGTGCTCCTCTTAATACATCTCATCTTATACCAACCCGTAGCAACAAATCATAGAGGAAAATATTCTTGAAGGCACCCAATCAAGGAAAACATAATGGAACGAAAATAAACTTAAATTTCCAAACTAGTCAACTCCATCCGGTTCAAAATAAAACAACGACAATTACAAATGCATCAGTCTATGTAATACTACCCCATACAATAACTATCAAATAACCAATTCATCACACAATCCATCTTGCCAGCACTTCCACCTGGACTACTCCTCAGAAACGTCCTCGCCATCTGAGATCAGGAAGACAGCGACGATGTAGGATGTCCCTCATCGACAGAAACCGGCGGTATAGCTCATAGCTCACATACCCTTCCTAAAGGAAAATCAAATTAAAACATGAATATACAAAAAAACAAGTATTGTTCTAGCAACAAAGGCAGAAACTAACGAAAATGAAATCTTCACTTACAGTAGCTCCATATTTCAGGTGATCAAATCTAAGTGGCTTCCAATCCCAGTAGTGACGAAGAAGTTCTGGAAAAGATGACTCCAGCTTCGAATAAGATTCGTCAATGATGGCTCCTGCTAAGTCCTCCATGGAGTCCCTTTCTTTGCCGCCTTTGATCATAAACTTCTCTTGGATGTCGATATGGTACCCTTCTGGAATTCTGATGAAATCTTGAAAAAGAGCATCTCTAATATTCCTGATGCCCACACTAGAGAAAGTTATACCTCTATTCTCAAGGAAATCCTTCAAGGCAGGGCACTCCGTCCTGGCCCTGCAGAAGTGATAGAGCAAAACATGATTCCGCATAGCCAGTTGCATGACAACGACTTTTCTACGCCCGTAACAATCCTTTCGCGTGAACTCCATGCCGAGACCAACAAACTTGTGCTTCTCCCCGCGCAACCAGTCCTCGTACAAGCGAATGATCTCCTCCACCTTACCAGGCTCGTTGGTGTACCACACATCGAGCTTTGTGTTACCATCGGCAACTATAGAATGGTACTCGGTGGTGTTCAAAAAGTCATCCATGGCAACGAGCAGCAAGGTGCCAATGGAGATTCCTAAGACCCTGCGACAAGGTTGGGGAGTGGTGAGGAGGCTGGGAACTGACTGATGTTCTGTGGCTACAATATGACGTGAAAACCTCACAAACACGGCCAGTATTTAACCTTGGCGAGGGACCTTTGAGTTACAATGCGCATTAACGTGTGAACTAGGAACAGCGAATAGACGGTTGTGCTTCCGAAGCTCATAAAACCATGCACTTCATAAAGTCACGGCTGTGCACAAATATTTGATGCCGTGGAGAAATCGAGGAGTCTCTAACTTTATTTTACGGTAACTGACACACTGAATAGTCACATAGAACAGCCGGCACATCGGTCATCAATTCCTCCTTTAAAAAAAGACCACCAATGGAAGAATCCAATGAAGCAAACAAACAGCCAGTCGTACGCCTTAGATCCGAAGGCCAAAACTCATATGTGCCTCATCTTGCTAGATTCACAACATTTGTCCCTCGATAGTCAAGGCTGGTTTCAGGTGAGGCCCGGGTATGCAGGCACAACACGCACATACGTGTCTATCAGGCACGGGTATGCAGGCACACGACGCACATACGTGTCTATTCCACAGGCACGGGTATCACCACAGGCACGTAGAGATACAGGCAGCAACTCGTCGTAAACACGTGAATGCAGGCAACAAAGGCACGGAAACGAAGCCTCTACATGCACGTGCTTCGGCTTGGCAAGGCACGAATACGGCCTTGCAATTAACGTTCTCGAGCCACGGCTAGACACCCTCTGCGTATAGACATGGAATTGTAGCTTCTCCGATGCACAAGCATGGTTTTTGAATTGGCATTATCGAGGCACAGATACAAATCCTCTGCATACAAATCATCTGGATGCAAAAAAGAGAGGTGGCAGAGGCATCGGTAAGAACACTCTGTTCGAGAGGCACGGTTGCAAACTCTCAAGAGGGACAGCCATGTGACACCGCAGACACATAGACACGTGAAGTGTATCACATGAGGATACATCAAATACAAGCAGCGAATCAACGGTAGAAGTGAAAGAGCCACAGTTTTAAAGTGACTAGAGGCACGGGCGTGTAGAAGCACGGGCACGACGAGTCACAGCCACCGCATCCCCTCACGGACAGGCATCTGGCACCACAGGCACGTAGAGTCACAGCCAGCGTGTCTCCTGAGACAAGCGAATGTAGGTACAGGACGCACAGAACTGCAGCGTATACAGGCACGGAATTGCGACTTTTGTCGCACAGGTACGGCTTTCGAATTGGCGTTCTCGAGGCACGGGTACAAACCACCTGAATGCACAAAAGAGTGGTGACAGAGGCACAGTTGTGTAGTCTGAAGAGAAACTGCCGTGTGACACCACCACATAGAGACATCGCGTGTGTCACGTGAGATACATGAATAGCGCAAAAGAAGCCACGGAAGTGCAGCCTCCACAGACACGGATGCGGGCTTCTAGAGGCACGGTCCCGAAGAACACAAAGATAGGAAACTGAAAAATGTTGCCTCGTACGTTACCAGACATGCGTCTCTTGTGCGAATGTGTAAAAGCAACAATACAAACACAAACAAACAGCGGTGAATATAAGCCAAACAAAAAACACGCTTCTCCCAAACAATACATATGCGTCCCCTCACGGACGGGCGTCTGGCACCAGAGGCACATAGAGTCACAGCCAGCATGACGCCTGAGACACACAAATGCACGTACAGGAGACACCTAATTACAGCGTATACAGGCATGGAAATGCGGCTTCTCATAGTTATCAAAGCACGGGTACAAACAACCTGGACGCACAAAAGAGTGGTGGCAAAGGCAAGGATGTGTAGTGTCAAGAGGAACTGTCGTGTGAAACCAGCACGTTACAGACATGGCATGTCTCACGGATGTACATGCATAGACGGAAAGAAGCCACGGAAGTGAAGCCTGAACATACACAGATGAACGGATTCTCGAGGCACGGTCCTAAAGCACACAAAGACACAAAACTAAAATGTTGCCTCGTACGTTAGCAGACGTTCCTCTCTTGTGCGAACGTGTAGAAGACAACAATACAAACACAATCAAACGGCACTGAATAAAAGCCAAACACAAAACGCGCTTCTCCCAAACAATACATATGCACCACTTCAACTGGTTCTCTAAATATACATAAACTCGCGCAAACGTCAACAATGAACTTGTAACATGAAAAAACATAAGAAATTATATTCACATAACATGAGACGGTACTCCATAGGATTGAACTAAAAGTACTCATTAATTATACAAAAAAAGAAATGAAAGTCTTCCAGGAGTCCATTCTGCTCAGACCACCGGGACCATTCTACTCAATTGGAGTTCTGCTCAAAAGCATCAACGGCGTCCGGGGTCGGGAAGACAACAAGGATGCATCATGTCCTTCATAGACAGAACTCGAAGGTAGAGCTCATAGCTGACATACCCATCCTAAAATAAAAAGCGGATGAGAATGAAGATATACGTAAAGGGGAAAAAGTACTATTGTTGCAATAAAACAAAAATATAAAGACGAAATTTTCACTTACAATTGCCGCATATTTCAGGTGTTCAAGGAAAAGCGGCTTCCATTCCCAGTAGTCATGCAGACCTTGTGGAAAAGACGACTTCATACTCAAGTAAGATTTGTTTATGACGCCTGCCAAATCTGTCATTGAATCCCTTAGATTGCCTCCTTTGATCATGAGCTCCTCTTGAAGGTCGATGTGACACTCTCTTGGGATTTTGAGGTAACTGTTTGCGAGAACATCCCTATCGTTCCTGACGTCGACACTAGCGAAAATTATACCTTTGTTCTGAAGGAAATCCTTTAGAGCAGCGCACTCTGTCCTGGCCTTGCACAACTGATAAACAAGAACATGCTTGCGCATTGCCAGTTGCATAAGGGCAACTTTTCTACTACGATCAAAATAATCCTCTCGTGTGTACTCCAGATCAAGACCAACAAACTTGTACCTGTCCTCACGCAGCCATTCCTCATAGAGAGTAAGAATCTCCTCCACCTTGTGGGGCTCATTGGTGTACAACACATCGAGCTTGGTATTACCATCAGGATCTATAAAGAGACGCTCAGTAGTGTTCCTGAAGTCGTCCATGGAACCGAGGCTGAGATGACAATGGAGTTTGACTATGCTTCTCGTACGAGGCGAGGATGACGGGAGCTACCTGCACTTCTTTGGAGGGAATAAGACACGATAACCTCCAGGAATACACCACTACTTAACCTTTGGGGAGAGACGACTCAGTTACCATGTGCCCATTTAATTGCTAAGGAAACGGTGAATGGACGATTGTGCTTCTGCAGCTCGTGAAACCATGCACTTCAAAAGTCACGACTGCCACGCTGTAACCGAGGAGCCTCTAGGTTAACTCTAGCACGCTATCTGGCACAATAAATACTAACAATAAATAGCCATCCCATCGGTCACCAGCACATCTTTTGACCGAGAGAACAATGCGAAGAGGCAAACGAGATGACCCTGTCGTACAAATACTACACTGGGAGCGAACAAAAATAGAAGCACGGTTCGCCAGAAGAAAAGCCACACACGTGCATCCACTTTGGTTAAAGACAAACCTCACTAACATCCACGCACCATGTCTGCGTACCACCTGAAAGATTGACAAAACAAAAGCACGTCCATGCTTCTGACATACATATAACCGTGGACTATCATACATATTCTCGCCTGAAGCTAGCATACATAAAAACAGTGACTCCCCTGGGTCAACAACTGCCTGGAAAAAAAATGCAATACCAAAGTCACGAACCGTGACTCGATTTCAGATGCAAATGTGCCTCTCATTAGCAACCATCATGCCTCCCGTCAATTTGCATCCCCCGACATATCGACCATGCCTCTCCTGTTACAAAGACTATGCATCTAATAACATCAACACCAGTCCTCTCCTAAAGAAACACCCAACCATATCTGATTAAACATGTGATTAAAAAAACACAGAAGCACGAGTATGCTTTTTAGCATGTATATTGGTGCCTCTCAAAAAGTATGTGAGGTGGGATAGGCACGTAAAAGACTCCGCTCGGACGCAACACAGCTGGACAACTATAATGGGAGGCAGCTGGACGAGTCAAACATCTCGTGTCCCCATAACACCTCGGAATACACGCACACCATCTACAACCAGCATTCATTCCATTTCGCAGAATAAAAAATAAAACAAGAAGCACTCATTACTACTCTTGCTCTCTCCCGTCTCCTTTATATTTCAGTAAGCTCCGACTCCCTCAGCCACAACACAACTCATTTGCCTTCTCCGTCGCCTGCTTCTAGGGTTCGTGCTTCTTCTCCGTCTCCTGCTTCTAGGGTTCGTGCTTCTGACCCGCACACAATCGATTAATTTCTAAGCCATACTTCTCTCGTAGATTGCTGGTCGTGGGTGCTTGCCCTAAGCTTCCCATCACAAGCCATCTGCCTTATCCGTCCGCCTACTTCTAAGGTTCATGCTTCTTCCCCGCACACAGTCTCATTTCAAACAAGTTATTGTAGAGTTTTTATTGGGTCTCTTGATTAACTTCCAAGCCGTGCTTCTCTCGTAGATTTTGCTAGCCGTGTGCGCTTGCCCTAAGCTTCCCCTACCCAAATCTCCATTCGTCAACCCTCGTTCTTCTTCTGTCACAAGTAAAAAGCATATGCGTAAGCAGCATGCTCTGATCCGTATTTATGTTTTACGTTTAGGTTTTTCATTTGATAGTTATTGAAGCATCAGATCCGGTACAACGACTTCATTCTGTAACGGAATATAAAAACCATTCGAAAATCTAAACAAGTGTTATAAACTCTGTCATACTGCTTTTCTGGAAGGAGTAGATGACAAGATTTATGGTAAATTTGTAGTTGTTGCCTGCCTTCAATATGGCTAACATATTTGAAGCTAGCCGTTGTCTACCTTCCATGTTGAAGCTTGTTTTTAAATTTTTATGGTATTCTTGTTTTCTTAACATAGTTTTTCTGAAATATTTAGGTATGATTTGCCCTGCCTGCCGCCAACCAGGCGGCCCTTGCGAACCACACCCTGAAGTTATCCAGGAGTTTGAGGTTATTCTTGATGAAAATTGCTGGAGCCGCATGGTTAGTAAGCATCACTAACAAATTAGTTGCTTACAACACAGTAAAAATCGTCACTGTCACTCATACCCCCTTGCACCTACACTAGGTCCCCCTGCTGCCACTTCTTCGCACCTGCCTTGTGTTTTCATTTTCCATTAGTTTGCTTGCCTATGCCCTGATTAATATAGTCCATTAATTTATAATACAATTATGTTGTTATCTGTAATTCTTATCAAAAATTCATATCCAATTTAAGAAAATTTTTAACATTAATAGTATGCAAGTTCAAATTTATACTTACAGGTTGTTATTTGCACTATTTTTTCCAGTATGTACCTTGTAATGTCAGAGCTTTTCTCGCTGAATACATTGAAGAGGAGAAGAAAGAAGCAAGAAAATTGCGTAAACAACAGGTAGAGCTAGCCCTTCTTACACATGAAGGAAGGTCTTACAATGCTTTGTTTAAGCATAGGGTGAACTACACAAAGTTCTGCGGTGGTGAGTGGAACATCTTTGCGGCTGATTATGAACTTCGTGCTGGAGACCGCATAGAATTTGAACTACCAGACGAGGGTCTCAATCTCGAAATACAAACATATCGAGATAACAAAAGGCTACTTCCATTACCCCACGTTGGTAGGTATTTAATATTACAAACATTACAAACTTATCTTCTTTTGTTGTAATTTTATATGCATGAATCGAACTGAATAATATTAACCCCGTGTTGGATATAACTTTATCTAACTTTAAAAGATTTTTCTTTTTCTAGCTCTCGACGATCTTTTCTTCTGACGATTTCGACCATGTTCACTGCTGTGTCTACTCTAAGGATATTGAGCTTACCTACGACCAGACACGATTCTTTCTACAACGCCTTTTCGGAGATACTTTCATCCATTGCCATCCATTTGTCCATGTCCTGACTCACACTAACACCAAAGACTACGTCATGGTTGGTTACAACTGTCCTTGTTAAAATACCAAACGTATTTTGCTCATATGTAATATAAACAATACTGACGTAATATTGCTTATATGTAAAATTATAAAGAACCTATTTATTCAAACCTAAAACAACAAAACTTCCGTTGTTCTCTTAATATGTTGTTTTATCTGTTTACACACCAAACCTGAACATGCCAGGAACTATATTACTTCCAATATGGAATTTCTTAATGTTTGTGCACTCACCATATTCAGACATTCTTTTATTTATTGTCCAAGTGACAAATCAACGGTTTTAATTTCTATTTAATTTTGATTTTCTTCTAGAAAATTCTGAGGAGCGTTGTCTCAACACTGAAGAGATGGGTGGACATGCCAACCAATGGCAGGGTAACCCTTGAAGCTCCTGATGAACATACACATGTCATCACTACTTCATTGTACTACATCTCCAAAAACGACGGCAGGATGGTAATACAAAAGTCTTCTTTCAGAGACTTCATATCAGCTGCATCCTTCGTTGAAAAGAACGTTGTTCTAATCACTTTCAAAGAGCGAAATGACCATTCTGTGTCCATCATCATTCAGCGCATTATGTAGATTCCGTCGGAACCAGCACCTAAAATGGAAGCAAACAGTGTATCTCCTAGAATGTTCAATGCTCGTTTCATCATGATGCCTCCAGGAGCAAAACACTGATTACTATAAGTTTTCTAGATAGGATGGTAGAGTAATTTAACTATTATGGACCATGTGCTTGCTTGAACTATCGGAATAATCTTTTGCAACTTATGTAGCTCTTACAGACACTCAACTTGCTATTTCAACCATCGGAATTATCCTTTTAAAACAAATGTTGTTTGAACCATCGAAATGATTCATTCGAAAAAATGTAGTTCTTATCCTTTGAAAAGTTCACAATTCAAAAAACCAAAAAACAAAAAGATTCATTTTCAAAAATGAAACGAAACAAGAATCAATTTGTGATTCAAAACCTCTAGCAATGCGATGTTATCAAACTTATTCAAACCATCTAGTGAAACATATCTCAATTAAAAACCAAACAGGACTTCGTTTTCAAGTCCAAACTATATTTACTTCAACTTTTCCTAAACACACACTTGTGCACCGAATAACATAAAAATCGTGCCTCCCTAACCAAGGAAGATTATTAATTGAAAAAAACGTTTCACAAAAAAGGCACGACCATGCATCTGCTGAATGTTCTAACGTTTACACAACTACTTTCACAGCCAAAGATGCATCATGCAGGCAGCACGCAACGAATAAAAAAAATTCAATGAACAAGACAAGTGAAAATCTTAAAAAAAGATAAAACAAACCCCTGTTTCCGAAATTCTACGCCTGGAACCGCCGCGTGACTAGCAACTGCTCTTTGGTGATTTCCTTTTTTGCACGACAAAACAACTCTTTCACTTTTCCGACTCCATTTCATCCACTTCCTCGAAAGTTTCTCGCCGGCCGCAGTTCACCACCGCACACCTCCAGCCATGGACGACGGGAAACTAACAACATTCACCGAACACATCACTATCCACGGTACAACCGTGCTCGAGGTGGTGTACACCAACGACCCAAGGACCGTGGAGCGGATCATCAACAAATACGAAGAATGGCTAAAGGAGGAGAAGAACAAGTTCGTCGACCTCGAGTACACACATAAGAGCAGTTACATACGACAAGGGATCACCGTCGTCCAACTTTCCATGCGCGAGCATGTCCTTGTATACCACTACTGCAGATCCGAGCGCTCCCAGGCGTTAGTTGACTTCCTGCAACGGAAAGCGGTAACTTTCACTAGCGTCGACACCAGGAACGACAAGACCATGATTGCCCGTGCATGCATCAGAATTCCAGACAAGCACCACGTCGACATCCAGAGGCTATTCTGCATCAAGGGTGGTGGAGAAATGTACTCCATGGGTGACCTTGCAGCGGCCATCATCGACCCCTCATACAAGAACATGAAGAAATCATTCCCAAAGGAGAAGCACCAGTTCTGGAAGTGGAAGCCACTTTCCCCGATACACCTTGAGTACGCGGCAAAGGACGGGTATGTTAGCTACGAGTTGTACCGTAGAATCCTAATCATCGAGAACGGGCTATGTCACCTCCACCAACAACCAATGAAAGAAAGACTCCGCCCACGTAAGAGCAATGACGAGGGATCTTCCAGCGGCTGGAAGCGCTGGAAGGGAAACAGTGGTTGGTAAATTGCGAGAAAATGGATGTCTACATTAAACTAGTAGGAACTACTATTATCATAATTTGGATTGTATGAACCTATGTTGTAAATATGTTTGTTGTCGCTCAAAGATGATGTGTGTATTGTATTACTATTTTACGTTTGAACTTTGAACACAGTGGTGTGCTCATGTACTAATTTGGATTATATGAACCTATGTTGTAAATATGTTTGTTGTTGCTCAAAGATGTTGTGTGTATTGTATTACTATTTTACGTTTGAACTTTGAACACAGTGGTGTGCTCATGTACAAATGCATACTACGTTTTGCATGTCTAAATGCAATTAGTAAGTTATGTCTAAATGTAATTAGTAAGTTATGTCCCAGTACTGAGCAAGCATATATTGTATCCATGATTATAGAACAAGAGATATCTCGCACGATATTGTATTATAATTTTCATACTCAACCTTTACAAGATGCATTGTGCATTTACAGGAATATGTGATGATATCGTTGTAAACTTTCAGTACAATGCTTATTAAACATTGGCGTGAGCAATTCATAAATACTGCAGAAGATCATTCGGTACACAGTCACAAGCGACGAGAACTTTGTTACCTTAACCACATTGAAAAAAAATCCTTGCCTCCATTTCACATCAAACACCACTCCGTCCATTCAGAACATCCTTGCTATTGTACACAGCTTCCTCTCCGTACACCAGTTCTGCACGATGCCATAAAACTACACTACTGTGTGCAACTGACCTATTTACAAGCGTGACTCACTAAGTGTCTACTCAATCCATGCCTGTGGTGCCACGCACCCGTGACCCTAGAGACTACACACCTGTGCATCATTAACCGAGCCCCTCTAACCAGATATTCGGACCGATGCCTCTACTGCCGTACATCTGTGCCTCTAGAATCTTGACACCAGCAAGAGGGTTCAAAACCGTGCCTCCAGACAACCGTGCTTGTACTGACTGCACTTCCGTGCCTTTGTTTGCTTGATCAACGTGCCTCACTTGAAACCCACAGTAACTCTACATGCTCCGCACGCGTGATCGCCAATGAAACTTTGGTGCTGCATAGACGCGTCTCTCAGTATACCCGTACCTCCACAACCGTGCTTGTACTGACTATAATTCCATGCCTCCGTTTTGCTCAATCCACGTGCCTCACATAAAACCAACAGTAACTCTACGTCCTACACACACACGTGCCTCTCGCATGAAACCCATAGTATCTCGCCCGTACAACTTTGGCGTTGCACACACGTAGCTCTCAGTATACCCGTGCCTCCTCACGACCATGCCTGCACTGACTTCAATTCCGTGCCTTCATTTGCTTAATCCACGTGCCTCACATAAAAGAGATACACAGCCGTGCCTCGGAGTAAACAACACACGTGCCTCTACTATATTGATAACTATGACCCCAATTAAATAACATCCGTCCAAAAGAACATCTTTAAAAGAGATGCACAGCCATACCTCTTCTACAAACATACAACAGCAATGAACACTTAGGTTCTTAGGTTATATCAAGACAACATTAACCCGTAGCATAGATTTTTAAACAAAATCCATTTATGTTCAAAGGCTATAACTAACATCACTGCGGCAGAAGATTGAAGATAACAACAAGCCTCCCATCACGCTCTTTGAAAGTTATCAGCACCAAGCTGTTTACTTCAATAGACGATGCCTGGAGAAAATCACTGAAACCTTCCTGTTTGAACACCATTCTACTACCCAAGCCAATGAAGTAGGAGCAAGGAGTGCTCACATATATATCGTCATCACCATATTCCAAAGTAACTTCAAGGGTTAAAACGCCAGTCCTAGGAAAAGTCACAAACTCCTTCAAACTCCTCACAACAATACCAGGAATAACCTGACAAAAAACATGAAGCTATCAGAAATAGAACAAAAGTTAAAAACTATAAATAGAAGAGATAATAAAAATAAATAAATAAACAGAAACAAAGAAAAAACGTTGGAAAAAATCTGACCATATGATGACCATTAACATTCATGGAATCAATCCTGTGAACAAAAGGACAACACGGTATGTAGACATCATCAAAGAGTTGACACCTCATGAAATACATCTGCTGATAATTAAGAAAAACACCACGGGTGTAATAACAACTCGCAACAAGTTCCATCTCGGAGTCGCTCAAACCATCAAGAGCTACAAAATATAATTACACAGGCTCAAGGGAACAAAAAAATCATCATGTGCAATAAAACAAGCTAAAAACTTCCTTAAAAATAAACCTTACCAACAGACGGTAAAGGAGACAACGCATCTCCACGACCAACACGATAAAAATCAATACCAATCCATGTTCCATAGTGTTCAAGCCTAATGGTCATTATATCACGAGGACGAACACCATAATCACTGACCAATCGTTCCCAGGAAGGACCATGGAATTTACTCCTCAACCGACCATGACTAAACAGAACATCATACAAATAACCCTCATTGCACTGAAAAGCAAGATCAGTATCTTCGTCACCCCTCCTTATGGCTAAAGCCCTACACTCCTCGATGTAACGATCAAGATGAGCTCTAACACTGCACGGAACATACTGCACAACAAATCAAAACAAGGATCATAATCAAAACCTAAACAGCATGAGCAGCACCAAAAGAAATAAACGTGTGTGCCAAAAATTGAACAATTATAAAATGATATTCTTACAACACGCCTCCAATAACGCCGATCCAGGACCACACTGAACCCATCTACAGAAGAATCAACAGAAGAACACGGGCCACCAGGCATACGGCAAAAAGGACAAGCCATAACTGCAAGGAACACAATGATTATCAAGAACTAATCCCACAAAACCCAGTTGAAACTTGACATCTGATAGTGTTGATAGTCCCCACCCGTAACTACCCCATAAATCTCCATATCCCGGAAATATAATGGGAACAAAAAGAGAAAAGTGAAAGGGAAACAGGGAACCCACGAAGGCAACCGGTAGGGAACGGCGATCACGCAAACGGGGAAGCGCGGTCGACGCTAAAGAAGGACCGCCGTAAAAGCAGGCAACAAGCGCGGCGGCCGGGACAGGGGCCGCCGTAACCACGCGACAAGAGCGGCGGCCGCGACGGACGGAGACGATGGCAAAGAAAGAACAGTGCTCCACGACGGTTCGCCCACACCAGAGAGAAAACAGATCTCAAAACAGATCAAAAGGTTTTACAAAATATTAAAAAGTATAAGGATTAAAGTGAAAAAAAAGGAAAAAGCGGAAAGGAAAACCAGAAACCGGAAAACATGGGAGACGCCGTGCGCGTGACAAGTGTCGCGCGCAGAGCGCCTCGAAAAAGTCTCCCGACCGCTCCGCGCGTGACACTTGGCGCGCGGGGAGCGCTCCCCGACTAATCGTTGCGAGAAGCGCTCCTCAATTAGTGATTTCGTAGCCACTCTATCTCGTAGCTGTTTTTCTTTTGAGAATCACTACCTCGTAGTTGTTGATGATAAAAGAGAAGCGCGAAAATATTTAACAACAAATAGTAGTGTCGAGATTTGAAAAGATTTCTGAATTTTTTAGATATATTTTTTGAAAATTGTCAACAATTTTGAAATCCGAACATTTTTTGGAATTATGTGGAATACACAAACAAATTTTGAAAATGTGTACCATTTTTTAAATCCCCTACGATTTTTAAAGTGCGAACACTTTTATAAAAGGAATAATTTCGGAAGCTGAACAAAATATAAAAGTGCGAACAGTTTTGTGAAAAATTGTTCCCATTTTTAAAAAGTTAGAAAGTGTTCGCACATTAAAATTTTATTCAGGTTTCAGAATTTGTTCGCATTTTTACAAAGAAATGTTTCTGTTTCAAAAAATTCTCGTCTTGGAAAATTCTTCGCACTTATTTGTTTAGGTTTCAAAATTTTGTTTGCTTTTTTAAAAGTGTTCGCACATCAAAAAATGTTCGGGGATTTAAAAAATGGTTCGTGTTTTCAAAACTTCTTTGTGTTCCTTTTTTGCTTTTAAGAACACTTAGATTTCAAAATTGTTGACCATTTCCAAGAAAATGTTCCGAAATTAAATGTTTCAAATCTCGACCCCGCAGTGTCTTATTAAATATGTTCGCGCTTCCAATTTACAACAAAAGTTACTAGCTAGGATGGTTGGTGGTATGAGCTTGGAAGCAGCAGGTCCCAAGTTCAAATCTTTGTTCACGATTTATATTTGTCTTGGGTATTTTTAAGTCGCGCGATATACTAAAAAGAAAAAGATGCTTCGCGCCTGATGGGCTGGCCCAGTCATAGCCTTACCAGCCACGTTGACAATCCCCTTGAAAAGACGCTTAAGGTTTAAAATATATTGGGATCTTATAGTTCGGTGTGCTGATTTTAGGGATTCACAGTTTAGGGTCTGATTTAGCTTCCATCTACAAACTTAAGGTTTATTTTTGACTTTTTCCTTTTTTCCATCAACTTCATACATATACTCCACAAAATTTTGCGGTTCCACGAATTTGGAGTAGTCCACATCTTTAATGTATATATATACATAATCTGTATATAGTCTATGAACGAGTGTAGCGACCCCTTTTTTACTGATTCCTGTAGGGTATCTCGATGATCAAATGTAATCGGGATTTTCGATTATGATCCACCTGTGGTAGCGCAGCTGCGGTAGTGCACACCTCGCGGAGGGCGTGCTTCCGCTGTTTTTTCGAGGTGTGCCTCGTATATCATGTACACATCCTTGACATCAGATGAGTATGGTGGTTTTCCTCACTAGGGCAGTACCCGCCATCACCATCATACGGCCGAGTTTCCCGAGGCACATATTTCCTGCTTTTGCGACCTTACAGAAGACCCATCATTCTGTGTGTATGTGGGTGGCTGGTCATCCCGACGTTGTCGCATGGCTGGTTGAGGATTTTGTCTAGCCGTGACCTATGATCGCTCCCGGCGTTCCGACACCTTTTCTAGGCGCCGACAAAGGTAATGGCAGCCGTGGAAGATCTTTGTCCATAGTTAGTATTAGGTAGAAGATGCTAAATTTTTATAATCCCATGTCATGTGCTGATGTTGCAGTCGAACACTTTGTGTTGCATTGTAGAGACAGTTTACAAATACAATGCATGTGGTTGTATGAATTTAAGGTTGCTAACTGAGGTACCTGATTACGGAACCTCAAATTTAAAAGTGACCGCTCACCGTACGCAACGCGTTCACAGATGTTTGGAAGGCTGTATTTGATGTATCGGGCTATAGATGCCTTACCTAGATATCAAAATAGGGTGTCTCACGGTCTTGCAAAATATGATTGATTTGAGCACGACGTGCTGGCTACATTAGACCCTGAGTTTATTATTTAGATTATCGTTCCAAGTAATATGGGTTAAGCCAACTCGAACGTTGATGTACTGGTTTCGTCACAAGAAACCTACTAACCATTTACAAACCGTTCGCATGAGATCCTTAGTCTATCAGTGTTATTATTATGACATTTTCATAAATCTTATTGTTATGAAATACTCACTTCGTTTCATAATATAAGATTGTTTTGCAAACTAAAAACTACTCACTCCGTTCTTAAATATAAGTCTTTTTTAGAGATTTTAATATGGACTACATAGGAATTTAGGAACGAAGGAAGTAGCTTGCAAAACAATCTTATATTGTGAGACTGAGGGAGTAATACAGAAAACTTAACGAGCAAACATTCACGCATATATTGTTCTGTGCTACCTGACACCGAGACACGGGCGCTTAATCTGAGCTGCTTTATTCCGAGACGCTTAGGAAATGCGCACCGTTTTGGCTGTATTCTATGTTCCACGCAAGCCTGATCCCTGATCCGTCAAGTCTTGGGAACTACTGGCCGAGTGCAGGTGTCATGACGACACGTCTAATCTCCTGGCCAAAGTGCTAATGGCAGTGAGCCTAGCTCGGCACGGCCATGAGCCCGTGCATGACCCGTTCAATCTGAAGCAGCTTTCTTTTCATCCACCGCGTCGTGATATGCACCGAGATGGCCAATCTGCCCCCTCCCGCCCGGTGGAAATAACGAAATAGCACTTCTTGCGCCCCCATTCTTTCGCTCTTCTTTGATTTAATTTCTAGACTAGAAACTCCCTTCTTTGGAATGCAAATGCCGAAATGCCTGAGCGGGTTTCCTAGCGATGCACCAGCTCACTTCCCTTTCTTTCTCTTCTCCTAGTCTTTTTCTTTTTCTTTCCCTCATCCTAGTCTTGCTTGTAATGATCTTCAACTTCGTATTTTCGTTAAGCAAATAATGAAAAGGAATGCCCGGTTGAAAAAAGAAATGCCTGAGTGACAAGCTCTGCAAGTACCGCATGTTATCTTCCGCCCACGTAGGAGAACGAAACAAATCAATTTATCAAAGAGCGGCGAGAGATTCACAAAAGACTCGGAGCGAGCCCGTACTTTGTGGACCACACATTTGCGATTCTGGGGTCGAATGAATGGTTTAGCCCTTAATTACCTTGGATTTTGTGATGTATCAGTCCACCTTCATTTCGCACATATAGCCTCACGGAGGGATTAAAGAAGATTGAGAGGAAATTTCACTTGTAAGAGATTTAATTCTCCGTAGCCCTCACTATACCAAACAAATTTTAAAAAGGTCATATTTGGTAAAAATAACTAAAAGTAGCGGATTGCTTCGTAGAGGATGGCCAAACTGCGGTCTTTGCCAACTCTGCAAAAGGGATCCGAAATCTCCTGCTCATCTCATGTTCAATTGTCCTTACACTATTAAAGTTTGGAACATGGTCTTCGACTGATTAGGAGTACAATCGGCGACTCCGGGCTGGAGTAATCTCCAGACTATCAAGCAATGGTGGACCTTAAATGATGGAATGCAAAAGAAATCCGGGAAGGCCAACAACTCTCTGTTGATGCTCATATGCTGGGAAATTTAGAACGAAAGGAATGATAGGGTCTTTCGCTTCAAAGCATCACTTTCTTCTAGAGTGGTCGCGACGATTAAGGATGAGACAAAGACTTGGGTTATCGCCAGGGCTAGATTGCTAGAAAACTTAATTCCAAGAGAGTGATGCCAATTTTTTCAGATCTGGATGGTCCTGTAACCTTTAAAACTATGCCTGACTTTTCTTTTTAGTTAATGAGATGAGGCAAAGCTTTTGCCTCTATTAAAAAAGATTATTTTGGCTGAACTTTAAAAATGGTTCAATTTTGTTGCTAAAATGTCATTTTACTAGGGACGGGGGCAGATAAGTAAAAATACAAGATTCGCCTCGAAAGAGCGATGCGAACTGTGTGCACCCCAATAATTCTACACTTACGGGCAAACTCTCCACGGAAACCACTTATGGACTGCCCTCCACCAGTCTTTCTTCCTCCCTTGATTTTCAGTGCGGGACCCACCCTTTACTGGTTCCAATCGATGTGTCCCAGCTCTGCCCGTAACTCCATTCAGTAGGAATGAGCGCGTAAGTGTAGCATTGCCGGTGCGCACCCTGGGGGTAAGGCCAACTCCACCGCGCGACCCTATCCTGTCCGGCCCCGTCCGTTTGGGGTAAAAGGGACAAAAGAGGCGGCCAGCGCGCGGGAGCAAACGTACTTTTATCCGTTTTGTGTCTGCTTTCGACCCATCCGCGACCCAAGTTTGCGCCGCTTTTGGGGTGAAACGGACGCCACGCGGACGCGCGGGTCGTCTGCGCGTGTCCTCCCCTGGCCCGCCCGTCGGTGGCACAAGGCGGGCCTTTTTCTATCCGCCCCCCTCTCTCCCTCCGGCCGCACCCCCTTCACTCTTCCCCACTCTTCCCCTCGCTGCCGCCGCCGCCGCTGCCGCACCCCCTCCACTCTGCCGCCGCCGACGCGAGCTCGCCCAATCCCTTCCCCTCGGCGCCGCCGAGCTACCCAACCACGGCCACCTGATTTGCGCACCCGCCGGCCGGTTTTGGGGCGGATCCGGTCGGTCTTGAGCTCGGCCGGCTGTGGGAGGCCGGACCGCGCCATGGACTGGCCGGGCACCTCGTCGGAAGGCCCTAGCAGGGCCGCAAGGCCACATGCAGGCAATGGCTCCTCCTCTAGCTGCTCGGATCTGCATCGTCGGGGTCCGCCGGCAGATACACGAATGTCGGTCGGCCGGGCTCGGTGCTTGCCCAAAAGCTCGTCGGCGCACCGTTGCCACTCATTAAGTGCGACCACTGCCCAAGGATAGTCGTGCGCTGCGTGTTTACAACGCCGGAACATTCCGGATGGGTGTTTATCAAGTGCTTAAACAATGGGTATGCGCTTTTCTTAGCTTCGGTTTGTGCTCTAGATTTGACTAGTTGTACTAACTTCAAATTTTGTTGTGTAGAATGGATGCAAGTTTTGGTATTGGGAAGAAGAATACATCGATATATTGATAGAGCGAAATTTAGTACATGTTTGTGCACTTTTAGCTAGTATAGAGGCTGTAAATGAGACAAGTGCACTTGTTGCTAGATTAGAGGCTAAACACGAGACTAGGTCTGAGAAACCAACATCTACTTCTGGCTTGAAGAAGAAAGGAGGATGCCAGATCGAGCCTCCTCCACAGATCAACAATGAGTGCATCGAGAAGGCCCTAACCCAACTCAAGGGGGCAATTATGGAAGTTGGCTATCTTCTAAAATGTATTCTTGTTGTTCTTATTTTCTTTGGCCTTGCTTTACTAGTCAAAATATGATGATGTATTGTCATGTATCAAAAATGAATAAAAAAAATAAATACTTGCAAAGAAAAAATGCACGCGGACAGGATGCGGCCGGGATGCGTCCGCGCGCTGGGCGTACGGTCACCGTATCCCAGGATACGTCCGGACACGACTCCAAATTCCTACCCAAATGAATAGAATCCGGACAAAATGGATATTCGTTTTAAGATCGCGCGGTGGAGTTGGCCTAAAGTGATGGCACACGTCCGCGGGCCAAAGCACTACAAAAACCCAAGCCGGCCACCACCCTTCTTCACTTCTGCTTACCGACGAGGCCAAGCAGAAGCACCATCTTGACTAGCCCCATCCCATCGCCCCAATGGCAGCAGCAATTCCCAGCGCCACCCGGACCAGCCCAGACGACTGCTACTGCACCGAGCCCGGCTGTGGCTTCCAGGCCCCGCCGCGGGCGCTCCTCGACCACCTCGTCGCCGTGCACTCCCTGCGCGCGGCCAGAATCTCCTACGGCGACCAGTACGAGCTCGTCGTGCCGGCGTCGGAGCGCCGGATCCTCCTGCTCGCGGAGAAGGACGAGCGCGTGTTCCTCCTGGCCGTAGGCGACGCCCACGGCTGGGGCCCGTCCGTCAGCTCCGCCGACGGCGACGAGAACCGCGCGTTCAAGGCGATCTCCGTGCTGTGCCTCAGGGCGAACGCGGCCGCGGAGGCGGGGCCGCAGTACGTGACCGAGCTCTCCACCGCAGGTGAGACGATGTCGACGGAGTCAGCCGTGTGGAGCTCGCCGGGGCCGTGCGAGGCCCCCCTGAAGTCCATTCTGCCGGCGACCCTGCACGGGGCGTCCAAGGACGTGCATCTCCGCGTACGCATCAGCGTCCCGAAAAAGTCGCGGTTCTGGAAAAAGTTTCGTCACTCTTGCAAGTTCGGATTCCTCGGAAGACTTTGTTGTTGTGTCAAGGTATATCGGACGGGTAACTCGGTGACATATGTCAGTTGCATCTGAACACCTCTGGTTAGCAGCCGACTATAGTATGTTGCGTGCGTGGCACTATATGCTTGGATATGTATGGCTGTTAAATCTGTTACTAAATGCCTTAAGTAGTTAAGTTGCCCTGGATGGGCATGGGAAATGCTGATTAGGATTATGTGAGCTTCGTCTTGTATGTTGTTGCGTTGCGTTGTTTTCTTTTCTAACCGGGCTAAATCCCTTTTCATTGCGAATGAACGGAAATACATAAGCTCGAGAAACATTGTCAGGGGAAAGGAAAGAGATTGCGTTCCGTTGTGGATGGGTCATGGGTTTGATGTCTCCTAGCAGCTACACTAGTCAACGTCAGTGTTAATCTAGCTTACCAATCTTTTTGTAGCCGAATTAAGCTTAGTCTTGGCTTCCAAGGATAAACCCTAGATAAGCTACAGGTGAATCTGAATATACAAGCCATGGATGACCTAAAAAAAGTCAAATGACAAGTGTCACACATGTGGCATCAAGCTCTCCGACCGGGAAAGCCTAAAACGCACACATGAGCATACGTAGCTTAGGATTGATAGGGACATCTATTATATCCTTTCTCTCAACAGAAATAAAAAACATCAGCAATCTCCATCACCAGTTCACCACGATGTAAATGATCCGACGTTGGTCAGGCCCGACCATAAATAGACATGTCAACTATGTGACTATTACTCATCAATAAATAAAAATGGATGTCCATCACTGCGATGATGCAGAGGCCCGAGGTTTAACCTCTTTTTATTTTATTTTTACTCAAATCAGCATCAGACGCGCAGCAACATATTATCCTGCGTTGCAAATGTTATCAAATTAGCATTCGGAGTAACAAGATATACAGCCTAGCAACTGCCGGATATAACAATGCGTTCTATGAAATCTGTTCAGAGCATCTGTGTATACCAGATTAGCAGTTCACCGATTGTTCGTCCTATGCCGCTGTTGTGTATTCAAATGCACGCGATCCATTGATCCTCTGTTGACTCCGTGTGCTTCCGTTAACAAATTATTAGGGAAAAGGAAATACTGAACCGCCGTCTCGTCCAAATAACTGAATCACGGTGTGTCACTGTACATATTTCCCTCTACTAAATGAAAAGGCAGCGCTCCTGTCAGTTCTTCAAAAAAAAAAAAACACGGTGCGTCATTTGATCCGGCAGGAGCACACACCGTACATGAGTTTTTTTTTTAACATGGTACATGAGATTTCTATTCTATCCATCTCCTCCTGATCTACTCGGGAAACACATAGTCACATGCCAATACACTGGAGAGCAAGGGTGCCGACGGGGCCTAACTCGTGAGCCTCTCCGCCGCCGCACGCTCAAACACCGCCCTCAGTGACTTCTTCACCTCGTCGTCAGCGAACATAAACTCCACAGCTCCCTGGGCTAGACGAAATAGCTCGGTCTTGCTAAGACCTGACGAATTACACACCGGATGCAATGTTTAGAGTCGGTGTAAGCAAGTATATGTTCTTGGAATTACTGAGGAATAACCTCTGATTGATTTTCTGGGTACTGTTTCTAAGAGAAATGAGCGCATACCAAAGGTAGACGCGGCGAGGTAATACTCATTTGAGAGGCTCGTTGAAAAGAGGCCACAATCGTCGGTGCATATCGACAGAGGGTGTTTCGCGTTGTAGAGGTCAGCTGCACAAGTTCGGAAACTCGGAATGTTAAGATGCTTGCTGGGGTTAGTTTTATTTATCAAGGATTTTGGGTTCTGCATTGTCAGATACAGACCAAAGTGATGACGCTCAAGAGAAGGGGTGCCTCCGGTCATAACATTGGAGGTTAAACATATCTCCACCTGCAGAATTTCGTCTTGGAAGTTAGGTAAGCATGGCTGACATAGAATAGCTACAGATAATGAAAGGCGAGGAACAGAAATGAGGTCACCGGGATCACTGATGACTTGAGCTTCTTCCACTCTTCGTCGTCGAGGCAGCAGACATGACCCAGCCTTTGAGGGCAGAAGTCCAGCATTGCTTGGATCTCCTTCCTGTTTGGTACCTGTTGTTCACTAGTAATATTTAATTTCATTGGCCAAATAATATATGTAAAGATTTGCAAACGGTACTTTGAGAAAATAATGATAATAAGAAAACAGTGTGTTTTGAATTGTCTAAATGTATTTTCATACCTCACCACAGTGAATTGTGGTGGGGATTCCCAGCTCTTTAGCATGTTCTAGAGCAGGCAGGTATGTCTCCCTTCACAAATTTTGAAAACATCATGCAATATTAGCACATAAATAGCTAACATGTTTTCATTTAGTTCGAGCCAGATATAAAATATTTCTTACCATTCCCCTACAACTGGATTGCCAGAGAGATCAATGCCAATTACACCCTGGTCCTTCATTTCCATGGCTAAATTAACCTGATGAAAGGAAGTAAACTATTAAATATGTTCCAAGCTTTGTTCAGAGTATAGGCTGAAGTGGAAGATCAACATACAGTATCCAATGCAGCAGAAGTTGTCTCATGACGGTCAATACTCAGAAGGAGCCTAACATATATCTTCTTTCTCTTTGTGTCGCCACCCAAATCACTCATTGGTGTACAACTTAATTTTTCATTGTTTAGAAGAACATCAACGTCTTCAACAGACTTATGACCTTTTACAACAGCATTCATGTAGGATCGCTTTGTTATCCCCTTGGCTTCATTATTCTAGGCGGTGAGAGCAAAAGAGACACAAAACTAGTCACGTTGCGCACAGACTTGTAGAATTGTGAACTAATATGAAAAATAATCCAAAAGTAGCACCTTAGGCGTCGTCCTTATTTCTAAATACACAACATTCTCAGCAGCAAAATCTCCCACAACCTGCTAGTTTTGTCTGAACAATTAACTGAAGAAATGTTGTGTACAACAATGTGAAATAACGCAAATAACGATTAACATGCCTCCTTGGCGATTCTTGTTACTGTATCATGGTCAGTTGTAAGTATATGAAACAAATCAAAGAGCCTAACACACTCTGGGAGACATCTGTCATCTGTTGAAAATTTAAAACCAGAGTTAATAAGCAGACATGGAATTCAAGCCATACAAATAGTACAATTGCAAACAGAGAAATATAAGTACACAATTTGAAAGATGTTCATATTTGGTTCATAGCATGTTTTGATATGACTTATGGGTAGGTAGCATTGGAAAACGGCATGGAAATGGTCCACTTACTCTTCATGATCACATCCTTAACATCTTCAAGGACAATGACTCCTTTGTCACCTAGTTCTTTTGCTAGTTCTCTATTCAAGAAATGGCAACAAAAGGATATCAATTTCTAGAAATAGAAATATCAACTCCAATGGAAATACTAACATGCCAAGATAGCATTGTTAGAAGACAAGAAAGTAGAATACTGACAACTGAATGGTACCGAACAAAACCAGAGGTGTTTTATATGATAGTACTAATTTATACATTGTTGAAAATGTTGCGCGTTTTTGTGCGTATTAGAGAAAAGAGAAGTACGTGTTGAAGACAATGCAGTTATTGCGCCCTGAAATCACCATGGTAGTAAAATTGGTAGGTGATTTAAGTAGCTAGGGAGCATCCATCAGACTATGACACTATCACAGAACAGTTTCAGTACCCACATGGCATCTAACTTCCTCTGTCCCAAATGATAAGACGCTTTTGGTATGCTAAATTTTCGAAAATCTTAGGTGATGAATCGTTCAGCAAAACTTTCTTCCAAAAAAATCGTTCAGCAAAACGATCTGGGAGAGCGGTAGCAGACGCTGTTGGCCCCAAGGATGCAAACGAACGAAGCCAAGATCAGTCCAACTGCACTGCTCTAGCCTCGGATAAGAAGGCCTTGTCCACCGGATGGAAGGCACGAAGGACCGGGCGCTGGGGTTGAGGGGTGGCCGGGAAGAGGAGGGGAGAGGGAGCGGTACTGACAGGAGGGTGGAGTTGCGGACGGAGCCGTTGAGGTGGGCGTGGAGCTCCACCTTGGGGAGGGCGACGCACCACTCCCTCATCTCCTTCTCAGCCTCCGAAGTCTGAGTCTCCATGGCCGCCGGCTTCGTTTTGCTCCGGCGTCTCCCCGGCGCTCGCCTCCCCTTGTATGATTGGTTTCGTGTCGCTCGAGTCTTTGTGGGGCCAGAGCACGGAGGCAAAAGTGCGCAGCCGCCTGGCAAAATTGTAAAAACATCCGCCAAAGATAACAGCAGCAATCTCCAGACCACAATGTAAAAGATCCAACCTTGGTCGACTGAATTGCAAAAGCCATCAACATTGAAGTCCAGGTTTGCAGGAGACACACTTCTATAGGTTTGTGCTAAAAACGACTAATTTTGCATCTAAGTTTTTGCAAGAAACACTAGTCGGCAGCTTAGGTCGTTTTGAACACGATTATGACAGGTGGGTCCCCTGGACAGGGTGACATGGTAAGAAAAAAGCCAATTACACCCCAATACAATTTTGTTTTGCAAAATGACCCCTAGAAAAGTAATCAGGTCCTCCGTGACCTTAATCTCCCACCGGTCCGGTGGTGGACGCCAGCGGCCACTCCCTCCCCGTGCGCGGCGAGGCACAAGGGAGGTTCGACGTGGTCGGCGACGGCAGGACGCCCTGGATCCGATGGTAGTGTGGGTTAGGCCTTGTACAATGCAATGTTCTTAGGAAGGTGCTTAGAGAAATAAATCAGGCTTTTCTTAAACACCGGTGCTTATTTGTACAGGGTAGACGTTTAATTAGGCGTCTCTCTTTTAAAAATAGGCACTAATGCTTCAGAAAAAACCGATTTATTTTTCTAAGCATCTAGCATTGTACAAGGCCTTAAGACGGCAGTGCAACAGAGCTCTGCACGGCGGCGATTGAATATCAACGGTGTTGTTCCTGTAGGAGAACGATGAAGACGGCACACATCAAAGAGAGATGGAAGAGATAGGGGAGGGCACCTGCGGCGGAGGAGCTCACCGTCGAGGGTCGGCAGGCTGCACGGCAGCAAGGTGCAAGGGTAAGCAGTGAAGCCGTTGAGGAAAAAAAAGAGAAGGGGGGGGGGGGGGGGGGGAGGCGTGGTGGAGCTGTTGCTCGTGGCCTGGCCTGATGGCCTCAGCCCGCACGCCTGCGAGCTCGAGCGTGCCGGCTGCGGAGCTCGCTGCTGCTCCTGGCCCTCTGTCACAACCTTATCCTCTTTCTTTCTTTTTTACAGAAAAGATAACCTTATTCTCTTCTATAATTTAATCTATGTTATTCTGTCTATTTGTGATCCATTATGTCGTGCCACGTCATTCTGTTCAGTGGGTCCTGCCTGTCATAAATGTTATTAAAATGAGCGAAGCGGATGACTAGTGGTTTCTGCAAAAAATTTAGGCTTCAAATTAGTGTTTTTTGGCACAGACATGTAGAAGTGTGTTTCCTACGAATCTAGTCTTCAATGTTGATGGTTTTTGCAATTCACTCAACGTTGGTCAGGCCCGGCCATAATAGACATGTCAACCATGTGACTATTATGCGATTAATAAAAATGGTTGTACATCAATTAATAATAGACATGTCAAACATCTCAACGTTGCCTAGGGGTTTATCACTTTATCCTCCCTTTTGATTATTATTTTTACTCAAATCAGCATCAAGAACCAAGAAAGACACGCAGCAATATATTATTACCCTGCGTTGCAAATGTTATCAAATTAGCATTCGGAGTAACAGGATATACGGCCTAGCAACTACTACCAGGTCTATAACAATGGGTTCCATGAAATGTGTTCAGAGCATCTGTATACCAGATTGGCACTCCACCGACTGTTCGTCCCTATGCCGCTGCTGTGTACTGTGCAATTGTGCATTCAAAAAAAAAAAATGCACGCGATCGATGTGGACCCCGTATGCTTCCGTTGACACGAACCAAACCGAACAACTGTTCTGGTTCAGGGAAAATGGAATACTGAATCGCCGTCATGTCCAGGTAACTGAATCACGGTGCGTCATTTGATCCGGCACGGGCGCACACCGTACTACGTGAGATTTCTATTCTATTCATCTCCTCCTGATCTACTCCGGAAACACACAGTCACATACCACTAGATTACTAATACACTGGAGAGCAAGGCCGACGGAGGAGGCCTAACTTGCGAGCGTCTCCGCCGCCGCACGCTCAAACACCGCCCTCAGTGACTTCTTCACCTTGTCGTCGGCGAACACGAACTCCACAGCGCCCTGGGCTAGCCGAAACAGCTCGGTCTTGCTAAGGCCTGACAAATCGCAGACCGAATTCAAAGCTCAGAGTCAGTAAACAAGTATATGTTGGGATTAATGGGGAATAACTCTGATTGATTTTACAGGTACTGTTTCTAAGAGAAATGGGTGTACCGAAGGTAGACGCGACGAGGTAATACTCATTTGAGAGGCTCGTCGAAAAGAGGCCAGAATCATCGGTGCATATCGACAGAGGGTGTTTCGCGTTGTAAAGGTCAGCTGCACAAGTTCAGAAACTCGGAGCGTTAAGATGCTTGCTGGGGTTAGATTTCTTTTTGTCAAGGATGTTGGGTTCTGCATTGTCAGGTACAGACCAAAGTGATGAAGCTCCAGAGAAGGGGCGCCTCCGGTCATAACATTGGAGGTTAAACATATTTCCACCTGCAGCTCTCGAAAGTTAAGTAAACATGGGTGCCATAGAATAGCTACAGACAGTGAAAGGCGGGGAACAGAAATAAGGTCACCGGGATCATCGATGACTTGAGCTTCTTCCACTCTTCGTCGTCGAGGCAACAGACATGACCTAGCCTTTGAGGGCAGAAATCCAGCATTGCTTGGATTTCCTTCCTGTTTGGTACCTGTTGTTCACTAAGCTCTAATTTCATCTGCCAAATAATATATCGCATATGTAGAGATTTGCAAATGGTACTTCGAGAAAATAATGATAATAAGGAAACAGTGTGTTTGGGACATGTCTGAATGTGTTTTCATACCTCACCACAGTGAATTGTGGTGGGGATTCCCAGCTCTTTAGCATGTTCTAGAGCAGGCAGGTATGTCTCCCTTCACAAATTTTGAAAATATTAGCACATAAATAGTTATCATGTTTTCATTTAGTTCAAGCCAGATATAAAATATTCCGTACCATTCCCCTACAACTGGATTGCCAGAGAGATCAATGCCAATTACACCCTGGTCCTTCATTTCCATGGCTAAATTAACCTGACAAAAGGAAGTAAATTATTCAATATGTTCCAAGATTTGTTCAGAGTATAGGCTAAAATGGAAGATCAACATACAGTATCCAATGCAGCAGAAGTTGTCTCACGACGGTCAATACTCAGAAGGAGCCTAACATATATCTTCTTTCTCTTTGTGTCGCCACTCAAATCACTCATAGGTGTTTCATCGTTTCTTAAGTTAGAATCAAATAGAACAACGTCGACGTCTTCAACAGACTTAAGTCCTTTAACAACAGCATTCATGTATGATCTCTTGGTCATCCCCTTTGCTTCATTATTCTAGGCGGTGAGAGCAAAAGAGACAAAAAAAAACTAGTCACGTTGCGCACGGACTTGTAAAATTGTGAACTAATATGAAAAGAAATTCAGAAAATAGTACCTTAGGTGTCGTCCTTATTTCCAAATACACAACATTCTCGGCAGCAAAATCTCCCACAACCTGTTAGTTTTGTCTGAACAATTAACTGAAGAAATGTTGTGTAGAACAATGTGAAATAACGCAAATAATGATTAACATGCCTCCTTGGCGATCCTTGTCACTGTATCATGGTCAGTCGTAAGTATATGAAACAAATCAAAGAGCCTAAAACACTCTGGGAGAGATCTGTCATCTGTTGAACATTTAAAACCATAGTCAATAAGCAGACATGGAATTCGAGCCTTACAAATATCACAGCAGAGAAACATAAGTAGTACAAAATTTCAAAGATATGGATACTTGGTTCATAGTATGTTTTGATATGACTTATGGGTAGGTAAAGCCTTAGAGAAAACGACACGAAAATGGTCCACTTACTCTTCATGATCACATCCTTAACATCCTCAAAGACAATCACTCCTTTGTCGCCTAGTTCTTTTGCGAGTTCTCTATTCAAGAAATGGCAACAAAAGGATATCAATTTCTAAAAATATAAATATTAACTCCAATGGAGACAATCCGGTTTTTCCATCTCATAGAAATTCTAACATGTCAGGTAGTATTGTTTTGTTTTTTGCGGGAAGTCACGGTAGTATTGTTACAAGACAACAAAATAGAATATTGACAAATGAATGGCACGGAACAAAATTACGATATTGCTGATAATAGATTCCCTAACATTGCACATTCCCTTTGGAAAATGATGCGCGCTTTGGTGTGTATTCGAAGAAAAATAGAAGTACATATTGAAGACAATGGCGTTATTGCGCCTAGAAATCATCATGGTGGTGAAATTGGTAGTACTAGTACTAGATGCTATAAATGTCAGGTGAGCAAAACAATCTGGGAGAGAGGGAGCAGGCGCTGCTGCTGAGGATGCAGAAGAACTGAACCAAAATCACTGCGACTTCAATTGCACTGCTCTAGCCTCGGATAAGCAGACCTTGGCTACCGAACGGAAGATACGAAGAAGAAGCCGGGTCTGGGGTTGGGGAGGGGGGGAGCGGTACTGACAGGAGGGTGGAGTTGCGGACGGAGCCGTTGAGGTGGGCGTGGAGCTCCACCTTGGGGAGCGCGACGCACCACTCCCTCATCTCCTTCTCCGCCTCCGAGGTCTCCATGGCCGCCGGCTTCGTCTTGCTCCGGCGTCTCCCCGGCGCTCGCCTTGTATGATTGGTTTTGTCTCGCTCCAGTCTTTATGGGGCCAGAGTGCAGACACAAAGGTGCGCAGCCGCCTGGCAAAATTATAAATGCTGGTCGATTTCTGGACCACCCGATTCTGCGCTGAGATCAGTGATGCGCTTTAGACTAGCCACAATGAAGAGTAACATACACGTATCCCTAAACTATGTTACTATCTTTATAGTGGGTAGTAACTTAAGTATGATAACATGTAAGGATTCATTTATTAGGTTATAGACTCATATTGCATTGAGACATGTGATGTTACAGTAACTAACTAAGTTACTACAACTATCTCTCTCCTCATTAACTCATTGTCACACAAGCAAATTTGCTGAGTTGGACTCGATGTTACTGCTGAAGTTACTACCACTGTGGCTAGTCTTATGCGGCTCGTCCAACACGTCCTCGCCTCCCCATTGTTCACAAGTTTTTTTTCTTGAACCATCGTTCAGAAGAGTGTGCCGGCAGCATATCACAAAAATCGCATCAGTGTGCCGGTGCGCCTTTTCTTATTTCTTTTTCTTCTATCCTTTTCTTATTTCCTTTTCTTCTGTCCTTGATCTACGGATCATCGCCTTTGTCACATTTCCAACTGCTCCCTGCTTAAAATCAATGAAACACCAGCCAAGGCTGCCCTTTCAAAAAAAAGTCTTGGTGGTAGAAAACGGAATTTACTCTAAAAAAGTAGTCCCTAGTTGATAAGTTTGTGGAACTATGTATTGTATGATGATTGTTCTAATGGTCCCTAGTTGATAAGGATGTGCGGACACATATTCTTGACTAGTATACGACTCGGTTGATGACTATGTTTCACAAGTCATGTGCATGGAGATGCTAAACCGATAGTATGGGATCGGGGATGGAGATCACCGAGCCGGACAGACCCACTTTGAGACGCGGCGAGATATAGTCATCTGTTAGTCTCAAGTGCAATGTCTATGCCATGTCCTAGACCTGAGGTCCTCGCATGTTTTCGGGATGAGGATCGACTCACTTAGGGTCTATCAAACGCTACTCCGTAACTGGGTAGTTATAAAGGTAGCTTTCAGATGAGTCGTGAGACATGCCGCGAGACATGGTTGACCAAGATGGGATTTGCCCCTCCTATTTGGAGAGATATTCTCTGGGCCCTCTCGAGTGATCAGATTCAGAAAGCATGGCCATGCGACTTGGGTTAAGTCTTAACCCAGTTCGGGAATCTGTATCATGGTTTCGAGAAGAGAGGTCGACCTATCACAAGGGTGACAAGTATTCGCCTTGAGCTCGACAACAAATATCGTGAGGCAAAAGGAAAGTTGCATTGTTGAGGTTCGTCAAACGACTTTATGCCCACATGGGAGTTGGCACGTTCTGCTAGGAGCCGCTACCAACTATCGACTCTGGTCGTGTCCATGTGTACGTGAACCTATAGGGTCGCACACTTAAGGGGCTGCAGCCCATTCGGATTGGATCTGAGTGGAAAATGGATGTGGACTCCTAGTGGGCTCAAGTGTTGAGCCCACCTTGAAGGTCTATATAAAGGTTAGTGGGCACACCACTTAGGGTTGATAGTATTGAACCCTGGTTAGCCATCGCCACTCCCCACGCCCATGCCGCGCGACCGGACCTAGCAGTCCCCGCTCGACGCTGCTCCCCGTACATGTGTATACCTTGGAGGCATCGCATCTGCGGTGCTTGGACGAACCATTCGAGGGAACCGCGAGGTGCCGAACCGCATCTGTGGTGCCTACGTCTGTTGAATATGAAGTTAATGATAGTGATCATGAAGCTTCGGATCAAGTTGCTATCGAACCTCGTAGGTCGACAAGGATATGTACTACTCCTAAGTGGTACGGTAATCCTGTCTTAGATATCATGTTGTTAGACAACAATGAACCTACGAGCTATGGAGAAGCGATGGTGGGCCCGTATTCCGACAAATGGTTAGAAGTCATGAAATCCGAGATAGGATCCATATATCAGAACAAAGTATGGACTTTGGTGGACTTGGCCGATGATCGGCAAGCCATTGAGATAAATGGATTTTTAAGAAGAAGACGGACGTGGGCGGTAATGTTACCGTCTATGAAGCTCGACTTGTGGGAAAGAATCTTTTCACAAGTTCAAGGAGTTGACTATGATGAGAATTTCTCACCCGTAGAGATGCTTAAGTCCATCGGAATAATGTTAGCATTAGCTGTATTTTTCGATTATGAAATCTTACAGATGGATGTCAAAACAAGTTTTCTTACCAGTTTTCGTAAGAAAAGTTGTATGTGATACAATAAAAGGTTTTGTCGATCCTAAGGATGCTAAAAGGTATGCTGGCTCCAGCAATCCTTCTATGGACTAGAGCAAGCATCTCGGAATCGGAATATATGTTTTGATGGAGTGATCAAAGCTTTTAGGTTTATACAATGTTTGCTAGAAACTTGTATTTACAAGAAAGTGAGTGGGAGCACTACAACATTTCTGATAAGTATATGTGGATGACATATTGTTGATCCGAAATAATGTAGAATTTCTGGAAAGCATAAACGGTTGTTTGAAGAGTGATTTTCAAAGGAAGACCTGGATAAAGCTGCTTACGTAATGGGCATCAAGATCTATAGAGATAGATCAAAACGCCTGATGATACTTTCAAAGAACACACACCTTGACATGTTTTTGAAGGAGTTCAAAATAGATCAGTCAAAGAAGGGGTTCTTACCTGAGTTGTAAGGTGTGAAGTTGAGTAAGACTCAAAGATTGACCACGACAGAAGAAAGAGGAAGGACGAAGGTCGTCCCCTATGCTCTTGTCATAGGCCCTATACGGTATGCCATGCTAAGTACCGCAACTGATGTGTGCCTTGCCACATGTCTGGCAAGAGGGTACAAAGGTGATCTAGGACTGGATCACCATATAGCGGTCAAAATTATCCTAAGAGGAATAAGGAAATGTTTCTCGGTTATGGAGGTGATAAAGAGTTCGACGTAAAGAGTTACGTCGATGCAAGCTTAACACCTATCCGGATAGCTCTGAGTAGAGATACCGGATACGTATAATGGAGCAACAATTTGGAATAGCTCCAAGTGGAACGTAGTAGCAGCATCAACGATATAAAGTTTTGCAAAATACATAGGGATCTGAATATGGCAAGACCCGTTGACTACAACCTCTCTCACAAGCATAACATGATCAAACCCAGAACTCTTTGAGTGTTTATCACATAGTGATGTGAACTAGATCATTGAGTCTAGTAGACTCTTGGATGTTGGTCACATGGCGATGTGACATGTGAGTGTTAATCACATGGCGATGTGAACTAGATTATTGACTCTAGTGCAAGTGGGAGACTGTTGGAAATATGCCCTAGAGGCAATAATAAATTAGTTATTATTATATTATATTTCATTGTTCATGATAATCGTTTATTATCCATGCTAGAATTGTATTGATAGGAAACTTAGATACATGTGTGGATACATAGACAACACCATGTCCCTAGTAAGCCTCTAGTTGACTAGCTCGTTGATCAATAGATGGTTACGGTTTCCTGACCATGGACATTGGATGTCGTTGATAATGGGATCACATCATTAGGAGAATGATGTGATGGACAAGACCCAATCCTAAGCCTAGCACAAAGATCGTGTAGTTCGTATGCTAAAGCTTTTCTAATGTCAAGTATCATTTCCTTAGACCATGAGATTGTGCAACTCCCGGATACCGTAGGAGTGCTTTGGGTGTGCCAAACGTCACAACATAACTGGGTGGCTATAAAGGTTCACTACAGGTATCTCCGAAAGTGTCTATTGGGTTGGCACGAATCGAGACTGGGATTTGTCACTCCGTGTAAACGGAGAGGTATCTCTGGGCCCACTCGGTAGGACATCATCATAATGTGCACAATGTGATCAAGGATTTGATCACGGGATGATGTGTTACGGAACGAGTAAAGAGACTTGACGGTAATGAGATTGAACAAGGTATCGGGATACCGACGATCGAATCTCGGGCAAGTATCATACCGCTAGACAAAGGGAATTGTATACGGGATTGATTGAATCCTTGACATCGTGGTTCATCCGATGAGATCATCGTGGAGCATGTGGGAGCCAACATGGGTATCTAGATCCCGCTGTTGGTTATTGACCGGAGAGTTGTCTCGGCCATGTCTGCATGACTCCCGAGCCCGTAGGGTCTACACACTTAAGGCTCGATGACGCTAGGGTTATAAGGAAAGTATGTACGCGGTTACCGAATGTTGTTCGGAGTCCCGGATGAGATCCCGGACGTCACGAGGAGTTCCGGAATGGTCCGGAGGTAAAGATTGATATATAGGAAGTATGGTTTTGGCCACCGGAAGTGTTCCGGGCATCACCGGTAGTGTACCGGGACCACCGGAGGGGTCCGGGGGTCCACCAGGTGGGGCCACCAGCCCCGGAGGCCTACATGGGCCAATAGTGGGAAGGGACCAGCCCCTAGGTGGGCTGGGGCGCCTCCCACCAAGGCCCAAGGCGCCTCCAAGAGGGGAGGGGGGCAAACCCTAGGGCAGATGGGCCCTAAGGCCCACCTCAGGTGCGCCTCCCCCTCCCCCCCTTATGGCCGCCACCCTAGATGGGATCTAGGGCTGCCGCCACCCCTAGGGAGGAAACCCTAGGTGGGGCACAGCCCTCCCTCTCCCCTATATATAGTGGAGGCAAAGGGGCAGCCCAACACATGAAGTTCCTCCCCTGTTGGCGCAGCCCTACCCCTCTCCCTCCTCGTCTCTCGTAGTGCTTGTCGAAGCCCTGCTGGAGTCCCGCGCTCCTCCACCACCACCACGCCGTCGTGCTGCTGCTGGATGGAGTCTTCCCCAACCTCTCCTTCTCCCCTTGCTGGATCAAGGCGTAGGAGACGTCACCGGGCTGTACGTGTGTTGAACGCGGAGGTGCCATCCGTACGGCACTAGGATCATCGGTGATTTGGATCACGACGAGTACGACTCCATCAACCCCGTTCACTTGAACGCTTCCTCTTAGCGATCTACAAGGGTATGTAGATGCACTCTCATTCCCCTCGTTGCTAGATTACTCCATAGATTGATCTTGGTGATGCGTAGAATTTTTTTAAATTTCTGCTACGATCCCCAACAGTGGGCCCCCTGGAGCTCCTCCGACCTCAACTCCAACTCTATATATTTACTTTCGGGGAGAAAAAAATCAGAGAGAAGAATCATCACGTTTTACGACACAGAACCGCCGCCAAGCCCTAAAACCTCTCGGGAGGGCTGATCTAGAGTCCGTTCGGGGCTCCGGAGAGGGGAATCCGTTGCCATCGTCATCATCAACCATCCTCCATCACCAATTTCATGATGCTGACCGCCGTGCGTAAGTAATTCCATCGTAGGCTTGCTGGACGGTGATGGGTTGGATGAGATCTATCATGTAATCAAGTTAGTTTTGTTAGGGTTTGATCCCTAGTATCCACTATATTCTGAGATTGATGTTGATATGACTTTGCTATGCTTAATGCTTGTCACTAGGGCCCGAGTGCCATGATTTAAGATCTGAACCTATTATGTTTTCATCAATATATGAGAGTTCTTGATCCTATCTTGCAAGTCTATAGTCACCTATTATGCGTTATGATCCGTTAACCCCGAAGTGACAATAATCGGGATATTTACCGGTGATGACCGTAGTTTGAGGAGTTCATGTATTCACTATGTGTTAATGCTTTGGTCCAGTACTCTATTAAAAGGAGGCCTTAATATCCCTTAGTTTCCATTAGGACCCCGCTGTCACGGGAGGGTAGGACAAAAGATGTCATGCAAGTTCTTTTCCATAAGCACGTATGACTATATTCAGAATACATGTCTACATTACATTGATGAATTGGAGCTAGTTCCGTGTCACCCTAGGTTATGACTGTTACATGATGAACCGCATCCGGCATAATTCCCCATCACCAATCCATTGCCTACGAGCTTTTCATATATTGTTCTTCGCTTATTTACTTTTCCATTGCTATTGTTACAATCACTACAAAATACCAAAAACATTACTTTTGCTATCATTACCTTTTGCTACCGTTACCACTACTATCATATTATTTTGCTACTAAACACTTTGCTGCAGATATTAAGTTTCCAGGTTGTTGAATTGACAACTCAGCTGCTAATACTTGAGAATATTCTTTGGCTCCCCTTGTGTCGAATCTATAAATTTGGGTTGAATACTCTACCCTCGAAAACTGTTGCGATCCCCTATATTTGTGGGTTATCACCCGTGCGCCGCCCTTGCCCCGCCGCGCGCCGCTCCTGCCCTGCCGTCGCCGCTAAATGTAACCTTTTAGTTATACATGCTATTTTTTACATGTTTTTAGATTTTCATATATGTATGTATGTATTTTTTAGATATATGTATTTTTTTATGTATGCTCATATATGTATGTATGTATGTATTTTTTACATGTTTTTTGTATGTTTGTATGTATTTTTTCAATTGTAATATGCATGATGTTTTAAAAATACATATATGCAAAATTTAGTTTTTTTAGAAAAGTTTTATCTATATATGTTCTCTCATTTAGTACATTTTAGGTTAGTTTCATTTTTAGAAAAGTTTTATATATTTAGGAAGAAGGAAGAAGAAGAAAAAAAATTATATGCAAAAGTCACATTTTTAGAAAAATTTTATATATCTAGTTAGGAAAGGAAGAAGAAGAAAAAGAAGGAGAGGAAAAAGGGAAATAAGAAGCGGAAGAAAGGAGAAGAAGAGGAGAAATAAATAAGAAGAGGAAAAAAGAAGAAAAAGAAGAGAAGAAGAAGAAAGGAATAGAGGAGAAGAAGAAAAAATAGGAATAGAGGAGAAGAAGAAAAAAATAGTTCTTCTTTTTTTTCTTCGATCTTCTCCTCTATTCCTTTCTTCTTCTCCTCTTTTTATTTCTTCTTCGTCTTCTTATTTTTTATCAGGTATGTCGTTGTCGATATACCCCTCCCGATAACTTCAACACGAGGGGGAGATCGATATACCTCCTCCCCGATAACATTATTTTCCCATGTATGTATGTCGTCGTTGTCGATATAACCCCCTCCCGGATAACTTGGACATGAGGGGCGGTTGATATATATACCCCCTTCGATCGTGATAACTTATACCACAGAAGCACCCCCAGCCCTCTCGCTCGACCAAAACTCTCGAGGACACCCAAACCCTAGAAAAAAACAATGTCGGTCTCCTACCCCCTCCCGCCGCGCCCCTACCCGACAAACTCTCTCGAGGCCACCCAAATTTACCAAGTTAAAAGAGTGTTGTCGTCGAGGCCACCCCAAACCCTTGACGCGTTTTCGAGGCCACTCCAAACCCTTGACGCGTTGTCGAGGCCATCCCAAACCCTTGAAGCGTTGCCGAGGCCACCCCAAACCCTAGAGAAGCATCGAGGCCACTAATATGATTCCTTATTATGATTAGCTAGCTAGTTCTACATTTGTCACTAATATATCCATCTGTCATGTTTGAATAATAATTGCCATGTTGTAAATATTTTCAAAAACTATGGAGCACCCCCGAGACAAAGCAATAGAAGCGGTGTTGGGGGACATAATCGCAGCCGGAAGTGATGTCGTCTTGTCGTTTCTCAACGACACCGATGGTCTAGAAGGACATGGTGAAGAAGCAGGCTACGATGATCGAACAATGGAGGAGGAAGGACATGATTATGATGGCTCCGATGACCGAATGCCGGTGGAAGAAGGACACCGTGATGACGGCTCCGGTGAACGGAGTCCGGCCAGGTATATATATTAATTAAGCATGTGCTGACTATAGCTAATTGATGCATTAATTGTTTTTGGTATGTACACATATTAATTAATAACTCTCGTCTTTCTCCTTTTTTCTAGCCCTCCGGATCGAGCACAACTTCGGTAAAGAGACGAGGCCCGAAGAAAAATTTGCGCTCGGATGAAAGGTTTGAGATCACAGCAATCGCGCGCGATGGCCAACCGATTGAACCATCCGGACAAAGGAAGCATTTGCTGCTCAGTGTGGGGTTCTTGTTAGGGACAAGATCCCGATAAGCATCCACCAATGGTATAAGCCGGCTAAAGAAGACCCTGAGGTGTCTTATGTCAACGATATGCAGAAAGATAATCTTTGGACCGCGCTGAAGGCAAATTTCACCCTACCGCCAGAGGAGGATCTGGAGAAGCCAGTTAAAGAGCAATTGATCAAGTCTCATGCTCTTAAGAAGATGGCAGAACTATCCAGGAGGTGGGAGAATGAGCTGAAAATAACGTTTGTTGACAAAGAAGAGACACCAGAATTCATCGGCCGGTATGAGAAGATCAGAGATCACTGGGACGAATTTGTGGCCCATAAGACATCGGACAAGAGTAAGAAGATGTCATCGACAAACAAGATAAATGCTGCAAAGAAGAAGCTTCACCATCGCACGGGGTCAGGTGGCTACCTCAAAGCCCGGCCATTATGGGCCAAGGCTGAGAATGACCTGGTTGATAAAGGGGTCGAACCAGAGACATTGAACTGGCCAGACCGTTGCCGGACTTGGTTCTTCGGGGTTGGCGGAACCTTGGACCCTGTATCAGGGAAGTACCGTTGGACGAACGAGCAACTGCGAATACCCGTCACGAAGCTTCGGTAGTATATCGATGCTGCGCAACAAGGGACGTTCGTTTCAGACAGAGAGAACGGCGATCTCACAATGGCCCTCGGGAATCCTGAGCACCCTGGACGGACACGAGGCACGCCAGGCTCCGTTCCGTGGAAGGATGGGTTTCCGGGCGCATGCGGTTACAAATGCCAGGAGAGGAGGAAGAAAGTGGAGCAGACCCAAATGCAGGCGCTGCACGCAAGGGTACAAGCGATAGAGGAACGAGAAGCAGATCTCAGCAAGCGACCTGCCAAAGCTTCCCCCAAAGCTACCCCGCCATCTCAGCGGAGAAGCAACGTGGCTACCACCGAGCTGCTTCAGCTGGAGCCTGTCTTCACGGCTCCTGTCAGCTACCCCGTGGATGCTATCACGGAGTCTCAACATTGCTATCTTATGACGCAATGGATGAAATTGAAAGTCAAGGCGGCTGTTGGCTCTGTTGCACCTCCTGAACCTGGCGCAACTTTTCACTGTCGGCCGATTCCAGAAGGATATGCTAGGGTGATGGTGGATGAAATAACTGGCGTATTTGAGGACCTCGAGCTTGACCACCCTACGGGTGAAGGGGAGACTCGGCTGGGTTCTTCTCTGAAGACTCCATGACTATGGCGGAATGAGCTCCTCAACCTTCCGAACTGGACGCCTCCGCCTCCTCCTCCGCCTCCTCCTCTAGCGAGTCAGGGCACTCCGCCTCCTCCTCCGGCGAGTGATCAGGGCACTCAGCCTCCTTCTCCGACGCATGGCGTCACTCCGCCTCCTTCTCCGCCTACGCCGGCGCGCCCGAGCAGCCATCCTCCTCCTTCTCCGCCTCGCCAGCAAGGGCGGAAGAGACCCGCCGCCGCTCCGGCTGCTCCGGCGCGTCGTAGTCCTTCTCCTCCGCCTCGTAAGCAACGAAAGAAGACAGCCACAACCGCTCCATCTGCTCCGACGTCTAGTAGTATAGCTAGAGGTGGGAGGCAATACAGATTCGGTCCATCTCTCAAGCCTCTAGAGAAGTTACCATACGAGAGGACCGCGGAGGAAACCGCAAAGATCATGGAAACCGAAGTAAAGGACTTCTTTGATGGGGTGAAAGCAAATAAACATCCACCTCCGAAGGAGAAGATAGATTTAGTGAATTAAAGCGCACTATCGATGCCCTGAGGAAACCACCAAAGTCTCCGCCGAAAACAAACTATGAGCGCATTACTGAAAAGGTATATATCGAAGCGGAGCGGTCGAGAAGTACTATCAGTGATCGAAGGTTAGCAGAACGACGAGCTGGGAAAAAAACTGCCTAGCTCGGCGAACAAGCGAACCAATCATGCCCCCCGCTCAAGGTGTCTAGCGATATCGTCGCTAACGATCATAGGATGGTGCCCGGTTATACCAATCTTGAAGATTACCTGCCCGACGATGTACATTATGAATTCTTGGAGGTGGACGAACACAAATACCATTACGGGAAGCCTCTCGTCAAAGATGAAAAATCTCTAACAATGATGATGCGAAGATTGCATGATTGGTACATGAAAACATATAGAGAATCTGGGGGGCGAATACTTTGACTTGAGAGTTAAAGAGGAGCACGACCTCGTTGGAATTGATCTGTTGTCTATTCCATTTGAGGAGTTCTCCCAGTTTTTCAATCAAAAGGCCCTCGATAAATTAACGGTCACTTGCTACTGTCTGTAAGTACTACTTCGGTCATTAAGTCTCTATATATAGCTCAGCTCTTTCATTGCATGTATTTACAATTATCCTCACTATATTATGCAGATTGAAAATCGTCGAGTGCAGAAAAGCAGAAATATATGATATTGGGTTCATTAACACAAATCTCATAGATGAATATGTTGTTAAAAGAATGCCAAAGAAGCCGAGGCCAACTTGCTCAAATCGTTGGTAATAAATCAAAATAAAGATAAAATACTCTTTCCTTACAACTTCAAGTGAGTGTTACTGTCTTGTGCATATTTGGTTTCCCTTATTACTCAAGGTTATAGTAATGTAATTAATTGATGAGTTATGCATGCGTCCGCAGCTTCCACTATATTCTCATGGAGATTAAGCTTGAGCAGGGACTAGTAATCGTTTTAGAATCGAGACGAAAAGATCTCGAGACCTATGCAGACATGACTAAAATTCTCAACAAGTATGTTCAATCGATCATTATCGCACCATATCGGCAACTCTTTGTTCATTTCCTGATATCTCAAGTAATAATTATTATCTTTGTCTTGCAGGGTTTGGAAAAAGTTCACCACAAAAGCTCCGGGACTGCCAAAGGAGCTGCGATATACATACCCGAAAGTAAGTACTACTAGCTAGCTACTTCCGCGCATCTCCCGTTGATTCTAGCTACTTTCATTGATGCCATTTATAATGTATGACGCCCCCGATTTGACCGTACACTAATCATGCACGCAGATGTGTACGATCAAGATCAAGAACTCACGGGAAGATATCACAACGCAACTCTACAAATAAAATAAGTCATACAAGCATCATATTACAAGCCAGGGGCCTCGAGGGCTCGAATACAAGAGCTCGATCATAGACGAGTCAGCGGAAGCAACAATATCTGAGTACAGACATAAGTTAAACAAGGTTGCCTTAAGAAGGCTAACACAAACTGGGATACAGATCGAAAGAGGCGCAGGCCTCCTGCCTGGGATCCTCCTAACTACTCCTGGTCGTCGTCAGCGGGCATCACGTAGTAGTAGGCACCTCCGGTGTAGTAGGAGTCGTCGTCGACGGTGGCGTCTGGATCCTGGACTCCAACATCTGGTTGCAACAACCAGGTAGAAGGGATAGGGGGAAAAGAGGGAGAAAGCAACCGTGAGTACTCATCCAAAGTACTCGCAAGCAAGGAACTACACTGCAATGCATGGGTATCAAAAGGAATAAGGGTATCATATGTGGACTGAACTGCAGAATGCCAGAATAAGAGGGGGATAACTAGTCCTTTCGAAGTCTACGCTTCTGGCAGCCTCCGTCTTGCATCATGTAGAAGAGAGTAGACTGAAGTCCTCCAAGTAGCACCGCATAGCATAATCCTAACCGATGATCCTCTCCTCATCGCCCTGTGAGAGAGCGATCACCGGTTGTATCTGGCACTTGGAAGGGTGTGTTTTATTAAGTATCCGGTTCTAGTTGTCATAAGGTCAAGGTACAACTCCAAATCGTCCTATTACCGAAGATCAGGCTATTCGAATAGATTAACTTCCCTGCAGGGGTGCACCACATACCCCAACACGCTTGATCCCATTTGGCCGGACACACTTTCCTGGGTCATGCCTGGCCTCGGAAGATCAACACGTCGCAGCCCCACCTAGGCACAACAGAGAGGTCAGCACGCCGGTCTAAACCTAAGCGCACAGGGGTCTGGGCCCATCGCCCTTAGCACACCTACACGTTGCGAAGCGGCCGGAAGCAGAACTAGCCCCCTTAATACAAGAGCAGGCTTACGTTCCAATCCGGCGCGCGCCACTCAGTCGCTGACGTCACGAAGGCTTCGGCTGATACCACGACGCCGGGATACCCATAACTACTCCCGCGTAGATGGTTAGTGCGTATAGACCAAATGGCCAGACTCAGATCAAATACCCAGATCTCGTTAAGCGTGTTAAGTATCCGCGAACGCCGACCAGGGCCAGGCCCACCTCTCTCCTAGGTGGTCTGAACCTGCCCTGTCGCTCCGCCTCAAAGGTCCACTCGCGGGTGCTCCTACGAGCCGACCCGTCTTTAATCACCACATGTATCATGTATAAAGTATATAGTATATACCCGTGATCACCTCCCGAGTGATCACGGCCCGAAAGTATAGCATGGCAGACGGACAAGAATGTAGGGCCACTGATGATAAACTAGCATCCTATACTAAGCATTAGGATTGCAGGTAAAGGTAACAACAGTAGTAGTAAGGATAGGCTATGCATCAGGATAGGATTAACGGGAAGCAGTAACATGCTACACTACTCTAATGCAAGCAGCATAGAGAAGAGTAGGCGATATCTGGTGATCAAAGGGGGGGCTTGCCTGGTTGCTCTGGCAAGAGAGAGTGGTCGTCAACTCCGTAGTCGTACTGGGTAGCAGCGGCGTCGGTCTCGGTGTCTAGCGAGAGAAGAGGGGGAAGAAACAATAAATATTTAAGCAAACAGATGCATAGCGATGCATGACATGACAAGTAGCGGTGCTAGGGGTGCCCTATCGCGGTATGAGGTGATACCGGTGAAGGGGGGAAACATCCGGGAAAGTATCCCTGGTGTTTCGCGTTTTCGCACAGATGAAACAGAGGGGGAAAGTGGCGTGTTCGCTATGCTAGGGATGCGTGGCGGATAAACGGGCTGCGTATCCGGGTTCGTCTCGTCGTTCTGAACAACTTTCATGTAGAAAGTATTTTCATCTGAGCTACGGTTTATTTTTATATTAATTTTAAAAGACTTAATTCATTTTTAGGATTTATTTAATTATTTAAACTCAACATTATCCGAAACAGTAAAGGATGACGTCAGCATGACATCATGTTGATGTCAGCAGTCAACTGTGCAGTTGACTGGGTCAACTATGTGTGGGTCCCGCATGTCATTGATTGATTAGGCTAATCAGGGGTTAATTAAGTTAACTAGTAATTAGGTTAACCTAATCAAGATTAATTAATTTAATTTAATTAATTCTTTAATTAATTAATTAATTAATTTAATAATTATTATTTATCTAATTATTTTTATTATTATTATTTTTTTAATTAATTTTTTTAATTAAAACATCCTGGGCATGGGGCCCATCTGTCATAGGCCCCAGGGCATACAGGGCGCGAGCGACGGTTACGGACGCACGCCCAGGGGCACGCGGGCGTCGGCGCAGGCGGCCACGGCGGGGCACGACGACGGCCAGGGATGGGCGCAGCCCGGCTGGCCCTGGACGCCGGCCGGGACGGAGGAGGTCGCCGACCAGGGCAGGGGTCGCGGCTAGCGGGGCCTGGCAGCGGCGCGCGGGCCTGCAGGCGTCAACGGAGGCGGGCCCGGCGGCGGGGAAGCAGGCCACGGGCGAGCGGGCGACGAGCGGCTGTGGCGTGAGGCAAGGCGGGGCGATGGCGCGGGCGCAGGCTGCGGCAGGGCTGAAGCAGCGAACGGCACGGGCGGCGGCGCGTCGACGGGGAGCAGAGGCGGCCACGCGCGAGGCGCGGATGGCGCGACGCGCGCGCAGTGAGGCACCAGCGAGCGAGCGGCACTGGCTGTGGGAGGCCAGCGGCGCGGCCGGCCGATGCGTGTGTGGCGAAGCAGGGAAGAGGAGAAGGAGCGGTGCTCACGGCGAGGTCGTAGGGCCAGTGGCAACGGGGGACGAGGAGGAGGTCGAGAACGACGGCGGAGCGGTCCGGCGAGGGCGTGTTCCGGCAAGGCGGCGTCGTGATGGCGGCGTCGTAGCTCGAGGGGGTCCGGCGGGGAAGAGACGATGGGACGGCGCCGACGAGGAGGATGCAGGCCGGCGAGGGGGGGTTCGGCGACGGGGAGGTCGAGGCGGAGGCGCGGTCCAGGCGGCGACGTGCGCGCGGGGGAGAGGGCCGAGGGGATCGGGATAGTGGGGCGATGGGGGGGTGGTGCTCCGGTGGGGGGGGGGCGCCGAGGACGGCGACGCGCGTCGGGGCGATGTCGTCGGGGGGGCCGTTCCCCTCGATCTGATCTGGATCGGGGAGGAGGGGGGAGAGTGACTGGGGGGAGGGGGCGAGTGGGTGACAGGGTGGGCTTAGGGTTTGGGTCGTGGGGGATATGGGAAATGGGGGGAGGCCGGCTGGGCCTTTGCCCAGTTGGGCCGGTTGGTGGCCTGGCCGGCTGGGCCGTCTGGCCCAGTGGGGGGTGCGTTTCCCTTTTGTTTTTTTCTGTTAGCTTTAGGTTTTAGTTTTTTTCTCTTTTGTATTTTCTCTTTTGTTTTGTTTTCTGTTTTTGTGTTTTCTTTACTTATTTCTTTTCTGTTATATTTTGTTCCTCTTTTTTCTGTAAAGTACCAAAATGACCTCGAAATTAGTACTACCACTAAACCCACTACCATATAAAGTTTAGACCCTAAATAGAATAGTTTAACATTTTTATTAATTATAAAAGGCATTTCAATAATTATTTCGCTACACTTTTATTCACTTTAGAGTATTTAAAGATTTTATAAAAGTGGGGTTTCTTCACCAAGATTTAATATGGATTATTTGGCTCACTCCGAACATTTTAGTTTTAATATTTGAAAACTTTTATTGTTTGCTTGATTTTGAATTTGAATTCGAACCGTTTTCGAACTAACGCGAGATTACCAACAGTAATCAAGGTGACGTGGCATCATTAGGAGAGGTTCACTGTAGCCTAATTATCCGGGCGCCACATAATGCTTCACTATCAATTTGATTGACCTCTATTTCTCGTAAAGTGCTTGTGGCAGGAACAAGGAAATGATTACTGTGGATACTACGTGTGCGAGTTCATCTACAACGCGACTTGTAAAAATAAGCGGGGCTACTCTCAAAGATAATTTGATGTGCGTAAGCAATAATATTCACAATTTCATTTTATTACACCATCATTTCTATTGAGTTCCATTCATATATATATGTATTAACCCTCTTCTTCAAATTAGATGTGGCAGATGCGGAATGAACTCCTACCAGAAGATCGCATGAAAGCAATTCAAGAGGAATTGGCGGGATTCTTTTTTGACCACGTCATCAATAAAGCCGGAGAATACCATGTTCAAGCTGAGTTCTTATATAATTAGGGGAGATTATATTGTAAGAGATCTTAATATTGTATATATGTAGCCAGTAGCGTCGGATAGATATACGAAAACTTATTGTTTGCGCAATCTCTCGGAGAAGTAGAGGTCGATATCACTTCTCTCGATATGCATGACGAACTTCTGCACTTAATGGTTTCCTTCATTTGCTTACTAGCTAGCGTGTCGAGGGCCTTTCTATATGTATAGTACGTAGTGTCGACCAAGCACGGAGATAAGAGAGGACACTTCTCTCTATTAATTAATTAGCTACCAAACACAATATATGAAACACCTTAATTATCCATACAAAACCCCCAAATCCCCCCCCTTCAGGAAAAAAGACAAAAACCCTAGCCCTTGAAAAGCTGACGCGTGGATGCCTTTAGGTCCCGGTTGGTGCCACCAACCAGGACCAAAGGCCCTCCTGCCCGGGCTCGCCGCAGCGGCCACGTGGAGGCCCATCTGTCCCGGTTCGCATAAGAACCGGGACTAAAGGCCAAGGGCTTTAGTAACGACCCTTTAGTCCCGGTTCCTAAACCGGGATAGATGGGCTTTACGAATCGGGACAAATGACCCTTTTTCTACTAGTGTCAGCCAAGCCCCCTCCATGGCATACAGATTATTCTTCTTAGGCAATCAAATGGAGTACATGCATTTATAATTAAAAATATACCATAATACAAATGTATTTAGCTAACCAAATAATCGATCCACGAATCTTGGGAAGACCAATGGGTCTTTCTCTGTTTTGATAAATCAGCGATTCGGTAGGTGGTAAATTCTGACTATTTCATTCGTTAATCAGAACTAACCGTTGAAACATGTGGGATCAATATGCATGAATATATGCCCATTCCTGGAGTACGTTGCGGCGCATAGAGCCATAAATGGCAGGTAATTTCTTGATCAATATACCAAACCATGCATACATGTAGATAATTATCTATGATTGCACCAGGAGCTTGGACTGAATGAATGAATTGTTGCATACCTTCTTGACAAGAAGATTGTCAGTGTATCTCCTTCCCTTCAGGAGCTCCTTTCCATCAATTATCTGCACACAATGCTTTGGTCTCTGGTCTCGGTTACAGTTCAGAACAACAGCCGTGCTAAACGAAACATCATGTCATTTCTAGCCATGCATGATCCTCGGTTATTAGGCTGGAACAGTCCGGCGAACTGGACCTCGTTGTTTCTAATTCACAAGCACAGAGAACTAAAGATGCTGCACTTGGATGTGCAGAAATACCCCATAAATTATCGACGAGTATTGCATTAGCTTCATTACAATGCGGACATTCAAAAGCCAGCAGAACAACCTACAGATTTACAAACACAGATTTACCACCATTCTAAAATCAAAACAAAGAGCTGAGCGTGCAGAACCATACCTCCTGGAAGTTGGAAATCATAGTGAGCAGCAACCTCGTGGTGCCCTAACCAGAAGAAGTCCCGTAGACTCCGCAGCGGAGCGAAGGTCATCACATTGCACCCTTTTCTCACTCAGATGTGCGCCGGCAGTTTGGTATTGTAGACTGCCAAACATATATGATTAGATTCATTTAGTTTCATATTACATATTTTGGGTATTGTAGACAAATAGTTTTCTCTATAACTTGATCAAACTTTGACTTTTCAAAAAATCTATACGCACTGCACTGTGAAACGAAAAGAGTAGTCTTACTCCAGCCGAAAGTTTAGTAGCCAAACAACACCGAACAATGATTGATCCAAGCTGAGCATGGCCACCACCACCCACGTCGTGCTATTCCTGTTCCCCATGCAGGGCTACTTTCCACGCATGATCACCATCACACCCATCTTAATCACACTCAGACATATTGATAAAAAAAGTTATAGTTGATAAAGAAATTGTTATGTGATAACCAAAAAAGGTTGCCTCTACACCGAAAGCAACATGACCACATGGAGCGATCAGGCTCAAGAGCATCTCATACCTGGCATCAGCGGACCAAACCTGCTTGGACCAGGGCATCAGACAACACCGTACAGTTCCAGCCGAAGCCACAACTGAATCCAAGGCAATACAACGACGGTGGCTGGCAGTGCTGTAGAGGTATGAAACTTGTTGAGCATATGTTGTACACTACACTACACACACACACACACACACACACACACACACACACACACACACACACACACACACACACACATATATATATATATATATATATATATATAACTTAGGTATGTATTTATACCGTTGTATCTTTCTCTCCCTTCGTATATTTGTACATCTTGAGAGACAAGTAGAGGTCGGTCCACCCTGTATCTATATATGTGCACCATACACACAATTAATGATTATCGATTCGTGCAATCTCATTCTTCCTAACTAACATGGTATCAGTTTAGCACGCCGATCCTATTCCCACCTTCCGCACCAGCCGCCGCTGCGCCCTACAGCCGCCGCCACCGCCTCCTTTGCGTCGCCGTCGCCGCGCCCCTTCCCCTCGCAGCCGCCGCTCTCCTCTCTGCCGCCGCTGCCTCCCTCCCCCAGTCGCCGCCGCCCCCCAAAACCCTAACCCTAACCCGCGCCACCGCCACTAGCCTACCCACCCGAGCCACCGCAACTCTCCCTTGCCGCTGCTCCCATGGCGTCTCCCCACTCCAACAACTCCAACCCGTTCGCCGGACTTGTGCCTGACGCCACCACCGTCTGTGATCTCGACATCCACACCCGCGTTCCCATCAAGCTCGACCAACCCACCTCCTCGTACTACGCGTGGAAGACCTACTTCAACCTCGTCTTCCGCGAGTACCACCTCCTCGAGCACATCGACGAGACCGTGGATGGCGACCTCATGGCGGATTATCCGGACTGGGCGGCCATTGAGGCCTCCCTCATCCGGTGGTTCTACCTCACGGTCTCCCCGGACATCTTCCACACGGTCGTCTCGGAGGATGACGACGCGTGTGCCATGTGGATCAAGATCAACAATCTCTTCACCGACAATAAGCTTCAACGTCTTGTGTTTTTGCAGCAGGAATTTTTCAGGTGCCACCAAGATGATTCCTCCATTGACGACTACTGCATGCGCCTGAAGCGCCTCGCCGACGAGCTCCGCGACATCGGCGTCAAGGTGTCGAATGAGCTCATGCTTAGCACCCTCACCGCCGGCCTCAACGAGGATTTCGGTAACGTGGCCTCGAACCTCTCCCTGCTGCCGAACCCGACCTTCCAGTCCGTCGCCGCATATTTACGCTTGGAGGAACGCCGAATGAAGAAGGTTAAGGCCCGTGTTCATCACACCGCCCTCGCCGCCGGGACATCTCACGGGCCGCCGCAGCCCGCCCCGCCCCAACCACGTTCGCCGGCACCACGGGATACTTTCCCCTCCCGCCTGCTCCACCCGCTCCTCCGCAACAGCAGCAAGGCGGGGGCGGCGGTCGCCGCAACTGGCGTCGTGGGGGCGGGGGTGGAGGTCGCCCCCAACAGCAGCAGCAACAGCCGGGGTACGCGGGGGGGGGGGGGGGGCTCCATGCCACCATCAGCCCTCCCCGCCCTGGGCCGTCGGCCCTATCCCGTGGACCGGCGTGGTCCACGCTTACCACATGCCGGTCCCACGGGCTCCGGGCATCCTCGGGCCGCACTCGGCGGGGCCTTAGGCGCACCTCGCCGCCGCACCTCACCAGGCGGGTGGGGGCGGCTACGCACCGGGCGGCTACGCCCCAGGGGGCTACGCACCAGGCGGCTATGCCCCAGGCGGCTATGCCCCAGGTGGCTACGCGCCCCTTCCGGTGCCCGCCTCCTTCGGCTACGCACTGCTGCTCGTGCCGGCTCAGCTCCCTCCGGCCCCTTGGGATCCCGCTCTGCTCGCTGCGCTGAACTCGGCGCCGTCTCCCTCCAACTACGGAGGTGGCGGTGATTGGTACATGGACACGGGGGCTACCGCCCACATGACGTCGCACCCCGGTAACCTTGCCTCTTCCTTCCCGGCCACCACCTCAAACCGCATCACCTTCGGTGATGGTTCCTCCGTACCCATTACTCATGTCGGTCACAGTTTCTTTTCGTCTAATTCTATGCCTATTAACATGACTAATGTTCTTGTCTCACCTAACCTAGTTAAAAACCTTGTCTCCGTTCATCGTCTTGCACGTGACAATCCTCTCACTGTTGAATTTGATGGTCTTGGTTTCTCTGTGAAGGACGCCCGTACACGGATGGTGCTCCACCAATGTGACAACACCGATGACCTATACCCGGTGCATTCTGCCTCCACCGCCATCGCCACTGCCTCTCCAGTCGCCCTCTCCGCCGGTGTCGACCTTTGGCATGCACGCTTGGGTCACCCCAACTCCACCGTCCTTCGCCAGATTCTCAAGAGTTTTTCATTTTCATGTAATAAATTCGACGAGCACACTTGTCATGCTTGCCGTCTCGGTAAACATGTTCGTCGACCGTTTAGCGAGTCAAACATTATTTCTTCTTTTCCGTTTCAGTTAATCCACAGTGATGTTTGGACATCTTCCGTTGCGAGCAACACGGGCTTCTTATATTATCTTATTTTACTTGATGATTTCTCTCATTTTGCGTGGACGTTTCCGCTCCGTCGCAAATCCGATGTTCTCGCCACTCTCACGACCTTTTACTCCCACATCACCACCCAGTTCGAGCCCCCTATTCTCGCCCTCCAGACTGACAACGGAAAAAAGTTTGACAATGCTGCCACCCGTCACCTTCTCGCATCTCACGGCACTACCTTTCATCTCACATGCCCGTACACATCCCAGCAGAACGGCCACGCCGAGCGGATCCTCCGCACTCTTAACGACTGCGTCCGCACGTTGTTGTTCCACTCCAATGTGCCCCCTCGGTTCTGGCCCGATGCACTCGCCACCGCCACTCTCCTAGTTAACATTAGGCCTTGTCATCCTTGCTGGAACTACACCCCACACTAACTTCTCTTCGGTTCCCCTCCATCCTATGATGGTCTCTGCATCTTCGGTTGTTTGTGTTATCCTAGCACTGCCTCCACTACACCACACAAACTCGCTCCTCGCTCCGTAGCTTGTATCTTACTAGGCTACCCCCCTAACACCAAAGGTTACCGGTGCTACGACCCCGTCTCCCACCGCGTGTATACCTCCCGACACCTGTACTTTGATGAGCGGGTTTTTCCCTTTTACCGGGTACCGCCTTTTGTAGAGGACTCGGCGCCCCATGATGGTGTCTCGGATGCGGACCCGGTGCAGCCCCCGGCGCGACCCCTCCTGGCCCTGGCGCGGCTCCCGCTGGCTTCTCCTGGTGCGGCCTCGGCGCGCCCTCCCGCGGCTGGCCCCTCTGTTGCGGCCCCCGCGGCCCCGGCAGCCGGTCCCTCGGCCTCGGCCCCGGCGCGACCATGCATGGCCCCGAGTGGCCCTTAGGCTCCCACTCTGTCGAGTGGCACGGCTGGTGCCGCCCCGGCCTGCTCCACCACCCCGGCTGTCCCCCACAGCTTCGGCCGGCCCTGGTCCCGCTACGATGCCGGGGGCGGCGAACTCTTCATCACCTCCGTCCGTCGCTCCTACCGCAACCGACCCGCCTCCCGCTGGCATGGTGACGTGGTCCCGCGCCGGTATCTACCGCCTTAGCACGCGCTACGGTGCTGATGAGTACGCGTGTGCAGTGTCGACATCATCCTCTCCATCGTTGCCCATCGCCTCGTCTGCACGCGCCGCCCTTCGTGATCCACATTGGCTTGCCGCAATGCGCGAGGAGTTTGATGCATTGCAGCGCAACCGCACGTGGCATCATGTGTCGCGACCCCCTCACGCCAACGTCATCAGTGGCAAATGGGTGTTTCGTCACAAGACCAACCCCGACGGTTCTCTCGAGCGCTACAAGGCTCATTGGATGGTGCGCGGTTTCCGCCAGCGCGCCGGCGTGGACTTCACCGGCACCTTCGCTAAACCGGGCACGATTCGTACGGTGCTTCAGCTGGCGGTTTCTCGTGACTGGCCAGTGCATTAGTTGGATGTCTCCAACGCGTTTCTGCACGGCCACCTCACGGAACGGGTCTTCTGCGAGCAGCCGACTAGCTTCGTCGACGCTGAGCACCCCGACCATGTCTGCCTGCTCTCTCGGTCCCTCTATGGACTGAAGCAGGCCCCCAGGGCGTGGTACCAGCGTATGGCCGGGTTCCTACAGGAGCTTGGGTTTCACACAACCCGCTCCGACGCGTCTCTGTTCGTCTATCATCAGGGCACTGCCATTGCGTACCTGCTGCTCTATGTGGAGGACATTATCCTGACGGCATCCTCGTCTGGGCTTCTTCAGCAGCTCACAGCTCGTCTTCGCGATGAGTTTGCCCTCAAGGATCTTGGAGCACTGCACTACTTCCTTGGCATTGAGGTCATTAGCCGTGCCGATGGGTTCTTTCTGCACCAGCAGAAGTACGCTCATGAGCTTCTCGAGCGCGCTGGTATGCTTAATTGCAAAACCGCGTCCACACCTGTTGACACCAAGGCGAAGGTTTCTGCTTTGGAGGGTTCCCCTGTGCCAGATGCAGCGTCCTACCGCTCCATCGTCGGCGCTCTGTAGTATCCCACCCTCACTCGGCCTGACTTGGAGTATGCAGTCCAGCAGGTGTGCCTTCACATGCACTCCCCATGTGATTCTCATTGGACTCTGGTGAAGCGTATTCTTCGGTATATACGCGACACTATGACCATGGGACTCTCCCTGGCGGCTTCCTCCTCCATCAACATGGTCGCCTACTCCGACGCTGATTGGGCTGGCTGCCCGGACACACGTCGCTCTACGTCAGGCTAGTGTCTACCTCGGGCCCTCGCTGATATCGTGGTCGTCCAAGCGGCAGCCCATGGTCTCTCGCTCGAGTGCCGAGGCGGAGTATCGGGCAGTGGCTAACGCCGTTGCTAAGTGCTCTTGGCTCCGTCAGCTTCTCCAGGAGTTGCTTTGTGTGGTCCCCAAGGCCACGATCGTCTACTGTGACAACGTCTCCGCCGTCTACCTCTCCGCCAACCCCGTCCATCATCGCCGTACGAAGCATATTGAGCTCGACATTCACTTCGTTCGCGAGCAGGTGGCTCTCGGGAAGGTTCGTGTTCTGCACGTTCCTACCACTCAGCAGTTTGCCGATGTCATGACTAAGGGACTACCGACCCCAGTCTTCGAGGAGTTTTGGTCCAGTCTCTGTGTCTCCGGCGACGCTTCGACTGCGCGGGGGGGGGGGGGGGGGGGGGGGTTGAGCGTATGTTGTACACTGCATATGTATAGGACTTGGGTCTGTATTTATACCGTTGTATCTCTCTCTTCCCTCGTATATTTGTACATCTTGGGAGACAAGTAGAGGCTGGTCCACCCTGTACCTATACATGTGCACCATGCACACAATCAATGATTATCGATTCGTGCAATCTCATTCTTCCTAACTAACAGAACTGATGCGACGGCCATTGGGGCGATGGGTCGGCAGTCGGCAATTAGAGATCGACTGCTTCGCGCCCCCCCCCCCCCCCCCCCCACACACACACACACAAACAGAGAGAGAGAGAGAGAGATGGGGGTAATACCAAATCTGAAGCAACATGCAGCCAAGCTACCAAAAAAAATCCATCGACGGCAGTTCAGTTCCCACGTATATTTGGTTTGCTCTCATGTATTTTTGCTCCGTTTTATTTTCAATCTACGGCCCATGTAAATTACATTGCTTATACACTTTAGTTCCATTTTCAAACGTCATTTGCACTATCCTCCTAAAATTAATGTTTGATATTTTTTTACAAAGAATACATTTTAGAGCGGTAGAATGTAGTGATTCTTTTTCTTTTTCTCTTGTACAATCTCTAATTTAGTAGGAGCAGCAGTACCATGTGAGCTCGAGTGCCGAATTGGATTGCCACACATTCATGTCTGTTTGTGTTATGTGTATGTGGTGATTGGTGGTTCCGTATCCTCACCTGGTGCATGTGATTGTGTTAGATGTACTACTAATGGAAAGTCTTGTATGTGAGAAATCAACATTAACGGTGTGGAAAATGTAGCCTATGTGGATGAATAAGATGAGTATATGCTCCTAGATAGATACGTGATCAAAGACGTATACTTGCATTAGAAAACCAGAACCATATTTACATGGCTCGGAGAATCCGACATGCCAGCTGAACGCGCAGTACATATATAGTACTCCTACTACGCAACGGAAATATTATTCTGAAACTCAGCTTTCGGAAAGATGCTAGATTCGGATACGAATTGCCACGGAAATACCCTGTGCACCAATGCATGTTGAGCATGGGTTAGATCGCCCTACCTAGCTACACATACAGCCTGTGTCCTGATTGACAGTTTTTCTGTGAAGAACTACCCAATGTAATCTCAGTCTCAAACTCATCGTTGAAAAATGTTTCTCCGCTCGCCCGCATCGCCGCGCCTGCCTATATAATATGGAACCATGCATCGCCAAACCAATTCGCTCAAGCACCTGAAGTTTCTTTCCCAAAAAATGTCTGTGGCACGGACACTGACGACCTTGTCCGTCCGGCGGGGCGAGCGCGAGCTCGTGGCGCCGGCGAGGCCCACGCCCTACGAGTTCAAGGTGCTCTCCGACATCGACGACCAGGAGGTCCTCCGCTTCTACCGCTCCGGCGCTTTCTTCTACCGCGGCGACGCCTCCAAGTCCGGCATTGACCCGGCGAAGGCCATCAAGTCGGCTATCTCGGAGGCGCTCGTGCACTACTACCCTCTCGCCGGCCGGTTCCGGGAGCTCCAGCCGACGAGGAAGCTCGTGGTCGAGTGCACGGGCGAGGGCGTCGTGTTCGTCGAGGCGGACGCCAACGTCCGGATGGAAGACTTTGGAGACTCAGTGGCGCCGCCGGTGCCGTGTTACGATGAGCTGTTGCCCGAGCAGGAGAGCGCGACCGCCGTTGTCGTCGACCGGCCTTTGCTCTTTGCTCAGGTGACGCGGCTGACGTGCGGCGGCTTCGTCTTCGGGTTCCAGATATGCCACTGCATCGCCGACGGCCCGGGGATCGTGCAGTTCCTGACGGCGCTGACGGAGTTCACCCGCGGCGTGCCGGGCGCGCCGACCGTGCGTCCGGTGTGGCAGCGCGAGCTCCTCACGGCTAGCTGGCCGCCGGCCATTGCGCACGACCACGTGGAGTACGCGCCTCTCCCCGACCTCGGAAAGGACGTGGTCTCCTCCTCGGACATCTTCTCGCAGCACACGTTCTTCTTCGGGCCCCGCGAGATCGAGGCGCTCCGGTCCCAGGCCCCGGCAGAGCTGCGCTCCGCCGCGTCGCGGTTCGACCTGATCGGCGCCTTCATGTGGCGGTGCCGCGCCGCTGCGCTGCAGTACGGCCCGGACGAGCTGGTCCGCCTGCACATGTTCGTGAACGGCCGGGTCAGGAACAGGAGCCGCCACCGCCTGCCGAGGGGCTACTACGGCAACTCGTTCGCGTTCGCCTCCGCGTGCGCGCCCGCCGGGCAGCTGTGCCGGAGGCCCCTCGGCGAGGCGCTGCGGCTGCTGCTGGAGGCCAAGGCGCGGGCGGAGCAGGAAGGGTACGTGCAGTCGGTGGCCGGCTTCAACGCGGCGCACAGGAGGCCGGCGTTCCCCAAGGCCCGGACGTACCTCATCTCGGACATGACCCAGGGGGGGATGATGGCGGTGGACTTCGGGTGGGGCACGCCGGTGTACGGAGGCCCGGCGACGATCATTCTGGCCACGTTCCATCTGGAGGGGAGGAACGAGGCCGGTGAGGCAGGCGTCAACGTGCCGACGAGGTTGCCGGTGCTGGCGCTGGAGCGGCTGAAGGTGGAGGTGAGCAAGGGGCTCATTACGGTCAGCGGTGGGACTGTCAGTGAACCTGATGCGGACAAGAACAAGTCAGCCTTGGTTTCTGGTCACACTCTCGCAAAGCTGTAGAAGCGCTGTGGTGGTAGGCTTCTGCGTACACAACATCAAAAAAGCACCAAGTTCGGCCACTGTTGTGCTTGTGCTAGACAGCCAGGTCGTGGCGCTAGTAATGCATCTCTTGTGGATTGTTTCCACCGCGGTATATGTTGTCTGGCTTTCTTTGATATATACTTGTAAATGGGTTTTTTCCTCGTCAGTCGTGTGTTTTTATCTATAATAACTAGCACACATGCATGTACGTTGCAACAAGAGAATAAATAGTGTGCATTTGAATTTAGTGAGAATTATATATGTAAGCATAACCATGCGAACATGTCGATAAGAAATAATTAGGTTCTGAGTTTCGCCAAACATGAAGTAATCAATAATCTATCTTTCCATTCATTGCTTGAGGGGATTTAAGGTATGAAGTTGGAAAAGGCCAGCGAATTATTTAATCTACTTTTTTCATTCATTTGAGGGGATTTCAAGATATGAGGTTTCAGAATATGAAAGTGAGGCGGTTCTTCTTTTTTTCATATACAAGTCATCGATATAGTACAACCGGAGTTAATTCTATTTTGCTGTTTTTTATTCATTAATCGAGGAGATTTAAGGCGTGAAGTTTCATAATATGGAGTAAGCCGGGTCTTCTCTTTTCCATGAGTAGTCAGGTCTTCTCTTCTCTTTTCCTCATGTAGCAATCCTCAAGAAATTCAGGGTCCTTTTTTAGCTAGCTTATATATCAATCCATCCATACTCGGTCCAGCATATTCCATCCATTCTTCATCCAGCTTACTATACATATAGTTTCACACACATATAGAAATTGATATGAACCCTTATTTCCTAGGTAGTCGGGCCGGGTAAATTGCATGGGTTGTGAAAGGCCTAGGCACCAAAACCAATTCGCTGAAGCAGTTGCAAAGTACCATCACCTGAAGTTTCTAGGCAGGCAGAGATGTCTGTGACACGGGCACTAACGACCTTATCCGTCCGGCGGGGCGAGCAACGAGCTCCTGGTGCCGGCGAGGCCCACGCCCTGCGAGTTCAAGGTGCTTTCCGACATCGACGACCAGGAGGCCCTCCGCTTCTATCGCTCCAGCGCTTCCTTCTACTGCAGAGACGCCTCCAGCTCCGGCATTGACCCAGCGAAGGTCATCAAGTCGGCGATCTCGGAGACGCTGGTGCACTACTACCCTCTCGCCAGCCAGTTCCGGGAGCTCCAGCCGACGAGGAAGCTCTTGGTCGAGTGCATGGGCGAGGGGGTCGTGTTCGTCGAGGAGGACACCGACGCCCGGATGGATGACTTTGGAGACTCGCTGGCGCCGCCAGTGCCATGTTATGATAAGCTGCTGCCCGAGCAGGAGAGTGCGACTGCCGTTGTTGTCGACCGCCCTTTGCTCTTTGTTCAGGTGACGTGGCTGGATGCCACTGCATCGCTGACGACCCGGGGATCGTGCAGTTCCTAATGACGCTGACGGAATTCACCCGTAGCGTGCCGGGTGCGCCGACTGTCCGACTGGTGTGACAGCACGAGCTCCTCATGGCCAGCTGGCCGCCAGTTATCGCGCACGACCACGTGGAGTACGCGCCTCTCCCTGACCCTAGGAAGGATGTGGTCTCCTCCCCCGACACCTTCTCGCAGCACACCTTCTTCTTCGAGCCCCGCGAGGTGGAGGCGCTCTGGTACCAGGCGCTGCGCACCGCTGCATCATGGTTTGACCTGATCGGCGCCTTCATGTGGCGCTACCACGCCATCGTGCTGCAGTACGGCCCGGATGAGCTGGTCTACCTGCACATGTTCGTGAACGTCCGGGTCAGGATCAAGAGCCACCAGCCCCTGCCGAGGGGCTGCTACGGCAGCTCGTCCGCGTTGGCGCCGGCGTGCGCGCCGCCGAGTAGCTGTGCCGGAGGCCCCTCGGCGAGGCACTGCGACTGATGCTGGAGGCCAAGGCATGGGTGAAGCAGGAAGGGTACGTTCCCAATGCGTAGGAGGTCGCCGTTCCCCAAGCCCCAGATGTACCTCATCTCGAACATGACCTACGGGGGATGATATGGTGGATTTCAGGTGGGGCACGCCACCGCGCACAATGCCCTAGGCATCCTCGTCGTTCGAAGAACGCCCATGAGGTCGACCAGCTGCGGCGCCGGGCCAGCCCACGGGAATACCACCTCCCAGGCCCGGGCCACATCGCCCTGTTGCGCCGGCTACACCGCCAGCTGGGCTGCTCTGGCGTGTGCCCGACGCTCCTCCTCCTTCTTCTGGCGACGCTCCTTCTCCTCGCACTCCCTCTGCATGAACCGCTCGCCATCGGTGCACTCCTCCGTCAGCGCGCGCTGGCTCCAATGCTCGAGGAACGCGTCCTCTTGCACCGGCGTCGCGTCGAGCCAGATTGGGGGGGGGGGGGGGAACCCACTCGCGCAGCTCACTTGTCCAGACGTAGCGCTCAGTGGGCTCCTGCATCGGCGTCAGAGTAGTGAGCCTCGGCGGCGATGGTGGCACCACACAGTCATCGGCCGCAGAGAGGGCACAAGGGCATCTGCTAGCCTCGCCTGTTAGTCCGCCTCTGCCTTGCGCCGCTCCTCCTCGATGAAGGTTTCCATGGCCGCCGCTGGCGCCACCTGGTACGGAACCTCCTCCTCCTCCGGCTTGACGGCGAGGGGTGATGAAGCTATGTGCCTAGGGTAGGGTCATGGACCTGTCCTAACTGCCCTACCCAAGGACATCTCTAGAAGAAATCACCTTTCAATCGACTTGGAGGTGTTCCACTCGACAGACTCGAAGACACTCGACCAAGAAGCAATCACTTGACCAAGATCCAACCACTCGACGGCCAGGAGATCTAAAGTCACTCCGCACGCTAATGGTCGGTCATTAAGTAGCTTTTATGGTCATCATAACACTTTATTAGGGGCGTTACCAGTAACGCCCGACCTTAATGTACTTAAAACCCTGCATAACTGAGGGCCGGAGGGGTCTGGCAAACTCTATATAAGCCACCCCCCTCCTCAGTGTAAAGGGTTTGCACCCCTGTAATTCATACACACATAATCCAGTTGACCGCCTCCGTGCTCCGAGACGTAAGGCTATTACTTCCTCCGAGAAGGGCCTGAACTCGTAAACCTCGTGTGCTTACAACTACTCCATAGCTAAGATCTTGCCTTTCCATACCTACCCCCCTACATTACTGTCAGACTTGGAACCACGACAGTTGGCGCCCACCGTGGGGCAGGTGTCTTAGCGATTTGTTGGAGGAGTTGCAATCTTTTCCGATCCAAATCATCATGGTTTCTGGTGGAATTTTGGTGGGGGGCCGCGAGATCCGTCTCGGCGCGCTCACGTTCATCGCCAACGACTCCGCTTGGCTTCAGGAGGCTCCGCTCGACGTGGACGCACTCCCTGTCCGCGGGGCAACGCACTTTCGCGTGTGCGTCCGCGGCGTCCTCTTGCGGCAACCGTCGACCCATTATCGGTCGGCCCCTGTGTTGTCCTCCCTCCCTATTTCCTGCCGGCGCAAGCGCTCTGGTCGGTCGAGACTTCAGCGGTGGGTGAGACACGCGGTGGCACGCCAGTCGGCCACCCCTCAAGTCACGGCGATCGAGCCTGACGAATCCCTCTACGGCCTGTTCGAACTGTCGACTGGCTCCGCAGAGACCGCACCCGAGTGCGATAGCAGTGATCCGGCGGCGGAGGTTCTGATGGTCGATGGACCACGCAGTCCTCCCGGTTTTCCCTGCACCGACGGAGGCGCAGGTGGAGGCGACCCGTCGCATCCCCATGAGGAATACCTCCCCGAGCCTCTCACGTCGCTGCAGAGAGAAGAACTTCGTCGCCGGAACGTAGATGCACTGCACACTCCTATCGTTGGAGAAACCCCCGAGGCTCGTGCCTTGGAGAACGCGCGCCTGGCAAACTTGGCTGAGCGCACTCGACTGGAGAACCTCCAGCGAGCACTCGACGAGCGTGCGCGACAACGGGTTCCAGAATCCAGTCGACATCAGCTCTTTTCACCCCTGCAGGTATATCAAACTCCGATTCAGAATTTAGCAGCTGCAGCCCGTATAGCAGAGTCGATTCAGCCTTCCCAATCAGAGGCTGGCAGAGGCTTGCTGCAGATCAGAGCGTTACTCCGGGCAGCAGGAGACCAGAATTCCGCTGTTTCTCAGTCGCAGAATAGGATTCATAGCAGATCCATTGCTGCAGACACAGTCCAGTCGGCTCATAGCCCAAGATCGCCCCCGAGGCGTGAGGGACGTGGGGACCGGCGTGATCAGTACAGGAACCGTGAGCAGTATGATCACCGATTCGATCTTGACGATCGACGTAGAGTGCCTACCCCTCCCCCAAGGAGTGGATCGTATGTGCCTCGACAGTAGGATGACTGGCGCCCTCATAGTGTTGGGCGAAGGATTCCAGTCGACCCCAGGGAACTAGGCTTTGATGCAAGATCCATTCTCGTTCAAGGTTTGGTCGACAGGAACAGAGCTCACCGAGAAGGTCACGACAGAGATGCACCTACCAGTAGCAGAGTACATGTTTCGGGGCCAGAGTGCTTTAGTAGGGCCATCAGGGCCGCTGTGATTCCTCCCAACTTTAGGTTGGCGACTGGAGTCAGTAAGTTCACTGGTGAGTCCAAGCCCGATACTTGGCTTGAAGACTACGAGTGGCTGTCCAGATTGGCGATGGCAATGATGAAGTGGCCATGAAGCACCTGCCTCTCATGTTGGAGGGCTCGGCCAGAGCGTGGCTGAATCAGTTAGCACCCAGCTGTTGGAGAACGTAGTAATTTCAAAAATTTCCTACGCACACGCAAGATCATGTGATGCATAGCAACGAGAGGGGAGAGTGTTATCTACGTACCCACGCAGACCGACTGCGAAAGCGATCACACAACGTAGAGGAAGTAGTCGTACGTCTTCCCGATCCGACCGATCCAAGCACCGTTACTCCGGCACCTCCGAGTTCTTAGCACACGTACAGCTCGATGACAATCCTCGGGCTCCGATCCAGCAAAGCGTCGAGGAAGAGTTCCGTCAGCACAACGGCGTGGTGACGATCTTGATGTTCCACTGTCGCAGGGCTTCGCCTAAGCACCGCTACAATATGATCGAGGTGGAATATGGTGGCAGGGGGCACCACACACGGCTAAGGAACGATCTCAAGGATCAACTTGTGTGTCTATGGGGTGCCCCCTGCCCCTGTATATAAAGGATGGAGGAGGAGGAGGCCGGCCAAGGCTAGCCGCGGCCAGGATGTGGAGTCCTACTAGGACTCCAAGTCCTAGTAGGAGTCCACCAAGAGGGGAGGAAGGGAGAAGGAAGTGGAGGAGTAGGAAAGGTGGCCGGCCCCCTTTTCCCTAGTCCAATTCGGACTAGAGGGGAGGGGGGGCGCAGCAGGCCTTTTCTCCTCTTCCCACTAAATCCCATCAAGGCCCAATACTTCTCCGAGCGAATTCCCGTAACTCTCCGGTACTCCAAAAAATACCCGAATCACTCGGAACCTTTCCGAAGTCCGAATATAGTCGTCCAATATATCGATCTTTACGTCTCGACCATTTCGAGACTCCTCGTCATGTCACCGATCTCATCCGGGACTCCGAACTCCTTCGGTACATCAAAACTCATAAACTCATAATATAACTGTCATCGAAACCTTAAGCGTGCGGACCCTACGGTTCGAGAACAATGTAGACATGACCGAGACACGTCTCCGGTCAATAACCAATAGCGGGATCTGGATGCCCATATTGGCTCCTACATATTCTACGAAGATCTTTATCGGTCAGACCGCATAACAACATACGTTGTTCCCTTTGTCATCGGTATGTTACTTGCCCGAGATTCGATCGTCGGTATCCAATACCTAGTTCAATCTCGTTACCGGCAAGTCTCTTTACTCGTTCCGTAATACATCATCTCGCAACTAACTCATTAGTTGCAATGCTGGCAAGGCTTATGTGATGTGCATTACCGAGAGGGCCCAGAGATACCTCTCCGACAATCGGAGTGACAAATCCTAATCTCGAAATACGCCAACCCAACATTTACCTTTGGAGACACCTGTAGAGCTCCTTTATAATCACCCAGTTATGTTGTGACGTTTGGTAGCACACAAAGTGTTCCTCCGGCAATCGGGAGTTGCATAATCTCATAGTCATAGGAACATGTATAAGTCATGAAGGAAGCAATAGCAACATACTAAACGATCGGGTGCTAAGCTAATGGAATGGGTCATGTCAATCAGATCATTCAACTAATGATGTGACCTCGTTAATCAAATAACAACACTTTGTTCATGGTTAGGAAACATAACCATCTTTGATTAACGAGCTACTCAAGTAGAGGCATACTAGTGACACTCTGTTTGTCTATGTATTCACACATGTATTATGTTTCTGATTAATACAATTCTAGCATGAATAATAAACATTTATCATGAAATAAGGAAATAAATAATAACTTTATTATTGCCTCTAGGGCATATTTCCTTCAGTCTCCCACTTGCACTAGAGTCAATAATCTAGATCACATCACCATGTGATTAACATCGATAGTTCACACCATCAGGTGATTAACACCCATAGTTCACATCGCTATGTGACCAACACCCAAAGGGTTTACTAGATTCAGTAATCTAGTTCACATCGCTATGTGATTAACACCCAAGGAGTACTAAGGTGTGATCATGTTTTGCTTGTGAGAGAATCTTAGTCAATGGGTCTGCCACATTCAGATCCGCATGTATTTTGCAAATTTCTATGTCAACAATGCTCTGCATGGAGCTACTCTAGCTAATTGCTCCCACTTTCAATATGTATCTAGACCGAGACTTAGAGTCATCTAGATTAGTGTTAAACTTGCATCGGCGTAACCCTTTACGATGAACCTTTTTTCACTTCCATAATCGAGAAACATATCCTTATTCCACTAAGGACAATTTTGACCGCTGTCCAGTGATCTACTCCTAGATCACTATTGTACTCCCTTGCCAAACTCAGTGGTAGGGCATACAATAGATCTGGTATACAGCATGGCATACTTTATAGAACCTATGACTAAGGCATAGGGAATGACTTTCATTCTCTTTCTATTTTCTGCCGTGGTCGGGCTTTGAGTCTTACTCAACTTCACACCTTGTAACACAGGCAAGAACTCTTTCTTTGACTGTTCCATTTTGAACTACTTCAAAATCTTGTCAAGGTATGTACTCATTGAAAAAACTTATCAAGCGTCTTGATCTATCTCTATAGATCTTGAAGCTCAATATGTAAGCAGCTTCACCGAAGTCTTTCTTTGAAAAACTCCTTTCAAATACTCCTTTTATGCTTTACAGAATAATTCTACATTATTTCCGATCAACAATATGTCATACACATATACTTATCAGAAATGATGTAGTGCTCCCACTCACTTTCTTGTAAATACAGGCTTCACCGCAAGTCTGTATAAAACTATATGCTTTGATCAACTTATCAAAGCGTATATTCCAACTCCGAGATTCTTGCACCAGTCCATAAATGGATCGCTGGAGCTTGCATATTTAGTTAACACCTTTAGGATCGACAAAACCTTCTAGTTGCATCGTATACAACTCTTCTTTAGTAAATCCATTAAGGAATGCAGTTTTGTCTATCCATTTGCCAGATTTCATAAAACGCGGCAATTGCTAACATGATTCGGACAGACTTAAGCATAGATACGAGTGAGAAACTCTCATCGTAGTCAACACCTTGAACTTGTCGAAAACCTTTTGCGACAATTCTAGCTTTGTAGATAGTAACACTACTATCAGCGTCCGTCTTCCTCTTGAAGATCCATTTATTTTCTATGGCTTGCCGCTCGGGCAAGTCAACCAAAGTCCATACTTTGTTCTCATACATGGATCATATCTCAGATTTCATGGCCTCAAACCATTTCGCGGAATCTGAGCTCATCATTGCTTCCTCATAGTTCGCAAGTTCGTCATGGTCTAGTAACATGACTTCCAGAACAGGATTTGTTGGGGAACGTAGCAGAAATTCAAAATTTTCCTACGTGTCACCAAGATCTATCTATGGAGAGACTAGCAACGAGGGGAAGGAGAGTGCATCTACATACCCTTGTAGATCACTAAGCGGAAGCGTTCAAGTGAACGGGGTTGATGGAGTCGTACTCGTCGTGATTCAAATCACCGATGACCAAGTGCCGAACGCACGGCACCTCCGCGTTCAACACACGTACAGCCCGGTGACGTATCCCATGCCTTGATCCAGCAAGGAGAGAGGGAGAGGTTGAGGAAGACTCCATCCATCAGCAGCACAACGGCGTGGTGGTGATGGAGGAGCATGGAAATCCTGCAGGGCTTCGCCAAGCACCACAAAAGAGGAGGGAGAGAGAGATGCAGGGCTGCACCAACGAGAGATCGAATCACGTGTGTTATGGGCAGCCCAATGCCTCAATATATATAGGGAAGGGGAGGGGCTGCGCCCCCTCTAGGGTTCCCACCCCTAGAGGGGCGGCAGCCCTAGATGGCCAAGGGGTGGCGGCCACAAGGGGGAGGAGAGGGAGGCGCAGGGTATATGGGCCTTAGGGCCCATCTGCCCTTAGGGTTTGCCCCCTCTCTCCTTCTAGGCGCATGGGCCTTAGTGAGACTGGTTCCCTTGGCCCATGTAGGCCAAGGAACACTCCCTTCAGCCCATGTGGCCCCCCGGGGCAGGTGGCCCCACTTGGTGGACCCCCGGGACCCTCCCGGTGGTCCCGGTACATTACCGATAAACCCCGAAACTCTTCCGGTGACCAAAACAGGACTTCCCATATATAAATCTTTACCTCCGGACCATTCCGGAACTCCTCGTGACGTCCGGGATCTCATCCGGGACTCCGAACAACATTCGGTAACCACATACAAACTTCCTTTATAACCCTAGCGTCATCGAACCTTAAGTGTGTAGACCCTACGGGTTCGGGAGACATGCAGACATGACCGAGACGTTCTCCGGTCAATAACCAACAGCGGGATCTGGATACCCATGTTGGCTCCCACATGTTCCACGATGATCTCATCGGATGAACCACGATGTCAAGGACTTAATCAATCCCGTATACAATTCCCTTGTCTATCGGTATGATACTTGCCCGAGATTCGATCGTCGGTATCCCGATACCTTGTTCAATCTCGTTACCGGCAAGTCTCTTTACTCGTTCCGTAACACATCATCCCGTGATCAACTCCTTGATCACATTGTGCACATTATGATGATGTCCTACCGAGTGGGCCCAGAGATACCTCTCCGTTTACACGGAGTGACAAATCCCAGTCTCGATTCGTGCCAACCCAACAGACACTTTTGGAGATACCTGTAATGTACCTTTATAGCCACCCAGTTACGTTGTGACGTTTGGTACACCCAAAGCACTCCTACGGTATCCGGGAGTTGCACAATCTCATGGTCTAAGGAAATGATACTTGACATTAGAAAAGCTTTAGCATACGAACTACACGATCTAGTGCTATGCTTAGGATTGGGTCTTGTCCATCACATCATTCTCCTAATGATGTGATCCCGTCATCAACGACATCCAATGTCCATGGCCAGGAAACCGTAACCATCTATTGATCAACGAGCTAGTCAACTAGAGGCTTACTAGGGACATGGTGTTGTCTATGTATCCACACATGTATCTGAGTTTCCTATCAATACAATTATAGCATGGATAATAAACGATTATCATGAACAAGGAAATATAATCATAATCAATTTATTATTGCCTCTAGGGCATATTTCCAACAGTCTCCCACTTGCACTAGAGTCAATAATCTAGTTCACATTGCCATGTGATAAACACTCACAGGTCACATCGCCATGTGACTGACACCCAAGAGTTCTGGGTTTGATCATGTTGCTTGTGAGAGAGGTTTTTAGTCAACGGGTCTGAACCTTTCAGATCCGTGTGTACTTCACAAATCTCTATGTCATCTCCTAGATGCAGCTACCACGTTCTATTTGGAGCTATTCCAAATAACTGTTCTGCTTGGAGCTATTCTAAATTGTTGCTCCATTATACGTATCCGGCATCACTACTCAGAGCTATCCGGATAGGTGTTAAGCTTGCATCGACGTAACCCTTTACGACGAACTCTTTTACCACCTCCATAATCGAGAAAATTCCTTAGTCCACTAGTTACTAAGGATAACTTTGACCACTGTCCTGTGATCCATTCTTGGATTACTCTTGTACCCCTTGACTGACTCATGGTAAGGCACACTTCAGGTGCGGTACACAGCATAGCATACTGTAGAGCCTATGTCTTAAGCATAGGGGACGACCTTCGTCCTTTCTCTCTGTTCTGCCGTGGTCGAGCTTTAAGTCTTAACTTCATACCTTACAACTCAGGCAAGAACTCCTTCTTTGACTGATCCATCTTGAACACCTTCAAGATCATGTCAAGGTATGTGCTCATTTGAAAGTACTTTTAAGCGTTTTGATCTATCCTTATAGATCTTGATGCTCAATGTTCAAGTAGCTTAATCCAGGCTTTCCATTGAAAAACACTTTCCAAATAACCCTATATGCTTTCCAGAAATTCTACGTCATTTCTGATCAACAATATGTCAACATATACTTATCAGAAATTCTATAGTGCTCCCACTCACTTCTTTGGAAATACAAGTTTCTCATAAACTTTGTATACACCCAAAATCTTTGATCATCTCATCAAAGTGTACATTCCAACTCCGAGATGCTCACTCCAGTCCTTAGAAGGATTGCTGGAGCTTTGCACACTTATTAGCATCTTTCAGGATTGACAAAACCTTCCGGTTTGTATCACATACAACCTTTCCTCATAAAACGTCGAGGAAACAATGTTTTGACATCCTACCTGCAAGATTTCATAAATAATGCAGTAATCGCTAATATAATTCCAACAGACTCTTAGCATCGCTACGAGTGAGAAAGTCTCATCGTAGTCAACTCCTTGAACTTGTCGGAAAACATCTTAACGACAAGTCGAGCTTTCTTAATGGTGATACCTACCATCATTGTCCGTCTTCCTTTTAAAATCCATATGTACCTAACGGCCTTACGACCATCAAGTAGTTCTCCCAAAGTCTACACTTTGTTTTCATACATGGATCCTCTCTCGGATTTTATGGCCTCGAGCCATTTATCGGAATCCGGGCCCACCATCGCTTCTCCATAGCTCGTAGGTTCATTGTTGTCTAGCAACATGACTTCCAAGACAGGATCACGTACCACTCTGAAGTAGTACGCATCCTTGTCATCCCACGAGGTTTGGGAGTGACTTGATCCGAAGTCTCATGATCAATATCATAAGCTTCCACTTCAATTGGTGTAGGTGCCACAGGAACAACTCTTTGTGCCCTGCTATACACTAGTTGAAGTAACGGTTCAATAACCTCATCAAGTTTTCACCATCCTCCCACTCAATTATTTCGAGAGAAACTTTTCCTCGAGAAAGGACCCGATTCTAGAAACAATCCTTTATTGCTTTCGGATCTGAGACATGAGGTATACCCAACTGTTTTGGGTGTCCTATGAAGATGCATTTATCCGCTTTGGGTTCGAGCTTATCGGCCTGAAACTTTTCCACATAAGCGTCGCAGCCCCAAACTCTTAAGAAATGACAGCTTAGGTTTCTCTAAACCATAGTTCATACGGTGTCATCTCATCGGAATTACGTGGTGCCCTATTTAAAGTGAATGTGGTTGTCTCTAATGCCTAACCCATAAACTATCGTGGTAATTCGATAAGAGACATCATGGTATGCATCATATCCAATAGGGTGCAGTTATGATGTTCGGACACACCATCACACTATGGTGTTCCAGGCTGTATTAGTTGTGAAACAATTTCCACAATGTCTGAATTCTGTGCCAAACTCACAATTCAGATATTCATCTCTATGATCATATCATAGATCTTTTATCCTCTTGTCACGACGATCTTTCAACTTCACCCTGAACTTACTTGAACCTTTCAATAATTCAGACTCGTGATTCATCAAGCAAATATACTCAACATCTACTCAAATCATCTGTGAATTAAGAACATAACGATATCCACTACATGCCTCAGCACTCATTGGACTGCACACATCAAAATGTATTACTTCCAGCAAGTTGCTTTCTGGTTCCATTTTACTGAAACCGAGGCTTTCAGTCATCTTGCCCATGTGGTATGATTTGCATGTCTCAAGTGATTCCAAAATCAAGTGAGTCCAAACGGTCCACTTGCGTGGAGTTTCTTCATGCATATATACCAATAGGCATGGTTCGCATGTCTGAAGTGATTCAAAATCAAGTGAGTCCAAAGATCCATCAACATGGAGCTTCTTCATGCGTTTTATACCGATATGACTTAAGTGGCAGTGCCACAAGTAGGTGGTACTATCATTACTATCTTTTGGCATGAACATGTGTATCACTACGATCGAGATTCAATAAACTATTCATTTTAGGTGTAAGACCATTGAAGGTATTATTCAAATAAACAGAGTAACCATTATTCTCCTTAAATGAATAACCGTATTGCGATAGACATAATTCAACCATGTCTATGCTCAACGCAAACACCAATCTCGATGGTAGAGGGAGCGTGCGATGCTTGATCATATGAACATTGGAAACACTTCCAACACATATCGTCAGCTCACCTTTAGCTAGTCTCCGTTTATTCCGTAGCTTTTATTTCGAGTTACTAACACTTAGCAACCGAACCGGTATCTAATACCCTGGTGCTACTAGGAGTACTAGTAAAGTACACATTAACATAATGTATATCCAATATACTTCTATCGACCTTGCCAGCCTTCTAATCTACCAAGTATCTAGGGTAATTCTGCTCCAGTGGTTGTTCCCCTTATTACAGAAGCACATAGTCTCGGGTTTGGGTTCAACTTTGGGTTTCCTCACTAGAGCAGCAGCTGAATTGCCGTTTTATGAAGTATCCCTTCGTGCCCTTGCCCTTCTTGAAACTAGTGGTTTCACCAACCATCAACAATTGATGCTCCTTCTTGATTTCTACTTTTGTGGTGTCAAACATCACGAACATCTCAAGGATCATCATACATGTCCCCGATATATTATAGTTCATCACGAAGCTCTAGCAGCTTGGTGGTAATGACTTCGGAGAAACATCACTATCTCATCTGGAAGATCAACTCCCACTCAATTCAAATGATTGTTGTACTCAGACAATCTGATCACAAGCTCAACAATTGAGCTTTTCTCCCTTAGTTTGCAGGCTAAGAAAATCGTCGGAGGTCTTATACCTCTTGACGTGGGCACTAGCCTGAAATCCCAATTTCAGCCCTCGAAACATCTCATATGTTTCGCGACGTTCCAAAACGTCTTCGGTGCCTCAACTCTAAACCATTTAACTGAACTATCACGTAGTTATCAAAACGTGTATGTCAGATGTTCGCAACATCCACAGACAACGTCCGAGGTTCAGCACACTGAGCGGTGCATCAAGGACATAAGCCTTCTAAGAAGCAATGAGGACAATCCTCAGTTTACGGACCTAGTCCGCATAATTGCTACTATCAACTTTCAACTAATTTTTCTCTAGGAACATATCTAAATAGTAGAACTAAAGCGCGAGCTATGACATAATTTGCAAAATCCTTTTGACTATGTACAGGATAATTAAGTTCATCTTATGAACTCCCACTCAGATAGACATCCCTCTAGTCATCTAAGTGATTACATGATCCGAGTCAACTAGGCCGTGTCTGATCATCACGTGAGACGGACTAGCCAACGTCGGTGAACATCTTCATGTTGATCGTATCTTCTATACGACTCATGCTCGACCTTTCGGTCTTCTGTGTTCCGAGGCCATGTCTGTACATGCTAGGCTCGTCAAGTTAACCCTAAGTGTTTTGCTGTGTTCCGAGGCCATGTCTGTACATGCTAGGCTCGTCAACACCCGTTGTATGTGAACGTAAGGATCCATCACACCCGATCATCACGGCGTGCTTAGAAACGACGAACTGTAGCAACGGTGCACAGTTAGGGGAGAACACTTCTTGAAATTTTAATGAGGGATCATCTTATTTACTACCGTCGTTCTAAGCAAATAATATGTATAAACATGATAAACATCACATGCAATCAAATAGTGACATGATATGGCCAATATCATATTGCTCCTTTTGATCTCCATCTTCGGGGCTCCATGATCATCATCGTCACCGGCATGACACCATGATCTCCAACATCATGATCTCCATCATCGTGTCTTCATGAAGTTGTCTCGTCATCTATTACTTCTACTACTACAGCTAACGGTTAGCAATAAAGTAAAGTAATTACATGACGTTTAAGTTGACACGCAGGTCATAAATAAATAAAGACAACTCCTATGGCTCCTGCCGGTTGTCATATTCATCGACATGCAAGTCGTGATTCCTATTACAAGAACATGATCATCTCATACATCACATATATCATTCATCACATCCTTTGGCCATATCACATCACATAGCAAACCCTGCAAAAACAAGTTAGACGTCCTCTAATTGTTGTTTGCATGTTTTATGTGGCTGCTATGGGTTTCTAGCAAGAACGTTTCTTACCTACGCAAAGACCACAACGTGATATGCCAATTGCTATTTACCCTTCATAAGGACCCTTTTCATCGAATCCGATCTGACTAAAGTGGGAGAGACAGACACCCGCCAGCCACCTTATGCAACTAGTGCATATTTGTCGGTGGAACCGGTCCCACGTAAGAGTACGTGTAAGGTTGGTCCGGGCCGCTTCATCCCACGATGCCGCCGAATCAAGATAAGACTAGTAACGGCAAGCATATTGAACAAAATCAACACCCACAACTACTTTATGTTCTACTCGTGCATAGAATCTACGCAATAGACCTAGCTCTGATACCACTGTTGGGGAACGTAGCAGAAATTCAAAATTTTCCTACGTGTCACCAAGATCTATCTATGGAGAGACTAGCAACGAGGGGAAGGAGAGTGCATCTACATACCCTTGTAGATCGCTAAGCGGAAGCGTTCAAGTGAACGGGGTTGATGGAGTCGTACTCGTCGTGATTCAAATCACCGATGACCAAGTGCCGAACGCACGGCACCTCCGCGTTCAACACACGTACAGCCCGGTGACGTCTCCCATGCCTTGATCCAGCAAGGAGAGAGGGAGAGGTTGAGGAAGACTCCATCCATCAGCAGCACAACGGCGTGGTGGTGATGGAGGAGCGTGGCAATCCTGCAGGGCTTCGCCAAGCACCACAGAAGAGGAGGGAGAGAGAGATGCAGGGCTGCACCAACGAGAGATCGAATCACGTGTGTTATGGGCAGCTCAATGCCTCAATATATATAGGGAAGGGGAGGGGCTGCGCCCCCTCTAGGGTTCCCACCCCTAGAGGGGCGGCAGCCCTAGATGGCCAAGGGGTGGCGGCCACAAGGGGGAGGAGAGGGAGGCGCAGGGTATATGGGCCTTAGGGCCCATCTGCCCTTAGGGTTTGCCCCCTCTCTCCTTCTAGGCGCATGGGCCTTAGTGGGACTGGTTCCCTTGGCCCATGTAGGCCAAGGAACACTCCCTTCAGCCCATGTGCCCCCCCCGGGGCAGGTGGCCCCACTTGGTGGACCCCCGGGACCCTCCCGGTGGTCCCGGTACATTACCGATAAACCCCGAAACTCTTCCGGTGACCAAAACAGGACTTCCCATATATAAATCTTTACCTCCGGACCATTCCGGAACTCCTCGTGACGTCCGGGATCTCATCCGGGACTCCGAACAACATTTGGTAACCACATACAAACTTCCTTTATAACCCTAGCGTCATCGAACCTTAAGTGTGTAGACCCTACGGGTTCGGGAGACATGCAGACATGACCGAGACGTTCTCCGGTCAATAACCAACAGCGGGATCTGGATACCCATGTTGGTTCCCACATGTTCCACGATGATCTCATCGGATGAACCACGATGTCAAGGACTTAATCAATCCCGTATACAATTCCCTTGTCTATCGGTATGATACTTGCCCGAGATTCGATCGTCGGTATCCCGATACCTTGTTCAATCTCGTTACCGGCAAGTCTCTTTACTCGTTCCGTAACACATCATCCCGTGATCAACTCCTTGATCACATTGTGCACATTATGATGATGTCCTACCAAGTGGGCCCAGAGATACCTCTCCGTTTACACGGAGTGACAAATCCCAGTCTCGATTCGTGCCAACCCAACAGACACTTTCGGAGATACCTGCAATGTACCTTTATAGCCACCCAGTTACGTTGTGACGTTTGGTACACCCAAAGCACTCCTACGGTATCCGGGAGTTGCACAATCTCATGGTCTAAGGAAATGATACTTGACATTAGAAAAGCTTTAGCATACGAACTACACGATCTAGTGCTATGCTTAGGATTGGGTCTTGTCCATCACATCATTCTCCTAATGATGTGATCCCGTCATCAACGACATCCTATGTCCATGGTTAGGAAACCGTAACGATCTATTGATCAACGAGCTAGTCAACTAGAGGCTTACTAGGGACATGGTGTTGTCTATGTATCCACACATGTATCTGAGTTTCCTATCAATACAATTATAGCATGGATAATAAACGATTATCATGAACAAGGAAATATAATAATAATCAATTTATTATTGCCTCTAGGGCATATTTCCAACAGGATTACCGTACCACTCTGGTGCGGATCTCACTCTGGTTTACCTACGAGATTTGGTAGTAACTTGATCTGAAGTTACATGATCATCATCATTAGCTTCCTCACTAATTGGTGTAGTAGTCACAGGAACAGATTTCTGTGATGAACTACTTTCCAATAAGGGAGCAGGTACAGTTACCTCATCAAGTTCTACTTTCCTCCCACTCACTTCTTTCGAGAGAAACTCCTTCTCTAGAAAAACTCCGAATTTAGCAACAAAAGTCTTGCCTTCGGATTTGTGATAGAAGGTGTACCCAACAGTCTCCTTTGGGTATCCTATGAAGACATATTTCTCCGATTTGGGTTTGAGCTTATTAGGATGAAACTTTTCCATATAAGCATCACAACCCCAAACTTTAAGAAATGACAACTTTGGTTTCTTGCCAAACCACAGTTCAGATTGTGTTGTCTCAACGGACTTAGATGGTGCCCTATTTAACGTGAATGCAGCTGTCTCTAATGCATAACCCCAAAACGATAATGCTAGATCGGTAAGAGACATCATAGATCGCACCATATCTAATAAAGTACGGTTATGACGTTCGGACACACCATTACATTGTGGTGTTCCAGGTGGCGTGAGTAGTGAAACTATTTCACATTGTTTTAACTGAAGGCCAAACTCGTAACTCAAATATTTTACCTCTGCGATCATATCGTAGAAACTTTTATTTTCTTGTTACGATGATTCTCCACTTCACTCTGAAATTCTTTGAACTTTTCAAATGTTTCAGACCTTTTTTTTTCATCAAGTAGATATACTCATATCTGCTCAAATCATCTGTGAAGATCAGAAAATAATGATATGTATCGCGAGCCTCAATATTCATCGGACCACATACATCAGTATGTATGATTTCCAACAAATCTGTTGCTTGCTTCATTGTTCCGGAGAACAGTGTTTTAGTCATCTTGCCCATGAGGCATGGTTCGCAAGCATCAAGTGATTCATAATCAAGTGATTCCAAAATCCCATCAGCATGGAGTTTCTTTATGCGCTTTACTCCAATATGACCTAAACGGCAGTGCTACAAATAAGTTGCACTATCATTATTAACTTTGCATCTTTTGGTTTCAATATTATGATTATGTGTATCACTACGATCGAGATCCAACGAACTTTTCATTGGGTGTGTAACCATATAAGGTTTTATTCATGTAAACAGAACAACAATTTATTCTCTTACTTAAATGAATAACCGTATTACAATAAACATGATCAAATCATATTCATGCTTAACGCAAACACCAAATAACACTTATTCAGGTTCAACACTAATCCCAAAAGTATAGGGAGTGTGCGATGATGATCATATCAATCTTGGAACCACTTCCAACACACATCGTCACTTCACCCTTAACTAGTCTCTGTTTATTCTGCAACTCCCGTTTCGAGTTACTAATCTTAGCAACTGATCCAGTATCAAATACTGTGGGGTTGCTATAAACACTAGTAAAGTACACATCAATAACATGTATATCAAATATACTTATGTTCACTTTGCCATCCTTCTTATCTGCCAATCACTTGGGGTAGTTCCGCTTCCAGTGACCAGTCCCTTTGCAGTAGAAGCACTTAGTCTCAGGCTTAGGATCAGACTTGGGCTTCTTCACTTGAGCAGCAACTTGCTTGCCATTCTTCTTGAAGTTCCCCTTCTTCCCTTTGCCCTTTTCTTGAAACTAGTGGTCTTGTCAACCATCAACACTTGATGTTTTTCTTGATTTCTACCTTCGTTGATTTCAGCATCACGAAGAGCTTGGGAGTTGTTTCCGTTATCCCTTGCATATTATAGTTCATCACGAAGTTCTACTAACTTGGTGATGGTGACTAGATAATTATGTCAATCACTATCTTATCTGGAAGATTAACTCCCACTTGATTCAAGCGATTGTTGTACTCAGACAATCTGGGCACATGCTCACTAGTTGAGCGATTCTCCTCCATCTTTTAGCTATAGAACTTGTTGGAGACTTCATATCTCTCAACTCGGGTATTTGCTTGAAATATTAACTTCAACTCCAGGAACATCTCATATGGTCCATGACGTTCAAAACGTCTTTGAAGTCCCGATTCTAAGCCGTTAAGCATGGTGCACTAAACTATCAAGTAGTCATCATATTGAGCTAGCCAAACGTTCATAACGTCTGCATCTGCTCCTGCAATAGGTCTGTCACCTAGCGGTGCATCAAGGACATAATTCTTCTGTGCAGCAATGAGGATAAACCTCAGATCACGGATCCAATCCGCATCTTTGCTACTAACATCTTTCAACACAATTTTCTCTAGGAACATATCAAAATAAACACATGAAAGCAACAATGCGAGCTATTGATCCACAACATAGATATGCTAATACTACCAGGATTAAGTTCATGATAAATTAAAGTTCAATTAATCATATTACTTAAGAACTCCCACTTAGATAGACATCCCTCTAATCTTCTAAGTGATCACGTGATCCAAATCAACTAAACCATGTCCGATCATCACGTGAGATGGAGTAGTTTCATCGGTGAACATCATTATGTTGATCATATCTACTATATGATTCACGCTCGACCTCTCGGTCTCCGTGTTCCGAGGCCATATTTGCATATGCTAGGCTCGTCAAGTATAACCTGAGTATTCTGCGTGTGCAAAACTGGCTTGCACCCGTTGTAGATGGACGTAGAGCTTATCACACCCGATCATCACGTGGTGTCTGGGCACGACGAACTTTGGCAACGGTGCATACTCAGGGAGAACACTTCTTGATAATTAGTGAGAGATCATCTTATAATGCTACCGTCAATCAAAGCAAGATAAGATGCATAAAAAAGATAAACATCACATGCAATCAAAATATGTGACATGATATGGCCATCATCATCTTGCTTCTTTGATCTCCATCTCCAAAGTACTGTCATGATCTATATCGTCACCGGCATGACACCATGATCTCCATCATCTTGATCTATATCAATGTGTCGTCACATGGTCGTCTCGCCAACAATTGCTCTTGCAACTATTGCTATCGCATAGTGACAAAGTAAAGCAATCATTTGGCGCTTGCATCTTATGCAATAAAGAGACAACCATAAGGCTTTTGCCAGTTGCTGATAACTTTAACAAAACATGATCATCTCATACAACAACTTATATCTCATCACGTTTTGACCATATCACATCACAACATGCCCTGCAAAAACAAGTTAGACGTCCTCTACTTTGTTGTTGCAGGTTTTACGTGGCTGCTACGGGCTTAAGCAAGAACCAATCTCACCTACGCATCAAAACCACAACGATAGTTTGTCAAATAGACTCCGTTTTAACCTTCGCAAGGACCGGGCGTAGCCACACTCGGTTCAACTAAAGTTGGAGAAACTGTCACCCGCAAGCCACCTATGTGCAAAGCACGTCGGGAGAACCGGTCTCGCGTAAGTGTACGCGTAATGTCGGTCCGGGCCGCTTCATCCAACAATACCGCCGAACCTAAGTATGACATGCTGGTAGGCAGTATGACTTATATCGCCCACAACTCACTTGTGTTCTACTCGTGCATATAACATCAACATATAAAACCTTGGCTCTGATACCACCGTTGGAGAACGTAGTAATTTCAAAAATTTCCTACGCACACGCAAGATCATGTGATGCATAGCAACGAGAGGGGAGAGTGTTATCTACGTACCCATGCAGACCGACTGCGGAAGCGATCACACAACGTAGAGGAAGTAGTCGTACGTCTTCCCGATCCGACCGATCCAAGCACCGTTACTCCGGCACCTCCGAGTTCTTAGCACACGTACAGCTCGATGACAATCCTCGGGCTCCGATCCAGCAAAGCGTCGAGGAAGAGTTCCGTCAGCACAACGGCGTGATGACGATCTTGATGTTCCACTGTCGCAGGGCTTCGCCTAAGCACCGCTACAATATGATCGAGGTGGAATATGGTGGCAGGGGGCACCGCACACGGCTAAGGAACGATCTCAAGGATCAACTTGTGTGTCTATGGGGTGCCCCCTGCCCCTGTATATAAAGGATGGAGGAGGAGGAGGCCGGCCAAGGCTAGGCGCGGCCAGGATGTGGAGTCCTACTAGGACTCCAAGTCCTAGTAGGAGTCCACCAAGAGGGGAGGAAGGGAGAAGGAAGTGGAGGAGTAGGAAAGGTGGCCGGCCCCCTTTTCCCTAGTCCAATTAGGACTAGAGGGGAGGGGGGGGGGCGCAGCAGGCCTTTTCTCCTCTTCCCACTAAATCCCATCAAGGCCCAATACTTCTCCCAGCGAATTCCCGTAACTCTCCGGTACTCCGAAAAATACCCGAATCACTCGGAACCTTTCCGAAGTCCGAATATAGTCGTCCAATATATCGATCTTTATGTCTCGACCATTTCGAGACTCCTCGTCATGTCCCCGATCTCATCCGGGACTCCGAACTCCTTCGGTACATCAAAACTCATAAACTCATAATATAACTGTCATCGAAACCTTAAGCGTGCGGACCCTACGGTTCGAGAACAATGTAGACATGACCGAGACACGTCTCCGGTCAATAACCAATAGCGGGACCTGGATGCCCATATTGGCTCCTACATATTCTACGAAGATCTTTATCGGTCAGACCGCATAACAACATACGTTGTTCCCTTTGTCATCGGTATGTTACTTGCCCGAGGTTCGATCGTCGGTATCCAATACCTAGTTCAATCTCGTTACCAGCAAGTCTCTTTACTCGTTCCGTAATACATCATCTCGCAACTAACTCATTAGTTGCAATGCTTGCAAGGCTTATGTGATGTGCATTACCGAGAGGGCCCAGAGATACCTCTCCGACAATCGGAGTGACAAATCCTAATCTCGAAATACGCCAACCCAACATTTACCTTTGGAGACACCTGTAGAGCTCCTTTATAATCACCCAGTTACGTTGTGACGTTTGGTAGCACACAAAGTGTTCCTCCGGCAAACGGGAGTTGCATAATCTCATAGTCATAGGAACATGTATAAGTCATGAAGGAAGCAATAGCAACATACTAAACGATCGGGTGCTAAGCTAATGGAATGGGTCATGTCAATCAGATCATTCAACTAATGATGTGACCTCGTTAATCAAATAACAACACTTTGTTCATGGTTAGGAAACATAACCATCTTTGATTAACGAGCTAGTCAAGTAGAGGCATACTAGTGACACTCTGTTTGTCTATGTATTCACACATGTATTATGTTTCTGATTAATACAATTCTAGCATGAATAATAAACATTTATCATGAAATAAGGAAATAAATAATAACTTTATTATTGCCTCTAGGGCATATTTCCTTCACCAGCAGCATTTACACTTGGGAAGATCTCGCTCGAGTGTTTGTCACCACATTTGAAGGAACATGCAAGCGACCGGCAGGGCTGACGGAACTGCGGTCTTGCGTGCAGAAGCCGAATGAAACTTTGAGGGATTACATCCAGAGATGGATCACGTTACATCACACGGTAGAGAATGTGCCTGATCACCAAGCAGTCTGTGCCTTCAAAGAAGGCGTCAAGTACAGAGAACTGAATCTAAAATTCGGTCGAACCGGAGACATGTCTCTGAATCGGATGATTGAGATTGCCACCAAGTATGCTAATGGTGAAGATGAGTATCGACTCTGGAGTGGCAAGCACAAGTCAGTCGCCCAAGAAACCGGAGGAGGAAATTCCAATCGGAAACAGAAGCGGAAAGCTAAGCCAGCTGCTCCTGGGGAAGCCTTGGCTGTAACTCAAGGAAAGTTTAAGGGGAAACCCAAAGGGCCTTGGAACCCCAAGAAAGTTAAAGACCAAGACGGAAATGATGTGTTGGATTTGCCATGTCACATCCACACCAAGAAAGATGAAGAGGGTAAGCTCATTTACCCGAAACACACCACTCGACAGTGTCGGCTCTTGATCCAGCAGTTCCAGGGCAAACAACCCAAAGATAAGGAAAAGGAGTCGGACAAAGTTGAGGACAAGGAAGACAGTGATGATGGATACCCCCAGGTCAATTCCACCTTGATGATTTTTGCTGTTGTTGAAAGCAAAAGTCCACTGAAAGTTATCAACCGTGAGGTGAATATGGTTGCTCCGGTGACACCCAGTTATCTGAAGTGGTCTCAGACTGCCATCACATTCGACCAGTCCGATCACCCAACGCACATTGCCACCCCTGGGAGGCAAGCTTTGGTGGTCGACCTAGTTGTTGAAGGCACTCGACTGACCAATTCTTGATGGATGGTGGCAGTGGTTTGAACATACTGTATGCTGAGACGTTGAAAGGGATGGGCATTCCGATGTCCAGACTCAGTACCAGCAACACGAGTTTCCATGGAGTCATTCCTGGGAAGAAGGCTGAGTCACTCGACCAAATTGCGCTTGATGTGGTTTTCGGTGATTCCAAGAATTACCGCAAAGAAAAGTTGACGTTTGAAGTTGTGGATTTCCAGAGTGCTTATCACGCTATTTTGGGCAGGCCAGCTTATGCACGCTTCATGGCTCGACCATGTTATGTGTATCTCAAATTGAAGATGCCTGGTCCCAAAGGTGTGATCACTGTTACGGGCAATCGGAAGAAAGCAGAAGAGTGTTTTTAGAAAGGCTCAAAGATCGCTGATGCTCAGATGACAGTGGTGGAGCTACAGGAGTACCAGAAGACTGCAGACCCGAGTGATTTGTTGCGAGCCAAGAAGCCCGCCACAGAATCATCTTTTCAGTCGTTTGGTGAAACGAAGCCGGTTCACATTCACCCGGCCGATCCCAGTGCTGCTCCGAGTCATATGTCAACAACACTCGACTCCAAATAGGAAGAAGCGCTCATCCAGTTCCTTCGTGAGAACTGAGACATCTTCGCATGGAAGCCTTCTGACATGCCGGGTGTTCCCAGGGGGCTGGCTGAGCACCGCCTACGAGTCGACTCAAAAGTAAAACCTGTCAAAGAACATCTCCGACGGTCCGCCGTCCAGAAGAGAAAGGCTATTGGTGAGGAGGTGGCTCGGCTCTTAGCAGCGGAGTTCATCCGAGAGATTTACCACTCCGAGTGGCTCGCCAACATTGTCATGGTCCCCAAGAAGGACAAGTCACTTCGCATGTGCATTGACTTTAAACATATCAATCGGGCCTGCCCGAAAGATCATTTTCCTCTCCCCCGCATCGACCAGATAGTCGACTCGACTGCGGGATGTGAGCGACTATCTTTTTTAGACGCCTATTCCGGGTACCATCAGATCCGCCTGTATGGACCTGACGAGATCAAAACAGCTTTCATCACTCCATTCGGGTGCTTCTGTTATGTTACCATGCCATTCGGCCTCAAGAATGCCGGAGCCACCTTCATGAGGATGATTCAGAAGTGTTTGCTCACTCAAATCAGTCAGAATGTGGAAGCATACATGGATGATATTGTGGTCAAGTCACGGAAGGGTTCTGACCTGCTGACTGACCTTGCTGAAACCTTTGCCAACCTCAGGAGGTATGATATCAAGCTTAACCCATCAAAGTGCACATTCGGAGTTCCTGGCGGAAAGTTACTCAGTTTTCTCGTTTCCGAACGGGGAATCGACGCCAATCTAGAAAAAGTCGGTACTATACTCCAGATGAAACGTCCTGTGCGAGTGCACGACGTCCAGAAGCTTACTGGTTGCTTGGCCGCTTTAAGTCGATTCATCTCTCGTCTCGGTGAAAAGGCATTGCCTCTTTACTGATTGATGAAGAAGTCAGACAAGTTCGAGTGGACTCTTGAAGCTGATGCAGCGTTTGCAGAGCTCAAAGCTCTGCTCTCCACCCAGCCGGTGCTTGCTGCTCCAATCAGCAAAGAGCCTTTGCTGCTTTACATCGCAGCCACGGGACAAGTCGTCAGTACGGTACTTACGGTCGGGCGGGAAGAAGAAGGAAAAGCCTTCAAAGTTCAGCGCCCAGCATATTATGTTTCTGAAGTTTTGACCCCGTCGAAGCAAAGATATCCTCATTATCAGAAGCTTGTATACGGGATTTATATGACCACAAAGAAGGTTTCTCACTACTTCTCTGATCATTCCATTACAGTCGTCAGCAATGCTCCATTTTCAGAGATCCTGCACAACAGAGATGCAACTGGTCGAGTGGCAAAATGGGCGATTGAACTCCTTCCTCTAGATATCAAATTTGAGGCAAAGAAAGCTATCAAGTCCCAAGCAATAGCAGATTTCATCGCCGAGTGGATTGAACAACAACTGCCGACTCAGGTTCACTCAGAGCATTGGACCATGTTCTTCGACGGTTCCAAAATGCTGAATGGTTCCGGTGCCGGGGTAGTATTGGTCTCCCCCCGAGGAGATAAGCTCAGATATGTTCTTCAAATCCACTTTGATTCCTCCAATAACGAGGCAGAATATGAGGCACTTTTATATGGGTTGCGCATGGCCATTTCACTTGGCGTCCGTCGCCTCATGGTCTATGGCGACTCAGATTTGGTGGTTAATCAAGTGATGAAGGAGTGGGACGTCAGAAGTCCAGCCATGACTGGTTATTGCAATGCAGTAAGAAAGCTGGAGAAGAAATTCGAGGGGTTAGAACTTCATCACATACCCCGACTGAAAAATCAAGCAGCTGATGATTTGGCGAAAATAGGTTCCAAAAGAGAAGCCATTCCCAGCAATGTGTTTTTGGAACACATCCACACACAATCAGTTCAGGAGGATCCCTTCACTGAAGAAGCCCCGCAGCCAAAAAGTGCCACGGATCTGATTGAAGTTGAAGTTCCAGCTGTGGTCGACCTGATCACGGAAGTTTTGGTCATCACTCCCGACTGGACAGTACCGTACATTGCATACATCCTAAGGAAAGAACTCCGAGAGGACAAAGAAGAGGCTCGACAGATCGTCCGTCGATCCAAGGCCTTTACAGTCATAAAGGGACAGTTGTATAGAGAAAGCGCGACTGGAGTCAGTCAGAAGTGTATAACACCAGAAGAAGGTCAGATAATCCTTGATGATATCCACTCGGGGACCTGTGGTCATCATGCGTCCTCTCGGACCATTGTGGCTAAAGCATACCGAGCGGGATTCTACTGGCCAAGGGCGAATGAAATGGTGAAAGAGATAGTCGACAAATGTGAAGGATGTTAGTTTTACTCCAATATGTTGCACAAACCCGCGTCAGCCCTGAAAACCATTCCACTCGTCTGGCCCTTCGTTGTTTGGGGACTGGACATGGTTGGACCACTGAGAACGGGTAGGAGCAGCTTCACTCATGTGCTAGTAGCAGTCGACAAGTTCACCAAATGGATTGAAGCTAAGCCTATCAAGAATCTTGATGCTTGCACTGCTATCAGTTTCATCAGAGAGTTGATATTCAGATATGGAGTTCCGCACAGCATCATCACTGACAATGGGTCAAACTTCAATTCTGACAAATTCAGAGCCTTTTGCGCCTCTCAAGGCACACGAGTCGACTACGCTTCAGTCGCTCACCCCCAGTCGAATGGACAAGCGGAAAGAGCAAACGGCTTAATTCTCAAAGGACTGAAACCCCGACTGATGCGCGATCTCAAGCACGCAGCAGGTGCATGGGTCGACGAGCTTCCATCAGTTCTTTGGGGATTGAGGACAACCCCGAACCGATCGACTGGAAGAACCCCATTCTTTCTGGTCTACGGAGCCGAAGCAGTTTTGCCGAGTGACCTGCTTCACAACGCACCCCGAGTCGAACTCTACTCTGAAGATGAAGCAGAACAAGCCCGGCAGGACGCAGTCGACCTCCTGGAAGAAGAAAGAGAAATGGCCATGATCTGATCGACCATCTATCAGCAAGACTTGCGTCGATTCCATGCCAGAAATGTGAAGAGTCGAGCCTTCCAAGAAGGAGACTTGGTCCTCCGAGTGGATCAACAGAAACCACACAAACTCGCTCCTACTTGGGAAGGCCCCTTCATAGTCACCAGAGTCCTCCACAATGGAGCGTACCACCTTTATAATGTCGATCGCCAGATTGATGGGCCACGAGCCTGGAATGCGGAGCTGCTCCGCCCCTTTTATACTTGAATTCTCACTCGGATGAGATGTAATAAGGAAAACTTATGTAGTTTATCTATCAAAGACAAGAGCGTTATAATTTTTCCAGTGATTGTTATTGTTTTTGTTTGCGTGAGAAATCCCCCAGTGGGTGGCTTAGCCGCGAATCCGTTTCGCCTAAGTTTGTAAAAATAATTTCCTACCGAGTGGTGAGCCAGCCTCCCACTCGGGGGCTTAGCTGTGAACCCGTTTCGCCTAAGTATTTGAAAATCCTACCGAGTGGTGAGCCAGCCTCCCACTTGGGGGCTTAGCTGCAGTCCAGTACTCGCCTAAGTTTGAAAAATCCTACCGAGTGGTGAGCCAGCCTCCCACTCGGGGGCTTAGCTGCAGTCCAGTACTCGCCTAAGTATTTGAAAATCCTACCGAGTGGTGAGCCAGCCTCCCACTCGGGTGCTTAGCTGCAGTCCAGTACTCGCCTAAGTTTGAAAAATCCTATCGAGTGGTGAGCCAGCCTCCCACTCGGGGGCTTAGCTGCAGTCCAGTACTCGCCTAAGTATTTGAAAATCCTATCGAGTGGTGAGCCAGCCTCCCACTCAGGGGCTTAGCTACAGTCCAGTACTCGCCTAAGTTTGAAAAATCCTACCGAGTGGAGAGCGACCCTCCCACTCGGGGGCTTAGCTGCAGTCCAGTACTCGCCTAAGTATTTGAAAATCCTATCGAGTGGAGAGCGACCCTCCCACTCGGGGGCTTAGCTGCAGTCCAGTACTCGCTGAAGTATTTGAAAATCCTACCGAGTGGAGAGCGACCCTCCCACTCGGGGGCTTAGCTGCAGTCCAGTACTCGCCTAAGTATTTGAAAATCCTACCGAGTGGAGAGCGAACCTCCCACTCGGGGGCTTAGCTGCAGTCCAGTACTCGCCTAAGTATTCGAAAATCCTACCGAGTGGAGAGCGACCCTCCTACTCGGGGGCTTAGCTGCAGTCCAGTACTCGCCTAAGTTTGAAAAATCCTACCGAGTGGAGAGCGACCCTCCCACTTGGGGGCTTAGCTGCAGTCCAGTACTCGCCTAAGTTTGAAAAATCCTACCGAGTGGAGAGCGACCCTCCCACTCGGGGGCTTAGCTGCAGTCCAGTACTCGCCTAAGTTTGAAAAATCCTACCGAGTGGAGAGCGACCCTCCCACTCAGAGGCTTAGCTGCAGTCCAGTACTCGCCTAAGTACGAAACACATCCCAATCCGCAAGGACGACGAGGTGCAGGTCGACTGCCACCTTCTCCTTCGGAGCTTCGCCACAAATACAACGTGCGCTCCATCCCAATCCGCAAGGACGACGAGGTGCAGGTCGACTGCCACCTTCTCCTTCGGAGCTTCGCCACAAATACAACATGCGCTCCATCCCGACCCACAAGGACGACGAGGTGCAGGTCGACTGCTACCTTCTCCTTCGGAGCTGCGCCACAAATACAAAAGTTGTCTCGAGTGAAGAACGAGTTCCACTCAACGGAGAATTCATGAAGATATTCAACGATAAACCAAGTTCAGATAAATACTAAAAGGTTCCAAGCAGCGAATCAAAGGTACTCGGGCACCACGCCCGAAGGAGTTTAACGGTTACAAAAACCACTCGGCATTCCGAGGCAAATTTAAAGCGTATCCAAGTTTCATAAGATTGTTCACTCGGCCGGAGGAGGGCTGGCAGGCTCCACGAACGAGTCCAGATCGATCCCATCAGTGATCCGAGTAGCGGCAGCAATGAAAGTCTCCATGAAGGACTGGAAGTCGTGCTTTTTGGTGTTAGCGACTTCGATCGCAACCAGCTTGTCCTCACAAGCCTCCTTGCAATGGACTTGCACCAGGGACAACGCCACATCAGCACCATACCGGGCGGAGGATTTCTTCCATTCTTGCACTCGGCCAGGGATCTCGTTCACTTGAGTCATCAGAGATTCCAGATCATTCTGAAGCGTCGCCCCCGGACAAAGCGTCGAGTCGATCCGAGAGACAACCTCCTTCAGGCCTGCGAGGTAGCTTGTGGCGCTGGCGATACGGGACTCTAGTCGGAGCATGTTCATCGCAGTTTCGTCGCAGACCGGGGAAGAGATAGGGTCCAGACCTGTCTCGACCCTTCCAGTTTCTTCATCAAAGTCTTGACAAAGTTCTGCAGCCAAAAGTTAGTTCAATTAACCGAGCAAAATCTGATGGCAAGCATCAACACAGTCGGATTAAAAGAAATACCTCCCAGCACGAGATAAAGCTTCTTGGCAAGGGTCCTCAAATAAGCTTCTGTGTCGTTCCTCTTGCGGATCGTAGACTCCAACTTTTCGTTTAGGGCGACCTTATCCTTCTTCAGGCTGGTCACTTCGCGGTTAGCTTCATTTAGACAAGATGTCAGTCTAGTCACCTCTCCTTCAAGCGTTCTGACTGAAGCAAGCTTCTCTTCTGCGAGAACTGTTTTGTCTTGGGCTGCTTTTTGCGCGGCGGCGAGGTCCGAGTCCTTCTTGTCCAGAGCCAACTTCATTTTCTCTGCAAAAGAAATAATCGAATCAAAAAAGAGACCAAAGAGATATATTGAAGTTCGGTCGGCAATCAGTTACCTTCCATACCAGCGGCCTCGTCTTGAGCTTTTTTTTTTCAGATTTTGCTGAGCCAATTCCAAGTCAAGGTTTAACTGGATCTGCTATTTCTCCAAGTCAGCAAAGCGAGCTCCAAGATCACAAGATTTCTGCAATCAGGGAGGGGAAGTTATTTTACAGCGAAAAACGACAAAGACAATAAATACTAAGACTACGGTCGACTGCCCGCAGCCCACCATAGTCTCGGGGACTACACCCAGTGGGTGCACTTTGCGTGCCCCCACCGGTTCTGATCCCACTAGACCAGCCCGCCGGAGTCGAGTGCAGGGAGTAAAAAAAAGAGAGAGAAAGAACAATTGCGCCGTCAAGAAAGAAGAACTCAGACCACAGAACTCAGACCACAGTCGACTGCCAGCAGTCGACCGCGGTCTCGGGGACTACACCCAGTGGGTGCACTTGGCGTGCCCCCACCGGTTCTGATCCCACTCGCCCAGACCGAGTGGAAGAGCGAAACTACCAAAAACGACAGCAACCCGACAAGACCAGACCAGATCGAGCGAAAGAATCAAAATACAAAGACTACAGTCGACTGCCAGCAGTCCACCGTAGTCTCGGGGACTACACCCAGTGGGTGCACTCAGCGTGCCCCCACTAGTCCAAAAATTCAATCGACGCACCCAGTGGGTGTACAAATGCAAAGATTTTTGGAAAGAGAGTCTTCAGATAGCATATCCTAACAGAACAAGCGGTGACCAACTAACCTGAACATTGCTTTGGAGAGCCGAGCTGGTGTCATAGGCGGCCTGACTGGCGTCCCGCACCACCTTCATCTTCTCCATCATAATGCCCGCCTGGCGTATGGCTTCCTTGGCAGCATTCACTTCGTCCTCTGGGACATGATGGATCGCAAAAACTGAAGGTGGGTCAGCAGGAGCTTGAGCAGTCGATGAAGAAGGCAGGGCACTCGACAATGGTACGACGAAGGTAACAGAACCCCGATTGGCATCACCAGCGTCCTGAACGACTGGTTCCGCCATCGGCGTCGACTGTGGCACCTTGCCTGCAGGAGCTTTCCTATTTTTCCTTGTCAAAGGCCTCTCAGGATCTTCGTCATCATCATTGGGGAGGTTAATAATGTTAGGAGCTGTTCAAAGATCAATCGCCAAAATCACATCACCCGGTGGTACACATTGCAGTTGAGTCGACCAAGTAAAGACAGAATGACAGAAATCATACCCAGATTGGAAGTGACTGCATCCTCCATTACCTCATCCTCATCCCTGTAATCTGAGGTCCTGGAAGTAGCAACGCTGCCAGTTCCAAAGTTCGTCTGGTTAAATCAAGAAAAAATAAACAGCACGGAGCGTCGAGTGAATACAAAGGGAGACACTCACGCAGAAGTGACGGGGATGTCAATCTTAATCTTCGGCAGCGCCTTCCGAGGCTTCTGCTCTGCAACTTTGGGATGCTTTGACGCTTTTTCAGTTGGGGTTGGTGAAGATGTCCGAGGACGCTTTGAAGACTGACCAGTCTGAGCAATCGCCTTTTCACGGGCGCTCGGTCGTTCTTGGTCAAGCTTGGATCGCCTCTCCCTGCGAGGAGGCGACTCGACTTCTTCCTCGTCACTTAAGTCGTCACTTTCTTCGTCCCCTTCTCCGTCAGAATGTCATTCGCCATTGTCGCCGCCGCTCGCCTCTCCTTCCGGGTCTTGCTCTTGCTCTCCGTTGGGCACTGAGTACATTTCGATAAGGGCCTGAAAGAAAGCAGGGAGAATAAAGTCAGTCGATGCAGTATAGACAGCTGCGCGAGTGAATTCAGATTATAATCAAAAGCTCAGAATCGGACCTTTTCTGGTTCATGGGACTGGTCGAATGGAGGAACTCTCCTGGCTCCCCTAGGGTTGTCCTTGTTTCCGATGATGCCCGACAGCCACCCCTCCAGTGTGTCGTCATCGACCTCCTCCGGGTGAATCCGAGTGGTGTCGTCAAGACCCGAATACATCCACATCGGATGGTCTCGAGCTTGAAGAGGCTGGATGCGCCGCCGAAGGAAAACCTCCAAGAGGTCCATACCAGTGACCCCGTCACGGATAAGCTGGACCACTCGTTTGACCAGCACCCTAACTTGCGCCTTCTCCTCCGGGATCACCTTCAAAGAGGAGGATTTCCTCACTCGGTCCATGGTAAAAGGAGGGAGGCCAGTCGACTGCCCTGGCGTCGGCTGGTCTTTGCAGTAAAACCAGGTCGACTGCCATCCGCGGACCGAGTCAGGAAGAATCATGGCCAGAAAGGAACTTTTCCCTCTCATCTGAACACCAAGACCCCCACACATCTGAATCACTTGTGTTCTCTCATCACTCGGATTGGCCTTTTTCACCGTTTGAGAACGACAGGTGAAAATGTGCTTGAAAAGACCCCAGTGAGGCCGACAACCCAAGAAATTCTCGCACAAAGACACGAAAGCAGCGATATACACGATTGTGTTGGGAGTGAAGTGGTGGAGTTGTGCCCCAAAGAAATTCAGAAATCCCCAAAAGAAAGGGTGAGGAGGCAAGGAAAACCCACGGTCGACGTGAGTAGCAAGGAGAACGCGCTCACCCTCCCGAGGTTGCGGCTTGGATTCCTTCCCCGGAAGCCGCACCGATCCATGGGGGATCAGTCCTCCGTCGGCTAGGTCATCGAGGTCTTCTTGGCGGATCGTCGAGCGGATCCAGTCGCCCTGGATCCAGCCCTTCGGCAGGCCGGCTCGTGAGGAAGATCCACCCCGACTGGTCGCCTTCCCCTTCGCCTTTGCCGTCGCCTTCTTCGCCCGCTCCAGAGCCGCCGTCTTCTCCTTCCCCATCGTCGCCGGTGAGACATGTATGGAGCGGCGGCGCTTGGGCAAGAGCGAGCGCGACGAAGAAGCCTGAAGAGGAGGAGAGGAAATGAGAACGCACTGTTCAAGAAACCCCGGTCCGACGCCTTATATGAGGTTACTTCTGAGTGGCTGACTGGTAGGCCCGGACGATCCTGTCAAATCCCGTAACAGTCGCGCGCGCGATCGTGGCAAAAAAGGTGGCGTGGAGATCGAGGAGGCTCCGCCCTATCCCATCCGATTACTGCGGCCTCTCCCGTCCCGCGCGCTTCCCAAAATTCGAATCCCGCGAAATCTGCGGGCAGCAGAACAACTTGTCAGACGGAAGATCTCCTCCACACCGTCACTCGGAGCTTTTCAAGTAAAGAAACTCACTCGACAAAAAACTAAGAATGGATTAAGGCGACTGAAAAGGAAGTTGCTGTCGTCACTCAGGTTCGTTGATCAGAAACAAGATATGCTCATGGCATGAAAAATGAGTCGGAGAAGTTCTCAACTCCTTCCCCACTCAATCCTCGATCCATTCGGGGGCTAATGATGAAGCTATGTACCTAGGGTAGGGTCATGGACCTGTCCTAACTGCCCTACCCAAGGACATCTCTAGAAGAAATCACCTTTCAATCGACTTGGAGGTGTTCCACTCGACAGACTCGAAGACACTCGACCAAGAAGCAATCACTTGACCAAGATCCAACCACTCGACGGCCAGGAGACCTAAAGTCACTCCGCACACTAACGATCGTTCATTAAGTAGCTTTTATGGTCATCATAGCACTTTATTAGGGGCATTACCAGTAACGCCCGACCTTAATGTACTTAAAACCTTGCATAACTGAGGGCTGGAGGGGTCTGGCGAACTCTATATAAGCCATCCCCCTCCTCAGTGTAAAGGGTTCGCACCCCTGTAATTCATACACACATAATCCAGTCGACCGCCTCCAGGCTCCGAGACGTAAGGCTATTACTTCCTCCGAGAAGGGCCTGAACTCGTAAACCTCGTGTGCTTACAACTACTCCATAGCTAAGATCTTGCCTCTCCATACCTACCCCCTACATTACTGTCAGACTTAGAACCACGACAAGGGGTGGTAGAGGGTTGGTGTGGTGCTCCTGGACGTCGAGGCGGCGTTGCTCCTCGTGCTCGAGGGAAAATCACATCTCCCAGCTGGGAGAGTTCGGAGCGGATGCCTGCATCTAACGTTGCTCCGACGTGAGGAGCTCCCGCCGCCCGCGCACCTCCTCTGCGTGTGACCGCTGTGACCGCGGCATAGCCGGCACCGGGATCCGCTGCGGATCCAGATGCCAGTTATGCGGCAGTGAGACATCCGGGTACGGCAGAATCTGCATGTACAGCCAGTGCCAGCGTGCCTGGTGCACCGAAATGTGCAAGCGCTGCCGCACGGGGCGGGCAGGCACCGGTGGCAGAGGAGGAGGATGCGCCGGGGTGAACTTCCCCTAGCTCTGGCCGGAGCCGCGACCCAAATGAACATGGGCGGACGAAATTGGTTGCCCCATTGGAGTTGCTCTAATGCATCTCTCGTGCATTGTTTGCACTGTGGTATATGTTGTTTTCTTTGATATGCTTGTAAGTGGTTTTCTTCCTTGTCGGTCATGTGTTTTTATCGATAATAACTAGCAAATATGCTCATATGTTGCAACGGGAGAATAAATAGTGTGCATTTGAATTTAGTCAGGATTATATATGCAAGCATAACCGTGTGAACATGTTGATAAGAAATATTTAGGTTCTGGGTTTCGCCACACGTGAAGTAATCAATAAACTATTTTTTCATTCATTGATCGTGGGGTTTTAAGGTATGAAGCTTGAAAAGGCCATCGAATTATTCAATCTATTTTTCCCATTCATTTGAGGGGATTTCAAGATATGAAGTTTCATAATATGAAAGTGAGGCGGGTCTTCTTTTTTCATATACAAGCCACCGATATAGTACAACCGGACTTAATTCTACTCTGCTATTTTTCATTTATTAATCGAGGGGATTTAAGGTGTGAAGTTCCATAATATGAGAGTGAGTTGGGTCTTCTCTTTTCCATGCAGCTAGCTCATGTAGTCGGGTTTTCTCTTCTCTTTTCCTCATGTAGCAATCCTCAAGAAATTCAGGGTCCTTTTCTAGCTAGCTCATGTATCAAGCTATTCATCCTTCATTCATGATAATCCATCCATTCTTCATCCAGCTTACTATACATATAGTTTCGCACACACATATATAAATTGATATGACCATTATTTCCTAGGTAGTTGGGCCGGCTAAATTGCACGGGTTGTGAAAGGCCCAGGCACCGAAACCAATTCGCTGAAGCAGTTGCAAAGTACCGTCCACTAGTAGAAAAAGGGCCATTTGTCCCGGTTCGTAAGCCCCATTTGTCCCGGTTGGGGAACCGAGACTAAAGGGTCGGTACTGAAGCCCTATACCTTTAGTCCCGGTTCTTATACCAACCGAGACAGATGGGCCTCCACGTGGCCGCTACGGCAAGCCCAGGCAGGAGGGCCTTTGGTCCCGGTTGGTAGCACCAACCAGGACCAAAAGGCATCCACGCGTCAGCAACTGGTAGGAGCTGAGGTTTTTTTTGAAAGGGGGTGGGTTTTGGGGGGTTAATTTAGGGTGTTAGCTAGATAATAGAGAGAAGTGTCCTCTCTTATCTCCGTGCTTGGTTTACCAACGCTACTGCTATGCCTAAACATAGCTTAGATTGAAGTGAAGGAAACATGTGATGCATGTCGAAAGTAATACTAATCCTAACTTGATCAAGTTTGGATTAGTACTACTTTTGACATGCACCACATGTTGCCTTCACTTCAATCCAATCCATATTCATTTCACCCATTGATATATAATAATTCTTCATGCTCACATCATGCATCACCATAATAACAAGTCCTACTAATCATCATCATACAACTTCTACTCGTTATTAATAACAAGTCATACGATCATCATCCTCATAGTCATCGAACCAAACCTACTTAATTGTTCTTAGCACATGATCATCAGTATTAGGTAGGACCTAAATACCCTCTTTAAGGTAAAATAGCATAAAACAATATAGGCCCTGACTCTCCATTATGGAGAATGGAGATCATCCTGTCTCCAATTATTGCGCTTCGCTTCCTTTTGCTTCCAAGAACCTCCTTACGACTGTCCATACATTTTTTTCATTCTTTGATTACCATGTGTTCACCTATTTTAGAAATCCGGTATGGACAGGTGAGATTCGTAGGATGACCTCGCTGTATGTTCAAAACATCAAGGTGACCATTCTGATACATCAGATGAGGCACACAATCCATCGGGATTTTCTGTTGAAAAACGTAGTAATAACTTCGTAGTTAGCAATGATGTACTAGTTTTAGAAGTATGCAAAAGATGCACGGATGTCGTAATAGTAAAAAATCTTACCAGGGTATCTCCATAGAAGTTACCGTGGTTCAACACGTGCACTAGTGGCACGTATTGACCATAATTTGGAGGAGTATCATAATAGGTATTGTAATTCTCAAGGTCAGTACAAAATGCGATCAGATGATTTTTCTCCTGATAAGTTAATTCGGAGCCATCGGTGCAGTGGGTTTTATCTACCATCTTCCACACATTGTTTGAAGAATGAAGATAAGCTGTCAATGGAAATAAGTTGTCAACTATTTTGAAATAAACAATATAAATTAGTTAATAACTATGTTTGAGAAACTCACATAGCGGTAGAATTGAAAGCGTATCAACAAGGACCCAAATGTCCATATTGTTTTTCTCGATGTCAGGATCACCAAGATCCATGGTGACAAGCATATCCTCATAAAAACCATACAGCTTGCAAAGTGCCTCCCAATTTGGGCAACCAAAATGGGTTACGCTCTGAGAATTGTACAGATTTACTTTAAAATCGATACCATGATGGGTTCTTAGGTGAATTTTCTTTGTTTTGAAACTTTCATGGTCTTCAAAACCCATCCTCTCCAAGACATAGCGTCTTGCATGGCATGGGATAAGCTAGTCAAATATTGTAAAAGATGAAAATTACATGTTGAAATAGTTGAAGTCGTGCTTAATTAATTATAAAAAAACACTTGTCATCGTTGCGTACCGTTTCAACATTGAAGGTCTCCTGGAGCTTAATGCTAAAGCACCGATCTTCGTGCAGGTGAGGTGAGGGAGTCCTGGATTAGGGGGTGTTCGGGTAGCCGGACTATACCTTCAGCCGGACTCCTGGACTATGAAGATACAAGATTGAAGACTTCGTCCCGTGTCCGGATGGGACTTTCCTTGGCGTGGAAGGCAAGCTTGGCGATGCGGATATTCAAGATCTCTTACCATTGTAACTGACTTTATGTAACCCTAACCCTATCCGGTGTCTATATAAACCGGAGGGTTGTAGTCCGTAGGCAATCAACTCCATACACAACAATCATACCATAGGCTAGCTTCTAGGGTTTAGCCTCCTTGATCTCGTGGTAGATCTACTCTTGTACTACTCATATCATCAATATTAATCAAGCAGGACGTAGGGTTTTACCTCTATCAAGAGGGCCCGAACCTGGGTAAAACATCGTGTCCCCTGCCTCCTGTTACCATCCGGCCTAGACGCACAGTTCGGGACCCCCTACCCGAGATCCACCGGTTTTGACACCGACATTGGTGCTTTCATTGAGAGTTCCGCTGTGTGATCGACAAAAGGATCGATGGCTCGCCTGCAGATCAACTGCGACTTCGGCATCTTCGTCACCAGCTCGACTGGTCACCTTGGTTCGACCAAGAATTGCGCCCCGTGTTCGGATCACCATGTCCGGACGAGGGCCTTCATCAAGCATCAACTCCGATATCTATCAAGATCACGGAGGAATCATCTATGGAGCTCGGGGGCTCAACGTCAACATTGCCCTCAAGCGACCATGCTGTTTTTCTGGACAGCGAACTCGTATCTACCACCACCACCTCCTCGAGTATCACTTTGACGATCGCTTTGGTGGAATTGTGCGGAATTGAGTCTACAACAACCCTGGAAAATTTCGTCGAGTTCCGATGGAGGAATCTCTAGCAATCCACGATATACCGGAGCCCTGTCAAATCTGGACGGGAATTTGGATGAGTTTAGGGCGTGGTGTCCAGCTTCTAGCTCGAACGTCCTTTGGAAGATCCAACCGTTGATCGGCTGCGGAATTCCCATATCTACCACCTCTCAAAATTTCGGCTTGATCCGACCGTCCAAACTCCGGGAACCTTCCGATTAGTGCATCACTTTTCGGATCTGTTTTCTGCGCGAAAACGAATCCGACCCAAGTTCATCTTTCTTATGAACAGGATTTCGGACATCCCTTTTAAAGGAAGTTTTGTATGGGGTATTGTGTTTTGTTCCCGAACACATCCTATTAACTGTAAGATCTTTTGAACATGATCTTCAACATCATGCTGGTGTCAAACCAGTCCGGCAATATTACTCCACGGCTGCCGACCTGCGCTAGACACATCGTCACTTTGTTGAGCCGAGCTCAACTTCTTCGGATCATCATCTCGGCAAGCCGAACAAGATCCCGGCATCACGAAGGATAAATCATCACCAACATCGCCGCCCCACGGATTACATGGAGCGGGCATACCGGCATCGCCGCACGGTCGCTTCATCAAGCCGGCATCGACCACGTCACGACCTGCATCGACAGGGCCGCACTATTGCTTCTTCAAGCTGGTGTCCATCATGCCAACCTACTTCGACTCATCGGCTGACATCGAGGCTTCGACATCTCGGCTGGACCGGGGCTTCGCCATCTCTTCATCAACCTACTCCGGACACTTCAGCGTCACTAGCCGACCAGCTCCGTCACGTTAGCTGGGCCGAGGGCTTCGCCTCGGCGAGTCAACCTTTACCAGCATTGCCATGCCTTCGTTTTATCGCCCATCAGGCAATGGGTGTGCGGAGCGGGTCCCAATTTTAGGAATCACCTTCCTTCGGATTGCTACAACAAATAAACCAGGTGCTATTAATCCCAATATTTTTTGCTTGTTTGGGTTCATTTTTCCCAAGGAATTATTACTCTGATTTGTCCATCATATGTACACAGGTCTATCAAATGGTGGCCGCATTAACGACAGGCGCATGGTGGTTCGGTCAGTTTCCGTACATAGTCCGGCGAACACCGCATCCGGAGCTCGGACCGACCTGTGAATTCAGGCTTTGCCACGCCTTTACCACGTCACGCCGACGCCCTGCATCGACATTGACTTCGGCGCCAGGCCATATTTCTTTTATTACTCACTTTGCATAAATTATTTATTATGCAATGATTTTTTTAATTATCATTATTACTATTATCTCCGGTTTGCACTATTTTTTGTGCACAGGAAAATGATCCGGGGACTTCGGCGTCACTCTGCCGGTCTGCATTGATCGTGCTATGTCACCACTTCGGCGTGTCAAGCTCTCCGCTCTGCCACCTCAGGATCGGCTTGAGGGATGGAACCTTGCCCCGCATCAAGCTCGGACCGCGTCATCAATATCGAACACATTAACCAGCTAAGTTGCTTTCGTGCTCAAAGCTTTAATTTCTAACTTGCGTTCGGTTCGACCAAGCATTATACTTCTTTGGAAAAAAGTTGCTTGTAAAAAATTTCCTTGTCCAAACTTTGTTTGTGACACACAAATTCAAGGACCCAATTCACTTGGGGGCTTCATTTATGAAGCTTTTCCTCTTGCATATGATTATACTTGTACGGCTTCGTTCCTTGTTCGTGTATTATGCCACAATATGCACCATATTGACTTAAGCGATTTGCAAGCTGGGTTGCCTCGCTCTTGTGTTTACCCCTACGTTCCCGATTGTTTGGCTAGGGAGTAAAGGGAGCACCTCTGCGATTGTCACGATCGGGTCAACCGAGCCGGACCTCAGACCGGGTGAAGCCGAAAGCTAGCGCTCTTATAGTTTTCAATGATGGTCGGCACACAACGGAACTCATGAGTACAAAAAATCTATTGCACAAGTCTGATAATAACAATGAGCACCGAAGAAAGGTATCAGTGGGGGTACTATTTTCTTCGAAGATGCTTCTTACACTTCACGGTAATATAGCATAAGTTCCCTGAGCGCGCTTTGTCTGTTACAGCCTTATGGCCTGATTGCCTGGTTATTGGAAACACCGTCGATATTCTCGACCGATGGAGTACATAACACTTTTTGGTCCTTGACCGAGGAGGGAGAAGCTGACGGTCGGTTAAGACGCGTTTAAAGTTCGGTTGAACATAGATATGATATAAGTACTTCGGTACATGCAATCATTCTTCTACCCAAGTCACTTGGGGGCTCTTAAGTTTATTTGAGCCGTTTTATAATAAGTGTTCTTCTTCTTAGTCGTTGCAAAGTTCTATTATTATTATTATTATTATTATTATTATTATTATTATTATTATTATTATTATTATTATTTATCACTCCTTTTTTCGACGCGAGTGTGCGGTCACTAGCCGGGGAGCCTAATTTCTGTCTCAAAGCCGCTAGAGTTTAGTTTGCTAAACTGGCCTAATGAGAAGTACTCCGCCCTCGGGATAGGAGGTTGAAGCCGTAGGCTGACCCGCTCGAAGTCTTGAGATAGGATGTGTCATGTTAAAGGACGACAGAAGCACTTCTTTTTTCTAAGACCAATTTCTGGATTGGAACCGAACACTTGATCTTGTTCGGACGTCATGTTTTTACTGATGTTTCTTGGTTTTCCAAGCTTTTTGGCACTTTTAAACTATTTGTGCTTTTCCAGCATTAGTCTCGCAGTGCAACGCCGGACACCTTTAGGGATTCGGCAAAAACATTCTCAGATATTGCTATATATGCATCGGTTTCGAATTGTGTCTTCGGTTAATAGTTGGGTTGCCCAGCTCCTGCACTTGCTTCCTACGTTCCGTTTTGTTTGGCTAGGCGTGCAAAGGGAGAACCACTGCGATTGTGCTTCCAGCTCACATGGTTAAGCACCTTAGTGGAGAAAGCCGAAAACTGACTGTCACAATAAGCGCAAACTGGTCAGCGATCCAATGCCTATGACGGGCCATTCATAACATTGGCCGAAGTGTTTACGGCTTGACCTCGACTGTCGCCGAACACTACCCGGGACTATTAACTGGCCTCCCAAACTAAATCCTCGATATTTTGCTCTTACATTCGAGCTGAGGTTTCATGATCATGCTTAGCATGACAACCCAAAGAAAGGAACCGATAGCGGGACTATTTTCTTTGGAATACATCTCTTCTGTTAAACAGTAATATAACATATCTCTCTGCGTACCTTTGTTTATAAAACCGCGTGGCCAGATTGCCTTGTTTGTCGTAAATCTTTGCCCTCATAAAGGCTTTATAAAGTAGGACAAACACTCCTCGGCTACTGGCCAAGGAGGTGGAAGCCGATGGTCGGTCAACAAAGTTTTGTACAATGCGGATCCGAGCATTAATGACGTAAAGTACTTGGATACATATAGTCATTACACATAATTTGTGATTTTACTATGGATATTGATCCTTAATTCGGCCACCCGTTCCCGCATTAAGGCTCGGGGGCTACTGGGCTTCGGGCTTATTATTTACAAATATTAAAGGGGCACATCGATCCTCTGATCTGGTGTTGCCACCCGACCAGTGTCTCAGGGGCTACTGCATTGCTTGTCCAATGCAGAAAATTTTATGTGCAATATAGTTTCCGAGGAGATTTTGATCCTCAGGTTGGTCGGCCGCACCCAACCTGAGTCTTGAGGACTGAGCACACCGCTTTTGTGTCCCGAAGTATTCTGCCGAGCTAGGACTTGATCCTCAGGCCGAATTTGCAAATCAACCTGAGTCTCAGCGGCTACTGGGATCAGCGGTCTTATGTCATCCTTCATGTGCATCTTGGGTTTTAGACCGATACACACCTTGAGGGCGTAGTCCGGCCGAGGAACTCCCCGGCGTCGGACCCTCTGACGAGGATTTTCTCCCCCGTTTCGAGGCCATGGTTTCCGGGTCGTCAGAGGCGGCTCTCTTCTTCCCCTTAGAAGAGGAATTGTCGGTTCCTCCCTTCGGGGCAGCCTCCTTAGAGGAGACCATAGCTTCCTTGTCCTCCCCCTCCAAAGGCATTATCTCCAGCATCCTGACTAGCACGTGATCCGGCCTGGTTTCAGGAAGGGGAGCCAGACACCTGATCAGCTTTGCCTTCGCTATCCACTCCTGTTTAAAAGGACGGCTCTTTTAGGGGCAAGTTTATGACAATTATACGGATAGAAGGTCCGGGAACAGGGTTGCTTACTTGAGTATCCGGGCGATTGCAGCTTAGGCCCGCGTCTTCGGTTAAATCCGGACACATCTCTTGTGATCCGAAGAACATTCTATACATCTCCACGGGCGTTGCGCCCATAAAATTCTGGAGAGCTCGCGGTCCCTTCGGATTAAACTCCCACAGGTGAAGGGGGCGACGTTTGCCGGGCAATATTCGGCGAATCAGCATGATCCGCGTCACCTTGACCAAACTGAGGTCTCCTTCCAAGAGATCCTTAATTCGGCCCTGTAACAGGGGCACGTCTTTGGGCAAACCCCAATCTAATCCTTTGTTGACCCATGACGCTAGCCGTGATGGGGGACCCGAGCGAAAGGCAGGAGGCGCCGCTCACTTGGCGCTCCTGGGAGCGGTGATATAGAACCATTCTTGTTGCCACAAGCCGAGCCCCTCTTGAAAGGATCCCTCGAGCCATGGAGCATCAACATTCTTACTTATGACAGCGCCTCCGCACTCTGCGTGCCGTCCCTCGATCATCTTCGGCTCCAATCCAAAATTCTTGAGCCATAATCCGAAGTGAGGAGTAACACGGAGGAACGCTTCACACACAACGATGAATGAGGAAATGTGGAGGATGGACTCCGAGGCTAAGTCATGAAATTCCAGCCCGTAATAAAATAGCAGCCCCCTCATGAAGGGATCCATCGGGAAGCCTAACCCCCGAAGGAAGTGAGACATGAACACTGTGCTCTCACCGGGCTGGGGACTGGGAATAGCCTGCCTTTGAGTAGGCAACCTATGCGGAATTTCGGCGGTCAAGAACTTAGCCTCTCTCAACTTTAGCACGTCCTCCTCCGTGACGGAAGAGGGCATCCATCGGCCTTGAAGGTCGGAACCGGACATTGTCGAAGGTCTGAAGCGCCTGGAATTTGGAGCCTAGGGTGTTGGAACTCGAGGCGACGGGCGAACTCGTTTGAGATTGGAAAAAGGAGTAAGGCCATGGTCTCTTTATAAGAGGTTGAATACTAGGAGCCCTCCACGTAACCATTTGGGACTCGCCTTTAATCGAGAAACACGCTAACAGGCACGATTGGGTTACCCACGTCCATATTGATGAGAATCCCGTAAAAGGGGGGCACACGATCTCTGCTTTGACAAGACGTGCCAAGGAAACCGCCTCGCAAAACATGCTGAGGTGGAAAAGTAAAAATGATTCAAGTAAAGAACTTGGCCGTAGTGTGATGACGCACTACGGAATACGTCAGCAGATTTGATTTGTGTTAATATTATTCTCTCTATGGAAATATGTGGAAACTTATTTTGCAGAGCCGGACACTACTATTGGTGTTTACAATCTTCTATGAAGGACTTGGAGGAGGAACCCGCCTTGCAATGCCGAAGACAATTTGCGCGCCGGACTCGTCGTCATTGAAGCCTGGTTCAGGGGCTACTGAGGGAGTCCTGTATTAGGGGGTGTTCGGGTAGCCGAACTATACCTTCAGTCGGACTCCTGGACTATGAAGATACAAGATTGAAGACTTCGTCCCGTGTCCGGATGGGACTTTCCTTGGCGTGGAAGGCAAGCTTGGCGATGCGGATATTCAAGATCTCTTACCATTGTAACCGACTTTATGTAACCCTAACCCTATCCGGTGTCTATATAAACCGGAGGGTTGTAGTCCGTAGGCAATCAACTCCATACACAACAATCATACCATAGGCTAGCTTCTAGGGTTTAGCCTCCTTGATCTCGTGGTAGATCTACTCTTGTACTACCCATATCATCAATATTAATCAAGCAGGACGTAGGGTTTTACCTCTATCAAGAGGGCCCGAACCTGGGTAAAACATCGTGTCCCCTGCCTCCTGTTACCATCCGGCCTAGACGCACAGTTCGGGACCCCCTCCCGAGATCCGCCGGTTTTGACACCGACATGAGGCCTGTCGCACAGACCTCGGTCGTCGTTGCACTAACTGCACTCTGATACGTCCATTTTGCATCATGCTTTTATATCGATATTTATTGCATTATGGGTTGTTATTACACATTATGTCATAATACTTATGCCTTTTCTCTCTTATTTTAGAAGGTTTACATGAAGAGGGAGAATGTAGGCAGCTGGAATTTCGGGCTGGAAAAGGAGAAAATATTAGAGACCTATTCTGCACAACTCCAAAAGTCCTGAAACTTCACGGGAGCACGTTTTGGAATATATAAAAATACTGGCAAAAGAATTAACCAGAGAGGGCCCACACCCTGGCCACGAGGGTGGGGGGCGTGCCCTACCCCCATGGGCACGCCCCCTATCTCGTGGGCCCCTGGCAGGCCTCCGGTGCCCATCTTATGCTATATGAAGTCTTTCGTCCGAGAAAAAAATCATAAGCAAGCTCACGGGACGAAACTCCGCCGCCACGAGGCGGAACCTTGGCGGAACCAATCTAGGGCTCCAGTGGAGCTGTTCTGCCTGGGAAACATCCCTCCGGAAGGGGGAAATCATCACCATCGTCATCACCATCGATCCTCTCATCGGGAGGGGGTCAATCTCCATCAACATCTTCACCAGCACCATCTCATCTCAAACCCTAGTTCATCTCTTGTATCCAATCTTTGTCTCAAAACCTCAGATTGGTACCTGTGGGTTACTAGTAGTATTGATTACTCCTTGTAGTTGATGCTAGTTGGTTTATTCGGTGGAAGATCATATGTTCAGATCCTTTATGCATATTAATACCCCTCTGATTATGAACATGAATATGATTTGTGAGTAGTTACGTTTGTTCCTGAGGACATGGAAGAAGTCTTGCTATAAGTAGTCATGTGAATTTGGTATTCGTTCGATATTTTGATGAGATGTATGTTGTCTCTCCTCTAGTGGTGTCATGTGAACATCGACTACATGAAACTTCACCATTATTTGGGCCTAGGGGAAGGCATTGGGAAGTAATAAGTAGATGATGGGTTGCTAGAGTGACAGAAGGTTAAACCCTAGTTTATGAGTTGCTTCGTAAGGGGCTGATTTGGATCCATATGTTTCATGTTATGGTTAGGTTTACCTTAATACTTCTTTTGTAGTTGCGGATGCTTATCATTTCCTTCGGCTCCTCGTTGGGTTCGACACTCTTACTTATCGAAAGGGCTACGATAGATCTCCTATACTTGTGGGTCATCAAGACTCTTTTCTGGCGCCGTTGACGGGGAGTGAAGCGCCTTTGGTAGGTGGAATTTGGTAAGGAAAGATTTATATAGTGTGTTGAAATTTACTGTCACTTGTTACTATGGAACATAATCCTTTGAGGTGTTTGTTCGGGGTATCTTCACCCTGACCAGTAGAGCAAAGAGTTGCTCCTCAAACTACTGAACCTACTGAAAATGTTTACTTTGAAATTCCTTCGGCTATGATAGAGAAACTGCTAGCTAATCCTTTCACATGTGATGGAACATTACATCCCGATTTGCACCTAATCTATGTGGATGAAGTTTGTGGATTATTTAAGCTTGTAGGTATGCCCGAGGATGTTATCAAGAAGAAGGTCTTCCCTTTATCTTTGAAGGTAAAGGCATTGACATAGTTTAGGCTATGTGATGATATGGGATCATGGAACTACAACCGATTGAAACTGGAATTTCATCAGAAGTTTTATCCTATGCATCTTGTTCATCGTGATCGTAATTATATATATAATTTTTGTCCTCACGAATAAGAAAGCATCGCTCAAGCTTGGGGGAGGCTTAAGTCAATGTTATATTCATGCCCCAATCACGAGCTCTCAATAGAAATTATTATTCAAAATTTTATGCTCGGCTTTCTCTCAATAATCGCTCCATGCTCGATACTTCTTTTACTGGATCTTTTATGATGAAGACTATTGAATTCAAATGGGATTTATTGGAAAGAATTAAACGCAACTCTGAATATTGGGATCTCGACGAAGGTAAGGAGTCAGGTATAACACCCAAGTTTGATTATGTTAAATCTTTTATGGATACCGATGTTTTCCATGAATTTAGCACTAAATATGGACTTGACTCTGTAGTAGCTTCTGTTTGTGAATCCTTTGCTACTTATGTTGATCTCCCTAAGGAGAAGTGGTTTAAATATAATCCTCCCGTTGAAGTAAAAGTAGTTGCACCTATTAAAGTTGAAGAAAAGACTATCACTTATAATGTTGATCCTATTGTTCCTACCGCGTATATTGAGAAAGCACCTTTCCCTGTTAGAATAAAGGATCATGCTAAAGCTTCAACTGTGGTTCGTAAGAGTAATAATAGAACACCTACACCCTCTGAGCAAATTAAAGTTGAACCTAGTATTGCTATGGTTAAAGATCTCTTGGCCGATAATATTGATGGGCATGTTATTTACTTCTGTGATGAAGTTGCTAGAATTGCTAGACCCGATACTAAAAATAAACATAGACCTATTGTAGGCATGCCTGTTATTTCTGTTAAAATAGGATATCAAATCTATCATGGCTTATGTGATATGGGTGCTAGTGCAAGTGCAATGCCTCATTCCTTATACAAAAAATTATGCATGATATTGCACCTGCTGAGATAGAGGAAATTGATGTTACAATTAAGCTTGCCAATAGAGACACTATTTCACCAGTTGAGATTGTTAGAGATGTTGAAGTCTTGTGTGGGAAAGTTAAATATCCTACTGATTTTCTTGTTCTTGGTTCCCCACTAGATAACTTTTGTCCCATTATATTTGGTAGACCCTTCTTGAATACTGTTAATGCTAGGATAGATTGCAAAAAGGATGTTGTTACTATTGGTTTGGGGGATATGTCTCATGAGTTTAATTTTGCTAAATTTCATAGACAACCCCATGATAAAGAATTGCCTAGTAAAGATGAAATTATTGGTCTTGCTTCTATTGCCGTGCCTCCTAATGATCCTTTTAGAACAATATTTGCTCGACCATGGAAATGATATGTTTATGAATGAAAGAAGGGAAATAGATGGAGTATTCTTTAAACAGGGACCTATTTTGAAACACAACTTGCCTGTTGAAACCCTAGGGGATCCTCCTCCACCCAAGGGTGATCCCGTGTTTGAGCTTAAACCATTACCTGATACTCTTAAATATGCTTATATTGATGAGAAAAGATATATCCTATTATTATAAGTGCTAACCTTTCAGAGTATGAAGAAAATAAATTATTGAAAACTCTGAAGAAGCACCGTGCAACTATTGGTTACACTCTTGATGATCTTAAGGGCACTAGTCCCACGCTATGCCAACACAAAATAAAATTGGAGAAAGACGCAAAACCGAATGTTGATCACCAACGACGGTTAAATCCTAAGATGAAAGAAGTGGTAAGAAAAGAAATACTAAAGCTTCTGGAGGCAGGTATAATTTATCCCGTTGCTGATAGTCAGTGGGTAAGTCCTGTCCATTATGTCCCTAAGAAGGGAGGTATCACTGTCGTTCCTAATGATAAAGATGAATTGATCCCACAAAGAATTGTTACAGGTTATAGAATGGTAATTGATTCCCGCAAATTAAATAAAGCTACTAAAAAGGATCAACACCCTTTACCTTTTATTGATCAAATGCTAGAAAGATTATCCAAACATACACATTTTTGATTTCTAGATGGTTATTCTGGTTTTTCTCAAATACCGGTTGTCGGAGATATACCCCGCAGTGTAACCCGGACGGATGTATGACCCGCCCAGAGCTTGGCGACTCACGGGTAATCTGCCCGATCTTGGCGACTCATTAATAACCCGACGGGCGGGTCAGACGGACGACAAGGCCCAAGGCCCAGAAGGCCGGCTCATGTTATGGTGGGCCGGCTTAAGGGAAAAGCATAAGGAATATTCCCTTACAAAGGAAGCAAGACTAGGACTCCACTTGTAATAGAACAATCCTAATCCTACTAGGACTAGTCATGTAACCCGCCCCTTTCAACTTATATAAGGAGGGGTAGGGCACCCCAAGAGGGGGAGAAAAGAAACAATGGCTAGGGCTAGACACAAAGGGGGAGCCGACTTATGCAGTGACTCTCTCATGAGCATAATGAGATCTAGCCACAAACATCATGTAGGGCTATTACCGGATGATGTTTCTCGGGACCTGAAGCTGTCTAAATCATTGTCTTGTGTTGTGTCTCTTTATTCCGCTCAACCCCTCTCGATCTACTACAAAGATGCGTTGGCCTCATGACTAAGTCCTCACACTAGGACATCTGCCGTGACAATTTCACGACAGTTGGCACCCATCGTGGGGCCTGTGCACGGTGGTGTTGAGTTTTTGGAGGGAGCACTTGAGGGATGGAGAAGCCCACGAATCGTTGAACAAAGAAGAGCCGGCAAATTCATAGGTTTGTAGCCTGTTTGCAGCAAACACCTTTGATGAATCCGACAAATGATTCAATTTTTGGCTGTTGCACCGCTGCAAGTCGCGAGTCCGATACAAGTACAGAAGCTTTCCTTTGATTAGGCGTCATGTCGGGCATCGCGCGATCTGTCCAACTAATTTTCGCCACGGACAAATCTCTGCTGAGACCAAATAAATCAGTACTTTTATGGACGCATCAATCGAGTTTCTGCTGCTACTTCATGTATTGAATTTCATGTTTCAAAGACGAAGGGAAGAAAACTACCGCGGCTGATACTACCTTTTCTGGCTTGAAGACTGAGTCCAATCCAGAGAATCCCCAAACACTTCCATTAGTACTACTGCAAGCCACCCCCGACGGCCTTGACGAGAGCCGCCCACGCCGGAGCATCTGCTGCAAGCCGCCAGCCTCTGCCTCACCTAGAGTCTGCCTCCGCTTTGATTCATGGACGCACCTTCCGAGCTGCCACCTCCGGACACCGGCCTCAACCGGCCTCGAGTGTCCACAACCTCCTATTGTTTCAGTTGGATTTCCGAACTCACTCTATGTTTATTCCTTGCCTCGATGGGCTGATTTATACAGTTACAACGAGGTGAGATACAGGAGGAGGGAGTGAGGCGGACGTTGCTAGATTGCAGGATCACGCAGAGCATGCCGTGCATGCAAGGGCGTGGGCGCGCACGATTTGCACGGACCGGCCAGGTCCGCTGCTGATGCGGTCGTGGCTGTTAGCCACTTGAGCCAGGTCGTGGATGTGTCTTCCAACACCCCCCCCCGCAGTCACAACGTGGGGATTCCGGACGTTTAGGCTGAACCGAAAATCGCCGAACACGCTCGACGGCAAGCCCTTGGTGAAAATATCGGCGAACTGGGAGCTCGTGGGGACGTGCTGGACGCGGACCTTGCCCAAGGCAACGCGCTCGCGCATGAAGTGAAGGTCAATCTCCACGTGCTTCGTCCGCTGATGCTGCACGGGGTTCGAAGACCTGTACATGGAGGAGACGTTGTCGCAGTAGACGATGGTGGCGCGCGCAGGGGGTTGATGCAGTTCGCCGAGGAGTTGTCGGATCCAGGCGGCCTCAGCAACGGCGTTTGCGATGGCACGGTATTCGGCTTCAGCACTGGACTGAGACACCGTGTTTTGCCGCTTCGAGGACCATGTGAGCAGGTTGGAGCCGAGGAACACACAGTAGCCGGACATGGACTTGCGTGTGTTAGGGCAACCGGCCCAGTCGGCGTCGGAGTAGGCGACAAGCTCGGACGCGGCGGAGCAATGAATCTGCAACCCCATGTGTGTAGTGCCGCGGACGTAGCGCAGAATGCACTTGATGAGATGGAAGTGACTCTCCCAGGGCGCGTGCATGAACAGACAACACTGTTGCACGGCGTAGGAGAGATCGGGGCGCGTCAAGGTGAGATACTGCAGAGCGCCAGCCAAGCTGCGGTAGAGTGAGGGGTCATGGAAGAGCGGCCCGGAGTCACCAGAGAGCTTGGCCTGTGTGTCGACGGGCGTGGAGATCGCCTTGCAGTTCAGGATCCCGGTGCGGTCGAGGATCTCAAGAGCATATTGCTCTTGTGAGAGAAACAACCCCGTAGTCGTGGACGTGACGTTGATGCCGAGGAAGTGATGAAGAGCGCCGAGGTCCGTCATAGCGAATTCCTGGTGCAGCGACTGAATGATGCTCTGGAGGAAGGCACTGGAGTCGGTGGTGAGGATGATGTCGTCCACGTACAGGAGGAGGTAGGCGAGGTGCGGACCGCGGCGAAGGACGAAGAGCGACGAGTCGGAGCGGGACGCGGTGATGCCGAGAGTGCGCAGGTAGGTGGTGAACCGTGAGAACCATGCGCGCGGCGCCTGCTTGAGGCCGTAGAGCGAACGGTTGAGGCGGCAGACGTGCGAAGACTTGGCGGAGTCGATGAAGCCAGATGGCTGGTGGCAGTACACCGTCTCGGCAAGATGACCGTGGAGGAAGGCATTCTTCACGTCAAGTTGGTGAATGGGCCACGACTTGCCGGCGGCGATGCTCAACACCGCACGAATGGTGGCCGGTTTGACCATGGGACTGAATGTCTCGCCGTAGTCGACGCCGGCTTGCTGAGTGAAACCGTGAAGGACCCATCTGGCCTTGTACCGAGCGAGCGAGCCATCGGGATGGAACTTGTGTCAAAAGATCCACTTCCCTGTAACCACATTAGCACCTGCAGGATGAGACACTAAACACCAAGTATTATTCCGCATTAGTGCATCATACTCCTCACGCATAGCATTGTACCAGTTCATGTCTTTGAGAGCGGTACGGTAGGAGGAGGGGATGGGGCTAATGGCGGGAGTAGTAGTGGTGTGGATAGAGACTTGCTACTTGGGAAGGGAAAAGCCGGTTTTGGCCCGTGTGCGCATGCTGTGGGTATTGAGTGGCGGAACGACAGGTACGGCGCATGGAGGCAGGGGTGGTGTTCGGGCGGTGGCCGGCTGGTTTGCACTGCATGGCGATGGGGCACACTGCATGGGTGAGTTTGGGGTGGCACTGCATGGCGATGGGGTGCACTGCATGCGAGCGGGCGAAGGGCAGGGGGAAGTGGCGGGCCCGGGGGAGCTGGCAGGCGGGGAAGTGGGGGTGTGTGCGGCAGCTGGCGGCTCGGGAGTGGGCGCTGGGGAGGAGAGCTCGTCGTGCGAGGGAGACATGGGGGATGCGGTCGGGGCGGTCACGCTAGTGGCGGCAGGTGCTGGCGCAGATCCCGGGTGGGATCGGTACGAGGTAGGTGGGATCCGTGGATCGGGAAAGATGGGGGCGTCGGGATCCTTTGCGGCAGGTAGTGTGGGAGAGGGTGTGTCACCGGTAGTATAAGGAAAAACGGACTCATCGAAGGTGACGTGACGGGATATCAAGACTTTGCGAGTCTGGAGATCCAGGCAACGGTAGCCCTTGTGCTCGAGGGCGTAGCCGAGGAAGACGCACTTGGTGGAGCGTGGAGCGAGTTTATGGGCACTTGTGGCTTATGTGTTAGGGAAGCAGAGACACCCGAACACACGCATATGATCGTACGAGGGGTGGTGTCCTAGAAGGCGGTAGAATGGTGTTTGGGATTGGATGGAGGATGAGGGTCGTCGGTTGAGGACGTAGGTGGCCGTATGGAGGGCTTCCACCCAAAACGGCGCAGGGAGTTGGGCGTGAATGAGCATGACCCTAATGATGTCGTTGGTTGTGCGGAGAAGGCGTTTGGCTTTACCGTTTTGCGGCGATGTGTGAGGGCATGAGAGATGGAGAGAGGCGCCATGGCGAGTGAAGAGCTCACGGACGTCGGTGGTGAGAAACTCGCCGCCATTGTCGCATTGCATGCACTGGATAGGGACACGAAATTGGGTGAGTACGTAAGTGAAGAAACGGTATATTGTCGCGGCGGTGTCGGACTTGTGACGTAGCGGAAACGTCCATGAAAAATGCGAGTAGTCATCAAGTATAACAAGGTAATACTTATAACCAGAGAAACTATAAATGGGAGAAGTCCATAAATCTCCTTGCTCGAAGCACCTCTCACAAAACTGCTTGGAGAGATTGTTCCTTGGTATGTGACTCCTCCATTGGTCCAATTAGTTTTTGTTCTAGTGCTTTATTCATTGCAAATTTTTGCTGCTTAGGTGACCCTGTTCTTGAGCTTGCATGTCAAATTTGTATGGTCAAAAGTAGTTTTGATGCATGATATAGGCTCTAGGCACTTGTAGGAGTAGTTGCTATCAATATTATTGAGTTTGGTTTACTTTTATTTTGAAGTTACTAAAAATTTCAGAAATTTTTCAGAGGAAGAAATATGCTTAGGAAAATTTACCAAGGTGGTTCTTCAAGGAAGCAAGGACCCAGGCTTGCAGTGCGTGATGCTGATGAAGAGCCACCAAGAGACGCTCTAGTGTGTCCTTGTGAATGGCCATCAGAAGACTTCATGGATCGGGCAGGGATTAAGGAAGAATTTAACGCATATTTGTATAACGCTGATCTTGTGAGCTTCGAGGAAGAGAAGTGCAGCCAGTATCACTATCTCACTAGTTCCTTTGTGAGGAGGCAAAAGGAAGATATGTTATTACCAGAGAGGAGGCAGATGAGTACGAGAGGAGGGCGGAGGCCGCTCGTCGCCACGCTGCAGCTTAGGAGGTGATAGCCACTGCATCGCAGTACGGCCTCAACTATTATTATGGATATCCGCCTTGCCAACTGTGGCCATAGACCAACTTAGGCCAAAAGCCTAAGCTTGGGGAGTACGTATTTCTCACCGACATTACATTTATGTTCACACACTCATTGCTAGATGTCGGTGCTCATACTTTTTCATTGTATCATCCATGCTAGTTTATTTTCATTTTTACGCTTTCTTCTTGTGTGTTTGATAAACCTTAAGAAAAACCAAAAAATTAGTTGTAGCTTTTAATTAATTTACTTTCCATTCTTGTAGTAGTAATTAAAAAGAAAACCCCAAAAGATTTCCTGTTCTTCTGTTGCTTGTTGGGAGCTTTCCCGTGTAAATGGTTTTATTTCTTTTCTTTTCTTTGGGGATCGATAGGAGAAGACCATGATTAAATTGTTGAAGTAGCTCATATATGCATTATTGTTGATCTGACAAAAGAGCCCATATTGCCTTGTCTTCTCCTGTTTATTGAATGCTTGCAGATTCTAGCTTAGTCCAATGCACGTGCACTATTATTATCATTATTCACATCGTTCGGTCGTGCAAGTGAAAGGCAATTATGATGATTATATGATGAACTTATTGAGATGAGAAAAGCCGGTATGAACTCGACCTCTCTTGTTTTTGTAAATATGATTAGTTCATCGTTCCTGATTCAGCCTATTATGAATAAACATGTTTGCAATGACAACTAGAGATCATAGTTTCTTGTGCCATGCTTGATTGGCTAGGAGCTTATAATGGTTTACCTTGCGTCCCAACACGCTATTAAAATGGTTATGATGTGGTATGATAGGGTGTTATCCTCCTCTGAATGATTTAAGTGACTTGACTTGGCGCATGTTCACGCATGTAGTTGAAACAAAATCAACATAGCCTTCACGATATTTATGTTCATGGTGGATTATATCCTACTCATGCTTGCATTCGGTGTTGATTAATTTTAATGCATGTTCATGACTGTTGTCGCTCTCTAGCTGGTCGATTCCCAGTCTTTTGCTAGCCTTCACCTGTACTAAGCGGGAATACTGCTTGTGCATCCAACTCCATAAACCCCAAAGTTATTCCATATGAGTCCACCATACCTACCTATATACGGTATCTACCTGCCGTTCCAAGTAAATTTTTATGTGCCAAACTCTAAACCTTCAAATAAATATCCTGTTTTGTATGCTCGAATAGCTCATGTATCAACTAGGGCTGTCCGTATCTTCCATGTTAGGCGGGTTATTCTCAAGAGGAGTGGACTCCGCTCCTCACTCACGAGAAAAATGGCTGGTCACCGGGATGCCCAGTCCCATGCTTTATGCAAACTAAATCAAAATAATTGCAAACAAAACTCCCCCTGGGACACTTGTTAGTTGGAGGCACTCTTTGTTTCGAGCAAGCCATGGATTGATGCTTGTTGGTGGAGGGGGAGTATAAACTTTACCATTCTGTTTGGGAACCGCCTATAATGTGTGTAGCATGGAAGATATTGCCATCTCTTGGTTGTTATGTTCACAATGAAAGTATACCGCTGAAAATATTATTCACCTCTATTTCAAAACCGAGCTCTAGCACCTCTACAAATCCCTGCTTCCCTTTGCGAAGGGCCTATCTATTTACTTTTATGCTGAGTCATCATCCTCTTATTAAAAATCACCAGTTGGCGAGCACCGCTGTCATTTGCATTCATTATTGTTAGTTTCCATTGAGTATGACTTGGCTGGATCTCTTTTACCATGAATTACAATGTCTAGTCAGTCCTTGATCTTTAAAGGTGCTCTGCATTTCTGTTTTGCAGTCTCAGAAAGGGCTAGCGAGATACCATCTTGTTATATCATATTATGATTGTTTTGAGAAAGTGTTGTCATCCGAGATTTATTATTATTGCTCGCTAGTTGATTATGCCATTGATATGAGTAAACTTGAGGCCTAAGCGTTATTGTGAATGTGGTTAGTCATAATCTTTGCTGAAAACTTGAATGCTGGCTTTACATATTTACAACAACAAGATCAAACAGAGTTTGCAAAAGTTTCTCTTTATCACTTTCAGTTTGTCCACTGAATTGCTTGAGGACAAGCAAAGTTTAAGCTTGGGGGAGTTGATACGTCTCCGTCGTATCTACTTTTCCAAAAACTTTTGCCCTTGTTTTGGACTATAACTTGCATGATTTGAATGGAACTAACCCGGACTGACGCTGTTTTCAGCAGAATTACCATGGTGTTATTTATGTGCAGAAACAAAAGTTCTCGGAATGACCTGAAACTTCATGGAACATCTATTCGGAAATAATAAAAAATCCTTGCAAAAGATGAAGGCCAGGGGGCCCACCACCTGTCTACGAGGGTGGGGGGCGCGCCTGCCCCCCTAGGGCGCGCCCCTACCTCATGGGCCCCCTGGAGCTCCTCCGACCTCAAATCCAACTCTATATATTTGGTTCAGAGAGAAAAAAATCAAAGAGAAGGATTCATCGCGTTTTACGATACGGAGCTGCCGCCAAGCCCTAAAACCTCTCGGGAGGGCTGATCTGGAGTCCGTTCGGGGCTTCAGATAGGGGAATCCGTCGCCATCGTCATCATCAACCATCCACCATCACCAATTTCATGATGCTCACTGCCGAGCGCGAGTAATTCCATCATGGGCTTGCTGGACGGTGATGGGTTGGATGAGATCTATCATGTAATCGAGTTAGTTTTGTTAGGGTTTGATCCCTAGTATCCAATATGTTCTGAGATTGATGTTGCTATGACTTTGCTATGCTTAATGCTTGTCCCTAGGGCCCGAGTGCCATGATTTCAGATCTGAACCTATTATGTTTTCATCAATATATGAGAGTTCTTGATCCTATCTTGCACGTCTATAGTCACCTATTATGTGTTATGATCCGTTAACCCCGAAGTGAAAATAATCAGGATACTTACCGGTGATGACCATAGTTTGAGGAGTTCATGTATTCACTATGTGCTAATGCTTTGTTCCGGTACTCTATTAAAAGGAGGCCTTAATATCCCTTAGTTTCCGTTAGGACCCCGCTGCCACGGGAGGGTAGGACAAAAGATGTCATGCAAGTTCTTTTCCATAAGCACGTATGACTATATTCGGAATACATGCCTACATTACATTGATGAATTGGAGCTAGTTCTGTGTCACCCTATGTTATGATTGTTACATGATGAACCACATCCAGCATAATTCTCCGTCACCGATCCATTGCCTATGAGCTTTCCATATATTGTTCTTTGCTTATTTACTTTTCCGTTGCTATTGCTATCATCACTACAAAATACCAAAAACATTACTTTTACTACTGTTACCTTTTGCTACCGTTACCACTACTATCATATTACTTTGCTACTAAATACTTTGCTGCAGATATTAAGTTTCCAGGTGTGGTTGAATTGACAACTCAGCTGCTAATACTTGAGAATATTCTTTGGCTCCCCTTGTGTCGAATCAATAAATTTGGGTTGAATACTCTACCCGCGAAAACTGTTGCGATCCCCTATACTTGTGGGTTATCACACAACGGGTCATACTACCTTTTCGAGGTTTGAGAGCACAAAGACTCACGCAAATCGAAGGAGGAGACCCAGAGGCCATGCAATATAGCTCTTCTTCGGCCTTACTATACTTGAGCCACATGCTCTTCTTATGTACATACTTATGACAATGTATATATTATATAATAAACCGGAGCCTCAGCTAAAGCGGGGTCTTTGTTCTTTTTTACATCGTGTGTGGTTACATGGGGGATTCTACTTACAAAGTGGAATTCTATTAAACCAACCTATAAAGCCACACAGATATAAAGGAAGTCACTAGGGGGCTTGGTAGTATTCGAACCATAGCTACACCTCTTGATCGGTTTAAAACCAAAAAGGGAAATCACTAGGGGGCTTGGTTGTATTTACACCATAGCTACACCTTTTGATAGGCTTAAAGCCAAAAGGAAATTATGTGGAACCAAAGAGAGTTTGTTGCTTAATGCACAACTCAAACATAGGTACCCACTGAGCACATCTCAAATATTACTTGGGGGCTCCTTGCTTCTCAAAGAGCAACGAGCTTGCACCCTTGTAATAGGCTATCAAGCCAGGCTTGGAAGCCAAGTGTATTCACCTAAAACCCCGGGTTATCCTGCCTTTTTAAGTAAGCCACTCTGTCCAGGTAAACCTGGTATGACCCATCGAACGTTTGACAAGTCAATCTCATAGACCCTGAACTTGTCAAAGTTAAAATGATGATTGGTTAAAGATTGAGGTCCATCTTAAAAGGCTTTGAAAAATGGTTTAACTCAGTGGCCTGGCAGCCCATGAAAAGCCTCGATTTAGGGCCTGGCAGCCCATGAAAAGCCTTGCATATTTTTTCCTTGTGTTTGTTGCGCATGTTTTAACCTCTTTTTGATAAGGGATTTATGAATATTTTCTGATAAACCGGTGTTTATCACAACCCGACATGGCTTTCAACGCTAAGTTGTCAGTACATGGTCAGTTTTAATCCGGTAATAATATTGCTCCGGTCTGGTTTGACTACAGGTCACCATAATTATATGCATAAACCGGTGTTTACCATCACCCGGAAAGATTTCGGTATGAACCTACAAGGAGGCAAGGAGTCATCAACACTCCAGGTTGGAGTTATCACTTTTGTTATAACAATAGTCGGTAAGCCAAACGAGATGTACCACAGGTATCATCTATTTTATTTCTACATATTACAGCCTTGGTTCAGCATCCAGGTTATGTATATGTTTGAGCACCATGACCCGTCCAGCGGTAAACCGCTAGGATACTTTCAATTTTTTTGCAGGAATAAGCTAAATAAACCCACTATGGATTATGCATATAATGGACCCCAAAAGCATGGCGAGTTATGAATGTCAAAGCAAAACAAGTATGCTCGATGGCATAAGCAGATAAGTATTTGCACTAGCCTATTACAAGGCGCTTTAGTGCCCACACAGGATAATTGTTTCAACAAAATTTGGCAAATGATTAACCGGCTTCCGGATTAAGATTCTTCCTCCGGACGGCTTGAAGATTCAGGGTCATCTTGAGCGGGTGCATTCTCCTCATCCCTACCCAGTCGCTGGAAATCAATCGTTGACCAATCGATTCCAGTTAAGGCTTGAAAAACGGCTTCTTCGTGAATAAGGTTGGAAGGGTCAATGTCAGGGGCATAAGTATGCTTACGAATCGACGGAACAAGATCTTCTACATCATGAATCGGTGCGGGCTGTCTTTTCCCCTCAACATCGTAAACCGGTTGATAATGAGATATATCTGTGTCATCCGCCAATTTACTCGCTATGGGCCGCATTTCCTTTGTCAGCCTTCGGAGATCATCATTGTTGAAGTTTGTGCCATCTTCCTTCATGCTGGGGTAGCCTTGGCCAATATCTACCGGCTCAAGATCTGGAATCCACGCCTTGGCCCAGATTAGCACGGTTAGCGCGCCTGACCTTGCGGCTGATCTCTTCAGTTCATCCAACCGGGCAGGGAGCATGGCCAGCTTTTCGATGGTTTCTTTTATCAGCGTTGGAGGAGGCTTGTTATAAGCTGCAGTGCAAATGGCTCACTGGGATCCAGAATACAACTGTTCTATTAAAGTATAGGCCGCTTTAAGCTTCATCCGCATGTCGGAGCCCAGATGAGTAATACGGGTCCCTGTCATGGTAAAGGATCAGTAAACCGGCCTTTGATAAGATGTTATGGATTGGAAAAACTTCATATGCAGATACTCACCAAAGACAGCAGAGGTCATGGCATTAATCTGCCATTTTAACCCGGTCAGTTCTTCAGCCACCGGCTTGAGGGCTGCTTCTGCATCTTCGGCCTTCTTTGTTAAACCGGCCTTCTCTGTCTCCCAGTCTGCACGCTCTTTATTAAAGGTTCCTTTCAGCTTCTCCATAGCTGCCAAGGCGTTAGTCAGTTCTTCCTTGGCCTTGGACGCCTCCGCTTGCTGAGATTTAATGTTCTCCTGAAGGTCAGCGGTTTGAGCATCCTTCTTACTCAGCTCGGCCTACAAAGACAAGATATATCATCAACAGGCTGGATATATTTGAAGTACCAAGCGTATAACAAGTTATGCACTTTGTACTTGGGGGCTAATGCCTATTTGCTTTGTCATCAATTTTTTTGCAAGTCTCAAGTACAATGCAAGCATTATCCTTGACACTTGGGGGCTAATGTACACTTGTTCAAATTGGAGCATTGGTTAAAATCCCGGTTCACCTTGGAAAGATAAACCGGCCTTTGCGGACTACACAGAGGAAAGCTACAGGAATACAACGATAAAGTACCGGTTTATTTCAAAGGATAACCTGACATATGGAACATAAATATGAAGGGTTGAGATATTACAAAGTCCCAATTTATGATATCTATCATAAACCGGCCCCTGGGGGCTACTTGATTTGGTATTTGCAAATTGGATTTAATAAAGGAAAAGTGATGAAAATACCTCATAGCTCTCCTTCATGATGTTCACCAAACCGGCTTCATAGTCACGGTTTGAGTGAAGACGGTTTAGAAAACCAGAGTGGAGTTCTTGGGCACTGAGACGGGCGTAGCTTGATAAATCGGTGCTCCATTTGCCTTTCTCCATGGCAGCACGCTCTTCCTTGGCACTATGTTTCGCCAATATAACAGGATGGCCAGGAGAGGTGTGGCTAATACCGGTAATGATAACCTCACCTTCTTTATCTCCAGCAGCCTTTTCTGGAGTTGATGGAATGTCAGTAGTCCTCACTGGACTGGAAGGTCTGTCATCATCCCAGATTGGACTTGCCGGTTCATCATTTGGCACAGCAGTCTCAACTTTTGTTTGTTCATCAACATTATGATCTTGAGGTGGCAGTTCATCAAATGTGGCTTCAGTATTTGGACCGCCCGGTTATGCAGTTTGCTCTGGTTCAATAACCAAATGGTCTTCGGGCGGGTTATTCACCCGAGCCTTCTTACTGGGTTTGGCTTTGGCTCTAAACAGAACAAGGTACAAAGGTTAGCATAGCATATAAAGTATGAAACATCAAAAGGTTGGATGGAAATACTTACCTAGCCACGGTTTTGAGAGGAGGGAGTTGTGTTGCTGTTGACTCACCAGAGGATGAAGGAGGTGTCGCCTGATAATTCGAATCGGACGGATTAAGAGGTTGTCGAAAATAGCCTGCCTTGGGATAAGAAGTGTCAGAAGTGGGTGAGACCTCAGATCGGCGTTTTCGAACCGGGGTGTCCGGTAAACCGATCGAAGTAACCTTTTGGCCGCTGTGCCGGGTTGTGCGGCGAGCCTCGTTCTACTGCTTCTTCAAAATAAATGTTGGATCCAAGTGAGCAAGAGGGTGAGAAAATCTTTCTTTCCGGACTGCTTGACGGATTTTTTGTGTTGGCAGAGGATCTGAACCGGAGGAAAGGGTAATTTCCTCTACATCGTCAGCTTTGCTACCTTCAACGTCCTCCTAATAAATATCATTGTCAATGAGATGCATGAAAAATGAACCAAGTGATTCAAGTTCTACCTCTGCTTCCGGTTCATCCGGATCGTCTTGAAGCTCTAAACCGATGGGTGCAGGTGCCTTCCTCTTGGTGGTTTTCTTAACGGCTGTTGTTTTAGGACGAGCAGGCTTCACTGCTTTCTCTTGAGGTTTCTTTTTCCAGAACGGATCATCACCCTGTTTAAAGATGGGCAGAGGATATTTAAAGATTGCATAGTACAAAAATATCAGGTGTAAAGCAGAAGCATAGACAATACTTACAGCGGGTGGTTTGTTTTGCGTGTAAAAGGGACTTAACCCGGTCTTTCTGCAGACAGCTTCCGGTTCGTTCAACATTTTCTTCACAGACTCAGTGACTTCTTCATCTGTTAGCTGAATATTGATATGGCGTTGGGAGTCTTCTACGTCACGAGTATACTCACACATTAAACCGGTGCGGCGACTTAATGGCAGGATACTCCAAGATATCCAGCAACGGACAAAGTCCACACCTATTAAACCGTTAGCCATAAAGGCTCTAAGCTTGGCGAGTTGGGGGGCATACGGGGCCCGTTCCTGGGCACTTAGACGTTGCGGCAGTGGATGAGTATTGGGGAGCCGGTGAGCACGATAACCCGGCAGAGGGTTCTCATCTTCAGGGGAAGTGTCTCTGCAATAGAACCAAGTTTGGTTCCACTCTTTTGAGTGACTGTGAAGTTTGGCATGAGGAAATTCAACTTCTTTCCTTTTCTGAATTGAGACGCCACCAAGTTCAGTATTGGGTCCGTCTACAAACTCAGTGCGACGGTTTAAATGGAAGAAATCCCGGAACAGCTCGACGGTTGGTTCTTCTTGAAGGTACGCTTTATAAAAGACTTGAAAGTTGCAAATATTGGATACCGAGTTGGGTCCAATATCTTGAGGGTGGAGCTGAAAGCTAGCAAGTACATCTCGAAAAAACTTCGATTTGGGCAGTTTAAAGCCACGGCCTATGTGATCAACAAACACCACTACTTCACCCTGTTTAGGGGTGGGAGGATTTTCCGGCCCAGGAACTCGCCATCGGATTTCATTCTTCTTCGGTAAGGTACCGATCTTGACCATTCCGTTCAGTTGCTCCTCTGTTACCCGGGAGGGGACCCAGTTGCAGGAATAAAACTACTTGGCCATTGCAAGTGAGAAGCTGGGAAGAAAATAATGCCGGTTTACGATTCATTAATGGTGATGCATAAGGTACAACAGGGAAAATGAATCCAAGTATGTGAAATTGGTAAACCAACGATAGAGTATTTATGCATGATAAGGTAATGAACCGAAGCAGAGGTATATGCATATTGTTAAACCGGAGTATAAATAACTCGGCAGTTTAAAAGGGAACTAATGGTACCTAACGGATTATCATATTTCAAAAGTTAAACCGCCTATATTGGTGTGAAGGGTACAGATCTAAAAATACTTAAGTGAGGGAAATAGGTTTCACAAGATTGCATTGAAATTTTGGATCTACCGTAAGTCAGGAAAAAGGGAAAAATTGAGACTTAAAAAGTTTTGGTCCTGAAGCAGTTTACAAAAGGTTCAGATCAAGTTGTTAGGTATTTAAGGTTTGGTTTACATGGCCGAGATAAGGAGTGCCATAACTATGGTGCGGAACACGTCAAGATTGAGCTCTGCTATCTATGGGTGGACGAAGAACATGAGGAGAGCGACATGAACCCGCATGAACCCTAATGGATCTACAGAGGAAGGAGGAAGGGCTTACAGCAGCTGTTGAGGTAGCGGAGGTGCGCCGCGTCTCTCTGGTGCGACCAGGTCGATGCAGCGACCGTTGGTGATGCAGAGGTGAAGTTCGATGACGGTGGCGGCGCTCGGGTGCAGGGGCGTCGCGAGGAGGAAGAAGAAGCAAAGATACGAAGGGGGAAAAGAAAATGACCCTTGGTCCTATTTATAAGGTAAGTGGAGAGGTTACATGTGCGAGAATCGAGGAGCCTGAAGATTGAAATGAACAAGTTCAAATCAATCTGGGGCCTAATGTTGGGGATATTGCTACTGGATGTAAACCGTCTAGGAGTAGCCGGGTTAACTCTATGAAGATAGAAGCCCATAAAGACGTGAGGATGGTGGCGCTTTACGAAGGCCCAAGGCCTAAAGGCGGGTGAAGGCCTGTAGATGTAAACCGACTTTCTCATGTAACTTGCATTGTAAGGTAGGAAGAATAGAGACCAAGTTGTACACTTTGATGATCCGGCCTCGGGACTCTGTAAGCCGGGGGCGCCAACCTATGTATATAAAGGGACGACCTGGCGGCGGTTTAGGGACAACACACAACAACTCGAGAGCCAGGCAAAGAGGATTCGCTCCCTGGTCATCGAAACCCCTGCAATTCCATCACAACTAGGCGTAGGCTTTTACCTTCATGGAAGGGGCCGAACTAGTATAAAACTCTCGTGTACCTTGTCCGATTTAACCCCTTTAAGCTAACCCGTAGCGATGGGTCCACGATGAAGTCCTTTCACAAGGGCATCTGCCGTGACAAACCCACGACACACGACACCTCCGAGTTCTGCACACATTCGGCTCAGTGATGTCCTCACCTTCTCGGTCGAGCAAGAGGGGCGAAGTAGTAGATGAGTTCCGGCATCACGACGGCGTGGTGACGGTGTTGGTGAAGAACAATCTCCGCAGGGCTTCGCCTAAGCACTACAAAAACTATGACGGAGGATAAACTAGAGGGGACGGGGTTACCGGCAAACGGCTTGGTGTTTCTTGATGTGTCTTGGGTGCTAGCCCTACCCCTCTATTTATATGTTGAGCCTTGGGGTCGAAACTTGGAGTAAAAGCCTCCACAAAGTCGGTTTCACCCGGAAGGCAAGAGTCCTTCTCGGACTCCAGGGCCAGACGCCAGGGTTCCCGGCGTCTGGACCCAGACGCCAGGGACCCTGGCGTCTGGCCCCTGGACTCTGCAAAACTTCCTTTTGCGCTTTCCAAAAACCTTGTGGGCTTTCCCCTTTGGCCCAAATAAAGTGTTCTTGTACCCAAACATTTCGGGAAACATCCAGAACCCCTTCCGGTGAATTCCATAACCCTTCCGGAGTCCAAACACTACAATCCCATATATCAATCTTTGTCTCCGGACCATTCCGGAGTTCCTCGTCATGTCCGTGATCTTATCCGGAACTCCGAACAACATTAGGTCACCAACATACATAACTCATAGTACTATACCGTCAACGAACGTTAAGCGTGCAAACTCTACGAGTTCGAGAACTATGTAGACATGACCGAGACACCTCTCTGGTCAATAACCAATAGCGGGACCTGGATGCCCATATTGGATCCTACATATTCTATGAAGATCTTTATCGGTCAGACCGCCTAACAACATACGTTGTTCCCTTTGTCATCGGTATGTTACTTGCCCGAGATTCGATCGTCGGTATGTCAATACCTAGTTCAATCTCGTTACCGGCAAGTCTCTTTACTCGTTCCGTAATACATCATCCCGCAACTAACTCATTAGTTGCAATGCTTGCAAGGCTCAGGTCTCTTTACTCGTTCCGTAATACATCATCCCGCAACTAACTCATTAGTTGCAATGCTTGCAAGGCTTATAGTGATGTGCATTACCGAGTGGGCCCAGAGATACCTCTCCGATAATCGGAGTGACAAATCCTAATCTCAAAATATGCCAACCCATAAAGTACCTTTGGAGACACCTGTAGAGCACCTTTATAATCACCCAGTAACGTTGTGATGTTTGGTAGCACACAAAGTGTTCCTCCGGTAAACGGGAGTTGCATAATCTCATAGTCATAGGAACATGTATAAGTCATGAAGAAAGCAATAGCAGAATACTAAACGATCGAGTGCTAAGCTAACGGAATGGGTCAAGTCAATCACATCATTTTCCTAGTGATGTGATCTCGTTAATCAAATGACAACTCATGTCAATGGCTAGGAAACATAACCATCTTTGATCAACGAGCTAGTCAAGTAGAGGCATACTAGTGACACTCTGTTTGTCTATGTATTCACACAAGTATTATGTTTCCGTTTAATACAATTCTAGCATGAATAATAAACATTTATCATGAATTAAGGAAATAAGTAATAACTTTATTATTGCCTCTAGGGCATATTTCCTTCAGTCTCCCACTTGCACTAGAGTCAATAATCTAGTTCACATCGCCATGTGATTTAACACTAATAGTTCACATTACCATGTGATTAACACCCATAGTTCACATCGCCATGTGACCAACACTCAAAGGGTTTACTAGAGTCAGTAATCTAGTTCACATCGCCATGTGATTAACACCCAAAGAGTACTAAGGTGTGATCATGTTTTGCTTGTGAGAGAAGTTTAGTCAACGGGTCTGCCACATTCAAATCCGTATGTATTTTGCAAATTTCTATGTCAACAATGCTCTGCATGGAGCTACTCTAGCTAATTGCTCCCACTTTCAATATGTATCCAGATTGAGACTTAGAGTCATCTGGATCAGTGTCAAAATTTGCATCAACGTAACCCTTTACGACGAACCTTTTTGTCACTTCCATAATCGAGAAACATATCCTTATTTCACTAAGGATAATTTTGACCGCTGTCCAGTGATCTACTCCTTGATCACTATTGTACTCCCTTGCCAAAAACAGTGTAGGGTATACAATAGATCTAGTACACATCATGACATATTTTATAGAACCTATGGCCAAGGCAGAGGGAATGACTTTCATTCTCTTTCTATCTTCTGCCGTGGTCGGACTTTGAGTCTTACTCAGTTTCACACCTTGTAACACAGGCAAGAACTCTTTCTTTGACTTGTTCCATTTTGAATTACTTCAAAATCTTGCAAAGGTATGTACTCATTGAAAAACTTATCAAGCTTCACCGAGGTCTTTCTTTGAAAAACTCCTTTCAAACATTCCTTTATGCTTTGCAGAATAATTCTACATTATCTAGGATCAACAATATGTCATTCACATATACTTATCAGAAATAATGTAGTGCTCCCACTCACTTTCTTGTAAATACAGGCTTCACCGCAAGTCTGTATAAAACTATATGCTTTGATCAACTTATCAAAGCGTATATTCCAACTCCGAGATGCTTGCACCAGTCCATAGATGGATCGCTGGAGCTTGCATATTTTGTTAGCACCTTTAGGATTGACAAAACCTTCTGGTTGCATCATATACAACTCTTCTTTAATAAATCCATTAAGGAATGCAGTTTTGTTTATCCATTTGCCGGATTTCATAAAATGCGGCAATTGCTAACATGATTCAGACAGACTTAAGCATAGATACGAGTGAGAAACTCTCATCGTAGTCAACACCTTGAACTTGTCGAAAACCTTTTTACAACAATTCTAGCTTTGTAGATAGTAACACTACTATCAGCGTCCGTCTTCCTCTTGAAGATCCATTTAATCTCAATGGCTCGCCGATCATTGGGCAAGTCAATCAAAGTCCATACTTTGTTCTCATACATGGATCTCATCTCAGATTTCATGGCCTCAAGCCATTTCGTGGAATCTGGGCTCATCATCGCTTCCTCATAGTTCGTAGGTTCGTCATGGTCAAGTAACATGACCTCCAGAACAGGATTACCATACCACTCTGGTGCGGATGTCACTCTGGTTTACCTACGAGGTTCGGTAGTAACTTGATCTGAAGTTACATGATCATCATCATTAGCTTCCTCACTAATTGGTGTAGTAGTCACAGGAACAGATTTCTGTGATGAACTACTTTCCAATAAGGGAGCAGGTACAGTTACCTTATCAAGTTCTACTTTCCTCCCACTCACTTCTTTCGAGAGAAACTCCTTCTCTAGAAAGGATCCATTCTCAGCAATGAATATCTTGCCTTCGGATCTGCGATAGAAGGTGTACCCAACATTTTATTTTGGGTATCCTATGAAGACGCACTTCTCCGATTTGGGTTTGAGCTTATCAGGTTGAAACTTTTTCACATAAGCATTGCAACCTCAAACTTTAAGAAACAACAGCTTAGGTTTCTTGCCAAACCATAGTTCATACGGTGTCGTCTCAACAGATTTAGATGGTGCCCTATTTAACGTGAATGTAACTATCTCTAATGCATAACCCCAAAACGATAGTGGTAAATCGGTAATAGACATCATAGATCGCACCATCTAATAAAGTACGGTTACGACGTTTGGACACACCATTACACTGTGGTGTTCCAGGTGGCGTGAGTAGTGAAACTATTTCACATTGTTTTAACTGAAGGCCAAACTCGTAACCCAAATATTTTACTTCTGCGATCATATCGTAGAAACTTTTATTTTGTTACGATGATTCTCCACTTCACTCTGAAATTCTTTGAACTTTTCAAATGTTTCAGACTTGTGTTTCATCAAGTAGATATACTCATATCTGCTCAAATCATCTGTGAAGATCAGAAAATAATGATACCTGCCGCGAGCCTCAATATTCATGGGACCACATACATCAGTATGTATGATTTCCAACAAATCTGTTGATTGCTCCATTGTTCTAGAGAACGGAGTCTTAGTCATCTTGCCCATGAGGCATGGTTCGCAAGCATCAACTGATTCATAATCAAGTGATTCCAAAAGCCCTTCAGCATGGATTTTCTTCATGCGCTTTACACCAATATGACCTAAACGGTAGTGCCACAAATAAGTTGCACTATCATTATTAACTTTGCATCTTTTGGCTTCAATATTATGAAAATGTGTATCACCACGATCGAGATCCAACAAACCATTTTCATTGGGTGTATGACCATAGAAGGTTTTATTCATGTAAACAGAACAAAAATTATTCTCTAACTTACATGAATAACTGTATTGCAATAAACATGATCCAATCATATTCATGCTCAACGCAAACACTAAATAACATTTATTTTAGGTTTAACACTAATCCCGAAAGTATAGGGAGTGTGCAATGATGATCATATCAATTTTGGAACCATTTCCAATACACATCGTCACTTCACCCTTAACTAGTCTCTATTCTTTCTGCAACTCCCGTTTTGAGTTACTATTCTTAGCGACAGAACTAGTATCAAATACTGAGGGGTGCTATAAACAATAGTAAAGTACACATCAATAACATGTATATCAAATATACCTATATTCACTTTGCCATCCTTCTTATCCGCCAATTACTTGGGTAGTTCCGCTTCCAGTGACCAGTTCCTTTGTAGTAGAAGCACTCAGTTTCAGGCTTAGGTCCAAACTTGTTTTTTTTCACTTGAGCAGAAACTTGCTTGCCATTCTTCTTGAAGTTCCCCTTTCTTCCCTTTGTCCCTTTACTTGAAACTAGTGGTTTTGTTTACCATCAACACTTGATGTTTTTCTTGATTTCTACCTTCATCGATTTTAGGATCACGAAGAGCTGGGGAATCGTTTCCATTATCCCTTGCATATTATAGTTCATCACAAAGTTCTACAAACTTGGTGATGGTGACTAGAGAATTCTGTCAATCACTATTTTATCTGGAAGATTAACTCCCACTTGATTCAAGCGATTGTAGTACCCAGAAAATCTGAGCGCATGCTCACTGCTTGAGCTATTCTCCTCCATCTTTTAGCTATAGAACTTGTTGGAGACTTTCATATCTCTCAACTCGGGTATTGCTTGAAATATTAACTTCAACTCCTGGAACATCTCATATGGTCCATGACGTTCAAAACGTCTTTGAAGTCCCGATTCTAAGCCGTTTAAGCATGGTGCACTAAACTATCAAGTAGTCATCATATTGAGCTAGCCAAACGTTCATAACATCTGCATTTGCTCCTGCAATAGGTTTGTCACCTAGCGGTGCATCAAGGACATAATTCGTCTGTGCAGGAATAAGGATAAACCTTAGATAACGGATCCAATCTGCATCATTTCTACTAACATCTTTCAACTTAGTTTTCTCTAGGAACATATCAAGAATAAAACAGGGGAGCTAAACGCGAGCTATTGATCTACAACATAGATATGCTAATACTACCAGGACTAAGTTCATGATAAATTTAAGTTCAATTAATCAAATTACTTAAGAACTCCCAGTTAGATAGACATCCCTCTAATCCTCTAAGTGATCACATGATCCATATCAACTAAACCATGTCCGATCATCACGTGAGATGGACTAGTTTCAATGGTGATTATCACTATGTTGATCATATTTACTATATGATTCACGCTCGACCTTTCGGTCTTAGTGTTTCGAGGCCATATCTGTTATATGCTAGGCTCGTCAAGTTTAACCTGAGTATTCCGCGTGTGCAACTGTTTTGCACCCGTTGTCACTACAAAAAAGACACATCCGTGACATTTTGGGTCGAACGATTTTTTTCCTGTCATGCATATGACACTTCTATGACGATAATTGTGACAAAACCCGGTATCATCATAGAAGTGGTGGGCTCCTACTTCTATGACAAAAAATCATGGCAGAAAATGGGCTATTCGTCCTGGGCGGGCCGGAGACGCAGCTGCATGACATTCTTTGGGCTGTCCATGACGGAAAAAACCGTGGTAGAAGCGAGGGGGAGGAAAATTTCGGGGAGTTCCCGGTTACGGTGGGAGGTCGGGGGCCAAGCGATGCGCGTTTCACTCGTACACGTACACGCTTGTGTGCGAGGCATTGGCTCTAACTGAACCCGAGCGAGGCGTTGGGCTCTAACTGAACCCGTGCGATTGCATTGCAGGCTACGCGTTACTGAACCCGAGCGATCAATCGATGGCTGTTAACTGAACCCGATCGAGCGATTCCTTCGCTACTGCTGCTAAATGAAGCGGATCGATTGGATGAATAGTGAGTGTTGCGAGGGGGGGTTGGATGAACAGTGAGCGGTGGCGTTGCCTCTAGATGAACAGGACCCCGTGGTGTGGTGGAGGGCTGGATGAATAGTAGACGGTGGAGGGGTGCCCGTGGAGGGGTGGTTGAACAGGACCCCGTGGTGTGGAGGGCTGGATGAACAGTAGACGGTGGAGGGGTGCCCGTGGAGGGGTGGTTGAACAGTAGCCGGTGGAGTAGCGTGCGGTGGAGGCTGGATGAACAGGAGCCCATGGAGGCTGGAGGAGGTCGACGGTGGAGATGAACAGTATCTCGTGGAGTCCTGCTTTGTGGTACGCCACACCCCTCCCGATGAACAAGACCCCCGTTTCGACCGTAGGAGGTCCGTTTCGTCCGTTTTGCGGTACGCCACACCCCTCCCATTCAACAGGACCCCCGTTTCGACCGTAGGAGGTTTGTTTCCCCCATTTTGCGGTACGCCACACCCCTCCCGATCAATAGGACCCCCGTTTCGACCTTAGGAGGTCCGTTTCCTCCGTTTTGCGGTACGCCAAACCCCTCCCGATCAACATGACCCCGTTCTGAACGTAGGAGGTCCGTTTCCTCCGTTTTGCGGTACGCCAGGCCTCATTTCCATCGCCTGTTCTGTCCAAACCCTCCTGATGAACACGACCACGCATTCCGTTCTGACCCAGCCGGTTGGCTCCCACGTGTTCCGTTGCCTCCCGATGAACACGACGCATTCCGTTGCCTCCCCATGAACACTACGCATTCCGTTGCCTCCCCATGAACACAACGACGGCGTTGTTTCTCCGTTCCGACCCAGCCATGTGCACGCTCGCCGTATGTATGCGCGAGTAGGCGTTCGAGACCCCGCCCATATGTACACATACATGGCCATATTTTCTTTCTTGCACCCTGGCCGCTGTACGTACGTGTACATGCTACGTGCGCGCCTCTACTACGACACGTGCGCGCCTCTACATCCACCAGTATATATGTACGTACACGTTCGCGACCAGAATGACAACGCTACGTACGCTTCGACCAGGTGGGTCCCGACTATCAGGCACTTCCTTGCGTGTGAAGATGTAGCTGGTGGGTCCCAGCAGTCAGGGGGGCGAATCATTTTTTTGCCCGGACGCACTTCCTTGCGTGCGAAGATGTAGCTGGTGGGTCCTAGCAGTCAGGGGGCGAATTGTTTTTTTGCCCGGATGCACTTCCTTACATGCGAAGATGTAGCTGGTGGGTCCCGGCAGTCAGGGGGAAACATTTTTTTCGTGAAATACAGTGGCCCGTCCAGTGGGTCCCAGCTATCAGGTGGAGGAATCATTATTTTCAGCGTAATAAGGAGGCACTTCCTTGCTGCGGCCGTGGACCCAGCTGTCAGCCTCTCCACGTACAGTCCACATCCGATGGAAGTCGTTCCTTGACCACGTTGACCACGCCGCGTCGAGCACCAGGGCGGTGGACGACGGCGAGGCCTAGGAAGCGGACGGCGTGGAGCCGGGGAAGACGCGACAGTGCAAGCCCGTGCGGAGAGGAGTACGAGGGTTCACTGGTTCGGCTGCGGTGTGCGGCTACCGTCGCCGCAGGGCCTGGCCAGCGGTGGGAATAGTAGGGGGCGGTGAGGCCTCCGCGGCAGCACATCCGGCCACGGGCGGCAGGAGCATGCGGCACGACCAACGCTGTTTTGGGCGGCTGGAGCAAGAAGACCTGAGGTTGAAGAAGCACTACGGCTGTTGGATGGACATCGTACGGTCACTAGAGCTAGAATCGTTTATATTGACTAAGTTGACAAAGCCCTCCGTCCCCGTCAACTTAGTAGGCCCACAAGTCAGCCTCCCACCAAGGTGGGTCCCAGCTAGCAGGGGGTATTCATTTTTTTATGCGTAATAAGGAGGCACTTCCGGTGGGTCCGAGCTGACAGCAGGGGGAACGTTTTTTTCGTGAAGTACGATGGCCCGTCGGGTGGGTCCCAGCAGTCAGGGGCAAACATTTTTTTTTCGAAATACTGGTGGGCGTCCGGTGGGTCCCTGCTGGCAGGTGGAGGAATAATTATTTTCCGCGTAATAAGGAGGCACTTCCTTGCGGCTGCTGTGGACCCAGCTGTCAGCCTCTCCACATACAGTATTCTTCCGATGGAATTCGGTCGTTGACCACATTGACCACGCCGTGCCGAGAGCACCACGATGGTGGATGATGGCGAGGCCTAGGAAGGGGACGACGCGGAGCCGGGGAAGACGCGGTAGTGGATGCCCACACGGAGAAGAGTACGAGGGTTCACTGGTTCGGCTGCGTTGCTGTCGCCGTAGAATAACAGGGGGTGTGGGTGAGTGGAGTCGAGGGATGGCCTGGCCAGTGGTGGGAGTAGTATGGGGGCAGTGAGGCCTCCACGGCAGGACAGCCGGCCACGGGAGGCAGGAGCAGGCGGCACGACCGACGCTTCTTTGGGCGGCTGGAGCAAGAAGACCAGAGGTTGAAGAAGCACTACGGCCGGTGGATGGACATCGTACGGTAAGTTGAGCTAGAATCGTGCATATTGACTAAGTTGACAAAGCCCTTCGTCCCCGTCAACTTAGTAGGACCACTATACTGGGTCCCAACAAGCAGGGGGAGTATTCATTTTTTTGTGCGTAATAAGGAGGCACTTCCTTGCGTGCGAAGATATAGCTGGTGGGTCCGAGCTGTCAGCGGCGATAATGTTTTTTTCGCGAAATACAGAGGCCCTTTCGGTGGGTCCCAGATGTCAGGTGGAGCAATAATTATTTTGCGCGTAATAAGGAGGCATTTCCTTGCTTGCGGCCATGGACCCAGTTGTCAGCCTCTCCACGTACAGTCCACTTCAGATGCATGTCGGTCGTTGACCACATTGACCACGGCACACCGAGAGCACCAGGGCGGTGGACGACGACGAGGCCTAGGAAGGGAACGACACGGAGGCAGGGAAGACTCGGCAGTTGTTTTTGTTTCCCACGCGGAGGGGAGTATGACTGTACGAGGGTTTACTGGTTCGTCTGCTGTTGCCGGAGAATAATAGCAGGTGTGGGTGAGTAGAGGGATGGCTAGGCCAGCGATGGGAGTACGGTGGGGCGGTGAGGCTTGCGCAGCAGCACAGCCGGCCGTGGGGAGGAGGGAGCAAGCAGTCCTGCCGGTGCTTGTTTGAGCGGCTGGATCAGGAAGAGCAGAGATTGAAGAAGCATGACGGCCATTGGATGGACATCCAACAGTATACAAGCCATCTGTGGAAAGCCTCAAATCTGTGAAAAACAGCATACATCCCATCTGCCATTATTTCAAATAATTTACAGCCCATTTGCTAATACTTACGGGTTTTTTGGAGCCCATATTTATTTTGTTAGCATTACATCCCATATTGTGGCCACGGTTAAAAAGTTATACGAAATTTTGCATATGTCGGTGCGGTCTGAACTGTTTTTAATCCCGAAATTTCTAGTCACATTCAGACTGATTTTAAAAATAAATGTATATCAATATAAAATCCAATAAATTGTCCACGCATAAAAATCAATGCAATTTAAAATCTCAAAATAAAAAAAGATATTTGAAACTAATTGCCGGTTTGATGTGTTTTAAAAATGTACATCCCATTTCTCATTACTGATAGGCCAATTTCTCGGCCAGCCGAATGAAGCTCTCCTCGTCTTGAAAGATTTGCAGCCCAACAGGCCTGATGAAGCGACTTACTTGACAAATCAAAAAAAACTGGGCTAGCCTTTTCAGAAAGAAAAAAAAACTACTGGGCTGGTCTGTGGTAAACATAAAATAAAAGGCTGTCTAGACAGGCCAGAGTGTCCCGCACAGCCCAGTTGACACCCTGCTTCCGTCTCAAAAACAAATTAGATAAATGCCACTCCAATTATGGCGATTCATAAAAATGCCACTGCAATTTCCAAACTTTGAAAAATGCCACTTCAATTTTTGCAAACTTTGAAAAACGCCACTCCAAACTTCGAAAAATGCCACTAGAAATGGCATGAAATGGCATTTTTCAAAGTTTGGAAATTGCAGTGGCATTTCTCGGATACACCTGATTTGGAGTGGCATTTATCAAATTAACCCAAAACAAAAATAACTGGGCGAGCTGCTGGGTCCCTGGTGTCAGCCGCTCGTTGTGCAATTCTCTCGTTTATTGACTATGTTGACAATGGCATGGGACCCAGATGTCAGAAATCCACTAGGAGGAGCCATTTTTTATTGGATTGAAATAAGGAGGCACTTGCTTGCGTACTGCCATGACCTTGGCGGGTCCCTGCTGTCATCCTCTCCACGTACAATCATCTCCTGATTGTGTACGCATCAACTTGCTAGGCCCACAAGAAAGCCTCTAAACCCGTGGAGGACAAATACAACCCATTAAAAAAATAACAGCCCATTCCGTACGTTCAAACGGAAATTTAAAATTCAGAGCAAAGTAACATGTCTGATCCACATATAGAGTACTGAACTTCCACGTTGACAACCATCATAGCCAAGTTAACTATCTACTCCCACTAATACTCTAGTAGCGTACAAGTACTAACTTACTCTTAGCTAACTAGGCGATGCCGGCCGCCATCTATGGTACATGCTAAACGCCGGCACCAGCGTCGTGCGCCTCGCCTCGGACTTGCAAGAGGTGCGATAGGGCGCATTGCTCGCGTGCGTTGGCCCTTTCCATGTCGGCGTGGTCCACCAAAGCTTCGGCTTCCAAGCGGGAAACGCACTTGACGAGCTGGTAGTAAAAATCAGCGTGGCGAACGCGTGCGTGCCCGATAGCCTCCAGGGCTATTTGCCGGGCGCCGGCCTCCACGTAGTCGGCCCAGTTACGGGCACTCTGCTCGCGACTCAGAGCGTCGGTGCGCTGCTGCTCCATGTCCCGCTGGCGGCGCAAATCGGTGATACGCTGCTCGTCCGCCAGGCGGTCGCGCTCCAACAGCTCCTGCTCCTCCGCCATGCGGTCGCGCTCCAACAACTCCTCTATCTCCGCATTGCTATCTAAAGACAGATAGAATGCCTCTGGGTCGTCCCATCCCGTCTGGGTCGCACGCCGGCATGGCGGTCAAACGAGTGCACTCAAATCATCTCCCTCCTTGTCAATAATGATTCCACGGATTTTAAAAGCCCGCAACAATTAAAGCGTATCTTTTTTCGCATCAGTTAGCTGCCTTAATTACGGCCGGCTGCATGCAGGCACTCAAAATCGCTCGCAGGCAGTACGCGAAGCAGCATGCAACGAGTCGCAGCCGAGGGCACGCATGCAGCCACTTAAATCACTGGAATTAATTAGGCTTAAACTTCTGCATGCCGTTAATTATTGCCATGCCTTGGTCTTGCTGCTTTGCTCACGGGACTAATAAACCCGGATGGAGGGAGTACCTTGGTTGGTGAGAGGTTTGAATTACGCCCTGCAAACCGGAAAGGAGGTACTAGTACGTGCGTGATCCGCTATTTATTCGTGTAGGATCGAGTAGGTCGTTTCTTGAATTGAGCCCTGCAAACCGGAAAGAAGGTAGTACGTGCGTGATCCACTATTTATCCGTGTAGGATCGATAGTGTAGGTTGTCAGTTTCTTCAGAGGTAGGCATTTTTATCCGTGTAGGATCGATAGTGTAGCTTCTCGGTTTCTTCAGAGGTAGGCATTTTTATTCAAAAAACTGCCACTTCGCATCTTGGGTCGCAAATAAAACTGCCAGGAGCGCATTTGTAGGCTAGCTAGTGATCGATCAGTAACTTGTAAAGACTGAGCGAACAGAAATAAGTAATAGTTAATGCATCTCAATGATTCACAGATCATATACAAATATGTAGCTCCAAAAGCAAAGATCAGCCACATCGGATCTTGCGTCGCAACTAAAACTAACTAGTACGATTCGCATACATGAGATCAACATGTTAATGCATCTCAATGATTCATAGATCATATACAAATATGTAGCTCCGAAAGCAAAGATCTAGAAAAAACATCTGTTCTTCCTACTAACATGGATGCTTCTCTTGGCCAACATTCAGTACAGACTGACTGACAAATTTGTTTGTGAAGTCTACAATTCCTCTTGCAAACGTAAGTGGTTTCACCAATAGCTAGAACCATGAGAATGAACCACACATGATGGAGGAACATCCACTGCAATATTATTTGGTCTTCTCTCGATCACACCGCGAGACTATTTTCGGAATACAAACTTTAACTTAGGCAAAATGATGCCCATTGTATAATTAGACCAAAGCAATGAAGCACCTAGTGTTGGCCAATAAATAGTACAGTACTACTTTTCTGCAGTCCATGAAGTGACTATCCAATCTTTCTGTGTCTATTTTCAAATGGCACTGCATGAAGTGACTATACTATTCTCTTGTGAAGTTCAACCAAAATTGCGGACACTTTGTTTGTTTGCCAAATAGCAACGGGCAGACATCTATGTCTGCACAAATATCAAGCAGCTAGTAAACATATAACACACCTTGTATTTTTAGTTTAAACATGTCTCTTCTGCTTAGCATCTATCATGTTCTGCACTGGACAATCTGATACAGTTATGTTTTGCCCTGGACAATTTCATATTGAATTGATTTGCTGGTTCGGAGCAGAAATATAGCGCCTATTCTTCATCAGACCAAGGATATCCATGTTCGCAGTGATGGAAGAGGTGAAATCGATACAACCGAAATTGAGCATCCAATCACTGAATCTTGTCCTGCACCTCCAATGTAGGTCCACCCTGCCAATAAATTCACATGCAAACCACTAGTATTACTATCTAATGACAGTACAAAAACAGTAGCAAGATAGTAGCAAACCATGTACCTTCATAAAGAACAACCCATAGTGCCACCAATTGGATATAAAGGTTTGGAAAAAAACATGCTCCTAATGTTGAACCAGTTGGACTTTTTGTGCAGTTCCACTAAAATCGAGCATCCCTGTTTGCATAGATATTGAAAGTGTGATTACTCTAAAAGTGGCACTAGTTGAAGCATAGACTCACAAATATAAGCATTCCAATTTCTTAATGGGAAAAGGTAGCAAGACTGTTTCTAACCACCTGTTTGAAGGAATAAATAAAGCAACATCGGCTGATGTCAGGAAGGCATATATAGTTTTTTCTGAAAAACTGAGCCATTCCTGACCTTTCCTCTTCTTTTAAGAAAATTTTGTGCAGTTCTACTAAAATAAAATGCCATCACCGCCTTGACAATTCAGTGACACTGTACAAAAGGAAATGACTTAACATTACATCATGATGTCAGGTATGTAGTCGACAGGCATTAGAGACAAACATACAGACCTCCTCTGATAACATAATGAACATTAATTTTAACAAAGGTGTGACTAGCTTTACTGGGATAATTTGAGTGAACTCTACACCCTTTGTTCCTTAATATAAGACATTTTAGCGGTTCAATTTAAAGTACCCAAACGCCTAGTATTTCTAAAAACAGGTAGTAGATTTCTTGAGCACATATCTGGGAAAGCTTGCCACACTTTATTTATGCCCATACGCTAATGCAACACCATTTGAATACTACAAATATACACTAATTCAGCGGCTAGTGCAATAGTAGAGTAGTTAGTTTATTACAGGGTACAATACAATGGTTTTACTAAACAGATTTCAATAAAGTCTAGCACTGGAAGGTTTTTATAAGAATTAACAATACAAAATGTAAAGGTAACAAGTTTCAGCATTGGTATACTAGTTGTGCATGACCATTAAACTAAATACAAAAGCCTGAAGGTAACTAGCATTATTAACTAATGACAGTATAAAAAAATTGCAAACCATGTACCTCCAAGGTAAATATCATTTCGAACTCGGGGGGGGGGGCCTTAAAAATTGCTATCCCAATCTTGATAATCGATCAAACATAAAAACTTGATCGAACGAATCAAGAGAATAGCCGGAGGAGGAGGTGCCCACTCTTGACCTTTCCTCTTGTCTTCATAATTGTATGTGCAGTTTAACCAAAATAAAATGACATCAGGGCCTTGGCATTTTGGTGACACTGTACAAAAAAATTAACTTATCTAATTAAAGTGAGGTATGTAATCTATAAGCATTAACAGTGCAAAAATCTAAAGGTAGTAACAAGTTTCATCGTTGGTATACTGGTTGTGCAATAGCATTAGAATGCCTTAGCTGAAAAATCTTTAATACATCCACAATCAACAGCTAACCCTGAAATAATCCAGTGACATTAATTGGCATTGCTTAAATTTATCGGTGGCATTAGACTGAGAGCGGCATTAGTTAAATGTGGCATCACTTTAGCAGTAGCATTGCTTGACTTGACTGCTGGCGTTATACTAACAGCAAAAAAAGTGGCAATAAGAGCATGGGAGGCCCATTCAGACAGTGGGCGCACCAGTATGACGTACCTCCACGGACGCAGAGTGGTGAGGGAGGTTTGGTTGCCCAGAGCAACAAATATCCGGGCAGCATATGTGGATTACGTCCCATTTTTGTTCTCTTTAGCCACCTTTTTCCTATGCGAGGACAACAAACCGATCGACCTGGTCATTCTCTATTGCGTTGTCATGCCTTTCTACCCTTCTTCAACCAAGAGACACGAGACTCGTTCCTTAGCTACTGATTTTCCCCTTTTCAACCTAGATGTGGGTTCGATGCCTACTCTCTTGGACAGTACAGTCTCCCTTCCTTTCCTTATTCAACCCAGACATGGATTAGTCTGCATGAAGTAGGGTTTCCTTTAATAGTGCAAATTATGGTTTTCGTCTGCGTGGCCAGCAGAGCAGAGGATAGCAAATTGGGAAGATGGTGGAGTGGAAGAAGATCCACATGCAACGACGTGGCAGATGGGGCAATAGAACAAGGTTATGGTTCGAAAAGAGGTAGCATATCTGAGGGTCGGCGGGAAGTGGCTTCGCTCGTGGTTGTCGTCCGCCGCACACACTACAGCAGCGAGCTTGGGGACGGAGTCCATCCCGCGCGGGCGCTAGGTCTGAGAGGACGGCCTTGTCGTCAGTGCATGACCTCGCTCACCAACGACGAGTGCGTCAACGCTGCACGTCCTTTTCTTCCCCGGCAGATCTGTGACCACCGGTGAGGAGGGAGAGAGGGGCCGTCTTTTTTAGATCTGGAGAGAGGTTGGTAGTGTGAGAAGCAAGTGGGCAGCCCTTAGCAAGAAAGCGCTGAAGCTCCAGCCTATATATCTTTTTTATACTACTAGTACTAGAGGTGGAGTAGTGGTAGAGTAGTTAATATTTTCTCTACGTACAGTACCAGTTAGTTGTGCTTCAAAACTGATCGGCATGCCATAAAAAAAATAAAGGTCGATAACTAATGCGGCACCTCGGGCCAACGCGGCCAGATCGCATTTTGCACGAGAAATTACACACCATGTTTCGTTGACATGTGGTCCCGTTCCAACATATCAGTGAGACGACGATGAGTAGTAGGAGTATTTCCAAATGGACGTGTAGGCCGGGGCGCCTCTTCGTGAATCGTGGCAAAGTCGCAACCATCCACCGACTCTTTGCCTTTCCCTCTCGATTTGGAACTGCTGTTGCACGCTCTTCCTCTCCCTCCTCCATTTTCCTTCAGCCCTTCACCCTTTCTTCTGCCATTGTTCGATCGTCTTCTCCATGGAGGGAACAGGCCGGAAATGACCCCGTTATTCTTGCCCCGATCTGAAAGATGACGTGGTGGAGGAACTCATTGATCGGTGCGACGTCATCACCTCGGCTAGCATGGCAGGTTCGTTCAAGTCCATTCTCGACTCAACTAATAACATCATTACAAGGAACCCAAGAGTCAAGGTGCGGTTTGATCTCCCCTATCTTCTTCACCGTGACCCTGATGACTAGCGCCGGCATGATGGAGGCCTCGCCCTGTGCAAGTTGATGCCACTTGATAATAATACATATGATGTTAAGATGCCATCGCTTGAGGGCAAGTCTTGGGCGGGCGCAAATGGAGATTGGGTTGTTTACATTGGGTCCAACCGCGAGTGGGAAATTGTGAATGTGTACACTCGTGACCGGGTTCCACTTCCAAAAATCTCAGCAGACTGCCCAAAGGTTGAGCACACCGGTATTGTACGCACGTTCAAATACGATCATGGTACTGTCTTCTACGGAAGATAGCAATTTGTCGAGTTCCCAACCGCTCTTGGAATTACAACAACTATCAAGTTGTTGCTATCTTCGACAAGCTTGTTGCCGTCCTTGGTGGTTTGACTCGATGGATATTGCTCAAAAATCAGTTTCTGTACATGGATGAGTACTGTGATGCAATTCAATACGAGGGCCTTGTGTTTGCTGCCACCACTCGTGGCACTGTTTTTGCATGGGATCCTCGTAGTATCGGTACGTTTGTCTTCCACTGTAATTATAGTTGTTTCATCCACATGCATGCGCGTTAGCAAGTTTCCCTTTACTAATTAACCTTCTTCTTGTGTTTCCAAGGTCCTGTGAACATCCCACCACCTATACTTGAAAAATTTATAACCAAGGGGGAGATGACGATGGTGATGATCACGAGCATGAGGACAAGCAGCGCCCATATACTCTGTGGCACCTGGCAACTAATTCCGATGGATCACCTCTTCTTGTGTGTATACAGCCCACTGATGATGTTACTGCTAAGGAAGCAGGTGTAGTCTCCCATGGTCGCACTCTCCGGACCTATTCCAACACCTGTTGCATGGTATTCGGGATGGATACTTGTCGGAGTAAATAGCCATGGGTAACCTAGCCGGCTTCCCGTGGCCCTTCTGAAAAAATTACGAGCCCGTCCGGCTCTCGAGAAACCTAGACACGGGGCCGCCTTCCCCTTGCTGGCTGTCACCCAGGCCGGCTTTCGGAAGGCGGCCCGACTTCAGCCCTCATGAAGAAATCCATGGGAGGGCCGACTTCGAGGAGCCGGCCGCGAGGAGGCCGACTCCAAGAAGCCGGCTCCCATAAAGCGGTCGAGACCGTACCCTCAAAGTTTGCATCCACCTAGCGGCGATGAGACGGGGCGCAGCTACAGTAAAGCCCGCCACCCCCGAATCCCGGAGCACGCCTGGCACAGTACGCCGTACGGGTGGCCATGACCCGTCCGGCGCGGCACTGTTGCCACGTTGACCCTGATGTCATCCACAACGGGCTGCCAGCGCGGCCCACGGGCGGTGGGCCCCTTTGGGCAGAGAGACTCCCGAAGGCGGCCATGCCTCCCTTAGTCGGCCCAAGACAGAGCCGGCTCCCCGTAGCCGGCTCGCCGCCTCCCTCGAAGGAGATGCCCCACTAAGGAGATAAGACACGGTGAGGCTACAGCGATCGCCCGCCGGGCGGCGGCACTGTAGCCACGCCTACCACGACGAAGCCCACGTCACCAAGATGGAGCGACAGTAACCAGCCGCCGACCAGGCCCTGGACGGTGGGGCCTGCCTGTCGACCAAGGGGCCGGTAGCCGGCGGGACCCACCAGTCGGCGGGCCCCAGCAGCCGGCGCAGAAGCCGGCGAGCGCAGTCACAGACGGCTGGGCCCCGCGCCCAGTCGGATTACCATTGTACCCCCGGGGAGTAGGTCTATATAAACCCCCCGGGGCACCCATGCAAAGGGTTGGACCCCCAGCTAGTCTTAGACACCATACAAGGAGAAGAAGCAAGCTAGCCGTGCCCTTCTTCCTCCTCCCACCGAACAGCTCAAGGAGCATTGTGTAGCTACTTGTCCATCTAGTGATCATGCGGAGACCCCGCAGAGCAGCAGTAGGGGTGTTATCTCCACAGAGAGCCCCGAAGCTGGGTAAGATTCGCCGGCGTGCATGTCTTCGCCTCATCCCGTTTCCAGGCACCGGCGATGTCTTACTGGCTCCCACAATGATAAGCCACCCGTTGGCATATGTCGCACCTACCACCCGACATTTGGCGCCCACCGTGGGGCCTTGTGCACCGTCGTCCGGAGACCTGTTCTGGACGGGAACCCTCTTCCTCCCCAGTGAGCGTAGCCAGCCCGGCACGCCCGATGGCGCTTGCCACGACGCGCTGCAAGGCGTCACCAGCATAGGTGCGGCGAGCAGCCTCGCCGATCTCCTCGACGAAACCCTCATCTCCGACGAGCTCGCCTCCGATGCAGGCACCGACCACCTCGCCAACCTCCTCGGCCAGCTCCATGTCTCCAGCGAGCCCGCTGTGGATCTGGAGTCGGTTGGCTCCACCGAGCCGATGCCTGTCGACTCCGACACGGCCTCCTTCGACACCTTCCCCACCGACGTCACGATCTACAATGACCTGCTTCCTCGAGCCGACGGCTGCGACGCTGTCACCACCGAAGTGATGGTTGTCGGCCACGGCGGCCCGGCCGACGAGAGCGCCCACGACGCCCCGCACGCGGCGGCCCATGACTTGTCCACCCCCCTCCCGACTGATGCCGACGACGAAGCACTGGAGGCGCGCTGCCTCGCCCTCCTCGCAGAGGGCCGGAGGCTGGCTTCCATGAGACGCCTCACTAAGGCCTACCAGCGCGAAGCTGACCGCGCCGCCTTCGGCACGCCGGCCCCGGGCGGGCCAAGCCGGGTCGGCATTGTCAAGCAACACGGTGCCGTCATCGCCGACACGTTAGGAGTCGACCGCCCAGTCTACGCCACTCCACTCGAGAACCTGCGCGCCGCCCAGGCGGCCGTAGACGAGCTAGACGGACTGGGGGCCAAAGAGCTCCCCCACATGACCCGACGCATCCAGCAGCTGATCAGTGCAGCCGCGCAGCGGCATGAAGTCGATGCCCGCGCGGGAAGCCCTCCCCCGCGCCAAGATCACGGCGCGACGTCCCGGACACCGTCTACGAGCAACACCCGCGTGCGGCGCGAGAGAGAGCCGGCTGCCAGCCGAAGCCGGACCCGAATCTCCATCGAGCGAGACGCGGACGGCCATCCCCGAGCCATGGAATGGCGGGGCAACCCGCCTCCGCCTCGACCCCGTGGAGAGAGATATCCCACCCCGCCGCCAGTGGCGCACCCGACTCTCAGCGGCCGACTAGGTCACCGCGAAGGAGTCGGCGAGAACGACGCCCGCCATCGGATCGACCGCCTGGCGCGATCCCTGGCGCTGGAAGAAGACGATGTCGGTCCGCCTTGCTTCAGCCCCCGCATCCGCGACGAGCCCTTCCCCAAAGGGTTCTCGCTTCCAAGAGACACGCCTAAGTACAACGGCTCCATGAAGCCGAAAGATTGGTTGATCGACTACTCCACAGTGGTTAGCATAGCCAACGGCAACCGGCGCGTTGCCGTGAAGTACGTGCCCCTCATGCTGCAAGGCACGGTGCGAACTTGGCTCAACAGCCTCAAAGCATGCAGCATCAACAGCTGGCTAGACTTCACGGAAGCCTTCATCCGCAACTTCACCAGCACCTACAAGCGGGCCCCCAAGCCCAGACAGCTCTCCTTGTGCGTACAAGGCCCCGCCGAGTCCACTCGCGACTACCTCACGCGTTGGGCCGAGCTCCGCAATTCTTGTGAGGGGGTGCACGAGGTGCAAGCCATCGAATATTTCACTGCCGGGTGCCGAGAAGGTACCCTCCTCAAGCACAAGCTCCTCTGCGACGAGCCGACTACCCTCGACGAGCTTCTGGACATAGCCGACAAATACGCCACCGCCGACTCTTCGATGAAGACCGAGCTTCGGGTAGATGCCTCCGGCAAAGTACTCAACCCGGCGCCCAAGACGCCGGCTGGGGATTCCGGCCGACGCCCACACCTGAACGACCACAAGCGCAAGGGCCCCGCGCCGCCTCCCACTAGTCGGCAGGTGGCCACAGTTGAAGACGTGCCGCCCGAAGGGCGGCCCGCGCCCAAGAAACCCAAGGGCGGCCGGCCGGCTTGGCAGCCGGCCTTCTCCTACGAGCAAACTCTCGACGCCCCGTGCAAGTTCCATAGCGGCGCGAAGCCGTCCAACCACACAACCCGGAAGTGCCATTGGCTCACCCGAATCTCCAAAGGCAAGGGGCTCGCGCCGCCTCCGCCTGCCGGCCCGCAGCCTCCGGCTCCGCCGCCCCCGGCCGCTCGGCCCGCAGTCGGAGCCGTGCGCGACGAATTCCCCGACGAGCAAGCGACCTACATCCTCTTTACAAGCCAGCCCGAAGACCGGCGCAGCAAACGCCGAGAGCACCAGGAAGTCAGCGTGGTTGCTGCCAACCCCGCCGGACACATGCATTGGTCAGAGAAACCCATCAGCTGGAGCCGAGCCGACCATCCAGAGGTGATGCCGTCTCCCGGCTCTTATGCGTTGGTCCTGGAAGCCACCCTCGCGACGGAAAGACGCGCTGCCTGCTTCTCCCGCGTGCTGATAGACGACGGGAGCAGCATCAACATCCTGTACCATGACACCCTGGAGAAGCTGAATGTCAAGACGAAGCAACTCATGCCTACTCGGACAGTGTTCCATGGCATCGTACCCGGCCTGTCGTGCGCCCCCATTGGCAAGATCAAGATTGATGTACTTTTTGGGGACAAGGAGCATTTCCGCCGGGAAGCGATCTGGTTTGAAGTGGTGGACCTGGAGAGCCCTTACCATGCATTGCTTGGTCGACCTGCCTTGGCCAAATTTATGGCGGTTCCCCACTATGCATACCTCAAGATGAAGATACCAAGCACCAAAGGCGTCATCACCGTAGTCGGCGATTACAAGAAGTCTGAGTGCGCGGCAGCCAGCAGCCGGCTGGCCGAGTCCCTTGTGATTGCCGAAGAAAAGAAGATGTTGGACCGAGTTGTGGCCATAGCTGGCAAGCAATCGGCCGTGTCCCCCGATCCCAAGGAGCATGATGCCCAAGGATCTTTCCAGCCGGCCAAGGAGACGAAGAATATACCTCTTGACCCCGAGCACCCACAGAGGTTTGCCGTCATCGGGGCAAACCTGAACAGCAAATAGGAAGGCGAGCTCGCCGATTTCCTCCGTGAGAATCGGGACATCTTTGCATGGTCCCCCAAGTACATGCCGGGTGTTCCGAGGAAATTCGCCAAGCACAAACTACACGTCCGAGAAGACGCAAAGCCAGTCAAACAACCCCTTCGCCGACTGTCGGAGGAGAAACGCAGGATTGTGGGAGAGGAGATAGCCCGTCTTCTGGCAGCCGGCTTCATTATGGAAGTTTTCTTTCCAGAGTGGCTCGCCAACCCGGTCCTCGTGCTAAAGAAAAACAACAAGTGGCGCATGTGTATAGACTACATGAGCCTCAACAAGGCCTGCCCTAAAGATCCCTTTGCCCTGCCAAGGATTGACCAAGTGATAGACTCCACGGCCGGATGCGAGCTGTTGAGTTTCTTGGATGCTTACTCAGGATATCACCAGATAAAGCTAGATCCGGACGACCGCCTTCATCACGCCATTTGGAGCCTTCTACTACCTGACTATGACATTCAGCTTAAGAAATGGCGGTGCAACTTTTCAGCATTGCATGCAGAAGTGCCTCCTCAAGCAGCTCGGCAGGAATGCCCACGTCTACGTAGATGACATTGTGGTGAAGACGGAGAAGCGCAGCACCTTGCTGGAAGACCTCAAAGAAACGTTTGAGAACCTACGCCGATTCCAAATCAAACTCAATCCCGAGAAATGCGTGTTCGGAGTGCCAGCCGGCCAGCTCCTAGGTCTCCGAACGCGGCATCGAATGCAACCCGGTGAAGATCAAGGCCATCGAGAGAATGGCGATCCCCACCAAGCTTCGAGACATCCAAAAGTTCACCGGATGCTTGGCCTCCTTGAACCGCTTCATCAGCCGGCTCGGAGAGAAAGCTCTCCCCCTCTACCGCCTCATGAAGAAGAGCACTCACTTCGAGTGGAACGACCAGGCCAAGCAAGCTTTTCACGAGCTGAAGAAGATGCTGGCCACGCCGCCCGTCCTAGCGGCGCTGACTGAGAAAGAGCCCATGCTCCTCTACATTGCCGCCACCAGCCAGGTGGTCAGCACCGTCATCGTAGTCCAACGCCCAGAAGAAGGCCGAGCCTAGCCGGTCTAGAGGCCGGTGTATTATTTGAGCGAGGTGCTGTCCGCTTCAAAGTAGAACTACCCGCACTACCAGAAGATGTGTTACGGCGTGTACTTCACCGCTAAGAAGCTGAAGCCCTACTTTCAAGAGCATCCCATCACAGTCATATGCACCGCCCCGCTGGCCGAGATCATAGGCAGCCGGGACGCATCCGGTCGGGTGGCGAAATGGGCCATCGAGCTGGCCCCTTACACAATCTTCTACCAACCCCGCACCGCCATCAAGTCCCAAGCACTGGCCGACTTCCTCGTCGACTGGGCCGAGACCCAGTACCTACCGCCGGCTCCCGACTCCACCCATTGGCGCATGCACTTTGACGGGTCCAAGATGCGCACCGGCTTGGGAGCCGGCGTCGTCCTTACCTCTCCCAAAGGCGACAAGCTCAGATACACGCTGCAGATTCACTTTGCCGCCTCCAACAACGTGGCCGAGTACGAGGCGCTCATACACGGGCTCCGGCTTGCCAAAGAACTCGGCATTCGCCGGATCCTATGTTATGGCGACTCAGACTTGGTGGTTCAGCAATCATCCGGCGACTGGGACGCCAAGGACACAAATATGGCAAGCTACCGCTTCCTGGTCCAACAACTCAGCGGACACTTTGAAGGATGCGAGTTCCTCCACGTACCGTGAGCCGACAACGAGCCAGCCGATGCCCTGGCTCGAATAGGCTCCACTCGGCAAGCAATACCAACCGGCGTCGCTCTACAACGCCTCCTCAAGCCGTCCATCAAGCCGTCTCCAGAGTCCGATTCCATCTTCGTACCGCCTGACCCCGACACGGCCGGGTTCGGCTCGAAGAACCAAGGAGGCAAATCCGGGACTTCAGTAGTCGGCCTGGGGACTTCGGCAACCGGCTCGGGGACTGCCACACCCGGCTCGGGGACTACAGTAGCCGGCCCGGGGACTGCACCAGCACAACAGCCGGCGGCCTACCCAAGCATTTCACCACCCAGCCCGCCCACCCTAGTGGCAGTAGAAGAAGTCGCGGCTCCGTCATGGGCTCAGTCCATCCTCAACTTCCTAGTAAACCAAGATTTGCCGGCTGATGACACAGAGGCAAGACAAGTCCAACGTCGAGCCGCAGCATACACAATCGTCAACAGAGAACTCGTCAAGCGCAGTGCCACTGGAGTCCTCCAACAGTGTGTCGAGCAAGAGAAGGGCATTGCAATCCTCAGAGACATTCACCAAGGAGAATGCGGCCACCATGCGGCTTCAAGATCACTCGTCGCCAAAGCTTTCCGCCAGGGTTTCTTCTGGCCGACCGCTTTGGATGACGCCAAAGAATTAGTCAAATATTGCAAAGGGTGCCAACTCTTTAGCTCAAAGCAACACATGCCGGCTTCGGCACTCAAGACCATTCCCCTCACCTGGCCCTTCACCATTTGGGGACTGGACATGGTGGGCCCATTCAAGACGGCGCGCGGCGGCATGACGCATTTGCTCGTCGCCGTGGACAAATTCACCAAGTGGATTGAGGCAAAGCCGATCAAGAAGCTGAATGGGCCGACTGCTGTGACATTCATCGCAGACATAACAACTCGGTACGGCGTGCCACACAGCATCATCACCGACAATGGCACAAATTTTGCCAAAGGAGCCTTGGCACGTTTCTGCGCAGCCCAAGGTATCCGGCTGGACTTAGCATCCGTCGACCACCCGCAGTCAAACGGCCAGGTCGAGCGAGCCAACGGTCTCATCCTCTCCGGCATCAAGCCCCGACTGGTCGTACCTCTGGAGCGTTCAGCCGGCTGTTGGCTCGGTGAGCTGCCGGCTGTCCTCTGGAGTCTGCGCACTACACCAAACAAGTCAACCGGCTTAACCCCTTTCTTCCTTGTGTATGGTGCCGAGGCGGTCATCCCAACTGACATCGAGTTCGACTCACCTCGGGTAACCATGTACACGGAAGCGGAGGCCAAGGAAGCACGAGAAGACGGCGTCGACCTGCTGGAAGAAAGCCGGCTGTTAGCCCTCAGCCGGTCTGCCATCTACCAGCAGGGTTTGCGCCGCTACCACAGTCGGAAGGTCAGGCCAAGATCTTTCCAAAAAGGCGATCTTGTGCTCCGGCTGATCCAGCGAACAGCCGGCCAGCACAAGCTCTCGGCCCCTTGGGAAGGCCCCTTCGTCATCAGTAGAGCTCTAGGCAACGACTCCTACTACCTGATCGACGCGCAGAAGCCGAAGGCACGCAAGAGAGATGACTCCAGCAAGGAGTCGGAACGACCATGGAACGCCAACCTCCTTCGAAGATTTTACAGTTGAAATGCAGTATGTATCACGCTAACTTTTGTATTAAGTACGAGACAATAGGCCCCCCGAGGAGGGCTCGGGGACTGCCATCTCTTATCGATGAATGAAAAGTATCATGCTTATGACCTTGTCATTTCATGTACTTGTTCTGTCCGGCACCGGGTTCGACTAGTCGGCCCGGGGACTGGCCGACTGAAGTAATATTAGAAGACCTACCCGCAGTCAGACAAGTAGTGTGCCGGCTCCCAAGCCTTCTCTTGCCAAAAGTCGCAGTTCGAAGAACCGGCTGTCCAGCTGTCAAGAGTTAAGGGCAGGAACGGGTGCTCACACGAAAAACGGCTAGGGACTAACGGACTAATATAACAAAAGCCGATTCTTCTCCCACCGCCGACCGGCTGCCAGAGTAGCCGGCCGGCCGGTTTCCATTCACTTCACTTCAATCCAAGAAAGCTCGAGTACTTGCCTCCCCAAAGAGGGAAGGCGGCAAAGGAAAAAGCCTAAGGATAAAAAGCATACGCGAATGGAAACCAAACATGCACATAATAATATTTACATAAAAGACCTCCAAGAGGCCAGCATTCAACATAGTTTGGATACACCCCCAGTGGGTGGAACTGCAAAAACTTAATAAAGATTGTTCAAAAGACAACAAGCAGGAAAAATAAGGACGGCAGGTCAAGCTGGCGGAGCGACCGACGAGCCGGGCTGGTTGGAAGAGACGGTTGTGCCGGCTGAAGGAGCGGCCGGCTGGCGAACCTCGGCTTGATCACCGCCTCCCGCAGAGGGCGCGCTTCCATGCGCCTCGTTGCTGGAGGCACGGTCGGCCTGAGGTCGGCCGGTTGTTCCACCAGCCGGCTCGACGTCTTCACCGTCCTCCTCTTCGTCATCCTCGCCCTCGTCGCTGGAGGCGATCTCCTCTGCCGAGTCCTCACCCACCACCGGGTTCAGCCCAAACCACTCCTACGGCTGGGCAACACCATCATCATCGATTTCGGGTGCAAAAACGCTGATGTCGGTGCACTCGGCGATCGTCGAAGCACGCTGGGCGATAGTCGGCCTCACCTCCTCCAGCTCCGCGTCAGCCTCCATCCGCCAAGTGCGCAGCTGGTCCAGGCTCAGCCCTGGGTACCAAGCTTGAACGAACTCCAACGCCCGCCCGGCTCCAAGACGGGCTGACAATGCCTTCCAAGCTTCAAAGCGACCGACTACGACCTCCAGCCAGTCGGCAGTCCGGCTTGGGGTGCGCGGGATCGTCTCATCGGGCCAGAGGGCGGCCAGCACCTGCGCCCCGGCACGTTGGAGACGACGAAGCATCCGGTGGGCCGGCTGCAGCCGCGCTTGGACAGCCAAGAGCTGCTCCTCAAGCGTCCGGTTCGCGTCCGGCGCAATGTTGACCCCCGCCTGACAGCGCGCCTCGCGATGGGCCTCGATGGTTTGGGCGGCGAAGGTGGCGTAGCCGGGAAAGTACTCGGCACAAGAAAATAGGCAGCAGCTCAAGTTAGGCCAAGAACCAGGCGGCAAGGGGCAGGAGAGGGGAGAGGAAGGCGGCTTACCGTCGATCAAGTCATCGATGCTGCCGAAGCCTTCATCCAACCCTCGCCGGGTCTCAGCCCAGCTCGCCGCCCCGGTCTCAAACTCTGCCTTCAGGGCGGCCTCGCTATCCTTCGCTTTCTGCAGGGCCGCCTTGTTGCTCTTCTCTTGGTCAGCTAGCTGCTTGGCCAGGCGGTCACGCTCCTGGACAAAGGCTGCGTACTCAGCATCCTTGGTATGAAGGGCGGCTTGCGCTTCGCCGAGCCCCTTCCTCAAGTCGGCATTGGCCCTTGAAGACAAAGAAAAAGAAAAACCAATAAGGAAAAAGTCGTCAGGGAAGATCCGACCCGACTGCGCAGCAGTCGGCCCGAATCTCGGGGACTACACCCAGTGGGTGCGCTGACGCGCCCCCACGGAAGAAATCAAGAGATCAAAGCGGCCAAGAATGAAGGACTCACCCGGATGGCGGCTCGCGTCGACAGGAACTCCTGGGTGAACTGCTGCAGCAGGGCGGCTTGAGCTTGAAGCCGGCTCCGGACCCCTTGAGCCGCCACATTCAGCTCGCCAGTCCCCCCGCTGGGAGTCCACTCGGACATGGCGGTGCTGGCCGCCTCCAGATCCTCCGCTGACTGGCCTGCGCCCGCGACTCAGCGCGACTCTGGTGGAGCGGCGCCTCCCCCTGCGCGCCGACGCGTCACCGGCTGCACCTCGAGGCCGGCTCCGCCCTCCGGCTCACCCCCGGCCGGCTCCTCTGGCGCCGCTGACGACTCGCCGCCTTGACCCGCCCCAGTTGGCGCTGCCGGCGGCGCTCTCCCCGCAAAGACCACGGGGTCCTCCCCCCTCTCCATCAGCGGCGGGTCTTGGACGATTTCCTCCGCCAAGGGCAATGGGGCGTCAGGGGCCACGGCTCGGAGGGGAATGGCGAGCAGCGGAGGCTGGTTGCGCGAACCCTCCGCCTCCGTTCCCACGGTCACCGCCTCCGCCTGGGCCTTGGCTGCCGCGTCGGCCTGCTCCCTCGCCGCCTGGGCGGCCACCTTCTCCGCCACCTCACACTCCTCCCGCGCCTCACGGGCGTTCCGCTCTGTGGCCTCCCAGAGGTCGGCATGGGGGTCCACGCGGCGGGAGCCCGAAGACCCTCCAGCCGGCCCAACTACGGAGCCGCCCGGACCCCGCTCAAGGGAAAGCGGCGCCCTGTCCAACGAGCGGGAAAAGTTTAGGGAGAATGATCGGGCAAGAGAGAGCGATGAAAAGCAAAATACGTCCAAGCATTCGACGACTTACGCTGAGACCGCCTGAGGCTGCTTCACCGCCTTGCGGAAGCGGGCCGCTTTCGCGGCCTCCTCATCTCGTTTGGTCACCGCGGCGGAGGCTTTGGACTTCTTCGGCCGACTGCCAAAGAGGCCTGAAGCGGCCCGGCGCTTCTGTGCGCCGTCGCCGGCAGCCGGCGCGATGGACGAGCCCGCGCCCTGATGGTCGGCCGCCGGCTGGCGACGCGGGGCGACTTCGGCTTCAGCATCATCCGGCCAGTCCTCGAAGCTGGCGGTAAGCCTTGAGCCCCCGGGCTCGGCGTCGTCCCCCACGACGGCATCTTCCATGGCGGCCGCCCCCAAATCCGGGTCGTCAATGTCGTCCGCCGTGCGGTCGGGGGCGTACTGGCGTTCTATCCCCGCTGCCCCGGTCGTCGGCGGGAGAAGGGGATTCTGCTAAGAATTACCGACCAATCAGAAGTCGGCCATCATAAAGCTGGCTACCAACGAAAAGAAGAAAGAGAGGAAAGCTTACCACGGGCGGAGGGTTGGCGCGAGAATACGGCGCCTTGCCGTATCGCCAGTCCTCGGCGAGCTTGCAATTGGAAATATAATTCACCATGTACGACACCTCCGCATGAGGCATCTCCCTGGTGCTCAGCCGGCTTGGGTCGAAGCGGCCGCTCATCTGACACATCATGTGGGGCCAGCTTTGGAGAAGAGATATCCGGCGCTCTACAAAGGCAGCCACCAAGTCGGCCCCGCTCAGGCCTTCCGACTGGATCATCACCTGAAGCCGGGAGACGGCAGCGTTCCCGGCCTGAGACAGTGACCGGGACCGGAAACTCCATGAGGGCTGCCTCCCAGCCGGCGGGCCGGCTACGTAAGCCGGCAGGTTGACGTGGTCTCCTTGCTCGGCGACGTTCTTCACGTAGAAGTACGACTTCTGCCAGATCTTCACCGACTGGATCAAGGGAATGGGAGGGAACGGGTTGTTCTCGCCCGCCCTCCTGATGGCGATGAAGGCCCCGCAGGGGGCGGGCACACCTGCGACGACGGTGCCGAGTTTGCTCTCGAAGAATTCCCCCCAGAGCTCCAGCGTGGGGAGCAGCCCCAAGAAACCTTCGCAGAGGGAGACGAAGGCCGACAGCAGCATCACCGCATTGGGCGTGAGGTGATGCGGCTGAAGGTTGTAGAACTCGAGGAAGGAGCGCAGAAATCCGCTCGCCGGAAGGCCGAAGCCGCGCAGGAAGTGCGAGCGGAAGATGACCCGCTCGCCCTCCTCCGGTGCCGGCGAGACCTCCGTCTCCGGCGCCAGGTGGACCCGCACGAGGTTGGCATCGGGCAGGCGTCGAGTCTGGCGGAGGAACTCAACGTGGTCCTCATGAACGTTGGAGCCGTCCCACGAGCTCGACAGCGCCATGGGAGCAAGACGATGTGGCGGCACGGCGGCGCTGAGACGGGAGGTTGCGGCGGCAACGAGAGGAAGAAAGGAGGACGAGGAGGGGTGGAGCGAGAGAGAACGTGCGAACCTCTATCTCTCCCCCTCCTCCTCCTACTTATAGGCTCGCGTGGCGGAGCCGAGGAGGCGCGGCGTGGGGAAGCGTGGGGGTCGATCGTGCCCACTCCCCCACATCCCGCGCTTATTGCGCCCTAACGGCGAAATAAAATCGCCACGGGAAGGCGAGCGGTCCACCTGGGCTGCAGAAGATCAGCGCTCGGGCCGAGGCCTAGGAGTGGCGGGCCCGGGCCTGCGGCGGCGTCCCGTCGCGCCCGTGCGCTGGCAGGATCCCGCTGCCACGTGGCCCGCGGGAGGGCCCGCGGTCAGCACGCGGGTCGACCACTCTCCCGCCTGCAAGACGCAGGGCTCCCCGAAATCGGCATACACCAGCAAAGCCGGCTCTTCAGGGTAGGAAGCTGACCAAGCTTCTCGTCCCTTTGTCCGCCTTGAAGCTCGATCAGCTTCGGGGACTACTGTCGGAGTAAATAGCCATGGGTAGCCTAGCCAGCTTCCCCTGGCCCTTCTGAAAAAATTACGAGCCCGTCCGGCTCTCGAGAAACCCAGACACGGGGCCGCCTTTCCCTTGCTGACTGTCACCCAGGCCGGCTTTCGGAAGGCGGCCCGACTTCAGCCCTCATGAAGAAAGCCATGGGAGGGCCGACTTCGAGAAGCCGTCCGCGAGGAGGCCGACTCCAAGAAGCCGGCTCCCATAAAGCGGTCGAGACCGTACCCTCAAAGTTTGCATCCACCTAGCGGCGATGAGACGGGGCGCGGCTACAGTAAAGCCTACCACCCCCGAATCCCGGAGCATGCCTGGCACAGTACGCCGTACGGGCGGCCATGACCCGTCCGGCGCGGCACTGTTGCCACGTTGACCCTGAAGTCATCCACGACGGGCTGCTAGCACGGCCCACGGGCGGTGGGCCCCTTTGGGAAGAGAGACTCCCGAAGGAGGCCATGCCTCCCTTAGTCGGCCCAAGACAGAGCCGGCTCCCTGTAGCCGGCTCGCCGCCTCCCTCAAAGGAGACGCCCCACTAAGGAGATAAGACGCGGTGAGGGTACAGCTATCGCCCGCCGGGCGGCGGCACTGTAGCCATGCCTACCACGACGAAGCCCACGTCACCAAGATGGAGCGACAGTAACCAGCCGCCGACCAGGCCCTGGACGGTGGGGCCTGCCTGTTGACCAAGGGGCCGGCAGCCGGCGGGACCCACCAGTCGGCGGGCCCCAGCAGCCGGCGCAGAAGCCGGCGAGCGCAGTCACAGACGGCTGGGCCCCGTGCCCAGTCGGATTACCATTGTACCCCCGGGGGGTAGGCCTATATAAACCCCCCGGGGCACCCATGCAAAGGGTTGGACCCCCAGCTAGTCTTAGACACCATACAAGGAGAAGAAGCAAGCTAGCCGTGCCCTTCTTCCTCCTCCCACCGAACAGCTCAAGGAGCATTGTGTAGCTACTTGTCCATCTGGTGATCATGCAGAGACCCCGCAGAGCAGCAGTAGGGGTGTTATCTCCACGGAGAGCCCCGAAGCTGGGTAAGATTCGCCGGCGTGCATGTCTTCGCCTCATCCCGTTTCCAGGCACCAGCGATGTCTTACTGGCTCCCACAATGATAAGCCACCCGTTGGCATATGTCGCACCTACCACCCGACAACACTAGTGTGCTAGCGACAACTCCTTCTCCCTGGTACATAATTGATAGTCTTGGAGAAAACTCGTTCTTCCTTAGACAAAACTATCCGATGATGGTGAAAGACAATCCAACTGCTGTTGACACACCGTTATTAGTACCATTTATGAGAAGCAATTGTGTCTAGACCTCGGACATTTGGGTGGTTCCCTACCCTGGTACTGATATAGTAGGCCGCTTCAGCCAGGATGATCAGTCCTGCGTTGGTTTCCAGATCGACAATCGATGGCCCGTCCCAGAGAATCACTTGTGGTTCAAAGCAAGCGTTTCCAACGCTGAGGAATGGTTGAGTTGAAGTTCATTTCATTGCTTGTTATTTGTTGTGTGGTGAAAACTTTAGTATTTATAATGTATCCTCGTTGTCGATGTGGGTTGATGACCTGTTGTATGTAATAAAATGATATACCTGTGATAAACTTACTAAATTTATGAATGGCTTTCGAGTCGCTTCTCTGAGTGAGTGGTGCGACGAGGCAAAAAAATATTTTTCCGAATACATAATTGTACGTGCATTGCAACAGGTTATCGGATGAGGCCAATCAACAATAGTAGTACACTATTTGTACTAGCTTCACATGCTTCGCACATCGGGCGGGTGTTTTTACTGTAGCCATATGTTAATGTGTTCGCTGTACGTAACCAGCACCTCGAATCCTCGATACTAGTACTATATAGTAGGAGTAAGTATTAGGAGTAGTAGGGTGGCATGGGCCAAAACAAGCATTCACGTCCAGGAGTACGGCACACTTGTAAGGCCAACTCCAACGCACGACCCCAAACGGACCTCCGTTTTGCACGAACTCCAACGATAATTTTGACTAGAAAAGCAAGACCAAAGAATACAAGAACCACAAGAAATATTTTACTACTCCTGTAAGTTGGATTAGTGCCTTCTCGATGCATTCATTGTTGATCCGCGGAGGCTCGATCTTGCGTGCTTCTTTCTTCTTCGAGTGTAAAGAAGTAGACATTGCTTCCTCGCATCTAGTCTCATGTCTAGCCTCTATTCTAGTAGGAGTATCAACAAGTGCACTAATCACATCTCTAGCCTCTGTGCTAGCTAAAAGTGATAGAACATTTACTAAATTGCGCTCTATCAATATATGGATGTACTCTTCTTCCCAATACAAAAACTTGCATCCATTCTACTCCCTCCATTGCACAATACATGCCTTCTATTTGTCAAAATATAAATGTATCTAGACATGTTTTAGTATATAGCTACATCCATTTGTGGACAAATGGAAGTCAAGTATTTTGGAATGGAGGGAGTACACAATAATTTTTTTAAGTTAGCACAACTAGTCTAATCCGAGAGCACAACTGAAGATTTGGTCGGGTTCTTCATCCTTTTGCCAACACGTGGGACATCCAGCATCCAGGTTGTATCATGAAAGAAAATAGAGTGGTAGTTGAAGCCACGAGATGTGCATCTTGGATTAAACTGTAAATAGAATCTTACTACTCTTGAGTAATTCCAAAAGCGGCCACCGAAGATCTTTATTGGATTTGTTTTTCATCACCTGCTCGTCGAGGTGAAAGATATGCAGGTTCAGTGGGTCCTCTTGCGTTTTCACTGACATGTGGGGCCGCATGTGAGCAAACAGACAATGGGCTCCGTGCGTCCGCTGGCTGGCTGAGAAGAGCGATAGAGGAGGGCTGAGCACGGACTGCAGGAAATTTGTTCTACGTACCTCGATATAGGCTCGATATAGTGGGTTGGCATGGGCCATAACTAGCATTCACGTCTAGCAGTACGGCACACGCCATCCACACGAGTCCCAACCGACACCAATTTTCTTGGAGTCCGTGCTACAGCCATCTCTTCTCCCTCCTGTTTTCTCAGCCATTGCACGGTGGGCGGGGTGGGGGTTTGCCGATAGTCGGTTTGCTCAACTGCGGTCCCACTTGTAAGTGAAAATGCAACACCACATGCATTCCCGCTTGAGCGGCGTGCCGGACCAACCGTGTGGGGGTGCGACGGGAACACGGCAGCCTTTTCCTTTTGAACTCGTAACTTGTAAAATTTGGTTCTGCTCCATGGCGCGACCGATAGATAGAAAATAACGATTTTGCCTAGAATAATGAGAAGTTTGGTTCTGGCGCCGTTCATGCATGGAGTACGTATGAAAATTATGAAGTTGATGCGAAAGGTAAGATAATTACTGTAGTATCATATACTACTACATGGATTTGACGGAAAGATAAAAATACATACGGGTCCATCAACGACATCCTCACGCCCTAGTGCGCCAGATCACCAACCGACGTGTGAGGAGCAGCGGCGTTGGCGGCGAGCTCAACGTGCTTCTAAACAGTGTCGTCCAAGGTTGCCCTGTGGTCCAAGAAGGCCAGCGTCCTATCGTCCTCCTCTTGCATGTAGTAGTCCTTGTGGATGATTTGCGTGTAGACGTGGGTGATTATGTGATGGTGTCTTGCTGCGCCAGGCACTGCGCGGCGAGCGCGACCTCGAGGTGGACATTCTCCGGCGCGATGGTGGGAAGTCGCAGGGCCACCAGTGCGTCGAAGAGGTTGTCACCATAGTGGCCGTTGAGGGTGGAGGGCATCGTAGAGCCTGGGCGCGTCGGCTGGAGGCTTACGTCAAAGTCGTCCGCAAGCTTCTTGACGACAGTGAACTCGTCGAGGAAACCGACGAGGACCTCGTCGAACAAGGAGATGAAGCTGTCGTCCAAGCGGCCCCTCGCCCTGGCGGCCTCAAGCAATACTACCTGGAGACGTTCCTCGGTGCCGGGCCGCAGGCCGGCGTCGTGGACCATCTGGCACAGACGGCTGATGCTCACGCTCATCGCCTCCATGGGTCTAGCTTAGCTTCTAGTCAACTGATCTTGCGATTCGAGTGATCACTCTTGCCCTTGGTTAGCGTGCGTAGGTGCATAGGATTTCGTACTACTCCTCGGCCCTCTACTGCACCTGACTTTGGCTGTATGATAGGTGGGCCAGCCACCCCCTGGGCCCACGTGTCATTCACCCAAAGGCAGTTGCCGTAAGTCAATGAAGTTGCGTCCCCCTCCGTGCCGGTGCAGTATAGTCATCTCACCGGACCTCTAGTTGGGGCCAAACGAGAGAAGTTTGATGGTTACTGGTTTATTGGTCCCCTTTGCTTTTTGCGCCAAGTTTTGACCTTTGATTTAACTAATAAAATGTTAATGCATGTAAACAAAAATGTTGTGTAAGTCACCTTACAAAAACCAAATAATCCCAAAATACTTAGGCACGGTGCATTAACTCTCTCCTTGTTTCTTATTTTGTGACATATCAACCAATGAGAGATGTGGGCCGTGCATGCTTTCAATGACTTGAGACTACCAAACATGACATGCAGTGTTTAGTTCATTGCATGTAATCCTATTAGTACTCTAGTTAGCAAAAAAACATTAAGTTCTCTCGCCGATAGGAATAAAACACCATGTATTTATTTACAGAGGGAGTAGTACATTTTTTGTGACATGCATTACTAGATATTGCTAGTCAAATACTAAAATCCATATGGACGTGGTAGTACTTCTAAATCCAGACGGTGGTGCTACTAGTACTAGTAGTAGTACTACCAATGTAGTAGTAGGAGTACTAGCACTGTACTACCCATTGGTCAAATTATTACGTGCTGCTCCTCACAGTGAAGTGACAAGACCCTACGCCGGAGATGACACCTGAGTATAGGCGCCGTGTTCGTCATACCATAGTCAGCCTCACCATCTGCAGTCACTATCATCATGGCTGTAGAGATAGCCTACTTACAACTAGCCCTGTTCGACATAATTTCCCATGCCTAGATGTCCGTGCATTGCACGGAACACCAAGATTGGGGGTGGACGGCTCCGGCAGCGGCCGTCGCGCCAGATTTTTCCACGGCCTTCTAGATGTGGTGGGGAGGAGATAAGGTTGATTATGAGAGACAAGGAGTTGTTTGTAAATAGGGAACAAGTGCGGGTATCTTTTTGCAAAAATGGAGAAGCTTGGTTTGTATGCGTCAGATCTAGATCCGACGGCTATTGGTGACAGATGGGAGGCACAACATCATCACCAACTCAGGACCTGTTTGATTTGCAGGATTTTCAAAACGCAGGAATAGGACACGGCAATTGTCGGTTTCAAAACCGGCGAATCTCGGGTAGGGGGTCCCGAACTGTGCGTCTAGGCAGATGGTAACAGGAGGCAGGGGACATGAAGTTTTACTCAGGTTCGGGCCCTCTTGATGGAGGTAAAACCCTACGTCTTGCTTGATTAATATTGATGATATGGGTAGTACAAGAGTAGATCTACCACGAGATCGGAGAGGCTAAACCCTAGAAGCTAGCCTATGGTATGATTGTTTGTTGTCCTACGGACTAAAACCCTCTGGTTTATATAGACACCGAGAGGGCTAGGGTTACACAAGGTCGGTTACAAAGGAGGAGATACACATATCCGTATTGCCTAGCTTGCCTTCCACGCCAAGTAGAGTCCCATCCGGACACGAGACGAAGTCTTCAATCTTGTATCTTCATAGTCCAACAGTCTGGCCAAAGGATATAGTCCGGCTGTCCGGAGACCCCCTAATCCAGGACTACCTCAGTAGCCCCCGAACCAGGCTTCAGTGACGATGAGTCCGGCGCGTAGTGTTGTCTTCGCATTGCAAGGCGGGTTCTTCTCCAACTTTCAAGTGTTCGTATGCAGTGTCCGGCTCCATAAATGTTGAACCTCTCGACTTCTGTGCCCAATAAGGGCTATCTCCCACGCGTCGAATGAATACGAGGTGCCAGGGCGTTTTTACATTCGCCCCCTAGCCAAATAAATAAATTGTCTATTAAAGGGATGGGGATTCTTAGATCCGATCCATATCATCCTCCCCCAGCGAGAATTCATCAGAGCATGCTTCGGAAAGATCCATTCCAGCATGGCCGACCTCCACAACTCCTCCTCCCACCCCCATAGCCCTAAGCCCGGTGATTGGGAGCGGTGTTCAGTCCTGCATAGTCGATTAGTCGAGCTGCAGACTAAGGGATTTCTCCCTCCGGCGTATATGGTGCCCGTTCGAGCCGGGCTCGCCACCTACAATGGCGGAGCACAAGCGGAGAGCCTTCCTTGTCCCTCCATGGGAGAATGGGTCTGCCTTGTTCCTTATTTACTAAGGGGACTCGTATTTCCAATTCATCTGTTCCTCCATGGGCTCCTGGAGTTCTACAACCTCCAATTACACAATCTCACCCCTGCCTCCATTCTACATATCGCCGGGTATGTTGCTCTCTGCAAGTTGTTCCTGGGCTGCGAGGCTCACTTCGAGCTGTGGAAAAGGCTATTCTGCCTTGTCCCTCGCGCACAGAGGGAATCACTTTATAAAGTGGGCGGAGCCGAAATATGGCGCTTCGCCGATACCGGATACCTGTCCGGTACCTCGAAGAAGCCGTCCAAAGACCGGCCTTCAGAATGGTTCTACATGGAGGACGTCCCCCTTCCGGACCCTGTTTGGCGGGGTCTTCCTGAGTTCAACAATGCTCCTCTGAAGAAACACCGAAGTTGGCGCCCAGGGAGCCCCCAGGCAGAAGACAACGGAGAAGTCCTTTATGTGATGAACCGGATCAAAGCACTGGCTCGATCAGGATTTACAATAATTGAAGTTATGTCGATTTGCATAATGCGGGGAGTGCAGCCACTTCAATATCGTGGGCACCCCTTATGGTGTTATAACGGGGCGGATGATGCCACCCGCTGCGGGCGTAAGGGTCCGGACAATGCTGCCACTCTAGCGAAGATTCTGTCCGAACTGTTCAAGGGTGAGGAGGAGGAGTTCACCCGCATCAAGCCACGAGATGGATTCTCCATGTACAATCCTCCAAGCTGGGTAAGTTATATCTCCCTGCTCCCATTTTTCCCGCATTCTTTGTCGTAAGTATTCACCTTGCCACTTTGCAGCAGGAACTGTGAATAGCCATAAAGGAGGTCAGCAGCCCTTCCCCACAAACGGAGGACACTGACCGGGCCCTCGACTCCGGACTCGAAGAAGATTCGGTTATATCCGTGGAGCTGATAGACCGGCAGTTCTATCAGTTAAGCTGCGACGATGCCATGGTGGCCATTACGGCCGACTATCCCGGACTGCTCCCTGCATCGCACGTAAGAAAAACCAAAAATCCCAACTTCAAAACTAGGATCCCCTTTTAGATACTTCACCCACCATATACACATGGCATTTTACAGGGAAGGCATTCGGGACGCCCTGCCGAACCCACGACAACGCGCCAACAGGAGGCACCGAGGCCGGGTAGGCCAAAAAGGAAGGCGGTCAGGACGGAGACGCCAGCGCAAAGGTATAACAAACCCCGCTCCGTGGTTATCGTCTTTCTTGAAATATAATGACACCCGCGTTTCTTTAATAGAAAAAACGCTCGCCGGAATATGTCCGATGATGTTACTAATCATGCTTCCACCAGCCGGGCGCCAGGACCAGACATAGAGGCGGAAGCCGATATGGGGCAGGCGCCGGATAATCCCCCTACGGAGGATGCGGATAGATTATCCACTACTAACTCAGAAGTGGAAAGCGCCATGAACCATAGGCGATGTCGAGCCGTACTCCGGGACGCTTGTTTCTCACCAGAGGCATTTGATGCCTTTAATTCCAGAGAGGCGTACCTCCGTGCTGCTCAAGATGGCCTAGCCAGAGCCACGGATCAATATGTAAAGGATGTACGGGTAGGTGAATCTGACAATTCATATGTATCAGTAGCCCCTGAGACTTGAAATGTTTAGCAGAACTGAATTAAGGATCATATTTATTGTGCAGGTTCTTACCGAGAATAATACTAGGCTAACACAGGAGCTAGAGGAATGCAAGACCCAACTACGGGCTGCCGTGGCCGCATTGCAGGAATCGAAAAAGTCACCTGCTGGTTACATTTATTTTAAAGAGTGATAGTTACCATATAATGTGTGGCATGGCTGTAGATCTAACAACAGATGTTGCAGATGAATCCGGAGAAAATCTGGAGGACCAGCATGTTATGCGACAGCTAGAGGCTGGCAAACGCGTGCTGACTGAGGTTAGGCGGGAGAAAAACAATCTCCAGGATGCCAATATTAAGCTGAGCGTGGAACTAAAAGTCATTCGGGGCCAGCTTGCCGACTCTGAGAAGGAGAATAAGCGGCTTCGGCGCGGTATTTTCAGTAAGTGCTTGAACGAATCCTTTTAAAAGAATTCGGCGAAGAAGCCGACTAACAGCGTTATGTCTATAGGTATGCTGACGGGTCGTCCCGCGGAGGAAATGCCTGGGTCTGCGGGTGATCTTCTATCCGAGCTATCACATCTGCACGAACAAGTTCGGCAGGTGATGCAAGGTGTTGCCCAGGCCTTGTGGCCATCCATTTCCCTGCCAGAGGGCGTTGCAGAGCTTACGGAGAAGCTCAAGGGAGCACGGCGGCGCCTTCGATTATGGAAGATATTGGCCTGCCGACAGGGTGCCAGAGAGGCCTGGGCCATGGTGAAGACTCGGTATACCAAGGCAGACCCAAATCACATGGCCGAGGTAGAACCTGTTGGGCCCGACGGAAAAGAGATCCCCGTTAGCTTAGTTTATGGGCAAGTAGAATTAGCTGCAAAGTATTCCCAACAGGATTGTAAGCTAGACCGCCTGTTGGATGGTATAGAAGAGGAATTTAGTCAGTCTGCATGACTATGTAATTAAAGTGACATGTATAATGCCTTCTAGCTGGATTGTAGATCATTTGTCGTTGCGGACCTTTTCGCTTCAACCTCCAGGCCCAATAGTCCAGAGTGTATCCGAATACCTGCTCAGTTATATAAGAACCGGGGTATGCGTGGAGACCAGGCGTAGGGGTCATTAGTGCTTTATCAGACAAGTGCCCAACTAGTTATGTTATATTACATGGGTAGTAAGAAACATCTTCCAGGGAGAATAGTTCCGTTAGGGGTTCCTTTCCCTGGGTAAGCATGCCCTAAAGTGCATGCCCGGACTGCGATAGAAAACGCAGGAAAAGCATCTGGGGGCAGATATGGACAATAAATAAAAATCATCTTTTGTTCACCGACCGAATATTCCCTTAAGAATGCTAGCTTTCAGCTTCACCCAGTCCAAGGTACACATCCGGCTGACCCGGCAGTAACAATCGCAGAGGTGCTCCCCTTATGCCCTAGCCGAATTAACGGAAACGTAGGGCATAAATACAAGAGCCAGGCAACCCAGCTTGGCCAAAACTTAAGTCATATCGATGCATATAATGGTGAAAAAAGGTACATGCGGAAGTATAACACATGTGTGGGGCATGAGGCCTGGATAAATAATTTAAGCTTCTGCGAAAGAAGCCCCCAGGTATGAAGAGTGCGGCTAGCACATCTGTAATGTACAAGTGAGGCACAAGGTGACCGTTGAAGGCCTAGGTAAATAATAAGAGAAAGAAAGAAAGGGAAACAAGACAGATGATGTATATGCAGAAAATGGACAAAGGGAGGGGACTAACATAGAGTCTGGTGCTAGGCGTAGAATCTTCGGAGCCTGGCCGCGTTCCATGGGTTCGGCTCGAGTCGACTAGTCGATGCATCCCGCAGTCGGTACGCTCCACCGGTCAGAACTTGGTCAGTAATGAAGGGACCTTCCCATTTGGGCTCGAGCTTGTTCTTTTTCTTATCCGGCAGGCGTAGAACTAGTTCGCCAATGTTATAAGTTTTGGCCCGTACTTCTCTGCTTTGGTATCTGCAAGCCTGTTGCTGATAAAATGCGGAACGGGCTTTGGCTACATCGTGCTCCTCCTCCAAGGTGTCCAGACTGTCCTGCCAATCGAGCTCGGCTTCTCTTTCTTCGTACATGCGCACCCAAGGTGAGTCATGAATGATGTCGCAGGGCACGACTGCCTCTGCGCCGTACACCATAAAGAACAGTGTATATCCGGTACTACGATTCGGCGTGGTCCGCAATCCCCAGAGTACAGAGTCGAGCTCCTCTACCCAGTGCGTGTCAGACTCTGTTAAGGAACGCACTAATTTGGGTTTAATGCCGCTCATTATAAGACTGTTTGCTCGCTCGACTTGACCACTGGTTTGTGGGTTATAGACTGAAGCATAATCGAGCTTGATGCCCATTTTGCTGCACCAGAGTTTTACCTCGTCGGCCGTGAAGTTCGTGCCATTGTCAGTGATGATGCTGTGGGGGACACCATAATGGTGTACAGCCCCGGATATGAAGTCTATCATCGGTCCGGATTCGGCTATTTTAACAGGTTTGGCCTCTATCCATTTGGTTAATTTATCCACCATGACTAGTAAGTATTTTTTTCTTGTGGGTTCCCCCTTTAAGGGGTCCAACCATGTCAAGCCCCCAGACCGCAAAGGGCCATGTAATGGGGACTGTTTGGAGGGCGGTGGGTGGCATGTGGCTTTGATTTGCAAAGAGCTGGCAACCGGCGCAACGTTGGACCAAGTCCTGTGCGTCTGCCCGGGCTGTTGGCCAATAGAATCCCGTGCGGAAGGCCTTTCTTACAAGGGCCCGGGCTGCGGCGTGATGACCGCCGAGTCCGGCATGAATTTCTGCCAAAAGATTCCGCCCTTCCTCTTCGGAGATGCACCTTTGAAGGACTCCGGTAGTGCTTTTTTGTACAATTCTCCCTCATGGACCCTGTAGGCCTTGGATCGCCGCACTATGCGGCATGCCTCATTTTGGTCCTCCGAAAGTTCCTGTCTAGTTAGGTAGGCCAGGAATGGTTCTGTCCACGGAGCAATAATGGCCATTAATACGTGGGCTGATGGTGTTATTTCGGTGGCAGAGCCCTCAATTGTGTCAGAGTATTCGGTATCGGGCATTTTGGCCGGGTCCGGACTATTATTATCGGTGTCTCCTTCCCATACTACGGATGGCTTGAACAGCCTTTCCAGAAATATGTTGGGGGGACCGTATCGCGTTTTGCGCCGATGCGGGCGAGGACATCCGCCGCCTGATTGTTTTCCCGAGCCACATGCTGAAATTCGAGCCCCTCGAACCGAGCTGACATTTCTAGGACGGCGTTTCGATAGGCCGCTATTTTCGGATCCTTGGCATCAAATTCTCCATTTATTTTGGATATTGCGAGGTTTGAATCCCCACGCACCTCGAGGCGTTGAATGCCCATGGAGACTGCCATCTGAAGACCATGCAACAGAGCTTCGTATTCGGCTGCATTGTTGGAGTCTGTATACAATATTTGCAGTACGTACTGAACGGTATCCCCGATTGGGGATGTCAGGGCGACGCCAGCCCCTAGACCGACCAGCATTTTAGAACCGTCGAAGTGCATGATCCAGTTGGAGTATGCGCCGTACTCTTTAGGGAGTTCGGCCTCCGTCCATTCGGCGACGAAGTCGGCCAATACTTGCGATTTAATGGCTCATCGGGGTTTGTATGTTATGTCGAACGGGAGGAGCTCAATCGCCCATTTGGCAATCCGGCCCGTAGCGTCACGGTTGTTTATAATATCATTAAGTGGCACTTCCAAGGCTACCGTAATCGAACACTCTTGAAAGTAGTGTCATAGCTTCCGGGACGCCATGAATACCGCATAGGCTATCTTTTGATAATGTGGGTACCGAGATTTGCATGGAGTGAGGACAGTGGATACATAGTATACCGGCCTTTGAAGAGGGAATTTATGTCCGGCAGCTTCTCGTTCGACGACGAGCACTGCGCTTACAACTTGATGAGTTGCCGCAGTGTACAATAGCATTGGTTCGCCAATGTTTGGAGCAGCCAAGATTGGGTTGGTTGCCAAAATGGCCTTTATTTCTTCCAATCCGGCTGTGGCAGCGTTCGTCCACTCGAAGTGTTCGGTGTGCCGAATAAGGCGATAAAGGGGTAAAGCTTTTTCTCCTAAGCGGGAGATAAAGCTGCTTAGAGCCGCCACGCATCCAGTTAACTTCTGGATTTGTTTGAGGTCTGTTGGTGTAGCCAACTGTGACAAATCTCGGATTTTGGCCGGATTAGCTTCGATACCTCTACTAGAGACAATGAAACCCAGGAGCTTTCCGGCCGGTACGCCAAAAATGCATTTTTCCGGATTGAGCTTGATGTCGTATGCTCGGAGGTTGTCGAATGTGAGCCTCAAGTCGTCTATCAAAGAGTCGACGTGTTTGGTTTTAACAACCACATCGTCTACATATGCCTCTACTGTTTTGCCGATTTGTTTCTCCAGACATGTCTGAATCATGCGCTGATATGTTGCGCCGGCGTTCTTGAGCCCAAAAGGCATTGTGTTAAAACAGATGGGACCATATGGTGTGATGAATGCCGTTGCGGCTTGGTCGGACTCCGCCATCTTGATTTGGTGGTAATCGGAGTATGCGTCGAGGAAACACAATGACCCGTGTCCTGCGGTAGCATCAATGATTTGATCGATGCATGGGAGGGGGAAGGGATCCTTTGGGCAAGATTTATTGAGGTCTTTGAAATCGACACAAAGGCGCCAGGATTTTTCCTTCTTTGGTACCATCACCAAGTTTGCTAGCTAGTCCGGGTGTTTTATTTCTTTGATGAATCCGTCCTCCAATAACTTGGCTAGTTCCTCTCCCATGGCATGTCTCTTAGGTTCGGAGAAATGCTGAAGAGCTTGCTCTACCGGCTTGAATCCCTTTAGGATATTGAGGCTATGCTCGGCCAGCCTACGTGGGATTCCTGGTATGTCTGAGGGATGCCAGGCGAATATGTCCCAGTTCTTGCGCAGGAACTCTCGTAGTGCGGCGTCCACAGCGGGGCTTAGCTGTGCCCCGATGGAGGCTGTTTTTGTAGGGTCCATTGGGTGGACTTGGAATTTGACTACTTCATCCGCTGGTTTAAAAGAGGTGGACTTGGATCTCTTGTTGAGTATCATGTCGTCCCTGTCCATTGTGTAGCGTAGCGTGGTTAATTCCTCGGCCGAGAGGGCTTCGGATAATGCCTCAAGGGCCAATGCGGCTGTTTTGTTTTCGGCGCGGAGTACTGTGTCCGGATCGCTGGCGAGAGTGATGATTTCGTTGGGCCCGGGCATTTTGAGCTTCATGTACCCGTAATGGGGTACGGCTTGGAAGATTGTGAATGCCTCCCGTCCTAAAAAAGCGTGATAACCACTGCGAACGGGGCCACTTGGAATGTAATTTCTTCGGACCTGTAATTATCCGGCATGCCGAATACCACATCTAGTGTGATTTTCCCAGCACAGCGTGCTTCCTGACTGGGGATGATTCCTCTAAAGGTTGTGCTACTTTGCTCAACGCGGTTCCAATCTATTTCTATCTTTTGAAGAGTTTCCTCATAGATGAGGTTTAATCCGCTGCCGCCGTCCATGAGTACTTTGGTGAGTCGAAAGCCGTCCACGATTGGACTGAGGACCAGTGCGGCTGGTGCTCGGGCTGTTCAGAATTTAGGTTCGTCACTGGCATTGAAGGTAATAGCCGTGTCACTCCATGGATTTATTGCCGTTACGTGGCAGATTTCGGCCATGTTGCGGAGTGTTCGCTTGCGTCTATTATTTGACGCAAAGGTCTCAAAGACCGTTAACATCGTATTGTTATCCACGGGATGGTGCTCTGTGGTATTTGGGAGAAGTAGATCCTCACCACTTTTGGCCACCTGCCGGAGTATCCAACATGCTCTAAGGCTGTGCGTTGGTATTGTATCCGCTGTACTATGAATTTTGCAGGGTCCGTTGAGCCATCCTTCCAGTACGGTTCCATACCCTATGGAGGGTTTTTTCTTTTTGGTAGTTGACCCGGTGTATTGTGATAATGCTCCCTTTTGTTTCGGACTGGGTTTGTATTCAGGGCCGGATTATCCCAAAAGTTTATTTCGGTTTTCCAGGCACTTTCCATCACACAGTACTTTCATACTATGGACGCCAAATCAGCGAAGCGTGTTATCTCACGGCGATTTATGGTGTTAAGGATTCCCTTGTCAGTGCAATTATTGCAGAAAAATAGGATTGCGTCTTCCTCGCGACAGTCCTTAACCTTGTTCATCGCAAGGAGGAATCTGGCGCAATAGTGATGTACTGTTTCCTGGGGCTCTTGCCTGATGTGGGAAAGATCGCTTATGTTTGGGTGGGTGGGTGGAATTGAATCCGAACCCTCACCTGATCTAGGATCCAGGGGCCGAGGAATTTCCAATTTTGGAAGTTCCGGTTCCGGGATGTGACCCGATAATCCTGGCCCACTGCCTGACTCTAAGTTCAGGGATTGGATGTTGTCCTCCCGCGAACGGGTGTCCGGCTCAGAGAGCTCGGGAATCCGGACATAGTTGGTCCTCAAGACGGAGGAAAGGTCGCCGCATTGTTCCTCCACCACTGCAATATGATGGGTGACCGGTGGAGAGTTAATCTCCCTTTGATCGGGTTTAAGCCCAATCCGATCATAGTCCGTAGTGACTCCCAAGGCGGCGATGCGATCTAAGAGCTCGTTTAAGGAGGCGAGCTCCATTGGATCCATCTGTTCAGCGAGTGCCGATTTGACATGGAGGCTGTTTTTGATGACCCGAGAAGTCATCGTCGGTGCGGCGGCCGAACAGGCGGTCATGATGAAACCGCCTAGCCGGAGAGTTTGCCCGACAGCCAAAGCTCCCCCGATAGTAGTACCGTCTTTAAAGACGAGACGAGACATCCTTCCTTCTGGCGACGACACAGAGGAACTCTCAAATGAAAGCACCAATGTCGGTGTAAAAATCGGCGGATCTCGGGTAGGGGGTCCCAAACTGTGCGTCTAGGCGGATGGTAACAGGAGGCAGGGGACACAAAATTTTACCCAGGTTCCGGCCCTCTTGATGGAGGTAAAACCCTACATCCTGCTTGATTAATATTGATGATATGGGTAGTACAAGAGTAGATCTACCACGAGATCGGAGAGGCTAAACCCTAGAAGCTAGCCTATGGTATGATTGTTTGTTGTCCTACGGACTAAAACCCTCCGGTTTATATAGACACCGGAGAGGGCTAGGGTTACACAAGGTCGGTTAGAAAGGAGGAGATACACATATCCGTATTGCCTAGCTTGCCTTCCACGCCAAGTAGAGTCCCATCCGGACACGAGACGAAGTCTTCAATCTTGTATCTTCATAGTCCAACAGTCTGGCCAAAGGATATAGTCCGGCTGTCTGGAGACCCCCTAATCCAGGACTCCTCAGCAATATTACAAGTTTCAAACTGATATTACAAATGTTAGGAGTAATGCTGCACCTGCGAAGAGGGAATTACTAGGAAGTTTACGTAAGAACTTTTGTTACTTTAGGTGGATGCATCATTATCGTACAAACTAAAATCCACCGCCCTGACAAGTCACTAATGGGCAAATAATTTTTCGAGTCTCTTGCCACTTGATGTTTCAAAAACAAATTCAGCTTCTATGGAGACTTTGTCATTTAGGCTTAGACGCTTGCGGTGATCAGCACGCCATTCATTGTTGCGCGAGAGAATGCCAAACCTCATTACCTTGAGCACACTTGCCTCCAGAACAAAGAACCTGGCCAATTTAATCTCAGATGTGTTGCCTCGGTAGTCGATCAAATCAATTTCTGTAAGATGGAGATCAAGGCATTCGATGAGATTGTTATAGTGCAACACATTTTTCACTTTCGGGTCTTTTTTTATCCGCAAAAGAAGAGAACATATTAGAGCAGCTGGATGCATAAGATTGCCATGTCATCAAGAGGTACCAATATCATTCGCTCATACGATAGGGTTGGTTGGCTAGTGATATTTTTTCACTCTCTCTCTCTCTCTCTTTCTGTTTCCTCTCATTTAACTAGGAGCACGTGAAGAGCTTGGGCATTTGTTGCCTTCCACTATGTGGACGATGCCATATTTCGCAAAAGTATGCCACATAATACGCATCGATGTCAAATCAAAAGATTTTGGAACCGCTCTCGCGATGTGAGAGAGTTGGCACCGCTATGCACACAGACCCACATGTATAAACAAATCAATCAAACCAACTATACTAGCCTCTCACTCTCCCAAACAAGTGTTTTATTGCCTCAGTCCTCTCTCTCTCCCACGCAGTGTTTTTTCATTGCGTGAGTTAATTTGGCACCAGAGCAAAGTAGGTGATCCAGATTGGGGCACCAGGTGAGAAATGGAGGGGCATCGATGCCAAATGCATCACAAGTGAATTTGGCACATGTTTTGGCCTACATAGCCCACTTTTGTACTCCCTCCGTCCCAAAATTCTTGTCTTAAATTTGTCTAAATACGGATGTATCTAGTTACATTTTAGTGTTAGATACATCTGTATCTAAACAAATGTAAGACAAGAATTTTGGGACGGAGGGAATACTACCTCGTATTTAGTATAAAATTTTGACCATAGATTTACCTAATAAAATGCCAATGCATGTCACTGTCGGGGGATTGATCCACGAGTACCTATGGGACCGGCGGACCGAGTCCCTTTCGGTTCGGCGGGGGCGAGAGTCGCACGAAGAGCGGATCGAGGCGAAGCACACGAGCAATTTACCCAGGTTCGGGCCGCACGGATGCGTAAAACCCTACTCCTGCTTTGTGGTTTGTATTGAGTTCTTGATCGGGAGTGCGGAGTGCTACAGTACACCCCAGCAGCTAACGAGACCGAGCGTGAGTGTTTTCCTACTCTGACCTTTCTCTCCCCCTCTACGTTGCGCATGGGCCTCCTTTTATATGCTCAAGGGGTCACCGACAGGTGGCAACGTAGACAAGGGTAAAAATGGAAAGGTGTTGCGGTTGGTACAGCTACCTGCCACAGTGTATCATACCTAACCCTGACGGCAGGGGACAAAGGCATTAAATGCCTGTCTGCGTCGCTCAAATAGTGCAAAAGGGACCGTCAGGGACGCCACCGCTCGCCACGATGGCAATCTTGTCAGCGCCGCTTGCCACCGCGCACCGCTGGCTGCACAGCCTCCCGCCACGTACGCCTGGAAGGGTCCCAGAGCGACATGTTGGTGGATGTGCTGGAGCGCGGACATAGAGTGGTGGTTTGCTGCGGCAAGCGCCTTGCCGCGGTCGTTGTCTTGTCACGTCCGGGAGCTTGTCGCTCACCGGGCCTTGCCGGGACGCGTGGCGCGTCGCGGCAAGTTCCTTGAGATGCCTTGGTTGGCCTTCCCGGCAAGCTCCTCTTGCCGGGGTCTTGTCTCCTTGGCTTGGATACTTTGTCCTTGAATGGCTCCAAAGGAACCACGGAGGACCTTGGCGGTCACCCGGCAAACCTTGCCGCGAGATGCTGCGACTGCCCGTGCACAAGTTCGGGATACTAGGGTACCCCTACTCTAGTACACCGACAGTCACTAAAAATTACACCATTTGAAATTATGTTCAAATACGAATCCAACGATATAGTTCTTAGTGACATGCATTAACATTTTGTCAGTTAAATCTATGGTCAAATTTTGATACTACAAAATTGGAAGAGTAAACCAGGACAGAGGTAGTACTTGCTCTTAGGGTAACCATAGAGTTATTGGAGTATTCTAAGTTACTTTCCACTATGACTAGCCTAGGCTACTATAGTAGTACAACATAAAAACAATGCAGGTGATCATGTGAGAAAAAATACTAAAAACATTTCTTTCAGTGCAGTGCGTAGATGCAGTTTTGAACACTACACTTCTCATCGTAATTTGGGAAAATTACGAAAAAATTGAGCTACGTTGTGATTACTGTTTACTTATAGGAAAGAAGTTTCACCTCGATGAGTAGCTTCTCCGTGCACGGAAAGCATGTAAGGAATCCAACAACTTGATCCAGATTGGGGCCGATAGATTTTAGTGCTAAGATCTTCACTGTGTGCACGGACTGGGTCAAGCTTGTGGGAATCATTTTCTGGAAGACGGTCGTAAATGCATCAAGAAGAAATTTAAAAATGTGAATTTCAAGAAGACAGAGAAGAAGATGAGTGCTATACTGAACGATTACGGATCCAATAAAGAGTTCGGAGAATTTGGCAGACGAGTACACCAACACTGTCAATTTCGGCGCGTCAATGACCCTGATTTTTGTTGGACCTTCTAGATCTGATACAAGCAATCTCTCAAGGAAAGGCGCAATCTCAATGACCATAACGTGGAATAGCTGGAGTGATCTCTTCCCAATTGATGTATTGTTGCGGGGCCAGCAAGACACATAAATCCATCGGAGATTCGTCGAGGCGATGTGGAGGCTAATGAACCCGTGGATCCGCTCAAGATGAAGGTACTCGAGCGCAGTACAGCTGCGGAGCAGGTGCTCCATAGCCTTATTCGAGATGACAACGTCGAAGAGGTCGAGCTGCTTGAGTTGATGGAGAAGAAGGGCAGGCGCGACATTAATCTGGGGAAGATAGCAGGAGCTGAAGCTGGCGCGGCGCAGCATTGGCGTGAGGCGGAGCGCGGACGGCGGCAGAGAGCAACATCGTCCAGCTTCAAAGCTGAGCTCCTCGACCTGATCTAGGGCGGGGGATAAGAACCACTCACCGAACTTGGGTTGGACCTTGCAGTTGGTACTGAACATGCGGATGTCAAGGCGTCTGGCTGGCCCAGGGTGCGATGAAAGGATCTTGGAGACTGTGGCCATGCGTTTGCAATCCCCGTCGCAGAGGCAGCTGTCGACGGTGAGGTTGAGTGGGACGCAGCGCCAGAGGGGGCGCCACCGCCGGGAGAGCAGGGCGGTCCGCATGGCAAATTTTGTGGGGAGGAGGCCGATGATGACGAGCAGCATGTCGTCGGGGAGGCTGCTAATGAAGTCCAGGCTCGCGCATGTGGTTTTGGCTCGAGCCGCCTCCGCTTGTTGGCTGCCTCGCCATCCATCTCAACCGGCAGCGAAGCCGATGTACACGTGTGCTGGTGTGTGTTGTGTGCTGGATGTGCGCGAGTGCGTCCTTCTGTGCATGTCGCCGCGCAGTGGTGAATTGTGCGCGAGTGCGTCCTTCGCGCGCAAGAAGTTTGTCCTCAATGCGCCCTCTATTTACTAGCGTGCGGGGTGCTACCCCGAGTGGTTTCAACTTTGTTTACTTCACCGCGTGTCAGATGGGCCTTTAGTTTACTTATTTTCACCCACTTCCACATGGGCCAGCACACGAAGATACAGAACACGAGCTGACAAGGCAGCATGTGGATTGGTTGACCGGTCAACTAAACAATATACGAAGCTATACGCTGACACAGTGAGTGTATAATCCGTCGGTATAGAGAGTTTGAGTGAGAGGGGAAGCCCGTGAGAGATAGCAGAGAGAGAGAGAGAAAGAGCTACTCCCTCCGTTCGATAATGTAGTTCCAACATTTTTTTAAGTCAAACTTTTGAAACTTTGACCAAGTTTATAAAGAAATTACTTATATCTACAATACCAAAGATAAATGATAGTATGAGGTAAGTACATGTTGTGATGAATCTAATGATCGTTCCAGATGTAGATGGGACGTTGATGCTTTGCCTGGCCCAGGCATGAACCAAACGCTTCAGCACCACACAAGCCTGGCTAGGCATAAATATTTTACATCTCACGTCCACACCAGGCAGTACCAGCCATCAAGGCATGAGGGTCATGTTGGGTTTCGTAGTAATTTCAAAAAAGTTCCTATGCGCACGCAAGATCATGTGATGCATAGCAACGAGAGGGGGGAGTATTGTCTATGTACCCAATGCAGACCGACTGCGGAAGCGCTGACACGACGTAGAGGAAGTAGTCGTACGTCTTCACGATGCAACCGATCAAGCACCGAAACTACGGCACCTCCGAGTTCGAGCACACGTTCAGCTCGATGACGATCCCCGGACTCCGATCCAGCAAAGTGTCGGGGAAGACTTCCGTCAGCAAGACGGCGTGGTGACGATCTTGATGAACTACAGCAGCAGGGCTTCGCCTAAACTCCGCTACAGTATTATCGAGGAATATGGTGGCAGGGGGCACCGCACACGGCTAAGGAATTGATCACGTGGATCAACTTGTGTGTTTCTGGGGTGCCTCTGCCTCAATATATAAAGGAGCCAAGGGGGAGGGGGGCGCCGGCTAGGAGGAGGGCGCAGGAGGAGTCCTACTCCTTCCGGGAGTAGGACTCCCCCTCCCAATCCTATTCCAACTAGGATTCCCAAGGGGGGAAAGAGAGAGAGGGGGGCCGGCCACCTTCTCCTAGTCCTAATCGGACTAGGGGAGGGGGGAGGTGCGCAGCCACCTTGGTCTGCCCCTTTCTCCTTTCCACTAAGGCCCATGAAGGCCCATATGGCTCCCGGGGGGTTCCGGTAACCTCCCTGTAACCCGGTAAAATCCCGATTTCACCCGGAACACTTCCGATATCCAAATATAGGCTTCCAATATATCAATCTTTACGTCTCGACCATTTCGAGACTCCTAGTCATGTCCGTGATCACATCCGGGACTCCGAACAACCTTCGGTACATCAAAATGCATAACTCAAAATATAACTGTCATCGTAACCTTAAGCGTGCGGACCCTACGGGTTCGAGAACAATGTAGACATGACCGAGACACGTCTCCGGTCAATAACCAATAGCGGGACCTGGATGCCCATATTGGCTCCTACGTATTCTACGAAGATCTTTATCGGTCAGACCGCATAACAACATACGTTGTTCCCTTTGTCATGGGTATTACTTGCCCAAGATTCGATCGTCGGTATCCAATACCTAGTTCAATCTTGTTACCGGCAAGTCTCTTTACTCGTTCCGTAATACATCATCTCACAACTAACATATTAGTTGTAATGCTTGCAAGGCTTATGTGATGTGTATTACCGAGAGGGCCCAGAGATACCTCTCCGACAATCGGAGTGACAAATCCTAATCTCGAAATACGCCAACCCAACATCTACCTTTGGAGACACCTGTAATGCTCCTTTATAATCACCCAGTTACGTTGTGACGTTTGGTAGCACCCAAAGTGTTCCTCCGGCAAACGGGAGTTGCATAATCTCATAGTCATAGGAACATGTATAAGTCATGAAGAAAGCAATTGCAACATACTAAACGATCGGGTGCTAAGCTAATGGAATGGGTCATGTCAATCAGATCATTCAACTAATGATGTGACCTCGTTAATCAAATAACAACTCATTGTTCATGGTCAGGAAACATAACCATCTTTGATTAACGAGCTAGTCAAGTAGAGGCATACTAGTGACACTTTGTTTGTCTATGTATTCACACATGTATTATGTTTCCGGTTAATACAATTCCAGCATGAATAATAAACATTTATCATGATTATAAGGAAATAAATAATAACTTTATTATTGCCTCTAGGGCATATTTCCTTCAGTCTCCCACTTGCACTAGAGTCAATAATCTAGATTACACTGTAATGATTCTAACACCCATGGAGCCTTGGTGCTGATCATGTTTTGCTCGTGGAAGAGGCTTAGTCAACGGGTCTGCAACATTCAGATCCGTATGTATCTTGCAAATCTCTATGTCTCCCACCTGGACTAGATCCCGGATGGAGTTGAAGCGTCTCTTGATGTGTTTGGTCCTTTTGTGAAATCTGGATTCCTTTGCCAAGGCAATTGCACCAGTATTGTCACAAAAGATTTTCATTGGACCCGATGCATTAGGTATGACACCTAGATCCGATATGAACTCCTTCATCCAGACTCCTTCATTCGCTGCTTCCGAAGCAGCTATGTACTCCGCTTCACATGTAGATCCCGCTACGACGCTTTGTTTAGAACTGCACCAACTGACAGCTCCACCGTTTAATGTAAACACGTATCCGGTTTGCGATTTAGAATCGTCCGGATCAGTGTCAAAGCTTGCATCAACGTAACCTTTTACGGTGAGCTCTTTGTCACCTCCATATACGAGAAACATATCCTTAGTACTTTTCAGGTATTTCAGGATGTTCTTGACCGCTGTCCAGTGATCCACTCCTGGATTACTTTGGTACCTCCCTGCTAAACTTATAGCAAGGCACACATCAGGTCTGGTACACAGCATTGCATACATGATAGATCCTATGGATGATGCATAGGGAACATCTTTCATATTCTCTCTATCTTCTGCAGTGGTCGGGCATTGAGTCTTACTCAACTTCACACCTTGTAACACAGGCAAGAACCCTTTCTTTGCTTGATCCATTTTGAACTTCTTCAAAATTTTGTCAAGGTATGTGCTTTGTGAAAGTCCAATTAAGCGTCTTGATCTATCTCTATAGATCTTAATGCCTAATATGTAAGCAGCTTCACCGAGGTCTTTCATAGAAAAACTCTTATTCAAGTATCCCTTTATGCTATCCAGAAATTCTATATCATTTCCAATCAGCAATATGTCATCCACATATAATATCAGAAATGCTACAGAGCTCCCACTCACTTTCTTGTAAATACAGGCTTCTCCAAAAGTCTGTATAAAACCAAATGCTTTGATCACACTATCAAAACGTTTATTCCAACTCCGAGAGGCTTGCACCAGTCCATAAATGGATCGCTGGAGCTTGCACACTTTGTTAGCTCCCTTTGGATCCACAAAACCTTCCGGTTGCATCATATACAACTCTTCTTCCAGAAATCCATTCAGGAATGCAGTTTTGACATCCATCTGCCAAATTTCATAATCATAAAATGCGGCAATCGCTAACATGATTCGGACGGACTTAAGCATCGCTACGGGTGAGAAGGTCTCATCGTAGTCAATCCCTTGAACTTGCCGAAAACCTTTTGCGACAAGTCGAGCTTTGTAGACAGTAACATTACCATCAGCGTCAGTCTTCTTCTTAAAGATCCATTTATTCTCAATTGCTTGCCGATCATCGGGCAAGTCAACGAAAGTCCATACTTTGTTCTCATACATGGATCCCATCTCAGATTTCATGGCTTCAAGCCACTTTGCGGAATCTGGGCTCACCATCGCTTCTTCATAGTTCGTAGGTTCATCATGATCTAGTAGCATGACTTCCAGAACAGGATTACCGTACCACTCTGGTGCGGATCTTACTCTGGTTGATCTACGAGGTTCAGTAGTATCTTGATCTGAAGTTTCATGATCATTATCATTGGCTTCCTCACTAACTGGTGTAGGTGTCACTGAAACAGTTTTCTGTGATGAACTACTTTCCAGTAAGGGAGCAGGTACAGTTACCTCGTCAAGTTCTACTTACCTCCCACTCACTTCTTTCGAGAGAAACTCCTTCTCTAGAAAGGATCCATTCTTAGCAACGAATGTCTTGCCTTCGGATCTGTGATAGAAGGTGTACCCAACAATTTCCTTTGGGTATCCTATGAAGACACATTTCTCCGATTTGGGTTCGAGCTTATCAGGTTGAAGCTTTTTCACATAAGCATCGCAGCCCCAAACTTTAAGAAACGACAACTTTGGTTTCTTGCCAAACCACAGTTCATAAGGCGTCGTCTCAACGGATTTTGATGGTGCCCTATTTAACGTGAATGCAGCCGTCTCTAGAGAATAACCCCAAAACGATAGCGGTAAATCAGTAAGAGACATCATAGATCGCACCATATCTAGTAAAGTACGATTACGACGTTCGGACACACCATTACGCTGTGGTGTTCCATGTGGCGTGAGTTGCGAAACTATTCCACAGTTTTTCAAATGTACACCAAACTCGTAACTCAAATATTCTCCTCCACGATCAGATAGTAGAAACTTTATTTTCTTGTTACGATGATTTTCAACTTCACTATGAAATTCTTTGAACTTTTCAAATGTTTCAGACTTATGTTTCATTAAGTAGATATATCCATATCTGCTTAAATCATCTATGAAGGTGAGAAAATAACGATATCCGCCACGAGCCTCAATATTCATCGGACCACATACATCGGTATGTATGATTTGCAACAAATCTGTTGCTCTCTCCATAGTACCGGAGAACGGTGTTTTAGTCATCTTGCCCATGAGGCACGGTTCGCAAGTACCAAGTGATTCATAATCAAGTGGTTCCAAAGGTCCATCAGTATGGAGTTTCTTCATGCGCTTTACACCGATATGACCTAAACGACAGTGCCACAAATAAGTTGCACTTTCATTATCAACTCTGCATATTTTGGCTTCAACATTATGAATATGTGTATTACTACTATCGAGATTCAATAAAAATAGACCACTCTTCAACGGTGCATGACCATAAAAGATATTACTCATATAAATAGAACAACCATTATTCTCTGATTTAAATGAATAACCGTCTCGCATTAAACAAGATCCAGATATAATGTTCATGCTCAACGCTGGCACCAAATAACAATTATTTAGGTCTAATATTAATCCCGAAGGTAGATGTAGAGGTAGCGTGCCGACCGCGATCACATCGACTTTGGAACCGTTTCCCACGCGCATCGTCACCTTGTCCTTTGCTAGTGCCCGCTTATTCCGTAGTCCCTGTTTCGAGTTGCAAATATTAGCAACAGAACCAGAATCAAATACCCAGGTGCTACTGCGAGCTCTAGTAAGGTACACATCAATAACATGTATATCACATATACCTTTGTTCACCTTGCCATCCTTCTTATCCGCCAAATACTTGGGGCAGTTCCGCTTCAAGTGACCAGTCTGCTTGCAGTAGAAGCACTCAGTTTCAGGCTTAGGTCCAGACTTGGGTTTCTTCTCCTGAGCAGCAACTTGCTTGCCGTTCTTCTTGAAGTTCCCCTTCTTCTTCCCTTTGCCCTTTTTCTTGAAACTAGTGGTCTTGTTAACCATCAACACTTGATGCTCCTTCTTGATTTCTACCTCCGCAGCTTTCAGCATTGCGAAGAGCTCAGGAATAGTCTTGTTCATCCCTTGCATATTATAGTTCATCATGAAGCTCTTGTAGCTTGGTGGCAGTGATTGGAGAATTCTGTCAATGACGCAATCATCCGGAAGATTAACTCACAATTGAATCAAGTGATTATTATACCCAGACATTTTGAGTATATGCTCACTGACAGAACTGTTCTCCTCCATCTTGCAGCTATAGAACTTATTGGAGACTTCATATCTCTCAATCCGGGCATTTGCTTGAAATATTAACTTCAACTCCTGGAACATCTCATATGCTTCATGACGTTCAAAACGTCGTTGAAGTCCCGATTCTAAGCCGTAAAGCATGGCACACTAAACTATCGAGTAGTCATCAGCTTTGCTCTGCCAGACGTTCATAACATCTGGTGTTGCTCCAGCAGCAGGCCTAGCACCCAGCGGTGCTTCCAGGACGTAATTCTTCTGAGCAGCAATGAGGATAATCCTCAAGTTACGGACCCAGTCCGTGTAATTGCTACCATCATCTTTCAACTTTGCTTTCTCAAGGAACACATTAAAATTCAACGGAACAACAGCACGAGCCATCTATCTACAATCAACATAAACAAGCAAGATACTATCAAGGACTAAGTTCATGATAAATTTAAGTTCAATTAATCATATTACTAAAGAACTCCCACTTAGATAGACATCCCTCTAATCTTCTAAGTGATTACGTGATCCAATTCAACTAAACCATAACCGATCATCACGTGAGGTGGAGTAGTTTTCAATGGTGAACATCGTTTATGTTGATCATATCTACTATATGATTCACGCTTTTGGTCTCCGTGTTCCGAGGCCATATCTGCATATGCTAGGCTCGTCAAGTTTAACCTGAGTATTCTGCTTGTGCAAAAACTGGCTTGCACCATTGTAGATGGACGTAGAGCTTATCACACCCGATCATCACGTGGTGTCTGGGCACGACGAACTTTGGCAACGGTGCATACTCAGGGGGAACACTTCTTGATAATTTTAGTGAGAGATCATCTTAAAATGCTACCGTCAATCAAAGCAAGATAAGATGCATAAAAGGATAAACATCACATGCAATCAATTTAAGTGATATGATATGGCCATCATCATCTTGTGCTTGTGATCTCCATCTCCGAAGCACCGTCATGATCACCATCGTCACCGGCGCGACACCTTGATCTCCATCGTAGCATCGTTGTCGTCTCGCCAATCTTATGCTTCCACGACTATCACTACCGTTTAGTAATAAAGTAAAGCATTACATCGCGATTGCATTGCATACAATAAAGCGACAACCATATGGCTCCTGCCAGTTGCCGATAACTCGGTTACAAAATATGATCATCTCATACAATAAAATTCAGCATCATGCCTTGACCATATCACGTCACAACATGCCCTGCAAAAACAAGTTAGACGTCCTCTACTTTGTTGTTGCAAGTTTTACGTGGCTGCTACGGGCTTAAGTAAGAACCAATCTCACCTACGCATCAAAACCACAACGATAGTTTGTCAAATAGACTCTGTTTTAACCTTCGCAAGGACTGGGCGTAGTCATACTTGGTTCAACTAAAGTTGGAGAGACAGTCGCCGGCAAGCCATCTATATGCAAAGCACGTCGAGGGAACCGGTCTCGCGTAAGCGTACGCGTAAGGTTGGTCTGGGTCGTCTCGTCCAACAATACCGCTGAACCAAAGTATGACATGCTGGTAGGCAGTATGACTTGTATCGTCCACATCTCACTTGTGTTCTACTCGTGCATATAACATCAACATAAATAACCTAGGCTCGGATGCCACTGTTGAGTTTCGTAGTAATTTCAAAAAATTTCCTACGCACACGCAAGATCATGTGATGCATAGCAACGAGAGGGGAGAGTATTGTCTATGCACCCAATGCAGACCGACTGCGGAAGCGCTGACACGACGTAGAGGAAGTAGTCGTACGTCTTCACGATCCAACCGATCAAGCACCGAAACTATGGCACCTCCGAGTTCGAGCACATGTTCAGCTCGATGACGATCCCCGGACTCCGATCCAGCAAAGTGTCGGGGAAGAGTTCCGTCAGCGCGACGGCGTGGTGACGATCTTGATGAACTACAGCAGCAGGGCTTCGCCTAAACTCCGCTACAGTATTATCGAGGAATATGGTGGTAGGGGGCACCGCACATGGCTAAGGAATAGATCACGTGGATCAACTTGTGTGTTTCTGGGGTGCCTCTGCCTCAGTATATAAAGGAGCCAAGGGGGAGGGGGGGCGCCGGCCAGGAGGAGGGCGCAGGAGGAGTCCTACTCCTTCCGGGAGTAGGACTCCCCCCCCCCAATCCTATTCCAACTAGGATTCCCAAGGGGGGAAAGAGAGAGGGGGGGGCCGGCCACCTTCTCCTAGTCCTAATAGGACTAGGGGAGGGGAGAGGTGCGCAGCCACCTTGGGCTGCCCCTTTCTCCTTTCCACTAAGGCCCATGAAGGCCCATATGGCTCCCGGGGGGTTCCGGTAACCTCCCTGTAACCCGGTAAAATCCCGATTTCACCCGGAACACTTCCGATATCCAAATATAGGCTTCCAATATATCAATCTTTACGTCTCGACCATTTCGAGACTCCTAGTCATGTCCGTGATCACATCCGGGACTCCGAACAACCTTCGGTACATCAAAATGCATAACTCAAAATATAACTGTCATCGTAACCTTAAGCGTGCGGACCCTACGGGTTCGAGAACAATGTAGACATGACCGAGACACGTCTTCGGTCAATAACCAATAGCGGGACCTGGATGCCCATATTGGCTCCTACGTATTCTACGAAGATCTTTATCGGTCAGACCGCATAACAACATACGTTGTTCCCTTTGTCATGGGTATTACTTGCCCAAGATTCGATCGTCGGTATCCAATACCTAGTTCAATCTTGTTACCGGCAAGTCTCTTTACTCGTTCCGTAATACATCATCTCACAACTAACATATTAGTTGTAATGCTTGCAAGGCTTATGTGATGTGTATTACCGAGAGGGCCCAGAGATACCTCTCCGACAATCGGAGTGACAAATCCTAATCTCGAAATACGCCAACCCAACATCTACCTTTGGAGACACCTGTAATGCTCCTTTATAATCACCCAGTTACGTTGTGACGTTTGGTAGCACCCAAAGTGTTCCTCCGGCAAACGGGAGTTGCATAATCTCATAGTCATAGGAACATGTATAAGTCATGAAGAAAGCAATTGCAACATACTAAACGATCGGGTGCTAAGCTAATGGAATGGGTCATGTCAATCAGATCATTCAACTAATGATGTGACCTCGTTAATCAAATAACAACTCATTGTTCATGGTCAGGAAACATAACCATCTTTGATTAACGAGCTAGTCAAGTAGAGGCATACTAGTGACACTTTGTTTGTCTATGTATTCACACATGTATTATGTTTCCGGTTAATACAATTCCAGCATGAATAATAAACATTTATCATGATTATAAGGAAATAAATAATAACTTTATTATTGCCTCTAGGGCATATTTCCTTCAGGTCAGGTCACGAACCAAACTGACCAATAAAGTTTGAGAGAGATTGAGGAGCCCCGATAAGGCTGAGTGGTGCGTCAGATAGCTGAGAGGGGGAAAGAGATATTCCATCCGCTCGATAATGCAGTGCATGTAAAAATTTTAGAAGTCAAACTTTGGAAACTTTGATCAGGTTTACGCAAATGTTATTTATATCTACAAAACCAAAGATACATCATACAAAACTACATCTCATGGTGAATCTAATGGTATATGTTTGTCGTACTAGATGTAATTCTTTTTCTCCACGTACATGGTCAAACTTTGTGATGTTTGACTTTTCAATAAATCTATATGCTATGGACCGAGGAGAGTGCCTCAGTCAAGACAGATCAAGTGCGCGTGAAGGAGAATGAGTAAGTGTGCAAAAAGAGTATGTGTGTGAAAGAGAAAGTGACAACAAACGATAAATTAGAGAGAGAGTGTGTTTTTTCGTTTCTTATGCGAACATATCACACATTCATCTCCGAGATGGAAAAGCGAGGCGAGGAGATACACGAAGATAGCTAGTGTGTGATTGTTTGCAACAGAGAGAGACACCCCTGTAGCACATGTCCAACAGAGGTCTGGCCAACAAGGAACAAAGGTCGAGAGGGACACATGGATGGCATGGACGCATGGGGAGGGAGAGAGGGTGTGTTTGTGACAGAGAGATCCCGTCGAGATCGTGAGGGGACTATATGGGTGGGAGATCGAGGGAGTGCGTGCGCGATAGAAAGATGCCCCGAGAGAAATCGAGATAGACCATGCACATGTTTGTGATGGAGACTAAGATTAGCTAGTCATATACATATAGGGGGGACTGCGTGTGCCTACAATTGAGTGAGAGACCATCATACTTGGCTAGCTGGGCATGAGATTGTGTCTGTGCGCGTGTGAGATGGAGACAGAACGAGGGGGAGAGATAGAGTTTTAGATGGGCCTATTGGGTGCGAGTGAGATATGCATGTGTATGTGTGACCCAGGTGGATGGAGAGTTTGAGAGAGGGGGGAAGAGCTCCGAGACGACATAGTGGTGCGTGAGAGAGTTACGGGCAAAGAGCCAAGGAATTTATGTGCATACGATGAGTGCACCCAAGATATCTAGCTTGGACTAGCTAGAGTATCATACATAGTGTGCGAGAGAGACCTATAGATGGTGTATATATGCATGCGAACTAGAAAGACCCCCCCCCACACACACACAAAGAGAGAGAGAGATGGAGAGAAAGGGAGAGGGACCAACAAGGTTTTTGTGTCAGATGCGTGTGATAGAATTGAAGATTATCGGCGAGAGAGAGAGAGAGTAGGAGTCCGGGAGAGGGGCAGGTCGCGTTTTATGCATCAAAGACTGATATAAACCATGTTTCGATATAAACTTGCATTCAAATATTTAAATTGGAGAACATGTTGTCTGCAATCCACACATGAACGGATATATGCGTATATCAAACAAGTTCATTAATTTGACTTTCAACATGTTCATGGAGTACTATAATACTGTACAACATGCTACTCGATTGAGGTGTTCAATTTTGGATTTAGTTCACTATTTTGACCTACTGAACGAGCTATTTCATTGAATCGAGATATTTCATTTTGGGTTTGATTCGCGTTTTTGAGTGGGTCAACTATTTGTCATATAGTAAATCGCTAGCAACGAGCATGTAAAAACACATTACTCCCGAGCATCATCTCTCCATCTAAAAAAGAAGTGGCAAGCTAATATTTCAAAATTTGATCCGAATCGACTTGGTAAGGTACACATGGATGCTCGTTCTCCCAAAATTTGAACGAACTGTTAAACATCCTCTTTGCTCAGTGGAATCCGCCCGAGCAAATAAATGGGAGACGTGAAATTACCGTCCTATGTGGGACACGCATCAATTGGCCTGTTGTACATCGAGGGTAGGTTCGTAACTTCATCCAAGCGCGCCTTCTCCTCGGCCGAAGTGACATGTGCCGAATAATTCATAAACCATGGTCGGCAAAACACGCTCTCCTCGCCCGAAATAGCTCGCGCCCACTATTTCAAAACATGCTCTCCTCGTCCGCAATCGCTCGCGCCCACTATAGTTCAAAACACGCCCTCCTCGCCCGAAATCGCTCCCGCCCACTATGTGGGGTGAAGGAAAGTTACTCTACTATCCCCGACCCTCAGTACATAGACCCAAGCCGAGAAGCCTATAGGCAAGGGTAGAACTGTAACTCCCCCTCACATTTCAGACAAATGTGTCCGTAAGACATGGTTCCACTCCCCTCCCAATTCCCCCCGCCCGCCCCCATTCATACCTCATGGGCGCCAAATCACCTTATCCCTGGGAAGCTCCCTTCTCCCGAGCCACGAAACCTCAGCCCCACCTCCATGGCGCCCCCACCGCACCAATTTCACAGCCGCCTCGTCCCTAATGCCGGAGACATTATCCATTTTCCATCATGCACTGGGATGTGTGCCTCTTACTCCATGCTGCTGGTGCTGCCTCGACGACGGCCGCGTGAACCATACCGGAGCCGATTCACCCCCGCCGTTGTTCATGGTGCTGGAGCGGCTCCAACTTCGGGTTCGTCCAGAATCCTGGCGCTGCTTCCGCGTAGCCGTCGACCGTCGTGACATCGCTCTTTCCCTGCCGCCGATCGCCACCACAACCGCGCCGGCCTCACCGACTCGGTAGCTGGACCTGCCTACTTCACCATGCCGCCAGATAGGTCACACCCTCATCTCAAATCACTTTATTTAGGCATCAGTTGTTTGAATTTTTATTCTGGGCCAATCGATTCCCAATGGGAAGCAGCACCCCTCGAGGTGGTGGAGCTCCTAGGCTACCGGTTGGTTGGTGTCTAACGTAAGGGTGCGGGGCCGCAAGTTCACCGCAGAAGCAGCGCTTAGATGGCTATCTTTTAGAGTTGCGTGGGTTGAAGGTACTACCGCCACCGGATCTGGATGACGGGGAGTCTTTGTGGATTGGCCCGGGGGCGGCGCAACCACGGCAGTGCGGTGGGGCGAGGAGCGAGGTTTTGGCCGGGGCCACGGACGGCGGAGGCAGGCTTCTCTGCCGTTGGTCGCTGGCTCTTCGGGGAAGATTCCCAACAGTGTCAGTCGGGAGGCATAAGATGGCCAGCCATCCAGCGTAGATCGGACAGTACGAAAATAAAATAAAATCGTGTGACCCCAATTTAGTCTTCAGTCAACAGACGTGTGACCACTCTCGTACCTTGCTGTTGATCTCTTAGTGTATTTCTTCAGATCAAAGAGATATGTCATTCTTAACATTATGCGTTATCTGCATCTTCAGACACACCATCTTCCGACTCACCGCAGCTGCTCCAACAAGGGAAGCATACACCAGAAGGGAGCTATAGTCCCCACTCAACAGTTCCCTGCATCGAATGCGTGTGCCCGACATGGACAGCCACAACAACTGCAGGGCCATCGACAAGTTAGCACAAGATGCTCACTCCTATGGATGGCAGCCAGATAGGTTGTACCCTCATCTTATTTGTGTGCAACATTTATGGCTTTGTTATTCATCTAAGCATGGAAAATAGATCATCACATTTCACTGTATATTCATGCTAATCTCTTACGGGTCTTGTTCAGGAGTTAACGCTATTCCATAGTTCAGCTAAGATACTTGTTCTTTAGGTAACGTTGTTCCATAGTTATCATCCATCAACCAATGCTATCACACATGCTGGTGATTATACTATTATACCACTTCTAGTATTACCTATGTTGTTCTTTAATACTTTTGTGTGCCATCTAGTTAATCTCGAGTACAAACGATACATATTCTGTAGCTTTCATCTGTGTTCTCCCTTTAGTTTATGAGACCTGTTGCTGCTAGTTAACCCCAGTCCTACTATTTATGCCGTCTCCTACAGACACTCATTACATAAATCTAACTACTAGTTGTCTTCCATGCATGTCAGATATAATTGCACACACTGATATATCCACAAGAACCTCACGGAGCAATGTAAAGGCCAATAAACTTGATGTCAATGATACCCAATATGATGGAACATGTAAAGGCAGTTCTTCAGAAGACTTGCAGAAAGATGATGAATCCTATTCACCCCACAATGTCGTTGCTCTAACTTGGCCTGTGATATGGGTACAACATGCATATAATGTCCTGGAGTGTATCTACTCTGTTGCAATGCCATGTGCTTAGCATGCTGATCATGCATGTAAATATGTCATGCCTTCCTGTTTTTCAATACCTATTCCATTCATGATAACATGTTTTCAAATTCAAGTACTGTCATTCTACTCTATCGTAATGCCATCTTCTTAATTTGGACATCATGCTTCTGAATATCTTATGCATTGTTATTCATGAGTATGTACTTCATCTGTCTACCATACCATGTTTTTTTACATTGAAGTGCTGGTCTAGTGCTCTGTTGCAATGCCAAGTTATTTTCCCAATCATACACGTGTATGTTGCCTTAGTTATTTCTGTACGTATTCCGCTAGCATACAGTTTTACATTTAACTAGTGTTTTTTGCTGTGTTGTCCTGTCGTATCCCTAGATCTTACACCATACTCCCTCCGTCCGGATTACATGTTGCCGAAATGGATAAAAAAGGATGTATCTAGAACTGAAATACGCCTAAACCCATCCATTTTTTTCCGAATGGAGGGAATACATGTCAATATGTCATGCCTTTTTATTCTTTAGTACCTATTCCATCTCTCTGTTGTCCCATGTTTTATAATTAAAGCACCATTCTTCTATGCAAGGCATGCAAGGGGAAGACGACTATGTTAGAATCTGAAGGGTTATAAACAAGGCCTTTGCAAAAGATCCAAACGCCAGGAGATAATAAACCAACTCCATTTTTCATAGATGCTGCTCCAGCACAGAGAAACCCAACTCCTACTGATAATAAGCAGATTCCAATGGCCAAAGAACTAGTCCGCTCCAGTCCAGCAAAAATATGTCAACTCAATTCTAAGAAGCATGTGTGTATGCTTGCATCATGAAATTTTATAGCATGCTGATCATATTTTCTACATGTTTCTTACCCATCTCTCTTTTAGAAAATAAGCTTAACAGATAGAAGAATTTTTGCAATGGTATCGTTTATGAGGAAAGATTCTTGCAGGAATTCTCTGTGCTCCAATGTAGATGTATGTACCTATTGTATATCACTATATTTTTACATCAGCATGCATTTTATTAATCGGCGTGAATCCAACCTTTATCTGATCTAAATTTAGTTGTAGCAAAATGTATGATTAAAGGTCACAATGTTGATTTTTGCAAGGAAAACTGCCTGGTAGTTTTGCATCCTGAGCTGCATGAGTGTACTATCTCATATCAGTGGGTTTGAATACTTTGGTTCTGCAGTGGGTTTTTTCAGTGTTTTTTACTGTGTTGTCCTGTCGTATCCCTAGATCTTACATCATACTCCCTCCGTCCGGATTAAATGTCGCAGAAATGGATAAAACTGGATGTATCTAGAACTGAAATACGCCTAGACCCATCCATTTATTTCCGGATGGAGGGAATACATGTCAATATGTCATGCCTTTCTATTCTTCAGTACCTATTCCATCTCTGCTGTAGCATGTTTTATAACTGAATCACCATTCTTCTATATAAGCCATGCAAGGGGAAGACGGCTGTGTTAGAATCTGAAGGGTTACAAACCAGGTCTTTGCAAAAGATCCAAACGCCAGGAGATAATAAACCAACTCCATTTTTCATAGATACTGCTCCAGCACAGAGAAACCCAACTCCCACTGGTAATAAGCAGATTCCAGTGGCCAAAGAACTAGTCCGCTCCAGTCCAGTAAAAGAATGTCACCTCCATTCTAAGAAGCGTGTGCGTATCCTCGCATCATGAAATTTTATAGCATTCTGATCATATTTTCTACTTGTTTCTTACCCATCTCTATTTTAGAAAATAAGGTTAAATGATACAAGACTTCCTCCATTGGGATCGTATTCAAGGAAAATATCTTGTGGGAATTCTCTGTGCTCCAATGCTGATGTAAGTACCTGTTGTATATCACTATATTTTTACATCAGCATGTATTTTGTTAATCAGCGTGAATCTAACCTTTATCTGATCTAAAATTAGTTGTAGCAAAATGTTAAAGGCGCCAATGTTGATTTTTGTAAGGAAAACTGCCTGGTAGTTTTGCATACTGAGCTGCATGAATGTACTATCTCATATCACGCACATTACTGAATTGTAGTGCTTCTCTGGTTGCCCATTCATTCATTGTGTCAATGTTGCTTTCGTATTACCTTACCTGGCTGATGATAGCTATGCCATATTGTGTTAATTTGGTGTAGGCTAGTTGCCCAAACGTTCATTGTGACAACGTTGCTTTCCTATTATCTGACTTGGCCAATGATAGCAATGCTAGTGTGTTAATTTTGTGCAGGCTGCTGAAGATAAGTAGACAAACTCTGAAAACAGCAAGGCAACCCCATTGTTTCTTTCCAGTAAATCTAGGTCAGGTAATATGGCAATAACTCATGATTAATCTGTTTGGTTCCCGTCCTAATTTCTGTTATGATGTAGTGGTCAAGACACTCTCCACTATCAATAATACAAGCCTGCCAAAATCGCCATCTGAATCTGTTCAGTATCCTCTGTCTCGAATGCAACAGAATAAATGTATGTTTGTGAACCAATTAATGGCTGAAGCAATGATGGAAATGGTAGATGAATCAGAGGTGCAGAGTCGTGCGAGACAATAACTGATCAATGTTTTCAGAGATAGTGTAGCAAAGCAACAAGAACTTGCCCACATGCTTATGGGCGTCATCTGTGCTGAGGTTGTAGATTGTGACGTTGTAGATGGTTAGGTTCTGCTCATTTATTTGTAGTCACATCAATCTTTGATTGCCCAGTGGGTGTAATTTCCTGTAATATATGCTGGATGTGCAACGTTATTCCCTGTATGCCATACCTTTGCTTGATCGGTTTTGGTCCTATGCATAATTGCTCATCGTAATGGGCTCAAATTATCTAATTTGGCATAAAGACATGAACGAACTTTACTGGGCCCATTAAGTTAATGGGCCGTTACTAGGCCGAAAGTTAATGGTCGGCCCTCTTACCTCCCGGGTCGTTAACAGGCCGACATCGAAGCGGGCAACAGGTGGCCCCAATTTATTTCACGAGTCGTTAACATGTCGTTACTAAGTTTGGGCTACATATGGACCAACTATACTATAGGCCTTTAGCAGGCCGAAAGAGACAGCGGGCTTGTACTGGACCATGAAGAGCATGGGCCGCTAAGAGGCTGAAAGTCAGGTCGTATTGTAAACGGCCCAACTGTGTTGTGGGCCTTTAGCAGGCCGAAAGAGAAACCAGGCTGGTATTGGACCATGAAGGGCATGTACTGTTAAAAGGCCAAAACGAAGGTCTGACTACAAATGGCCCAACTCATTTATGGTCCATTAACAGGCCGAAAGGCACACAGGGCCGGGAATTGGCCCAACACTTAAATGGGTCGCTAAAAGGCCAAAACTCAGGTCCGACTACAAATGGCCCAACTGATTTATGGGCCGTCAACAGGCTGAAAGTGACACCGGGCCAGAAATTGGCCCAACACTTAAATGGGCCGCTAAAAGGCCGAAACTCAGGTCCGACTACAAATGGCCAATCAGATTTATGGGCCGCCAACAGGCTGAAAGACACACCGGGCCGGAAATTAGCCCAAAATTTAAATGGGTCGCTAAAAGGCCGAAAGATGTACATCCTGAAAATCGGCGCATCCATTAAATGGGCCGTTAACAGGCCGAAATCTCATCGGGCCGATATTGAGCCCAAATATATAGAGGGCTGTTAACGGGCTCGAACTGACGATGGGCTGCAATGGTGTCAAATCCTTAACGGGCCGAATTGGCACATCTCATATGGGTCGTGGGCTTAAATGGACTTGACACAAGTAGGCCTTATATGGGTCGGCCTGCTAATTTTTACAGGGTCGGCCTTTTTCACCGGAATGGGCCACTGTTGGGGCCATGCCACGTGTCGACCTATCATAGGTGCCTCCTGTCCAATGAGTGGATGACATCTGTCCCAACGGTGAGGCAACATGTGTTTCCTTTGGCCAATCAGAATTTTACACGTGGAAATTTCCCATTGGTCAGGGCTATTAACGGGTTATTGGATCCAAAATCCGACCCGATAGCTTAACGGCGTTCCGTTACAGTGGATGCCACGTGTCGGTCACCCTTGACGAAAGCACTTCTGTGACGCGTGATTTATCGTCATGGAAGTGGAAACTTCCATGATGATAATTTTGGTAATGTCATGGAACACTTCTACGACAGCACAGGTATGACTATCTTGATTCTGTCATAAAATCTTCATGGATGTACATGCATGACAAAAAATGCGACCTACTATGACAAACACGTATCATCACAGAAGTGTATTTTTTTGTAGTGTGTATTTGAACGTAGAGCCTATCACACCCAAGCTTCAAAATATCAGATATCGGGTTCGTATCAGTTTGGCTGCGACATATCGGATGTCGGATATCGGGTGATATATCGGACGATATGTAGATATTCCAGAGAAAATACATGTAGTTTTATTTCATTATTCTTGTTAAAAACATATATTTATAGTAACACAAAATGTATGATGTCAATACTTGAACATAACACTTTCAGATTCCTAGTTTATTAAATTGTTGATTAAGAAACTATTAAAGAAATATTCATAAAATATGTACTCTATGAATTAAAAAATATGATCTATATGCCTTTGTACGAAACATTGTGCATGACTTTGATAATATATCATGAGGTCATAAATTCGTAATCTTATTTCACTATTTTCTAATAAAGAATTGTTATCATGTACATATCGTCATATATCACTAGGCATATCGGGCTAGATATCGGCCATATCATGCTAGATATCGGTCCATATCGGATGATATGTTTGAAAATGATGTTTATAAAATGATATGTTATACTTATATCGGCACAGGCCCAAAAGTGATATATAGGCCTATATATCAGTCGTATCGGCCTATATTTAAAAGCTTGATCACACCCCAACAACACGTGGTGTCTCAGCACGAAGAACTTTCGCAATGGTGCATACTCAGGGAGAACACTTGTACCTTGATAATTAGTGAGAGATCATCTTATAAAGCTACCATCGAACCAAGCAAAATAAGATGTATAAAAGATAAACATCACATGCAATCAAAATATGTGACATGATATGGCCATCATCATCTTGTGCCTTTGGTCTCCATCTCCAAAGCATCGTCATGATTTCCATCGTTACCGGCATGACACCATGATCTCCATCATCTTAATCTCTATCAATGTGTCGTCACATGGTCGTCTCGCCAACTATTGCTCTTGCAACTATTGCTATCGCATAGCGATAAAGTAAAGCAATTATTTGGCGCTTGCATCTTATGCAATAAAGAGACAACCATAAGGCTTATGCCAGTTGCCGATAACTTCAACAAAACATGATCATCTTATACAACAACTTATATCTCATCACGTCTTGACCATATCACATCACAACATGCCCTGCAGAAACAAGTTAGACGTCCTCTACTTTGTTGTTGCAAGTTTTACGTGGCCGCTACGGGCTGAGCAAGAACCGTTCTTACCTACGCATCAAAACCACAACGATAGTTTGTCAAGTTAGTGATGTTTTAACCTTCTCAAGGACCGGGTGTAGCCACACTCGATTCAACTAAAGTTGGAGAAACTGACACCCGCTAGTCACCTGTGTGCATAGCACGGCGGTAAAACCAGTCTCGCGTAAGCGTACGCGTAATGTCGGTCCGGGCCACTTCATCCAACAATACCACCAAACCAAAGTGTGACATGCCGGTAAGCAGTATGACTTATATCGCCCACAACTCACTTGTGTTCTACTCGTGCATATTACATCAACGCATAAAACCTGGCTCTGATACCACTGTTGGGGAACATGGTAATTTCAAAAAAAATTCCTACACACACAGGATCATGGTGATGTATAGCAACGAGAGGGGAGAGTGTTGTCTACGTAACCTCGTAGACCGTTCGCGGAAGCGTTATATCAACGCGGTTGATGTAGTCGTACGTCTTCACGATCTGACCGATCCAAGTACCAAAAGCACGGCACCTCCGAGTTCTGCACACGTTCGGCTCGGTGACGTCCTCGCCTTCTCGATCCAGCAAGAGGGGCGAAGTAGTGGATGAGTTCCGGCAGCACGACGGCGTGGTGACAGTGTTGGTGAAGAACAATCTCCGCAGGGCTTCGCCTAAGCACTACGGAAACTATGATGGAGGATAAACTAGAGGGGATGGGGTTGCCGGCACACGGCTTGGTGTTTCTTGATGTGTCTTGGGTGCTAGCCCTACCCATCTATTTATATGTTGAGCCTTGGGGTTGAAACTTGGAGTAAAGGCCTCCACAAAGTCGGTTTCACCCGAAAGGCAAGAGTCCTTCTCGAACTCCAGGGCCAAACGCCAGTGTTCCCGGCGTCTGGACCTAGACGCCAGAGACCCTGGCATCTGGCCCCTGGACTCCGCAAAACTTCCTTTTGCGCTTTCCAAAAACCTTGTGGGCTTTCCCCTTTGGCCCAAATAAAGTGTTTTGGTACCCAAACATTTCGAGAACTATGTAGACATAACAGAGACACATCTCTGGTCAATAACCAATAGCGGGACCTGGATGCCCATATTGGCTCTTACATATTGTACAAAGATCTTTATCGGTCACACCGCATAACAACATACGTTGTTCCCTTTGTCATCAGTATGTTACTTGCCCGAGATTCGATTGTTGGTATCTCAATACCTAGTTCAATCTCGTTACCGGCAAATCTCTTTACTCATTCCGTAATACATCATCCCGCAACTAACTCATTAGTTGCAATGCTTGCAAGGCTTATAGTGATGTGCATTATCGAGTGGCCCCAGAGATACCTCTCCGATAATCGGAGTGACAAATCCTAATCTTGAAATACGCCAACCCAACAAGTACCTTTGGATACACCTGTAGAGAACCTTTATAATCACCCAGTTGTGTTGTGACGTTTGGTAGCACACAAAGTGTTCCTCCGGTAGACGGGGTTGCATAATCTCATAGTCATAGGAACATGTATAAGTCATGAAAAAAGCAATAGCAGAATACTAAATGATCGAGTGCTAAGCTAACGGAATGGGTCAAGTCAATCACATCATTCTCCTAATGATGTGATCTCGTTAATCAAATGACAACTCATGTCAATGCCTAGGAAACATAACCATCTTTGATCAACGAGCTAGTCAAGTAGAGGCATACTAGTGACACTCTGTTTGTCTATGTATTCACACAAGTATTATGTTTCCGGTTAATACGATTCTAGCATGAATAATAAACATTTATCATGAATTAAGGAAATAAATAATAACTTTATTATTGCCTCTAGGGCATATTTCCTTCATGACTAATCTCTTAAAAAAAGATGTTCCTTTTGTCTTTGATGATTGTGTAGAAGCATTTGAAATACTTAAGAAAGCCTTGATTTCTGCACCCATTGTTCAGCCTCCTGATTGGAATTTACCATTTGAAATTATGTGTGATGCTAGTGATTATGTTGTAGGTGTTTTTCTAGAAGAAAGAGTTGATAACAAATTAAATGTTATCCAATATGCTAGTAAAACTCTAGAAAGTGCCCAAAGAAATTATGCTACTACTGAAAAAGAATTTTTAGTAGTTGTATTTGCTTGTGATAAGTTCAGACCTTATATTGTTGATTCCAAAGTAACTGTTCACACTGATCATGCTGCTATTAAAAATCTTATGGAAAAGAAAGATGCTAAACCTAGACTTATTAGATGGGTTCTCTTGCTACAAGAATTTGATTTGCATATTATTGATAGAAAGGAAGCTGAGAACCCCGTTGCAGACAACTTGTCTAGGTTAGAGAATGTTCTTGATGACCCACTACCTATTGATGATAACTTTCCTAATGAACAACTCGCTGTCATAAATGCTTCTCGTACTGCTCCATGGTATGCTGATTATGCTAATTACATTGTTGCTAAATTTATACCACCTAGTTTCACATACCAGCAAAAGAAAAAGGTTTTCTATGATTTTAGACATTACTTCTGGGGTGACCCACACCTTTATAAATAAGGAGTAGATGGTGTCATTATATGTTGTTTACCTAAGCATGAACAGGAATAGATCCTACGCAAGTGTCACCCGAGGCTTATGGAGGACACCATGCTGGAGATAGAACTGCACATAAGGTACTGCAATCCGGTTTTATTGGCCTACTCTCTTCAAAGATGCCCGTAAGTTTGTCTTGTCCTATGATGAATGCCCAAGAATTGGTAATATTAGTAGACGTCAAGAAATGCCTATGAATTATTCACTTGTTATTGAACCATTTGATGTTTGGGGCTTTGATTATATGGGACTGTTTCCTTCCTCTAATGGGTATACACATATTTTAGTTGTTGTTGATTATGTTACTAAGTGGGTAGAAGCTATTCCAACTAGTAGTGCTGATCATAACACCTCTATTAAGATGCTTAAAGAAGTTATTTTTCTAAGATTTGGAGTCCCTAGATACTTAATGACTGATGGTGGTTCACATTTTATTCATGGTGCTTTTCGTAAGATGCTTGCTAAGTATGATGTTAATCATAGAATTGCATCTCAGTATCACCCGTAGTCTAGTGGTCAAGTAGAATTGAGTAATAGAGAGCTAAAATTAATTTTGCAAAAGACTGTTAATAGATCTAGAAAGAATTGGTCAAAGAAACTTGATGATGCACTATGGGCTTATATAACTACATATAAAAATCCTATGGGTATGTCTCCGTATAAAATGGTTTATGGTAAAGCATGTCACTTACCACTCGAACTAGAACATAAGGCATATTGGGCCATTAAAGAGCTCAATTATGATTTCAAACTTGCTGGTGAGAAGAGGCTTTTTGACATTAGCTCACTTGATGAATGGAGAACCCAGGCCTATGAGAATGCTAAACTGTTTAAAGAAAAAGTTAAAAGATGGCATGACAAAAGGATACAAAGACGTGAGTTTAATGTAGGTGATCATGTATTATTATATAACTCTCGTTTAAGATTTTTTGCAGGAAAATTCCTCTCTAAATGGGAAGGTCCTTACGTCATCGAGGAGGTCTATCGTTCCGGTGCCATAAAAATCAACAACTTCGAAGGCACAAATCCGAGGGTGGTGAACGGTCAAAGAATCAAACATTATATCTCAGGTAATCCCATAAATGTTGAAACTAATGTTATTGAAACTGTAACCCCAGAGGAATACATAAGGAACACTTTCCAAAACGTTTCAGACTCCGAAAAAGAATAGGTATGTGGTACGGTAAGTAAACCGACTCCAAAACAGTTCTAATAGCAATTTTTCTCCGTTTTGGAATATTTAAGAAAATAGGAAAATAAGAAGTAGTCCGGGAAGGAAACGAGGCATCCATGAGGGTGGAGGGAATTCCCTATCCCCCTGGGCGCGCCCCTGCCTCGTGGGCACCTGATGTCTACTACACAACCTTCTTCTTGTAGACGTTGTTGGGCCTCCAAGTGCAGAGGTTTGTAGGACAGTAGCAAATTTCCCTCAAGTGGATGACCTAAGGTTTATCAATCCGTAGGAGGCGTAGGATGAAGATGGTCTCTCTCAAGCAACCCTTCAACCAAATAACAAAGAGTCTCTTGTGTCCCCAACACACCCAATACAATGGTAAATTGTATAGGTGCACTAGTTCGGCGAAGAGATGGTGAAACAAGTGGTATATGGATAGTAGATAAAGGTATTTGTAATCTGAAATAATAAAAATGTCAAGGTAGCAAGTGATAAAAGTGAGCGTAAAGGGTATTGCAATGCTAGGAAATAAGGCCTAGGGTTCATACTTTCACTAGTGTAAGTCCTCTCAACAATACTAACATAATTGGATCACATAAGTACCCCTCAACATGCAACAAAGAGTCACTCCAAAGTCACTAATAGCAGAGAACGAACAAAGAGATTATGGTAGGGTACGAAACCACCTCAAAGTTATTCTTTCCAATCAATCCGTTGGGCTATTCCTATAGATGTCACAAACAGCCCTAGAGTTCGTACTAGAATAACACCTTAAGACACAAATCAACCAAAACCCTAATGTCACCTAGATACTCCAATGTCACCTCACGTATCCGTGGGTATGATTATACGATATACATCACACAATCTCAGATTGATCTATTCAACCAACACAAAGGACCTCAAAGAGTGCCCCAAAGTTTCTACTGGAGAATCACGACGAAAACGTGTGCCAACCCCTATGCATAGGTTCCCAAGGTCACGGAACCCGCAAGTTGATCACCAAAACATACATCAAGTGTTCTCAAATCTGTAAAGACTCAATCTGATAAGATAACTCCAAAGGGGAAACTCAATTCATTGCAAGAGAGTAGAGGGGGGAAGAAACATCATAGGATCCAAATATAATAGCAAAGCTCGCGATACATCAAGATCGTATCATCTCAAGAACACGAGAGAGAGAGAGATAGAGATCAAACACATAGCTACTGGTACATACCCTCAGTCCCGAGGGAGAACTACTCCCTCCTCATCATGGAGAGCACCGGGATGATGAAGATGGACACCGGAGAAGGATTGCCCCCTCCGGCAGGGTGCCGGAATGGGTCTAGATTGGCTTTCGGTGGCTACGGAGGCTTCTGGCGGCGGAACTCCCGATCTATTGTGCTCATGGATGATTTTAGGGTATATGGAGATATATAGGTAGAAGAAGTACGTCAGGGGGGCCACGAGGGGCTCACGAGGGTGGAGGGTGCGCCCAAGGGGGTGGGTGTGCCCAGGGGGGTGGGCGCGCCCCCCTGCCTCGTGACCTCCTTGCAGATCCCCCCGACGTGCACTCCAAGTCTTCTGGGCTTCTTTCCTTCCAAAAATGAGTTCCGTGAAGTTTCACGTCAATTGGACTCCGTTTGGTTTTCCTTTTCTTCGAAACCCTAAAACAGGGTAAAAACAGAAACTGGCACTGGGCTCTGGGTTAATAGGTTAGTCCCAAAAAATGACATAAAAGTGTATAATAAAGCCTATAAACATTCAAAACAGTAAATAATATAGCATGGAGCAATCAAAAATTATAGATACGTTGGAGATGTATTAGCATCCCCAAGCTTAATTCTTGCTCGTCCTCGAGTAGGTAAATGATAAAAAACCGAATTTTTGATGCGGAGTGCTACTTGGAATAATTTCAATGTAATTCTTCCTAATTGTGGCATGAATATTCAGATCCGAAAGATTCAAGACAAAATTTTAATATTGACAATGTAATTCTTCTTAATTGTGGTATGAATATTCAGATCCATAAGATTCAAGACAAAAGTTCATATTGACATGGAAATGATAATACTTCAAGCATACTAACTAAGCAATTATGTCTTCTCAAAATAACATGGCCAAAGAAAGTTCATCCCTACAAAATCATATAGTTTAGTCATGCTCCATTTTCGTCACACAAGAATGCTCTCATCATGCACAACCCCGATGACAAGCCAAGCAATTGTTTCACACTTTAGTAATCTCAAACCTATAAACTTTCACGCGATATATGAGCGCGAGCCATGGACATAGCACTATGGGTGGAATGGAATATAATGAGGGGGGTTATGTGGAGAAGACAAAAAGGAGAAAGTCTCACATCAATGAGGCTAATCAATGGGCTATGGAGATGCCCACTGATTGATGTTAATGCAAGGAGTAGGGATTGCCATGCAACAGATGCACTAGAGCTATAAATGTATGAAAGCTCAACAGAAGAAACTAGTGGGTGTGCATCCAACTTGCTTGCTCACGAAGACCTAGGGCACTTGAGGAGGCCCATTGTTGGAATATACAAGCAAAGTTCTATAATGAAAAATTCCCACTAGTATATGAAAGTGATAACATGAGAGACTCTCTACTATGAAGATCATGGTGCTACTTTGAAGCACAAGTGTGGTAAAAAGATAGTAACATTGTCCCTTCTCTCTTTTTCTCTCATTTTTTTGGGCCTTTCCTTTTTTATGACCTTTCTCTTTTTTTGGGCCTTCTCTTTTTTATGGCCTTTTTTATTCCTCACTTGGGACAATGCTCTAATAATGATGATCATCACACTTCTATTTATTTACAACTCAATGATTACAACTCGATACTAGAACACAGATGACTCTATATGAATGCCTCAGGCGGTGTACCGAGATATGCAATGAACCACGAGTGACATGTATGAAAGAATTATGAGAGGTGGCTTTGCCACAAATACGATGTCAACTACATGATCATGCTAAGCAATATGACAATGATGAATGTGTCATGATGAACGGAGTGATGGAAAGTTGCATGGCAATATATCTGAGAATGGCTATGGAAATGCCATAATAGGTAGGTATGGTGGCTGTTTTGAGGAAGATATAAGGAGGTTTATGTGTGACAGAGCGTATCATATCACAGGGTTTGGATGCACCGGCGAAGTTTGCGCCAACTCTCAATGTGAGAAAGGGCAATGCATGGTACCGAAGAGGCTAGCAAGGATGGAAGGGTGAGAGTGTGTATAATCCATGGACTCAACATTAGTCATAAAGAACTCGCATACTTATTGCAAAAATCTACAAGTCATCAAAAACCTCGGCACTATGCGAATGCTCCTAGGGGGATAGGTTGGTAGGAAAAGACCATCGCTCGTCCCCGACCGCCACTCATAAGGAGGACAATCAAATAACACCTCATGTTTCAAATTTGTTACACAACTTTACCATACGTGCATGCTACGGGACTTGCAAACCTCAACACAAGCATTACTCAAATTCACAACTACTCAACTAGCACGACTTTGATATTATTACCTCCATATCTCAAAACAATCATCAAGCATCAAACTTCTCTTCGTATTCAATACTCTATAAGAAAGTTTTTTATTCTTGAATACCTAGCATATTAGGATTTTAAGCAAATTACCATGCTATTAAGACTCTCAAAATAATCTAAGTGAAGCATGAGAGTTCATCTATTTCTTCAAAATAAAACTACCACCATGCTCTAAAATATATAAGTGAAGCACTAGAGCAAATGACAAACTACTCCGAAAGATATAAGTGAAGATCAATCAGAAGTTGAATAATTATGCAACAATGTGAAGATTCTCTAACATTTAATAATTTCAGATCTTGGTATTTTATTCAAACATCAAGCAAAGCAAAATAAAATGACATCTAAGAATAGCAAACATCATGTGAAGAAGCAAAAACTTAGGATCAACCAAAACTAACCGATAATTATTGAAGAAGAAAGGTGGGATGCCAACCGGGGAATCCCCAAGCTTAGATGCTTGAGACTTCTTGAAATATTATCTTGGGGTGCCTTGGGCATCACCAAGATTGAGCCTTTGTGTGTCCTTAATTCCTCTCATATCAAGGTCTCCCTAAATCTCAAAAGCTTCATCCACACAAAACTCAACAAGGACTCGTGAGATAAGTTAGTATAAACCATTGCAAAAACCTTATCATACTCCACTGTAGCAAATCACTAAAATTATTATTCAACATTGCATACTAAATGCCTCTGCATATTTAATAGTCCTATCCTCAAATAGAATCATTAAAGAAGCAAACATATGCAAACAATGCAAACATAACAGCAATCTGCCTAAACAGGACAGTCTGTAAAGAATGCAGCAACATCCATACTTCCCTAGCTCCAAAAATTATGAAAGAAAATTCCCACTGTAGTAAATTTATCAGAGCTTAATATGCAAAGGGTTTCAAAATTTTATCACATTCTGAATTTTCTAGAGAATTATTGCAACAGCGGTAAACTTTCTGTTTTTAAACAGCAACATGTGGACTTGTAATATAGGCATAGTAAAGACTATCAATGCCACTTTTATTGGAATAAAAGATGCAAAACATTGTTCTAAATAACAGCAAGCAAATCTTAACAAAATAAATTGACGCTCCAAGCAAAACACATATCATGTGGTGAATAAAAATATAGCTCCAAGTAAAGTTACCGATGAACGAAGACAAAAGAGGGGATGCCTTCCGGGGAATCCCCAAGCTTAGGCTCTTGGCTATCCTTGAATATTACCTTGGGGTTCCTCGGGCATCCCCAAGCTTAGGCTCTTGCCACTCCTTATTCCATAGTGACGAAGCTATGTACCTAGGGTAGGGTCATGGACCTGTCCAAACTGCCCTACCCAAGGACATCTCTAGAAGAAATCACCTTTCAATCGACTTGGAAGTGTTCCACTCGACAGACTCGGAGACACTCGACCAAGAAGCGATCACTCGACCAAGACCAAACCACTCGACGGCCAGGAGACCTAAAGGCACTCCTCATGCTAACGGTCGTTTATTAAGTAGCTTTTATGATCATCATAGCACTTTATTAAGGGCGTTACCAGTAACACCCGACCTTAATGTATTTAAAACCCTGCATAACTGAGGGCCGGAGGGGTCCCACGAACTCTACATAAGCCACCCCCCTCCTAAGTGTAAAGGGTTCGCACCCCTGTAAACCATACACGCATAATCCAGCCGAGCGCCTCCGGGCTCCGAGACGTAGGTCTATTACTTCCTCCGAGAAGGGCCTGAACTCGTAAACCTCGTGTGCTTACAACTTCTCCATAGCTAAGATCTTGCCTCTCCATACTTACCCCCCTGCATTACTATCAGACTTAGAACCACGACAGTTGGTGCCCACCGTGGGGCAGGTGTTTTAGCGATTTGTTGGAGGAGTTGTGATCTTTTCCGATCTGAATCATCATGGTTTCCGGCGGAGTTTTGGTGGAGGGCCGCGAGATCTGTCTCGGCGCGCTCACGTTCATCGCCGACGACTCCGCTTGGCTTCAGGAGGCTCCGCTCGACGTGGACGCACTCCCTGTCCGTGGGGCAACGCACTTTAGCGCGTGCATCCGCGGCGTTCTCTTGCGGCAACCGTTGACCCCCTACCGGTCGGCTCGTGTGTTGTCCTCCCTCCCTGTTTCCCACCGGTGCAAGCGCGCCGGTCGGTCGAGACTTCAGCGGTGGGTGAGACACGCTGTGGCACGCCAGTCGGCCACCCCTCAAGTCACGGCGATCGAGCCCGATGAATCCCTCTATGGCCTGTTCGATCTGTCGACTGGCTCCGCAGAGACCGCATCCGAGTGCGACACCAACGATCCGGCGGCAGAGGTTCTGATGGTCGATGGACCGCCCAGTCCTCCCGGTTTTCCCCGCACCGACGGAGGCGCAGGTGGAGGCGACCCGTCACGTCCCCATGAGGAATATCTTCCTGAGCCTCTCACGTCACTGCAGAGAGAAGAACTTCGTCGCCGGAACATGGATGCACTACATACTCCTATCATTGGAGAAACCCCCGAGGCTCGTGCCTTGGAGGACGCGCGCCTGGCAAACTTGGCCGAGTGCACTCGACTGGAGAACCTCTAGCGAGCACTCGACGAGCGTGCGCGACAACGGGTTCCAGAATCCAGTCGGCGTCAGCTCTTTCCACCCCCGCAGGTATATCGAACTCCGATTCAGAATTTAGCAGCTGCAGCCCGTATAGCAGAATCGATTCAGCCTTCCCAGTCGGAGGCTGGCAGAGGCTTGCTACAGATCAGAGCGTTACTCCGGGCAGTAGGAGACCAGAATTCCGCTGTCTCTCAGTCACGGAACAGGATTCATAGCAGATCCGTTGCTGCAAACACAATCCAGTTGGCTCATAGCCCAAGATCGCCCCCGAGGCGTGAGGGACGTGGGGACCGGCGTAATCAGTACGGGAACCGTGAGCAATATGATCACCGATTCGATCGTGACGATCGACGTCGAGTGCCCACCCCTCCCCCGAGGAGCAGGTCGTATGCGCCTCGACAGCAGGATGACAGGCGCCCTCATAGTGTTGGGCGAAGGATTCCAGTCAACTCCAGGGAGCCAGGCTTTGATGCGAGATCCATTCTCATTCAAGGTTTGGTCAACAGGAACAGAGCTCACCGAGAAGGTCACGACAGAGATGCACCTACCAGCAGCAGAGCACATGTTTCGGGGCCAGAGTGCTTTAGTAGAGCCATCAGGGCCACTATGATTCCTCCCAACTTCAGGTTGGCGACTGGAGTCAGTAAGTTCACTAGTGTGTCCAAGCCCGATACTTGGCTTGAAGACTACCGAGTGGCCGTCCAGATTTGCGGCGGCAATGATGAAGTGGCCATGAAGCACCTGCCTCTCATGTTGGAGGGCTCGGCCAGAGCGTGGCTGAACCATTTAGCCCCCAGCAGCATTTACACTTGGGAAGATTTTACCCGAGTGTTTGTCACCACATTTGAAGGAACATGCAAGCCACCGGCAGGGCTGACTGAACTGCGGTCTTGCGTGCAGAAGCTGAATGAAACTTTGAGGGATTACATCCAGAGATGGATCACGTTACATCACACGGTAGAGAATGTGCCTTCAAAGAAGGCGTCAAGTACAGAGAACTGAATCTGAAATTCGGTCGGACCGGAGATATGTCTTTGAATCGGATGATGGAGATTGCCACCAAGTACGCTAATGGTGAAGATGAAGATCGACTCAGGAGTGGAAAGCTCAAGTCAGTCGCTCAAGAAACCAGAGGAAATTCCAATCGGAAACAGAAGCGGAAAGCCGAGCCAGCTGCTCCTGGGGAAGCCTTGGCTGTAACCCAAGGAAAGTTTAAAGGGAAACCCAAAGGACCTTGGAACCCCAAGAAAGTTAAAGACCAGGACGGAAATGATGTGTTGGATTTGCCATGTCTCGTCCACACCAAGAAAGATGAAGAGGGTAATTTCATTTACCCGAAACATACCACTCGACAGTGTCGACTCTTGATCCAGCAATTCCAGGGCAAGCAGCCCAAAGATAAGGAAAAGGAGTCAGACAAAGTTGAGGACAAGGAAGATAGTGACGATGGATACCCCCAGGTCAATTCCACCCTGATGATTTTTGCTGATGTTGAAAGCAAAAGTCGGCTGAAAGTTATCAACCGAGAGGTGAATATGGTTGCTCCGGCGACACCCAGTTATCTGAAGTGGTCTCAGACTGCCATAACATTCGACCGGTCCGATCACCCAACGCACATCGCCACCCCTGGGAGGCAAGCTTTGGTGGTCAACCCAGTTGTTGAAGGCACTCGACTGACCAAAGTCTTGATGGATGGTGGCAGTGGTTTGAACATATTATATGATGAGACGTTGAAAGGGATGGGCATTCCGATGTCCAGACTCAGTACCAGCAACATGAGTTTCCATGGAGTCATTCCTGGGAAGAAGGCTGAATCACTCGGCCAGATTGCTCTTGATGTGGTTTTTGGTGATTCCAAGAATTACCGCAAAGAAAAGTTGACGTTTGAAGTTGTAGACTTCCAGAGTGCCTATCACGCTATTTTGGGCAGGCCGGCTTATGCATGCTTCATGGCCCGACCATGTTATGTGTATCTCAAACTGAAGATGCCTGGCCCCAAAGGTGTGATCACTATTACAAGCAATCGGAAGAAAGCGTAAGAATGTTTTCAGAAAGGTTCAAAGATTGCTGATGCTCAGATGGCAGTGGTGGAGCTGCAGGAATACCATAAGACTGCAGACCCGAGTGATTTGTTGCGAGCCAAGAAGCCCGCTACAGAATCAGCTTTTCAGTCGTCTGGCGAAACGAAGACAGCTCACATCCACCCGACTGATCCCAGCGCTGCTCCAACTCATATCTCAACAACACTCGACTCCAAATAGGAAGAAGCGCTCATCCAGTTCCTCCGTGAGAACTGGGACATTTTCGCATGGAAGCCTTCTGACATGCCGGGTGTTCCCAGGGAGCTGGCTGAGCACCGCCTAAGAGTCGACTCAAAAGTAAAACCTATCAAGGAACATCTCCGATGGTCCGCCGTCCAGAAGAGAAAGGCTATTGGCGAAGAGGTGGCTCGGCTCTTAGCAGCGGAGTTCATCCGAGAAATCTACCACTCCGAGTGGCTCGTCAACGTTGTCATGGTCCCCAAGAAGGACAAGTCACTTCGCATGTGCATTGACTTTAAACATATCAATCGGGCCTACCCGAAAGATCATTTTCCTCTCCCCCGCATCGATCAGATAGTCGACTCGACTGCGGGATGTGAGCGACTGTCTTTTTTAGATGCCTATTCCGGGTACCATCAGATCCGTCTGTATGGACCTGACGAGATCAAAACAGCTTTCATCACTCCATTTGGGTGCTTCTGTTATGTTACCATGCCGTTCGGCCTCAAGAATGCCGGAGCCACATTCATGAGGATGATTCAGAAGTGTTTGATCACTCAAATCAGTCGGAATGTGGAAGCATACGTGGATGACATTGTGGTCAAGTCACGGAAGGGTTCCGACCTGCTGGCTGACCTTGCTGAAACCTTTGCCAACCTTAGGAGGTATGATATCAAGCTTAATCCATCAAAGTGCACATTCGGAGTTCCTGGCGGAAAATTACTCGGTTTTCTCGTTTTTGAACGGGGAATCAACGCCAATGCAGAAAAAGTCGGCACTATACTCCGAATGAAAAGTCCTGTGCGAGTGCACGACGTCCAGAAGCTTACTGGTTGCTTGGCCGCTTTAAGTCGATTCATATCTTGTCTCGGTGAAAAGGCATTTCCTCTTTACCGATTGATGAAGAAGTCCGACAAGTTCGAGTGGACTCCCGAAGCTGATGCAGCATTTGCAGAGCTCAAAGCTCTGCTCTCCACCCAGCCGGTGCTTGCTGCCCCAATCAGCAAGGAGCCTTTGCTGCTTTACATCGCAGCCACGGGACAAGTCGTCAGTATGGTACTTACGGTCGAGCGGGAAGAAGAAGGAAAATCCTTCAAAGTTCAGCGCCCAGTATATTATATTTCTGAAGTTTTGACCCCGTCGAAGCAAAGATATCCTCATTATCAGAAGCTTGTATATGGGATTTATATGAACACAAAGAAAGTTGCTCACTACTTCTCTGATCATTCCATTACAGTCGTCAGTGACGCTCCATTGTCAGAGATCCTGCATAACAGAGATGCAACTGGTCGAGTGGCAAAATGGGCGATTGAACTCCTTCCTCTAGATATCAAGTTCGAGGCAAAGAAAGCTATCAAGTCCCAGGCAATAGCAGATTTCATCGCCGAGTGGATTGAACAGCAACTGCCGACTCAGGCTCACTCGGAGCATTGGACCATGTTCTTCGACGGTTCCAAAATGCTGAATGGTTCCGGTGCTGGGGTGGTGTTGGTCTCCCCCCGAGCAGATAAGCTCAGATATGTTCTTCAAATCCACTTTGATTCCTCCAATAACAAGGCGGAATATGAAGCACTTTTATATGGGTTGCGCATGGCCATTTCACTCGGCGTCCGTCGCCTCATGGTCTATGGCGACTCAGATTTGGTGGTTAATCAGGTGATGAAGGAATGGGACGTCAGAAGTCTAGCCATGACTGGTTATTGCAATGCAGTGAGAAAGCTGGAGAAGAAATTCGAGGGGTTAGAGCTTCATCACATACCCCGACTGAAAAATCAAGCAGCTGATGATTTGGCAGAAATAGGTTCCAAAAGAGAAGCCATTCCCAGCAATGTGTTTTTGGAACACATCCACACACCATCAGTTCAGGAGGATCCCTTCACTGAAGAGGCCCCGCGGCCAAAAAGTGCCATGGATCCGACTGAAGTTGAAGTTCCAGCTGTGGTCGACCTGATCATGGAAGTCTTGGTCATCACTCCAGACTGGACAGTACCGTACATCGCGTACATCCTAAGGAAAGAACTCCTAGAGCACGAAGAAGAGGCTCGACAGATCGTCCGTCGATCCAAGGCCTTTACAGTCATAAAGGGACAGTTGTATAGAGAAAGCGCGACTGGAGTCAGTCAGAAGTGTATAACACCAGAAGAAGGTCAGATGATCCTTGACGATGTCCACTCGGGGACCTGTGATCATCATGCGTCCTCTCGGACCATTGTGGCTAAAGCATACCGAGCGGGATTTTACTGGCCAAGGGCCAATGAAATGGCAAAAGAGATAGTCGACAAATGTGAAGGATGTCAGTATTACTCCAATATGTCGCACAAGCCCGCGTCAGCTCTGAAAACCATTCCACTCGTTTGGCCCTTCGCTGTTTGGGGGCTGGACATGGTTGGACCACTGAAAACGGGCAGGAGCGGCTTCACTCATGTGCTAGTAGCAGTCGACAAGTTCACCAAATGGATTGAAGCTAAGCCTATCAAGAATCTTGATGCTTGCACTGCTATCAGTTTCATCAGAGGGTTGATATTTAGATATGGAGTTCCGCACAACATCATCACTGACAATGGGTCAAACTTCGATTCCGACAAATTCAGGGCCTTTTGCGCCTCTCAGGGTACACAAGTCGACTATGCTTCGGTCGCTCACCCTCAGTCGAATGGACAGGCGGAAAGAGCAAACAGCCTAATTCTCAAAGGACTGAAACCTCGATTGATGCACGATCTCAAGCACGCAGCAGGTGCATGGGTCGACGAGCTTCCATCAGTTCTTTGGGGATTGAGGACGACCCCGAACCGATCGACCGAAAGAACCCCATTCTTTCTGGTCTACGGAGCCGAAGCAGTCTTGCCAAGTGACATGCTTCACAACGCCCCTCGAGTCGAGCTCTACTCTGAAGAAGAAGAAGAAGAACAAGCCCGACAGGACGCAGTCGACCTCCTGGAAGAAGAAAGAGAAATGGCCATGATCCGATCGACCATCTATCAGCAAGACTTGCGTCGATTCCATGCCAGAAATGTGAAGAGTCGAGCCTTCCAAGAAGGAGAATTAGTCCTTCGAGTGGATCAGCAGAAACCACACAAACTCGCTCCTACTTGGGAAGGCCCATTCATCGTCACCAGAGTCCTCCACAATGGAGCGTATCACCTCTATAATGCCGATCGCCAGATTGATGAGCCACGAACCTGGAATGCGGAGCTACTCCGCCCCTTTTATACTTGAATTCTCACTCGGATGAGATGTAATAAGAAAAAACTCCTATAGTTTATTTATCAAAGACAAGAGCGTTATAATTTTCCCAGTGATTGTTATTGTTTTTGTTAGCGTAAGAAATCCCCCAGTGGGTGGCTTAGCTGCGAATCCGCTTCGCCTAAGTTTGTAAAAATAATTTCCTACCGAGTGGTGAGCCAGCCTCCCACTCGGGGGCTTAGCTGTGAACCCGTTTCGCCTAAGTATTTAAAAATCCTACCGAGTGGAGAGCAATCCTCCCACTCGGGGGCTTAGCTATAGTCCAGTACTCGCCTAAGTTCTCTCACTCGGAGACTTAGCTGCAGTCTGGCACTCGCCTAAGTTTGGAAAAATCCTACCGAGTGGAGAGCAATCCTCCGACTCGGGGGCTTAGCTGCAGTCCAGTACTCGCCTAAGTTTTCTCACTCAGAGACTTAGCTGCAGTCCGGCACTCGCCTAAGTTTGAAAAACTCCTACCGAGTGAAGAGCAATCCTCCCACTCGGGGGCTTAGCTGCAGTCCAGTACTCGCCTAAGTTTTCTCACTCGGAGACTTAGCTGCAGTCCGGCACTCGCCTAAGTTTTAAAAAATCCTACCGAGTGGAGAGCAATCCTCCCACTCGGGGGCTTAGCTGCAGTCCAGTACTCGCCTAAATTCTCTCACCCGGAGACTTAGTTGCAGTCCGGCACTCGCCTAAGTTTGAAAAAATCCTACCGAGTGGAGAGCAATCCTCCCACTCGGGGGCTTAGCTGCAGTCCAGTACTCGCCTAAGTTTTCTCACTCGGAGACTTAGCTGCAGTCCGGCACTCGCCTAAGTTTGAAAAAATCCTACCGAGTGGAGAGCAATCCTCACACTCGGGGGCTTAGCTGCAGTCCAGTACTCGCCTAAGTTCTCTCACTCAGAGACTTAGCTGCAGTCCGGCACTCGCCTAAGTTTGGAAAAATCCTACTGAGTGGAGAGCAATCCTCCCACTCGGGGGCTTAGCTGCAGTCCAGTACTTGCCTAAGTTTTCTCACTCGGAGACTTAGCTGCAGTCCGGCACTCGCCTAAGTTTGAAAAAATCCTACCGAGTGGAGAGCAATCCTCCCACTCGGGGGCTTAGCTGCAGTCCAGTACTCGCCTAAGTTTTCTCACTCGGAGACTTAGCTGCAGTCCGGCACTCGCCTAAGTTTGAAAAAATCCTACCGAGTGGAGAGCAATCCTCCCACTCGGGGGCTTAGTTGCAGTCCAGTACTCGCCTAAGTTTTCTCACTCGGAGACTTAGCTGCAGTCCGACACTCGCCTAAGTTTGAAAAAATCCTACCGAGTGGAGAGCAATCCTCCCACTCGGGGGCTTGGTTGCAGTCCAGTACTCGCCTAAGTTCTCTCACTCGGAGACTTAGCTGCAGTCCGGCACTCGCCTAAGTTTGAAAAAATCCTACCGAGTGGAGAGCAATCCTCCCACTCGGGGGCTTAGCTGCAGTCCAGTACTCGCCTAGTTTTCTCACTCGGAGACTTAGCTGCAGTCCGGCACTCGCCTAAGTTTGAAAAAATCCTACCGAGTGGAGAACAATCCTCCCACTCGGGGGCTTAGCTGCAATCCAGTACTCGCCTAAGTTCTCTCACTCGGAGACTTAGCTATAGTCCGGCACTCGCCTTAGTTTGAAAAAATCCTACTGAGTGGAGAGCAATCCTCCCACTCGGGGGCTTAGCTGCAGTCCAGTACTCGCCTAAGTTCTCTCACTCGGAGACTTAGCTGTAGTCCGGCACTCGCCTAAGTTTGAAAAAATCCTACCGAGTGGAGAGCAATCCTCCCACTCGGGGGCTTAGCTGCAGTCCAGTACTCGCCTAAGTTCTCTCACTCGGGGACTTAGCTGCAGTCCGGCACTCGCCTAAGTTTGAAAAAAATCCTGCCGAGTGGAGACCAAACCTCCCACTCGGGGGCTTAGTTGCAGTCCAGTACTCGCCTAAGTTTGAAAAAATCCTACCGAGTGGAGAGCAAACCTCCCACTCGGGGGCTTAGCTGCAGTCCAAGACTCGCCTAAGTTGAAAAAAATCCTACCGAGTGGAGAGCAAACCTCCCACTCGCGGGCTTAGCTGCAGTCCAGTACTCGCCTAAGTGTTTGAAAATCCTACCGAGTGGTGAGCGACCCTCCCGCTCGGGGGCTTAGCTGCAGTCCAGTACTCGCCTAAGTATGAAACACATCTCAATCCTCAAGGACGACGAGGTGCAGGTCGACTGCCGCCTTCTCCTTAGGAGCTTCGCCACAAATACAACGTGCGCTTCATCCCACTCCGCAAGGACGACGAGGTGCAGGACTACTGCCACCTTCTCCTGGGGAGCTTCGCCACAAATACAATGTGCGCTCCATCCTGCTCTGCAGTAACGAGGAGCAGGACTACTGCCACCTTCTCTTGAGGAGCTTCGCCACAAATACAATGCGCACTCCATCGCCGACCCGCAAGGGCAACGAGGCGTAGGTCGATTGCTTCCTTCTCCTTCGGAGCTGCGCTACAAATACAAAGGTTGTCTCGAATGAAGAACGAGTTCACTCGGCAGGGGATTCATGAAGATATTCAACGATAAACCAAGTTCAGATAAATCCTAAAGGTTCCGGACCACAGATCGAAGTGCTCGGGCATTCAGCCCGAATGAATTTAACGGTTACAAAAACCACTCGGCATTCCGAGGCAAATTTAAGGTGAGGCATAAAAGTTTGTTCACTCCGCAGGAGGAGGACTAGCAGGCTCGACGAACTCATCTAAGTCGACGCCGTCGGCGATCCGAGTGGCTGCAGCGATGAAAGTCTCCATAAAAGATCGGAAGTCATGCTTCTGGGTGTTGGCGACCTTGATTGCTGCCAGCTTATATTGTCGCACCTCCTTGCAATGGACGCGAACCAAAGACAGAGCCACATCAGCGCCACACCGGGCAGAAGACTTCTTCCACTCCTGCACTCGGTCAGGGATTTCGTGAAGTCGAGTCATCAGGGACTCAAGATCATTTTGGAGCGTGGCCTCTATCCAAAGTGTCGGGTCGATCCGTGACATGGCGACCTTCAGTCGAGCCAAGTAGTCCACGACACCGTCGATGCGGGATTCCAGTCGGAGCAGATTCATGGTAGTTTCATCTTTGATGGGAGAATTGATTGGATCCAAACCTGGTTCAATCCGCCCAGTCTCCTCCTCGAAGTCCTGGCAAAACTTTGCATTCATGATCGAAGGATGAGTCAATTTTCATACATTGAGTCGACACAAAAAAATCAGTCGGAACAAAATGTGCACCTTCAAGCTTGATGAACAACTTCTTGGCAAGGCTCCTCAGATAGCTCTCCAGATCGTCCCTCCTGCGAGCGATGCCTTCCATCTTCTCGCACAGGTTGAGGTTCTCCTTCTTCCAGCGCGAGCACTCCTTGTTGGCTTCGTTCAGAGCAGATTTCAGCTTGGTATTCTCTTCTTCCAACTGGCCAACCGAGGCCAGTTTCTGTTCAGCCAGAGCGGTCCTGTCGTCAGCCTCCTTTCGAGCAGCAGCCAAATCCTGATCCTTCTTCGCCAGAGCTTCTCTCAGTTTTTCTGCAAAAAAATGATGATTGATTCAGAAAGAGCAGAAGGGTACTCAAGCCTAAGACAAACCAGTCGACAAACTCGTCTTACCAGTGGCGCCGTCCTTGACTTTTGCAGCTCTGTCTTGGCCAGCTCCAAGTCAAGGTTCAGTTGAATCTGCTGTTTCTCCAAGACAGCAAAGCGAGCTCCAAGATCACAAGATTTCTAAAATCAAAGGGGAGAAGTTATTTTACAGCGAAAAACGACAAAGACAATAAGTACTAAGACTACGGTCAACTGCCCGTAGTCCACCATAGTCTCGGGGACTACACCCAGTGGGTGCTCTTTGCGTGCCCCCACCGGTTCTGATCCCACTCGACCGGCCCGCCGGAGTCGAGTGCAGGGAGTAAAAAAAGTGGAGAGAAAGTAGAACTCAGACCACAGTCGACTGCCAGCAGTCGACCGCGGTCTCGGGGACTACACCCAGTGGGTGCACTTGGCGTGCCCCCATCGGTTCTGATCCCACTTGACCAGATCGAGTGGAAGAGACAAACTACCATTTTGGTTTACACTCGACAAAATACAAATACTACAGTCGAATGCCAGCAATCCACCGTAGTCTCGGGGACTACACCCAGTGGGTGCACTCAGCGTGCCCTTACTAGTTCAAAAATTCAATCGACGCACCCAGTGGGTGTACAGATGCAAAGATTTTCGGAAAGAGTCTTCAGATAGCATATCCTAACAAAACAAGCGGCGACCAACTAACCTGAACGTTGCTCTGGAGAGCCGAGCTGGCATCGTAGGCGGCCTGGCTGGCGTCCCGCACCGTCTTCATCTTCTCCATCATAATGCCCGCCTGGCGTATGGCTTCCTTGGCAGCATTCACTTCGTCCTCTGGGACATGATGGGTCGCAAAAACTGAAGGCGGGTCGACAGGGGCCTGAGCAGTCGACAAGGAAGGCAAGGCACTCAAGAATGGCACTGCGAATGTAACAGAACCCCGATTGGCATCACCAGCGTCCTGAACGACTGGCTCCGCCCTCGGCGTCGATTGTGGCACCTCGTCGCAGGAGCTTGCCTATTTTTCCTCTTCAAAGGCCTCTCGGGCTCTTCATCATCATCATCATCAGGGAGGTCAATAATGTTAGGGGCTGTTCAAAGTTCAATCGACAAAATCACATCACCCAATGGTACACATTGCAGTTGAATCGACCAAAATAAAGACAGAATGGCAGAAATCATACCCAGATTAGAAGTGACCGCATCCTCCATCACCTCATCATCGTCCCTGTAAGCTGAGGTCCCGGAAGTAGCAGCGCTGCCAGCTCCAAAGTTCGTCCGGTTAAAACAAGAAAAACAAACAGCACAGGGCGTCGAGTGAAGATAAAAGGAGACACTCGAGCAGAAGCGACGGGGATGTCAATCTTAATCTTCGGCAATGCCTTCCGAAGCTTCGGCTCTGTGACTTTGGGATGCTTTGACGCTTTTTCAGTCAGAGTTGGCGAAGAGGTCCGAGGAGGCTTTGAAGACTGACCAGCTTGAGCGATCGCCTTTTCACGGGCGCTCAGTCGTTCTTGGTCTAGTTTGGACCGCCTCTCCCTGCGAAGGGGCGACTCGAGTTCTTCTTCGTCACATGGATCGTCGCTTTCTTCGTCCCCTCCACCGTCAGAATCCCATTCGCCACTGTCGCCGCCGCTCGCTTCTCCTTCCGGGTCCTGCTCTTGCTCTCCGTTGGGCATTGAATACATTTCAATAATGGCCTGAAAGAAAGCAGGGAGAACAAAGTCAGTCGACTCAGTATAGACAGCTGCGCGAGTGAATTCAGATTACAAACAAAAGCTCAGAATCGGACCTTCTCTGGTACATGAGACTGGTCGAATGGAGGAACTCTCCTGGCTCCCCTGGTGTTGTCCTTGTTTCCGGTCATGCCCAACAGCCACTTCTCCAGTGTGTCGTCATCGACCTCCTCCGGGTGAATCCGAGTGGAGTCTTCAAGACCCGAATACATCCACATCGGATGGTCTCGGGCTTGAAGAGGTTGGATGCGCCGCTGAAGGAAGACCTCCAAGAGATCCATACCGGTGACCCCGTCACGGATAAGCTGGACCACTCGCTCTACCTGCACCCTGACCTGTGCCTTCTCCTCCGGGAGCACCTTCAAAGGGGAGGGTTTCCTCACTCAGTCCATGGTGAAAGGAGGGAGGCCAGTCGACTGCCCTGGCGTCGACTGGTCTTTGCAGTAAAACCAGGTCGACTGCCATCCGCGAACTGAGTCGGGAAGAATCATGGCCGGAAAGGAACTTTTCCCTCTCATCTAAACACCAAGACCCCCACACATCTGAATCACTTGAGTCCTCTCGTCACTCGGATTGGCCTTTTTCACCGTATGGGAGCGACAAGTGAAAATGTTCTTGAAAAGGCCCCAGTGAGGCCGACAACCCAGGAAATTCTCACACAAAGAAACGAAAGCGGCGAGATAGACGATTGTGTTGGGAGTGAAGTGGTGGAGTTGTGCCCCAAAGAAGTTCAGAAATCCCCGAAAGAAAGGGTGAGGAGGCAAGGAAAATCCACGGTCGGCGTGGGTGGCAAGGAGAACGCGCTCACCCTCCCGAGGTTGCGGCTCGGATTCCTTCCTCGGAAGCCGCGCCGATTCATAGGGGATCACCCCTCCTTCGGCTAGGTCGTCAAGGTCTTCTTGGGTGATCGTTGAGCGGATCCAATCGCCCTCGATCCAGCCCTTCGGCAGGCCGGTTCGCGAGGAGGATCCGCCCCGACTGGTCGCCTTCCCCTTCAACCTCGCCGTCGCCTTCTTTGCCCGCTCCAGAGCCGTCGTCTTCTCCTTCCCCATCGTCGTCGGCGAGACGCGTACAGAGTGGTGGTGTTGGGGCGAGGGCGAGCGCGACGAAGGAGCCTGAGGAGGAGAAGAGATAATGGGGACGCATTGTTCGAGAGACCCCGGTCCGACGCCTTATATGAGGCCGCTTCCGAGTGGCTGACTGGTAGGCCCGGGCGGTCCAGTCAAATCCCGTAGCAATCGCGCGCGCGATACGTGGCGAAAAAGGTGGCACGGGGATCGAGGAGGCTCCGCCCTATCCCATCCGATTACTGCGGCCTCCCCCGTCCCGCGCGCTTCCCAAAATTCGGATCCCGTGAAATCTGCAGGCAACAGAACAACTTGTCAGACCGAAGATCTCCTCCACACCGTCACTCGGAGCCCTTCAAGTAAAGAAACTCACTCGACAAAAAACTAAGAATGGATCAAGGCGACTGAAAAGGAAGTTGCTGTCATCACTCAGGTTCATTGATCCGAAACCAGATATGCTCATGGCATGAAAAATGAGTCGGGGAAATTTTCAACTCCTTCCCCACTCAAACCTCGATCCATTGGGGGGCTAATGACGAAGCTATGTACCTAGGGTAGGGTCATGGACCTGTCCAAACTGCCCTACCCAAGGACATCTCTAGAAGAAATCACCTTTCAATCGACTTGGAAGTGTTCCACTCGACAGACTCGGAGACACTCGACCAAGAAGCGATCACTCGACCAAGACCAAACCACTCGATGGCCAGGAGACCTAAAGGCACTCCGCGCGCTAACGGTCGGTTATTAAGTAGCTTTTATGATCATCATAGCACTTTATTAAGGGCGTTACCAGTAACGCCCGACCTTAATGTATTTAAAACCCCGCATAACTGAGGGCCGGAGGGGTCCGGCGAACTCTATATAAGCCACCCCCCTCCTCAGTGTAAAGGGTTCGCACCCCTGTAAACCATACACGCATAATCCAGTCGACCGCCTCCGAGCTCCGAGACGTAGGGCTATTACTTCCTCCGAGAAGGGCCTGAACTCGTAAACCTCATGTGCTTACAACTTCTCCATAGCTAAGATCTTGCCTCTCCATACTTACCCCCCTACATTACTGTCAGACTTAGAACCACGACACATAGTCCATCGAATCCTTACCCAAAACTTGAAAACTTCACAACACAAAACTTAACAGAAAACTCGTAAGCTCCGTTAGTATAAGAAAATAAATCACCACTTCAAGGTACTGTAATGAACTCATTCTTTATTTATATTGGTGTTAAACCTACTCTATTCCAACTTCTCTATGGTTTATAAACTATTTTACTAGCCATAGATTCATCAAAATAAGTAAACAACACATGAAAAACAGAATCTGTCAAAAACAGAACAGTCTGTAGTAATCTGAATCAAACGTATACTTATGGAACTCATAAAATTCTCAAATAAATTTCTGGACCTGAGGAATTTATCTATTAATAATATTCAAAAATAATTAACTAAATATCACTTTCCAAATAAATATGGCAGCAATTCTCGTGAGCGCTAAAGTTTCTGTTTTTTACAGCATGATCAAGAAGACTTTCCCCAAGTCTTCCCAAAGGTTCTACTTGACACAAACACTAATTAAAAGCATAAAACCACATCTAAACAGAGGCTAGATGAAATATTTATTACTAAACAGGAGTAAAAAGCAAGGAACTAAAATAAAATTGGGTTGCCTCCTAACAAGCGCTATCGTTTAACGCCCCTAGCTAGGCATGACAATGATGCTCACATAAAGGATAAGAATTGAAACATAAAGAGAGCATCATGAAGAATATGACTAGCACATTTAAGCCTAACCCACTTCCTATGCATAGGGATTTTTTGAGCAAATAACTTGTGGGAACAATAATCAACTAGCATAGGAGGGTAAAACAAGCATAACTTTGAAACTTTAAGCACATAGAGAGGAAACTTGATATTATTGCAATTCCTACAAGCATATGTTCCTCCCTCATAATAATTTTCAGTAGCATCATGAATGAATTCAACAATATAACCAGCACCTAAATCATTCTTTTCATGATCTACAAACATACAAAATTTACTACTCTCCACATAAGAAAAATTCTTCTCATGAATAATAGTGGGAGCAAACTCAACAAAATAATTATCATGTGAGGCATAATCCAATTGAAAACTAAAATCATGATGACAAGTTTCATGGATATCATTATTCTTTATAGCATACAAGTCATCACAATAATCATCATAGATAGCAACTTTGTTCTCATAATAAATTGGAACCTCTTCCGGAATAGTGGATTCATCACAAAATAAAGTCATGACCTCTCCAAATCCACTTTCATCAATATAATCATCATAAATAGGAGGCATGCTTTGATCATAATAAATTTTCTCATCAAAACTTGGGGGACAAAAAATATCATCTTCATCAAACATAGCTTCCCCAAGCTTGTGGCTTTGCATATCATTAGCATCATGGATATTCAAGGAATTCATACTAACAACATTGCAATCATGCTCATCATTCAAATATTTAGTGCCAAACATTTTATAGATTTCTTCTTCTAGCACTTGAGCACAATTATCCTTTCCATCATACTCACGAAAGATATTAAAAAGGTGAAGCGTATGAGACAAACTCAATTCCATTTTTTATAGTTTTCTTTTATAAACTAAACTAGTGATAAAACAAGAAACTAAAAGACTCGATTGCAAGATCTAAAGATATACCTTCAAGCACTCACCTCCCCGGAAACGGCGCCAGAAAAGAGCTTGATGTCTACTACACAACCTTCTTCTTGTAGACGTTGTTGGGCCTCCAAGTGCAGATATTTGTAGGACAGTAGCAAATTTCCCTCAAGTGGATGACCTAAGGTTTATCAATCCGTAGGAGGCGTAGGATGAAGATGGTCTCTCTCAAGCAACCATGCAACCAAATAACAAAGAGTCTCTTGTGTCCCCAACACACCCAATACAATGGTAAATTGTATAGGTGCACTAGTTCAGCGAAGAGATGGTGAAACAAGTGGTATATGAATAGTAGATAAAGGTATTTGTTATCTGAAATAATAAAAACAGCAAGGTACAAAGTGATAAAAGTGAGCATAAACGATATTGCAATGCTAGGAAACAAGGCCTAGGGTTCATACTTCCACTAGTGTAAGTCCTCTCAACAATACTAACATAATTGGATCACATAACTATCCCTCAACATGCAACAAAGAGTCACTCCAAAGTCACTAACAGCGGAGAACGAACGAAGAGATTATGGTAGGGTACGAAACCACCTCAAAGTTATTCTTTCCAATCAATCCGTTTGGCTATTCCTATAGATGTCACAAACATCCCTAGATTTCGTACTATAATAACACCTTAAGACACAAATCAACCAAAACCCTAATGTCACCTAGACACTCCAATGTCACCTCAAGTATCCGTGGGTATGATTATATGATATGCGTCACACAATCTCAGATTCATCTATTCAACCAACACAGAGGACCTCAAGGAGTGCCCCAAAGGTTCTACCGGAGAATCACGACGAAAACGTGTGCCAACCCCTATGCATAGGTTCCCAAGGTCACGGAACCCGCAAGTTGATCACCAAAACATACATCAAGTGTTCTCAAATCTTTAAAGACTCAATCTGATAAGATAACTCCAAAGGGGAAACTCAATTCATTACAAGAGAGTAGAGGGAGGAAGGAACATCATAGGATCCAAATATAATAGCAAAGCTCGCGATACATCAAGATCGTATCATCTCAAGAACACGAGAGAGAGAGAGAGAGATCAAACACATAGCTACTGGTACATACCCTCAGCCCCGAGGGAGAACTACTCCCTCCTCGTCATGGAGAGCACCGGGATGATGAAGATGGACACCGGAGAAGGATTGCCCCCTCCGACAGGGTGCCAGAACGGGTCTAGATTGGCTTTCAGTCACTGTGGAGGCTTTTGGCGGTGGAACTCCCGATCTATTGTGCTCACGTATGTTTTTATGGTATATGGAGATATATAGGCGGAAGAAGTACGTCAGGGGGGCCACGAGGGGCTCACGAGGGTGGAGGGCGCGCCCAGGGGGGTGGGCGCGCCCCCTACCTCGTGACCTCCTCGCAGATCCCCCGACGTGCACTCCAAGTCTTCCGGGCTTCTTTCCTTCCAAAAATGAGTTCCGTGAAGTTTCAGGTCAATTGGACCCCGTTTGGTTTTCCTTTTCTTTGAAACCCTAAAACAGGGTAAAAACAGAAACTGGCACTGGGCTCTGGGTTAATAGGTTAGTCCCAAAAAATGATATAGAAGTGTATAATAAAGGCTATAAACATTCAGAATAGTAAACAATATAGCATGGAGCAATCAAAAATTATAGATACGTTGGAGACGTATCAGCACCTCGTGTGCTCCCCGGACTCCGTTTTCTTGCACGATACTTATTTTGGTCGGTAAAAATTCATTATATAATCTCTCGAAGGTTTTGACTACCGTACCACGCAAATATCCTATGTTTTTTGTTTTGAGCTGTTTTTGCAGCAGATCTAGAGCAAGATGTCTTCGCAAGAGTCAGTCGGGGAGAGTCGGGTGTCTCATCCGATACCGGGGCCAAGAGCAAACAGCGATGCTAACCACTTTGGGCCATCAACTGAGGAAGAGATGGAGGCCGACTTGAAAAGGATAGATGCCATGGAGGAGGATCAAGAAGTTACTTCTCGCTTCCGAGCTGGATTCACGATGGGGGAACTACAGAGCTCAGCTATTCCAAACTCGGTCATCCCTTCCAATGTCGGATTTATTTCTTATGAAAATATGAAAAAGAGTGTTACTTGTTCTCCCGCAGCTATGCAACATCCTTGGGTGAAAGGAGCTTTAGCCGTCACGGTCAAGCTCCATAAGGAAATAATGGACCTCAAGCAGCAAGTAAATAAGCTCGAGGAAGAGAATCGTATCCTAAGGGGCATCATCGCCAAGAATATCACATCACCACCCCCGAAGAAAGAGACATAAACACATGGGTATGGGCACTCCCCTTGGCAACTCCCAAGCTTGGGGTAGGTGCCACGGTATCGTATCACCATCACACTTTTATCTTTACCATTTTCTTAGTTCGATCCTTTTAGTGATATTTTGATCTGGTAGAATAAAGTTTTAGTATGATCTAGTTTTGAGTTTTGCTTGGTGATCCTTCTATGTAATCGAGTCCATGAGCTATATATATAATAAAGATTAGTTATGAGTCAAGGGCCTTATTATCTTGCCATGATATGGAGGGAATAAAAATAAAAGAGAAGAGAAATAATAAAAATAAATAAAGAGATCATATGGATCTTATGGAGAGTAATGACTTCACATATAAATAGTATGGTGAATAAAAGTTGTTGAGAGTTGACAAACATAGTTTTGGTCATTGTTGCAATTAATAGGAAGTAATAAAGAAAGAGAGGTTTTCATATATAAATATACTATCTTGGACATCTTTTATGATTGTGAGCACTCATTAAAATATTACATGCTAAAAGGTTGATGTTGGACAAGGAAGACAACGTAATGGGTTATGTTTTCTTGCATCCGAAATAAATTATTGAGCTTGCCTTTCCCTCTCATGCTAGCCAAATTATCTGCACCAAGTAGAGATACTACTTGTGCTTCCAAATATCCTTAAACCCAATTTTGCCATGAGAGTCCACCATACCTACCTATGGATTGATTAAGATCCTTCAAGTAAGTTGTCATTGTTGCAAGCAATAAAAATTGCTCTCTAAATACGTATGATTTATTAGTGTGGAGAAAATAAGCTTTATACGATCTTGTGATGTGGAAGAAATAAAAGCGACGGACTGCATAATAAAGGTCCATATCACAAGTGGCAATATAAAGTGACATTCTTTTGCATTAAGATTTCGTGCATCAAACCATAAAAGCACATGACAACCTCTGCTTCCCTCCGCGAAGGGCCTATCTTTTACTTTTGCCTTATACTTTATACAAGAGTCATGGTGATTTTCACCTTTCCTTTTTACATTTTATCCTTTGGCAAGCACAATGTGTTGGAAAGATCCTGATATATATAGCTAATTGGATGTGAGTTTTCATGAACTATTACTATTGACATTACCGTTGAGGTGAAAGGTTGGGAGGCAAAACTATAAGCCCCTATCTTTCTCTGTGTCCGATTAAAACTTCATACCCATAAATATTGCGTGAGTGTTAGCAATTGTTAAAGACTAAATGATAGTTGAGTATGTGGACTTGCTGAAAAGCTCTTATATTGACTCTTTCCGATGTTATGATAAATTGCAATTGCTTCAATGACTGAGATTATAGTTTGTTAGTTTTCAATGAAGTTTCTGATTCATACTTGAAATTGTGAATGAATTGTTACTTTAGCATAGGAAATAATATGACAATATATACATATGTTGTTGTTCTAAGAATGATCATGATGCCCTCATGCCCATATTTTATTTTATCGACACCTCTATCTCTAAACATGTGGACGTATTTTGCGATATCGGCTTTCGCTTGAGGACAAACGAGGTCTAAGCTTGGGGGAGTTGATACGTCCATTTTGCATCATGCTTTTATATCGATATTTATTGCATTATGAGCTGTTATTACACATTATGTCACAATAATTATGCCTTTTCTCTCTTATTTTACAAGGTTTACATGAAGAGGGAGAATGCCGGCAGCTGGAATTCTGGGCTGGAAAAGGAGCAAATATTAGAGACCTATTCTGCACAACTCCAAAAGTCCTGAAATTTCACGGGAGCATGTTTTGGAATATATAAAAAATACTGGCGAAAGAATTAACCAAAGCGGGCCCACACCCTGGCCACGAGGGTGGGGGCACGGCCTACCCCCCTAGGCGCGCCCCCTGTCTCGTTGGCCCCCTGGCAGGCCTCCGATGCCCATCTTCTGCTATATGAAGTCTTTTGTCCAAGAAAAAATCATAAGCAAGCTCACAGGACGAAACTCCGCCGCCACGAGGTGGAACCTTGGCGGAACCAATCTAGGGCTCCAAGTTACCCCATTGGACCAAATTCAAATAAGGCATGGATTAAATCTTGTGAAAATCACAAAATCCTATGTTAGTATATTTTAACAGTTTTTGAAATTAACAACAAGTGACACTTTTCAAGCAAAGTTTTGATTAAGCAAGTGAACTCTAAAAGTGATGCAATTGATACCATCTTGTAGATCACAGGAAATTAGTCAATATTGATATAAGGCACTATTCCATAGGATGGGTAGAACAATAGTTATAGCTTTTGGAAAAAGCTAAGTGAAGTTTAAAAACTAAACAATTCTCAGACTTAGCCAATTTTCAGGAATTCAAATAGCTAAATAAATCTTTGGAAATTCGTAGAAATTCATTCGTAACTCGGATGAAAATATTTTGTACATGAAAGTTGCTCAGAACGATGAGACGAATCCGAATACACGGTCTGTTTGTCCGCCACACATGCCTAGCACAGCGAACATGCAACAATCCACCTTCGTTTCATCCACCCGAAAACGTCAAACACCGAGAATACTTTCCCGGATGTTTCCCCCTTCGTCGATGTCGCCTACTACTGCATTAGGTCACCCCTAGCACCGCGTATTGCCATGTTATGCTTTGTGATGCTTTGATTGCTCCATTATTTATTGTGTTCCCCTCTGTTACTTCTTTCTGGTAGACCCCTAGACTGCCGGCGACCCCCAGTTCGACTACGGTGTTGACGACCCTTCCTTCTTGCCAGAGCAACCAGGCAAGCCCCCTCCTTTGATCACCAGATATCGCCTATTCTTCTCTCTACTGCTTGCATTAGAGTAGTGTAGCATGTTACTGCTTTCGGTTAATCCTATTCTGCTGCATAGCATGTCCTTGCTACTACTGTTGTTACCTTTACCTGCAATCCTAAATGCTTAGTATAGGATGCTAGTATTCCATCAGTGGCCCTGCATTCTTGTCCATCTGCCATGCTATACTATCGGGCCGTGATCACTGGTATATACTTATATACATAATATATGATACTGGTGGTGACTAAAGACGGGTCGGCTCGTAGAGTACACGCGAGTGATTCACGGATTGGGGGCTGAAAGGACCTTTGTCCCGACGGCCCTCTGGGTGGATCTTTGTGGCGGAGCGATAGGGCAGGTTGAGACCACCTAGGAGAGAGGTGGGCCTGGTCCTAGTCGGCATTCGCGGTTACTTCAAAATAACACGCTTAACGAGATCTTGGTATTTGATATGAGTCTGGCCATTGGCCTATACGCACTACCAAACTATGTGGGAACGGTTATGGGCACTCGACATCGTGGTATCAGCCGAAGCCTTTGTGACCTCGGTGACTGAGCGGCGTGCGTCGGGTTGGACCGCGTAACGCAACTTCCTTTGTAATGGAGGTTGCTAGGTCTGCTCACTGGCCGCGTACGCAACGTGCAGGTGTGCAATGGGCGATGGGACCAGACCCCTGCACCATAGGATTTAGACCGACGTGCTGACCTCTCTGTTGTGCCTAGGTGGGGCTGCGACGTGTTGATCTTCCGAGGCTGGACATGACCCAGAAAAGTGTGTCCAGACAAAGAGGATTGAGCGTGTTGGGAAATGTGGTGCACCCCTACAGGGAAGTTTATCTATTCGAATAGCCGTGTCCCTTGGTAAAAGGACGACCCGGAGTTGTACCTTGACCTTATGACAACTAAAACCGGATACTTAATAAAATACACCCTTCCAAGTGCCAGATACAACCCAGTGATCGCTCTCTCACAGGGCGACAAGGGGAGGATTGTCGGGTAGGATTAGGCTATGTGATGATACTTGGTGAACTTACCATCTACTCTCTTCTATATGCTTCAAGATGGAGACGGCCAGAAGCGTAGTCTTCGATAGGACTAGCTATCCCCCTCTTATTCCGGCATTATGTAGTTCAGTCCACATATACTACCCCTTTCATTGATACCGATGCATATGTAGTGTAGCTCCTTGCTTGCGAGTACTTTGGATGAGTACTCACGGTTGCTTTGCTCCCCCTTTTCCCCTTTCTATACTGTAGGATCGAAAGTATGTCTAGAGGGGGGGTGCTTAGACTACTTGACCAAATAAAAACTTAACCTTTTCCCAATTTTAGTTCTTGGCAGATTTTGGCTATTGTAGGACAAGTCAAGCAATCATCACACAATTCAAGCAAGCATGCAAAGAGTATATTGGCAGCGGAAAGTAAAGCATGCAACTTGCAAGAATGTAAAGGGAAGGGTTTGGAGAATTCAAACGCAATTGGAGACACGAATGTTTTTCCCGTGGTTCGGATAGGTGGTGCTATCCTACATCCACGTTGATGGAGACTTCAACCCACGAAGGGTAACGGTTGCGCGAGTCCACGGAGGGCTCCACCCACGAAGGGTAACGGTTGCGCGAGTCCACGGAGGGCTCCACCCACAAAGGGTCCACGAAGAAGCAACCACCCACAAAGGGTCCACGAAGAAGCAACCTTGTCTATCCCACCATGGCCATCGCCCACGAAGGACTTGCCTCACTAGCGGTAGATCTTCATGAAGTAGGCGATCTCCTTGCCCTTACAAAATCCTTGGTTCAACTCCACAATCTTGTCGGAGGCTCCCAAGTAACACCTAGCCAATCTAGGAGACACCACTCTCCAAGAAGTAACAAATGGTGTGTAGGTAATGAACTCCTTGCTCTTGTGCTTCAAATGATAGTCTCCCCAACACTCAACTCTCTCTCATAGGAATTGGATTTTGTGGAAAGAAGATTTGAGTGGAAAGCAACTTGGGGAAGGCTAGAGATCAAGATTCATATGGTAGGAATGGAATATCTTGGTCTCAACACATGAGTAGGTGGTTCTCTCTCAGAACATATGAGTTGGAATTGAGTATGTGTTCTGATGGCTCTCTCCACGAATGAAGAGGAGGTGGAGGGGTATATATAGCCTCCACACAAAATCCAACCGTTACACACAGTTTTCCAATCTCGATGGGACCGAATCAACAAACTCGGTCGGACCGAAAATGTAAACCTAGTGACCGTTAGAGATTTTCGGTGGGACTGACATGCAACTCGGTAGGACCGATATGGTTAGGGTTTGGGCATAACGTAATCTCGTTGAGACCGATTACACAAACTCGGTGAGACCGAATTTGGTAATTAGCTAACCAGAGAGTTGGTCAGGCAAACTCGGTGGGACCGATTTGCTCTTTCGGTGAGACCGAAAAGTTACAAAAAGGAAACACTGAATTTACATTGCAATCTCGGTGGGACCGATTCGCTCTTTCGGTGAGACCGAAAAGTTACGAAAGGGAAACAGAGAGTTTGCAATCCCATCTCGGTGAGACCAAGATCCCTATCGGTAGAACCGAATTGCTAGGGTTTGGCAGTGGCTTATGACAAGTGAAACTCGGTGGCGCCGGATAGGAAGAATCGGTAGGACCGAGTTTGGCTTAGGGTTTAGGTCATATGTGGATATGGGAAAGTAGTTGAGGGTTTTGGAGCATATCACTAAGCACATGAAGCAAGAGGCTCATTAAGCAACACCTCATCCCTCCTTGATAGTATTGGCTTTTCCTAAAGACTCAATGTGATCTTGGATCACTAAAATATAAAATGAAGAGTCTTGAGCTTTTGAGCTTGAGCCAATCCCTTGTCCTTAGCATTTTGAGGGTTCCACTTTCACATCCATGCCATGCCAATCACTGAGCTTTCCTGAAATAATCATCTTGGAATAGCATTAGCTCAATGAGCTATATGTTGTTATGAATTACCAAAACCACCTAGGGATAGTTGCACTTTCAATCTCCCCCTTTTTGGTAATTGATGACAACATATAGATCAAAGCTTCGACAGATGATAATAAGCATGAAATATATCGTCGCTTTGAGAAGTATGTCACAAGTAAGAGTTCCCCCTAAATTTGTGCATATTTAAAATTTGCTTTGGACTGTAAATGCACAAGGAGTTAGAGTCATGGGTTACTCTTCCATGTCACATACATCTTGGTGGAGCGCTTAAAATGGTAAGAATGAAATACATGCACTCATCACCAAGAAAAGTGAATGATCACATAAGATAGATAAGATAATAGCATTAAGCAAGCATTAAGTGTAGCTTATGATCAAACACATGATCATCAATGTCTCACAAGCAATGACATAGTATCTCAAGCACTCAAAAGCAAACAAAGTTCGAAAAACCACCAAATAAAGCAAGAGAGAAAAAAGCAACTCTCTCTCTCTCGAAGCCTATGATCTATGCATTTTTCTCCCCCTTTGGCAACAAGTTACCAAAAAGCTCCTAGAAAATGCATAGTGCTAGATCGACGCTCAGGCTTGATCTTCAGGTGGTGGTGGAGTCCGGAGTACTCCAAGGACGAAGCCTTCTGTAGACGTGGTCGGAGTCGAGGCTGAAGTAGATGCTGGAGCTGGTGGAACTGAAGCTGTAGCTGGTGCAGAAGTGGTGGCTCTGGTGTCAGCAACTGGCACTGCAGATGACCTCGGACCTCGTGGCACTCTGGCAAAGGCATCAGTTGTAGTCCTGCCTCTCCTCTCCTGCATGTCATCCTGGAGCTGCTCCACGGCAGTCTGAATCTCTGTCACCTTGACATCCAAGTCATAGAACTTTTGTTCCATGATCCTCTCTAAGCTTGCCTGGTTCTGAGTTAGGGTGGCTAGTCCTTTCTCAATCCGCAGGGTGGATGGAATCAGGTAACCAAGCTGCTCTTGTTTGGTTTTCAAGAAATACTCAGATGCCTCCTGTTGAGTTGGCATCTTGGCAGCTTTCTCCTTCCTTGCCTTCTCCTTCTGTGCTTGTGCTTGTGCAGACGATGGCTCATTATCAGTCATAACAACTTGATTATCTTCAAAATCTGGACGGATGGGCAGGTGTTCCTTGTCCAATAAGTATATGCCCATGCCCATCTTGGAGTTAATGACCTCCTGAATTTGTGGGGCATACCCACAACTCCTCTTCTGGTCTGCTGCAGTCCTCTTGATGGTCTCTACCATGAGGCTCATCGCTTTGAACTTCTGTGGCACATCAAATACATGAAGCAAATTGATTGCATGGCCTCTGATCATCTTGTGATCACCTAACTTGGGCAAGAGAGTGTGCCTCAAAATCCAATTAATAGTTGGCAGCCCTGACAGAAGATAATGCACTGAGCCAAATTTGAAAGTGTCAAGTGCTTCATTTGGAATCTCCTTGTACATGTTGGACATAGAGTTGTGGTCCATCTTCTTCTTGGCATAGATATCCAAGTCATCCTCATTTTCCTCTAGGGCATTGATCAACTTTGCCCATTCCTCAACAGTTGATTGGTACCTTGTACCTTCAGACATCCATGTGATCTTTCCATCTGGATAGAAGTGTGCTGTGGAGTAGAATTGCATGATAAGCTCCTCGTTCCACTTTGTGAGCTTCTGCCCAACAAAGTCTGCAACTCCACAAGCACTAAAGCTGTCATACACTCCAGGGTAGTACTCTTCGTTGTCCTTGATGTATTGCCAGTCAACCCATCTCATATCACAGACTATTGGCTTCTTATCAAGCAGCACTGTCTCATAGAAGTCCTGCTGTTCCTTGGTGTGAAATCTGTAATCCACAGCAGTCCTTCTCCTTGAAGCATACGGATCTGCTTCTCTCCACTTCCTCAGCCCTGAATCTCTCCTGAGCTTCATGTCCTCAGCCACAGGATGAGCATCATTGTGGTCTGGGATCTTGGGCTTGAGTTTTCTGAGAACTTGTTCTTCATCATCTTCTTCAACAACAGTCTCAGGCACTGGGGCCTTGTTCTTCTCAGTTGCAGGTATGCTCCTCGTATTTCTCTTTGGTGCAGACTTGGGCTTGGAGGCAGCTTTGGGTGCTTCTTTGGGCTTGGATGCAGCAGCCCCTGTCCTGATAGCATCACCCATAAGCTTAGGTGCCTTAGGTGCTGGTGCAGCAACCTCTTCTTCTTCCTCTTCTTCCATGATGGAAGCCTTTCCAAGCACTCTGGCTACGGTCCTCTTGACCCTTTCCTTCCTTTTCTTTCCTTCAGCAGCAACTGGCTCTTTGGGTGCAGGCTTTTCAGGAATCTGAGTTGAGGCTCTGGCCTTTGGCATAGGCTGCCTACCTGCTGGCCTTTTGATTTTCATCCCTGGCTTTGTGCCTTGAGCTGGCTCAACTCTCTTGGAAGTTGCTTCCTCTTCTGCCACATAATCTTCATCCTCAGAATCTGAAGTTCTCTTCTTCCTTTGTCTGGTGGTAGCTTTTGGCAGATTGCTAGGAGTACTTCTACTGCCATCATCTGAAGAGCTGGAGGGACTAGTGCCCTCACTCATGTGCACTTGCTGCTCTGACATGTTCTGGCTGTCACTCTGATCTGACATGATGAACAAGCTGTCTGCTGACCCTGTGAATAGTTTATAGATGAGGTAGAATAGATGAGCATCACAAAATGCAGAGATTTTTGCAAAAGAATGATCCAAAAACTTAGTTTTAGTTTCCCACTGAAATCATCTCGGATCTACCGATTTTTAAACTCGGTGATACCGAAGCAGTTTTGGAACCTAAACTAGTGAACTCGGTCAGACCGAGTCACAGTTCGGTGGCACCGAGACTGCTAGGGTTTCACAAAGTTCCAAAATCGGTCACACTGATAAGTAATTCTCGGTCAGACCGAGTCTCACTTGTGCAATGGCATAAGCCAAATCGGTGGGACCAAGTTTTTCAACTCGGTGGGTCCGAGATGGTTTCGGCGGAAACCTAACCCTAAAATTTCCGAATAAAAACTAATCTACAAACGCATTGACTGGATAGGAGTGTTTCAATCGTGGCAAGAATCATGATGATCACAATGTGCTAAGAATCGGATTGGAGAATAGCACAAAGATCGAGTCCATACCCTAGTTCGGCGGAGACTCGCTACGGCGGCAACGGCGGGGTAGAATTCCGTTGACGGTGACGGAGACCAGCAACTGGAGGCGGCTGGCGGCGAGGAGACGATCCGGAGACCAAGTTGGCAGAGCAGGCTATCGCGCGGGTGAAGGGGTTCGGAGAAATTTCCAAATTTTTGCCCGTGACTATATATAGCCCGACCCTGTCGGTGTGACCGAGTGGAACATGGCTGTGTGCCTTACGGGCCCACGTCGCCATTTGGGTGGTATTAGGATCTTTTACTCCTCGATCTATACTCTGGGACTCTGATCTCTCTACTATTCGGGTTAAATGATTTTACTAAACTCTGACTCTAGGTTCTCATAACTACTTTCTACCGGAGAGCCCCTCACTCAAGATGATTGCTCGGTGCACCGAAGGTTTCTGAAGTTACTCTCCGACGTTCTCTTGAGACTTTGTGACCACCACTTTTGCTATTCCCGGCCACTGATAAATCCTTATGGATAACTGCTTACACTTGTCGTTCCTACCTTTGTTCTCAGTTGCCCCTAGTATTACTTGATACCCTAAAAAATTCTCTGATATTTTGAGAATCCTTTGTGCCCACCGCTTTGCAGCTCTTTGCCGCAGAAATACCCCTATGGATAATTCCTCGCACTTATCGAGTATCCGTTCATCCATAGTTGTTCATGTGTTTCACAAAGGTCTTCAAAATACTAGTTGATCTTCTGAAAATCCTCAGTAGCTTATTGCTCTTGTTCTTCCTTACCTGCTTGCATTATTGTTAAGTCCATATGTGGAGCAATATTCGTGGAAATCCTTTGTGGTTGTCATTCTGATCCTATTGATTCAATATGTGTGCGAATGCACGCGATCATCAGTTGCCCCTTTTAAATTATCTTTCCGGCTCAGACATCATTTTGAACATGAGCTGGTTCTTGACCAATCTAATTGTTGTCGATTGTGCCCCTAGGTCTATTCAACTTATCCCTCCTTGATCAGAGCGTCTGCTTCTGATCCTTCGTTTTGGAAATTATAATTCCTTTGTTGTATAAACGTCGAATTAGTCAGTTGCTTCTATAATCCAATGCCTTTGCATTGATTCTTCTTCCGGTCGAGTACCGATGCTCACATCAGATCCCTCGTGGACCACCAGATCCTTTGTTGGATTTTGTTCGACAACGTCCATCATATTCAATCACTTTGGAAGTTCTTCCCTAATACAAAATGCCATTGGTAAATCCTATTCTCGGATTTGGCCAAACCATGCTCCACTTTCGAGTTGGTGATAATTACTCTCGAAGCTTGTGGTATATGTTTCTAAGATGCCCCGAGGGGTTGAACCTATGCATTCCTTAATCTGTGTGAACTCAAAAGTTTACCAAGGTTCATACTCCTCTGGTAATTCACCAGGTAGATCTTTGCACTCAAATCATTTTTCCTAGAGAAGTAAATGAAAGGTTATGCATTGAATAAGTGGGAGTCGACCTTGAACTTTATGTTCATGCCCATGGACACGATGTAGATATTACTATTAAAGTTTCTATTAAATTAAATTATTCCCTTGGTATAAGTTCATCTTATATCTGGGATCTGGCCTTTTGCAATCGTGGTTCTGACCATGTTCTCCTTTAAATATCATTTCTCGTGCAAGTTTAAACACTTTTCTTCTGTAGAGCAATACCCTAGTCCAACCTCTACTTTGATCTGTCATCGAGTATTACCCCCTGGTATCTCGAGATTATCACGAAACTACATAACTTCTTATGAGTTCATCATCAGCTATTATTTCTCACCGATTTCATTTTTCCACGAGTTCTGAGTTATTAGATACTCAAGGACACCGATAACGGAATCGAGGCCGCACTGTGATTCAACAAGTATTAGAAATCTTCAGTGCTTATAAGTTTAATACTCCATCATGTCATTCCTAGCCTGATCGGCTATATCATTATCGTGCTAAATTTTAACTGGGCTACCCGGTCCTTCTTTCCGGAGCACAATTTTCGATGATGATCTAAGCTTACGTCGCTCTTCCTCGTCATATCATTTCTCCTTGAACAACAAGCTATATTTCGAGTTTGTGTCGTACCCGTGGTTCCAATAACCTTTCGCTTCATCATTCCTATTGACTTGATGTCATCGCCGATCGATTACATCTTCATGAAATATGTCAACAAATGTGTTGTGATCATCATCAGCATTCTGAGCTCTTCCGGGATATCAATTGAATGATGAGAAATACCATCCTTTCCCTCGATGATTTATGTTATCATCGACCACCTTATTACCTTCCCTCCAACACAAACTTGTTCATGTTTTGTGTTATACCTTGAGTTCCTTTCTATCCAACTTATATTATGATTCTACCTTGAAGTATTATTGACTTTTATCTCAAGGATGTTGAGAGGATTGCTCCACCTGTTAAGAATTCTTGCTATAGTGATACTTCTCACCTTCACCATTCTTTCTTGGTCCCCATCTTGTTTCTAACCGGAAAACCGACAATTGAACTATGACGTGCGAATTCAAAATTTCTAGCAACCATATTGCTTTGAAGTGAATGGTCGATAGTTTCATTCTAGGTCTTTTGGTTATTGAATCACCATTATAACATTGATCGTGCTACTGGGTATATATTTCCAGGTGCATTTTCGTCCAATTTTTAAATAGTGGATGTTCTCCTCGATCATACTTCGTTATATACTTGGTATGCCCAATGCTAACACCTTTATCACATAATTGTGGAAGTCCATCTTTTTAGAAATCTCAATGAATTTTCGCTGAGTCTATTAGCCACCTCCTCACCCTCTCATTGATTTAATGATGAGCTCTTGTTTCAGAACTCGCTTCCATAGTTCATTTCCCGAGGATCTTACAATGCCATCTCGTCAATTTGTGTTGCACCTTTTCTTCTTCTCAGGCATCCTGAGTCCGAGGTATTTTTACACCAACCAGATCTGAATCTCGATAAGATATGATGGCTGGGACATATTTCCAAGATTTATAACATTGGTCGTTATATGACCCGATAAGGTGATGTCATGCCTAGCACACCTAGCCGGAGGACCTATTGTTACCATTTCCTTTTTAGCAAGGTTAGCCATTCTTCCATGAGGAAACTGTAAGACTTATTCTACAAGTTGTTCCTGATGAATCCTTTGTGTATCCAAAGTACGACCTTGATGTCTACTACACAACCTTCTTCTTGTAGACGTTGTTGGGCCTCCAAGCGCAGAGGTTTGTAGGACAGTAGCAAATTTCCCTCAAGTGGATGACCTAAGGTTTATCAATCCGTAGGACGCGTAGGATGAAGATGGTCTCTCTCAAGCAACCCTGCAACCAAATAACAAAGAGTCTCTTGTGTCCCCAACACACCCAATACAATGGTAAATTGTATAGGTGCACTAGTTCGGCGAAGAGATGGTGATACAAGTGGTATATGGATAGTAGATAATAGTTTTTGTAATCTGAAAATATAAAAACAGCAAGGTAACTAATGATAAAAGTGAGCGTAAACAGTATTGCAATGCTAGGAAATAAGGCCTAGGGTTCATACTTTCGCTAGTGTAAGTTTCCTCAACAATGACAACATAATTGGATCACATAATTATCCCTCAACATGCAACAAAGAGTCACTCCAAAGTCACTAATAGCGGAGAACGAACGAAGAGATTATGGTAGGGTACGAAATCACCTCAAAGTTATTCTTTCCAATCAATCCGTTGGGCTATTCCTATAAGTGTCACAAACAACCCTAGAGTTCGTACTAGAATAACACCTTAAGACACAAATCAACCAAAACCCTAATGTCACTGAGATACTCCAATGTCACCTCAAGTATCCATGGGTATGATTATACGATATGCATCACACAATCTCAGATTCATCTATTCAACCAACACATAGGACCTCAAAGAGTGCCCCAAAGTTCTACCACAGAATCACGACGAAAGCGTGTGCCAACCCCTGTGCATAGGTTCATGGGCGCAACCCGCAAGTTGATCACCAAAACATACATCAAGTGAATCACGTGATATCCCATTGTCACCATAGATATCCATGGCAAGACATACATCAAGTGTTCTCAAATCTTTAAAGACTCAATCCAATAAGATTACTTCAAAGGGGAAACTCAATCCATTACAAGAGATTAGAGGGGGAGCAGAAACATAAGATCCAACTATAATAGCAAAGCTCGCGATACATCAAGATCATGCCAAATCAAGAACACGAGAGAGAGAGAGAGAGATCAAACACATAGCTACTGGTACATACCCACAGCCCCGAGGGAGAACTACTCCCTCCTCGTCATGGAGAGCACCGGGATGATGAAGATGGCCACCTGAGAAGGATTGCCCCCTCCGGTAGGGTGTCGGAACGGGTCTACATTGGCTTTTGGTGGCTACGGAGGCTTATGGCGGCGGAACTCCCGATCTATTGTGCTCTCGGATGTTTTTAGGGTATATGGAGATATATAGGCGGAAGAAGTACGTCAGGGGGCCACGAGGGGCCCACGAGGGTGGAGGGCGCGCCCAGGGGGGTGGGCGCGCCCCCCTGCCTCGTGACCTCCTCACAGATCCCCCGACGTGCACTCCAAGTCTTCTGGGCTTCTTTCCTTCCAAAAATGAGTTCCGTGAAGTTTCAGGTCAATTGGACTCCGTTTGGTTTTCCTTTTCTTCGAAACCCTAAAACAAGGTAAAAACAAAAACTGGCACTGGACTCTGGGTTAATAGGTTTGTCCCAAAAATGATATAGAAGTGTATAATAAAGCCCATAAACATCCAAAACAGTAGATAATATAGCATGGAGCAATCAAAAATTATAGATACGTTGGAGACGTATCAGCATCCCCAAGCTTAATTCCTGCTCGTCCTCGAGTAGGTAAATGATAAAAAACAGAATTTTTGATGTGGAGTGCTACTTGGCAGAATTTCAATGTAATTCTTCTTAATTGTGGCATGAATATTCAGATCCATAAGATTCAAGACAAAAGTTTAATATTGACATAAAAACAATAATACTTCAAGCATACTAACTAAGCAATTATGTCTTCTCAAAATAACATGGCCAAAGAAAGCTATCCCTACAAAATCATATAGTCTGGCTATGCTCTATCTTCACCACACAAAATATATAAATCATGCACAACCCCGATGACAAGCCAAGCAATTCTTTCATACTTTTGATGTTCTCAAACTTTTTCAATCTTCACGCAATACATGAGCGTGAGCCATGGATATAACACTATAGGTGGAATAGAGTGGTGGTTGTGGAGAAGACAAAAGGGGGAAGATAGTCTCACATCAACTAGGCGTATCAACGGGCTATGGAGATGCCCATCAATAGATATCAATGTGAGTGAGTAGGGATTTCCATGCAACGGATGCACTAGAGCTATAAATGTATGAAAGCTCAACAAAAGAAACTAAGTGGGTGTGCATGCAACTTGCTTGCTCATGAAGACCTAGGGCATTTTGAGGAAGCCCATCATTGGAATATACAAGCCAAGTTCTATAATGAAAGATTCCCACTAGTATATGAAAGTGACAACATAGGAGACTCTCTATCACGAAGATCATGGTGCTACTTTGAAGCACAAGTGTGCTAAAAGGATAGTAGCATTTCCCCTTCTCTCTTTTTCTCTCATTTTTTTATTTTTTTATTTGGGCCTTTTCCTCTTTTTTATGGCCTCTTTTCTCCTTTTTTTATTTGGGCTTCTTTGGCCTCTTTTATTTATTTATTTTCGTCTGGAGTCTCATCCCGACTTGTGGGGGAATCATAGTCTCCATCATCCTTTCCTCACTGGGACAATGCTCTAATAATGATGATCATCACACTTTATTTACTTACAACTCAAGAATTACAACTCGATACTTAGAACAAGATATGACTCTATATGAATGCCTCTGGCGGTGTACCGGGATGTGCAATGATGCATGAGTGACATGTATGAAAGAATTATGAACGGTGGCTTTGCCACAAATACGATGTCAACTACATGATCATGCAAAGCATTATGACAATGATGAAGCGTGTCATAATAAACGGAACGGTGGAAAGTTGCATGGCAATATATCTCGGAATGGCTATGGAAATGCCATAATAGGTAGGTATGGTGGATGTTTTGAGGAAGGTATATGGTGGGTGTATGATACCGGCGAAAGGTGCGCGGTATTAGAGAGGCTAGCAAAGGTGGAAGGGTGAGAGTGCGTGTAATCCATGGACTCAACATTAGTCATAAAGAACTCATATACTTATTGCAAAAATCTACAAGTTATCAAAGCAAAGTATTATGTGCATGCTCCTAGGGGGATAGATTGGTAGGAAAAGACCATCGCTCGTCCCCGACCGCCACTCATAAGGAAGACAATCAATAAATAAATCATGCTCTGACTTCATCACATAACGGTTCACCATACGTGCATGCTACAGGAATCACAAACTTCAACACAAGTATTTCTCAAATTCATAACCACTCAACTAGCATGACTCTAATATCACCATCTCCATATCTCAAAACAATTATCAAGTATCAAACTTCTCATGGTATTCAACACACTCATAAGAGAATTTTATTATTCTTGAATACCTAGCATATTAGGATTTTAAGCAAATTACCATGCTATTTAAGACTCTCAAAATGATATAAGTGAAGCATGAGAGTTCATCTATTTCTATAAAATAAAACTACCACCATGCTCTAAAAGATATAAGTGAAGCACTAGAGCAAATGACAAACTACTCCGAAAGATATAAGTGAAGATCAATGAGTAGTCGAATAATTATGAAACTATGTGAAGACTCTCTAACATTTAATAATTTCAGATCTTGGTAATTTATTCAAACAACAATCAAAGCAAAATAAAATGACATCTAATAATATCAATCATCATGTGAAGAAGCAAAAACTTAGGATCAACCGGTACTAACCGATAGTTGTTGAAGAAGAAAGGTGGGATGCCAACCGGGGCATCCCCAAGCTTAGATGCTTGAGACTTCTTGAAATATTATCTTGGGATGCCTTGGGCATCCCCAAGCTTTAGCTTTTGTGTCTCCTTAATTCCTCTCATATCACGGTCTCCCTAAATCTCAAAAGCTTCATCCACACAAAACTCAACAAGGACTCGTGAGATAAGTTAGTATAAACCATTGCAAAAACCTTATCATACTCTACTGTAGCAAATCAATAAAATTATTATTCAACATTTCATACTGAATGCCTCTACATATTTAATAGTCCTATCCTCAAATAGAATCATTAAAGAAGCAAACATATGCAAACAATGCAAACATAACAGCAATCTGCCTAAACAGGATAGTCTGTAAAGAATGCTGCAATATCCATACTTCCCTAGCTCCAAAAATTATGAAAGAAAATTCCCACTGTAGTAAATTTATCAGAGCTTAATATGCAAAATATTTCAACATTTTATCACATTCTGACTTTTCTAGGGAATTATTGCAACAGCGGTAAACTTTCTGTTTTCAAACAACAACATGTATACTGGTAACATAGGCATAGTAAAGGCTATCAATGCCACTTTTATTGAAATAAAAGATGCAAAACATTGTTCTAAATAACAGCAAGCAAATCCTAACAAAATAAATTGACGCTCCAAGCAAAACACATATCATGTGGTGAATAAAAATATAGCTCCAAGTAAAGTTACCGATGAACGAAGACGAAAGAGGGGATGCCTTCCGGGGCATCCCTAAGCTTAGGCTCTTGGTTGTCCTTGAATATTACCTTGGGGTGCCTTGGTCATCCCCAAGCTTAGGCTCTTGCCACTCCTTATTCCATAGTCCATCGAATCCTTACCCAAAACTTGAAAACTTCACAACACAAAACTTAACAGAAAACTCGTAAGCTCCGTTAGTATAAGAAAACAAAATACCACTTCAAAGTACTATAATGAACTCATTATTTATTTATATTGGTGTTAAACCTACTGTATTCCAACTTCTCTATGGTTTATAAACTATTTTACTAGCCATAGATTCATCAAAATAAGTAAACAACACATGAAAAACAGAATCTGTCAAAAACAGAACAGTCTGTAGTAATCTGGATCAAACGTATAATTCTTGAACTCATAAAATTCTCAAATAAATTGATGGACCTGAGGAATTTATCTATTAATCATCTTCAAAAATAATTAACTAAATAACACTCTCCAAATAAAAATGGCAGGAATTCTCGTGAGCGCTAAAGTTTCTTTTTTTGACAGCATGATCAACAAGACTTTCCCCCAAGTCTTCCCAAAGGTTCTACTTGGCACAAACACTAATTAAAATCATAAAACCACATCTAAACAGAGGCTATATGAATTATTTATTACTAAACAGTAACAAAAGGCAAGTAACAAAAATAAAGTTGGGTTACCTCCCAACAAGCGCTATCGTTTAACGCCCCTAGCTAGGCATGATGATTTCAATGATGCTCACATAAAGGATAAGAATTGAAACATAAAGAGAGCATCATGAAGAATATGACTAGCACATTTAAGTCTAACATGCATCCTATGCATAGGTATATTGTGAGCAAACAACTTGTGGGAACAATAATCAACTAGCATAGGAGGGCAAAACAAGCATAACTTCAAAACTTTAAGCACATAGAGAGGAAACTTGATATTATTGCAATTCCTACAAGCATATATTCTTCCCTCATAATAATATTCAGTAGCATCATGAATGAATTCAAGAATATAACCAGCACCTAAAGCATTCTTTTCATGATCTACAAGCATAGAAAATTTACTACTCTCCACATAAGCAAAATTCTTCTCATGAATAATAGTGGGAGCAAACTCAACAAAATAACTATCATGTGATTGAAAATTAAGATCAAGAAGACAAGGTTCATTGTTGTAATCATTCTTTAAACCATACGTGTCATCACAATAATCATCCTAGATAGGAGGCATGCTTTCATCATAATAAATTTTCTCATCAAAACTTGGGGGACAAAAAATATCATCTTCATCAGACATAGGTTCCCCAAGCTTGTGGCTTTGCATATCATTAGCATCATGGATATTCAAAGAATTCGTACTAAAAACATTGCAATCATGCTCATCATTCAAATATTTAGTGCCAAACATTTTATAGATTTCTTCTTCTAGCACTTGAGCACAATTATCCTTTCCATCATACTCACGAAAGATATTAAAAAGGTGAAGCGTATGAGACAAACTTAATTCCATTTTTTATAGTTTTCTTTTATAAACTAAACTAGTGATAAAACAAGAAACTAAAAGACTCAATTGCAAGACCTAAAGATATACCTTCAAGCGCTAACCTCCCCGGCAACGGCACCAGAAAAGAGCTTGATGTCTACTACACAACCTTCTTCTCGTAGACGTTGTTGGGCCTCCAAGTGCAGAGGTTTGTAGGACAGTAGCAAATTTCCCTCAAGTGGATGACCTAAGGTTTATCAATCTGTAGGACGCGTAGGATGAAGATGGTCTCTCTCAAGCAACCCTGCAACCAAATAACAAAGAGTCTCTTATGTCCCCAACACACCCAATACAATGGTAAATTGTATAGGTGCACTAGTTCGGCGAAGAGATGGTGATACAAGTCGTATATGGATAGTACATAATAGTTTTTGTAATATGAAAATATAAAAACAGCAAGGTAACTAATGATAAAAGTGAGCGTAAACAGTATTGCAATGCTAGGAAATAAGGCCTAGGGTTCATACTTTCGCTAGTGTAAGTTCCCTCAACAATGATAACATAATTGGATCACATAACTATCCCTCAACATGCAACAAAGAGTCACTCCAAAGTCACTAATAGCGGAGAACGAACGAAGATATTATGGTAGGGTACTAAATCACCTCAAAGTTATTATTTCCAATCAATCCGTTGGGCTATTCCTAGAAGTGTCACAAACAGCCCTAGAGTTCGTACTAGAATAACACCTTAAGACACAAATCAACCAAAACCCTAATGTCACCTAGATACTCCAATGTCACCTCAAGTATCCGTGGGTATGATTATACGATATGCATCACACAATCTCAGATTCATCTATTCAACCAACACATAGGACCTCAAAGAATGCCCCAAAGTTCTACCGGAGAATCACGACGAAAACATGTGCCAACCCCTGTGCATAGGTTCATGGGCGGAACCGGCAAGTTGATCACCAAAACATACATCAAGTGAATCATCCCATTGTCACCACAGATATCCATGGCAAGACATACATCAAGTGTTCTCAAATCTTTAAAGACTCAATCCGATAAGATCACTTCAAAGGGGAAACTCAATCCATTACAAGAGAGTAGAGGGGGAGGAGAAACATAAGATCCAACTATAATAGCAAAGCTCGCGATACATCAAGATCGTGCCAAATCAAGAACACGAGAGAGAGAGGGAGAGATCAAACACATAGCTACTGGTACATACCCTCAGCCCCGAGGGAGAACTACTCTCTCCTCGTCATGGAGAGCACCGGGATGATGAAGATGGCCACCGGAGAAGGATTGCCCCCTCCGGCAGGGTGCCGGAATGGGTCTAGATTGGCTTTTGGTGGCTACGGAGGCTTCTGGCGGTGGAACTCCCGATCTATTGTGCTCTCAGATGTTTTAGGGTATATGGAGATATATAGGCGGAAGAAGTACGTCAGGGGGGCCACGAGGGGCCCACGAGGGTGGAGGGCGCGCCTAGGGGGGTGGGCGCGCCCCCTGCCTCATGACCTCCTCGCAGATCCCCCGACGTGCACTCCAAGTCTTCTGGGCTTCTTTCCTTCCAAAAATGAGTTCCGTGAACTTTCAGGTTAATTGGACTCCGTTTGGTTTTCCTTTTCTTCGAAACCCTAAAACAAGGTAAAAACAGAAACTGGCACTGGGCTCTGGGTTAATAGGTTAGTCCCAAAAATGGTATAAAAGTGTATAATAAAGCCCATAAACATCCAAAACAGTAGATAATATAGCATGGAGCAATAAAAAATTATAGATAAGTTGGAGACGTATCAGACCTTTGCTTGAAGATCATGTCAATGCTATCTCGAAGCATGTCTGTGGTACTCCGATCTTCAATAAGAACATTTGAAGCACAATGCTAAATTTTCTTTGTCAATTGTCCTAACACCGTTGTATGGTTATTGTCATGAAATCCCCTCCCCCTTACCTAAATGGCTTCTACTTTATATCCTGTCGTGGATATCTTGCTCTGCTTGTCCTTGGGAAGGATATACCCCTGAAATATGTGTTTAAACACATTTTCCTTTCCATTGTCCAGTTAAATCGAATAATCACATTTTTCCTTTCCATTGCTTTGTTAACCTTTCTGGTGGACTTTATGATATAAGCAGTAATATTTCCCTGCTTATGTAAACACCACGGTGTACCACTATGTCAGTAAGACCCTTTTACTATTGTTGATGACATTTCGGTAACCACTAATGGACGAGAATTTTGCCTATTGGTCCGCCTCGTTTCAACAAGCAGGAAAATGGTTCTCTTTGTCCCTCGCCCTGGGTACCAACGATGCTGCCAACATAACTGACCACCTATTCTCTGGCATGCCTTGCTATCATAACCGTGCAAGATGTCATCGCTCTCTCTACTTTTAAACCACATGGTGGGCCCATAACCCAAAGTTCCACAGGATCAAAACTTGACTCTCCTGTACACCCTGTTGCCAAAGTTATTCCTTGCGCTTGACTTTGTATGTAATTCACGGGTCACCTTCCTAGAGATGATCTATTCTGGTATCAGACACAATACTTATTCCCGCTACTCTGAACCCCTTTCATGCCCTGTTTCAGGCATCGAACGATTGCCTGCTCGCTCGAAGCTTCTCATGATACCTACTTACTTTGCTCTCGATATCTTCTTAAGTTTCAATTCGAGAGTTACTTTCCGCCACCTTCCCTGAAGTTATCTACCAAATAGTCAACCTTGCAGAGGTCCGTTCTTCCGAAATACCCACCCTTTATTCTTTCGCAAGTACGATGGAGTTCCCAAAGAAAGGATGCTGAATTCGTCATGATGACCTGAAGCAGAGAAATGAAGACATCAACTAGAAGGATCAACCTTTTTGAGATAATCAAGCAAGACCGAGAAGACTCGCTAGATTCGTAACCAGAACTTTCCCCTTACTCCACCTCTTAAATCTCGGGACGAGATTTCTTGTAGTGGAGGAGATTTGTAACACCCCGATAATGATGCTACAGTAATCTCCCCCGAATGGTGGCCATGTCATCATGATTACTATGCAAATTGCCACTTAATAAAAATCAAAGTCAAATTTAAATTTCAAGTGAAAATAATACTTCTTTAAACGGTAAAACAAAACTGTTTGCTGGGTTGTAAATAATCACTAAATAATTTTCATGTAGAAACCAACATTATTTGAGTTGTTAAAATGCCCCTAAGCTATTCAAAACTGATCCAGCAACATTTATTTGAACCAATTTAATTTTAAAAATAAATTCAAACTATTCCAAATAATCTGTAACTTGGTGCTCTAACTCAACACACTGCCTAGTATTTATATGCCAAGTTTCATCTACAAATAAAATCATTTGATACTAAAAGAAAAACCAAACAGTAAATAAAATAGAAAACAGGAAAGATAAAAGAAATAGAAAAAAGCCACTATGTACTTAGGCATATTGGGACAGTACGTAGCCCAGCCCAACCGGGGCATCTCGCTCCTGCTACAGGAGGCAGGGAGTGCGTGGTGCCCATATGCACCGCCATGGCCACTGTGGCCGCCGTGTCGACCATCTAGCGAGTCCTCGAGGCGTATAAAGCCCTCCCCGACGCGTGAGACAAACCCTAGGACACTCTTTCCTCCTCCCTTGCTCGTCCCCTTCCGTTTTCTTCGTTCCCGAGCTCGAGGTCGCCGCACCACCGTCGTCCATGCGCTCCGGAGCCTCCCCTCGTCACGCCAAGATGTCCAGGCGCTCCCTCGTCGTCGACTCCTTCGCCTAACCGCATCGGTTCGAGTAGGCGCGCACCAGGGGCTCGCCATCGCCGCCATCTTCGTCCACGGCCGCCACATCTCGCCGCCGAGCCCGTGGCATTCCGGCTGCCACGCCCCTCCTAACCATGTCTACAAGATCCGGGGTGAGCTTCTCGCCCGATTGCCTTGTTTTTTCCTTTAGATCTGTGCCTTTTTTATGCCATGGATTGCCGTGGACCGAGCTTCCGAGAGCTTCCGCGTACGTGTGTGTGCGTGTTGCTCCTAGTTGCTTGCTGCCACTCTACGTGATGCTGCCATTGCTGCTGCTTATACTGCTGCTGCTGCGCCTAGCTACTGTCGTGCCCTGCGCCGTTCCGCCCGAGCCCTGTCTCGTCCAGGCCGCGCGCTGGTCGCGCCATGTGTGCGCGGAGACTGCGCCCGCACCGCTCGCTGATTGCGCCCGTGCCCCTGCTTGCCGCTGCGCCTGCGTGCGCCCCCCTCCCGCTCGCGCCTGCTGCCTTGGCCGCGCGCCTTGCGTCGCGCACACTAGCCGCCGTCCCCTAGCATGCTACGCTGCCACTGCCGCTGCTGTAGTTGCTGCTTGCGGTCGCTGCTCTTCTGCTGCTTGCCTACTAATACTGATGGGTGTTGTAGCTATTGCTAGCTTTAGGAATATTGCGCTGGCTAGCCCTTTGGACAACCCCTAAATGGTGGCTAAACAATTATTAAAAGGACTAAAAAAAATTATGAGCAGGTAGTACACTTGACAAGCTCCAAGTTACCCCATTGGACCAAATTCAAATAAGGCATGGATTAAATCCTGTGAAAATCACAAAATTCTATGTTAGTATATTTTAACATTTTTTGCAATTAACAACAAGTGACACTTTTCAAGCAAAGTTTTGATTAAGCAAATAAACTCTAAAAGTGATGCAATTGATACCATCTTGTAGATCACAGGAAATTAGTCAATATTGATATAAGGCACTATTCCATAGGATGGGTAGAACAATAGTTATAGCTTTTGGAAAACAGCTAAGTGAAGTTTAAACACTGAACAATTCTCAGACTTCGCCAATTTTCAGGAATTCAAATAGCTGATTAAATCTTTGGAAATTCGTAGAAATTCATTCGTAACTCGGATGAAAATACTTTGTACATGAAAGTTGCTCAGAACGACGAGACGAATCCGAATATGCAGTCTGTTTGTCCGCCACACGTGTCTAGCATAGCTAACATGCAGCAATCCACCTTCATTTCATCTGCCCGAAAACGTCAAACCCCGAGAATACTTTCCCGGATGTTTCCCCCTTCGCCGGTATCGCCTACTATTGCGTTAGGTCACCCCTAGCACCGTGTATTGCCATGTTTTGCTTTGTGATGCTTTGATTGCTCCGTTATTTATTGTGTTCCCCTCTGTTACTTCTTTCCGGTAGACCCCTAGACTGCCGGCGACCCCTAGTTCGACTACAGTGTTGACGACCCTTACTTCTTGCTAGAGCAACCAGGCAAGCCCCCCCCCCCTTTGATCACCAGATATCGCCTATTCTTCTCTCTACTTCTTGCATTAGAGTAGTGTAGCATGTTACTGCTTTCGGTTAATCCGATTCTGCTGCATAGCCTGTCCTTGCTACTACTGTTGTTGCGTTTACCTACAATCCTAAATGCTTAGTATAGGATGCTAGCATTCCATCAGGGCCCTATATTGTTGTCCGTCTGCCATGCTATATTATCGGGCCGTGATCACTCGGGAGGTGATCACGGGTATATACTTACATACATAATATATGATACTTGTGGTGACTAAAGACGGGTCGACTCGTAGAGTACCTACGAGTGATTCACCGATTGGGGGCTGAAAGGACCTTTATCCCGACGGCCCTCTGGGTGGATCTTTGTGGCGGAGCGACATGGCAGGTTGAGACCACCTAGGAGAAAGGTGGGCCTGGTCCTGGTCGATGTTCGCGGTTACTTCAAAATAACACGTTTAACGAGATCTTGGTATTTGATCTGAGTCTGGCCATTGGCCTATACGCACTAACCAACTACGCGGGAATAGTTATGGGCACTCGGCGTCGTGGTATCAGCCGAAGCCTTCGTGACGTCGGCGACTGAGTGGCGCGCATCGGATTGGACCGCGTAACGCAACTTCCTTTGTAATGGAGGTTGCTAGGTCTGCTCACCGGTCGCATACGCAACATGCAGGTGTGCAATGGGCAATGGGCTCAGACCCCTGCGCCATAGGATTTAGACCGGCGTGCTGACCTCTCTATTGTGCCTAGGTGGGGATGCGACGTGTTGATCTTCCGAGGCCGGACATGACCCAGAAAAGTGTGTCCGGACAAAGGGGATCGAGCGTGTTGGGAAATGTGGTGCACCCCTACAGGGAAGTTTATCTATTCGAATAGTCGTGTCCCTCGGTAAAAGGATGACCCGGAGTTGTACCTTGACCTTATGACAACTAAAACCGGATACTTCATAAAATACACCCTTCCAAGTGCCAGATACAACCCGGTGATAGCGACGAGGAGAGGATCGCCGGGTAGGATTATGCTATGCGATGATACTTGGTGAACTTACCATCTACTCTCTTCTATATGCTTCAAGATGGAGACAGCCAGAAGCATAGTCTTCGATAGGACTAGCTATCCCCCTATTATTCCGGGATTCTGCAGTTCAGTCCACATATACTACCCCTTTCATTGATACCGATGCATATGTAGTGTAGCTCCTTGCTTGCGAGTACTTTGGATGAGTACTCACGGTTGCTTTGCTCCCCTTTTTCCCCTTTCTATACCCGGTTGTTGCGACCAGGCGTTGGAGTCCAGGAGCCAGACGCCACCGTCGATAACGACTCCTACTACTCTGGAGGTGCCTACTACTACGTGCAGGCCACTGACAACGACCAGGGGTAGTTTAGGAGGATCCCAGGCAGGAGGCCTGCGCCTCTTTCGATATGTATCCCTGTTTGTGCTAGCCATCTTATGGCAACTTGTTTAACTTATGTCTGTACTCAGGTATTGTTACTTCCGCTGACTTGTCTATGATCGAGCTCTTGTATTCGAGCCCTCAAGGCCCCTGGCTTGTAATATGATGCTTGTATGACTTATTTTATTTGTAGAGTTGTGTTGTGATATCTTCCCGTGAGTCTCTAATCTTGATCGTACACGTTTGCGTGTATGATTAGTGTACGGTCAAATTGGGGGCGTCACACCGTGACACCGTCCCAATACCGCACCCCGGCTGCCCGGGCGCCGGCACACACCGCCGGCTCCCCCGCGTGCCCGTGCTATTATGTTGGCATAGGTTACCTCGTGTGTCTACCCCTACTATATATGAGAGGCCTAGGATACAAGTGTCCTACTTGGACACGACTGCTACCCTGTCTACACACAGTCCAAAACCAAGTCCAACTGTAACCTACCTTGTACAATAATATTCGACACAACTCTAACAGTAGATGCAGAATCGTTTCGGTCTACTTGTCTCGGACGTGATGCCTATATACATGATCATACCTAGATATTCTCATAAGTATTCGCTTTTCTATCAATTGCTCGACAGCAATTTGTTCACCCACCGTAATACTTATGCTCTTGAGAGAAGCCACTAGTGAAACCTATGGCCCCGGGTCTATCTTCCATCGTATTAATCTTCCAACACTTAGTTATTTCTTTTCTCGTTTATTTTACTTTGCATCTTTATTTCTCTTTATCATAAAAATAACAAAAATATTATCTTATTATATCTATTAGATCTCACTCTCGTAAGTGACCGAGAAGGGCTTGACAACCCCTTTATCGCATTGGTTGCGAGGTTCTTATTTGTTTGTGTAGGTGTGTGGGACTTGAGCATGATGTCCTACTGGATTGATACCTTGGTTCTCAAAAAGTGAGGGAAATACTTACGCTACTTTGCTGCATCACCCTTTCCTCTTCAAGGGAAAACCAACGCAGTGCTCAAGAGGTAGAAAAAAGGATTTCTGGCGCCGTTGCCGGGGTGATTCGCGCCAAGTCAAGTCAAGATTTGACTCCCACAACGAGTCATTTCTGGCGCCATTACCAAGTCAAAATATACCAAGTACCCATCACAAACTCTTATCCCTCGCATTACATTATTTTCCATTTGCCTCTCGTTTTCCTCTCCCCCACTTCACCCTTGCCATTTTATTCGCTCTCTCTCTCTTCGTCCTCCTTCTCTTTCCCTATTTGCCTCTTTTTCGCTTGCTTCGTCGTTATAGCTAGTCCTTTATCTGCCCCTTTGTCTACTGAGTTTGAAGTTCTTCACTTCAAACAAAGGCAAGGAGAAAATTTAAAAGATGTGTGGTTTAGGATAATGGAATCTTATCGTAACTACATCCTAGAGGTGAATTTTAGAATTTTGCTTCGAAATTTTTATGTTGGATTAAATATGTCCTATAGACAACTCTTGGATTGCGTTGCCAAAGGAATTTTATTGAAACGGATCCCAGTATTGCTCATGAAATTTTAGAGGGAATAGTGGGAACACTACCTTCACAAAAGGGGACACATAATACCCAAGAAGGGACACAAGTTTTTGAGAAGATTTGCAAAGTAACGAAAATTTTACAAAAAATCTCTTGAACCTCTCAAGAGTGTTAGCGGAAATCTCCACCGCATGAATATGTTAATTACCCTTTGCAATACGCGGTTGGATTCTTTAGATCTAAAAATTTCCAAATATGAAGGGACACGTAAGGAACCTCCTAGATTCGAGCATGACTCCGCTAAGAAAATTAAAATCAAAGATGGCAATACCTAGATCTATCTTCGCTTTTATGCCTAGCTAGGGGCGTTAAACGATAGCGCTTATTGGGAGGCAACCCAATTTTATTTTTATTCCTTGCTTTCTGCTCCTGTTTAGTAACAAATAATTTACTTAGTCTCTGTTTTTGTTGTGTTTTTGTGTTTAATTAGTGTTTGTGCCAAGTAGAACCGTTGGGAAGACTTGGGGAAAGTCTTTTTGATCTTGCTGTAAAAAATAGAAACTTTAGCGCTCACGAGAATTGCGACATTTTTATTTGGAAGGTGATATTTAATTAATTCTTTTTGCATATGATTAATAGATCAATTCCTCACATCCAGAAATTTATTTTAGAATTTTTGGGGTTCCAGAACTTGCGTTAGCTACAGATTACTACATACTATTCTGTTTTTGACAGATTCTGTTTGTCGTGTGTTGTTTGCTTATTTTGATGAATCTATGGCTAGTAAAAGAGTTTATAAACCATAGAGAAGTTGGAATACAGTAGGTTTAACACCAATATAAATAAAAAATGATTTCATTACAGTACCTTGAAGTGGTGTTTTGTTTTCTTTCGCTAACGGAGCTCACGAGATTTTCTATCTTGAGTTTTGTGTTGTGAAGTTTTCAAGTTTTGGGTAAAGATTTGATGGATTATGGAACAAAGAGTGGCAAGAGCCTAAGCTTGGGGACGCCCATGGCACCCCAAGGTAAAATTTAAGGACACCAAAAAGCCTAAGCTTGGGGATGCTTCAGAAGGCATCCCCTCTTTCGTCTTCGTCTATCGGCAACTTTACTTAAAGCTATATTTTTATTCACCACATGATATGTGTTTTGCTTGGAGCGTCTTGTATGATTTGAGTCTTTGATTTTTAGTTTACCACAATCATCCTTGTTTTTTTTGACTATGTACTGCAAGGCAACAACCTCACAGTATTTTATTAAACCACAGAACCAAAGAAATACAAAGTTACAAAGTTAAGAGAGAGGAGGGGAGAGTAATACTTACAAAAGAAAGGATTAAGGTAGGGCAGCTATCCAATAGATTAATCTATTCCTATATTTACATTTGATTCTATGAGCTAAAAGAGAAATGTCATGCAAAAAAATTCTCCTCCATGCCCTGAAAGAAGGTGATTCATTCCTGAAGATCTTCCCATTTCTTTGTGTCCAAATATTCCAAGTGGCAGTGAATACTATCTCAGAGAAAAAAGGATGACCAAAATCCCTCCTAGCATCACAAGCCATGTCATAAGTGGTCTGGTTGGGTTGAGGACTCCATGAAATACCCAGGTAATTCCAGATACGCTGGCTAAAATTACAAGCAAAGAAGAGATGTGCTCTGTCCTCATGTGATGCCAAGTTACATAGAACACAAGTGTCATCCTGGATAATCCAATGCCGTCGCTGCATCATGTCTCTAGTGTTGAGGCGATCCATCAAAAGGAGCCACCCAAAAACCTTAAACTTCAGAGTACAAGAACATTTCCAGATCCACGTGAATATGGGATCAACCACTGTGTCCGAAAAGCAGGACAAGTAATAAATCCTGGACAAGTAATCACCAGACTTGGAAGGCCATTTCCAGACATCATTTTCCCCATCTTGAAGATTAACCAAAGGAAGCAACGCCTATAGTTGATTAAACTCCTCAAAGGCCTCAACAGATAGTGGCAGATGGAGATTATCAGTTAGGTCTGATAGCTCCATAATATCCTTGACTGTGAGAGTGTCATCGATCACAAATGAGTGGAGCCTCGGGAACTGATGTTGCAAGCTATTGCCAAGTTGCCAACGGTCAAGCCAGAAGATCACAGTATCCCCCGTTCGAACTAGTGGAACTGCCAACTTGCAAAACTTATCATATAACTTGAATATGTCTCTCCACCAGAAAGAACCGCAGCTTTGAGTGACTTGAGGGGGCGCAGACGCGTAATAAGTGTCCCAAATAAGAGATACCCATGGTACGTCCCTCTTATTGAAGAACTTAAAAAGATGCTTGATGAGCAAGGCATCATTTTGAATGCTCAAGTCCATGACTCCCAGACCACCAAATGATTTAGGACGACATACCAAGTCCCAAGCCGCCAATGATTGCCGGGGCGTATCCGTTTTCCCTCTCCACAAGCATTGTCGCATAATCCGCTCAATCTGCTTCAAGATACCCTGTGGTAGCGAAAGGGTGCACAAGAAATATATTGACATAGAACTAAGGACGGATTGCAAAAGTTGGAGTCGGCTTCCTTGATTCAAAAGGCAAGAGGACGCAGATAATCGTCTCTCAATACGATCCACCAAAGGCAACAGATCATAAATTGTTGGCCTGGAAGTACCCATGGGCAGGCCCAGGTAAGTGAATGGCATGGAACCAACATCACAACCGAGCAAGGAAGCAACACGCCTGCCCTCGTCATCACTCAAATTGATGGGTATCAAAGAGGACTTACTAAAATTCACCCTTAATCCGGTTGATTTGGCAAAGACTTCAAGCATTTCTTTGAAAGCAATGAGCTGACTGTCAATAGCTGGAAGAACGATGAGAGTATCGTCAGCATACTGTACGATCGGATAGTCCATCGAGGTGGTTGGGATTGGCAAGGTGAGAATATTCCTTGAGCACATCTCATTTACAATCGATTGGAGTAAGTCCACCGCGATCACAAAGAGTAAGGGAGAAAGCGGATCTCCTTGGCGTACACCTGAATGACAGACAAAATGATTATCAGGCACTCCATTCAAAAGAACCAAAGAGGAGCCCGTGGATAGAATTATGTCAATCCAACTTGTCCAACGATCATCAAATCCCTTACATTTCAAAATCCTAAGAATCAGTTCATGTTCAATGGTGTCAAATGCCCTTGTGAAATCAAGTTTAAGAAGAATGATAGGCCTCTTGGAAGCTTTGCATTGGTGGATGTACTCCAAACACCACGCCAGACAGTCTTGTATGGATCGACACCGTAGAAAACCATATTGGTTGCGGTGGATACATTTCAAGATCACACCCTCAAGACGATTTGCCAAGAGCTTGGTTAAGAACTTTAAGCAAGTATTAGTCAAAGATATGGGCCTGAAATCACCAACGTATTCAGGGCTTAGCTTCTTTGGAATGAGGGTGATAAGAGATGTGTTGAGACACTCCAAATTGCATTTTCCTTCATAGAATTCTTGCACAAGTTTCATAAACAGACCAACATTTCTTTAAAAAAATCCCAGTAAACCCGTCTGGCCCCAGAGCACGATCAGTAGGCATATTCTTAATTACCGCATCCACCTCCGAATCAGTGAACGGTGAAGACAACTCCTCTAGACCATCAATTCGAGTAATTAATGTGTCTAGATCAAAACCCATATGAATGCCTTTTGATTGGCCCATTCGCTGATTAAAATCAGCCCAGAACATTCCCGCCAACTGTTGATGATCCGTTACCACATCACCCTCCACAGACTTGATCGAGGAGATAGTATTCCTACGGAATCTTTCCGTAGCCAGGGCATGAAAAAAAATTGAATTCTCTTCACCAACTTTGATGTTTCTGATCATGCAACGCTGCTTCCAATAGATAAATTGCCAGTGTAAGATGTCCTCAAGATGCAATTTAACAATTCTACGAAAGTTGAACTCCGGCCAACTCAAAGGCCTGATTTCCTCTAGATTATCCAGAAAAATTATTACTTTATTACAATTAGCAATTAAAGCTTTGACTGTGGATAGGTTTAAATGCCATTTCTTGAGAGCATATCGGAGGGACTTAAACTTAGCCGAAATTGTTAATGCAATCGATGTTTTAACCACTGGCCTATTCCAAACCTCAGCAACACAGTCAGCAAACCCAGGCAAATCAACCCAATAATTCTCAAAGCGGAAAACCTTAGCCTTGGGGATAGAAGTGGCGATCGATACCACACACGGAACATGGTCGGAGGCAGTGTGTGCAAGTGGAAAAACCATCGTGTTGGGGTGATCCGATGTCCAAGCAACCAACGTAAAAAAACCAATCGATCTACTCTAGAAGCGGTGAAGTTTGCATATTCGACCAAGTATATTGGCGCCCCTTGATTGGCAGCTCAACCAGACCCAAATGACCAATTATCTCATTAAACAAGAAGATATCGTTGACATCACCTCCCGGAAGATTGCGGTTTTCAAGCGATCGCATGAAGTTGAAATCACCCAAAAGCAGCCAATTCTCACCAAACTGAATATTAAGATTATATAACCACTCAACAAATTCATCACGGGCTGGGCCTTGACACGGGCCATAAACAGAGACTTGAGACCATGTTTCTGAGGTATGTTTGGACTTAAACTCCACAATTATCCCATAGGATTTGGACTCAATTAAAGAGCCTATAAAAAAGATGAAATCCAAACAACCACCATCCCAGCAGACGCACCAGCCGAAGGTACGTAAACAAAATTATCAAAACACCGCGGGCAGAACTTCCTAATTAAACGCTAATCCATTTGCATGCACTTAGTTTCCTGAAGGCAGACAACAAAACAACCACTTTCATCGATCTTCTGCCTAACTGCAAGTGTCGGAGTAAATAGCCATGGGTAGCCTAGCCGGCTTCCCCTGGCCCTTCTAAAAAAATTACGAGCCCGTCCGGCTCTCAAGAATCCAAGACATGGGGCCGCCTTCCCCTTGCTGGCTGTCACCCAGGCCGGCTTTCGGAAGGCGGTCCGACTTTAGCCCTCATGAAGAAAGCCATGGGAAGAGGCCGACTCCAAGAAGCCGGCTCCAAGAAGCCGGCCACGAGGAGGCCGACTCCAAGAAGCCGGCTCCCATAAAGCGGTCGAGACCGTACCCTCAAAGTTTGCATCCACCTAGCGGCGATGTGACGGGGCGTGGCTACAGTGAAGCCTGCCACCCCCGAATCTCGGAGCGCGCCTGGCACAGTGCGCCGTACGGCTGGCCATGACCCGTCCGGCGCGGCATGTTGCCACACTGACCCTGATGTCATCCACGACGGGTTACCAGTACGGCCCACGGGCGGTGGGCCCCTTCAGGCAGAGAGACACCCGAAGGCGGCCACGCCTCCCCCAGTCGGCCCAAGACAGAGCCGGCTCCCCGCAGCCGGCTTGCCGCCTCCCTCGCAGGAGACGCCCCATTAAGGAGATAAGACGCGGTGAGGCTACAACGATTGCCCGCTGGGCGGCGGCACTGTAGCCACGCCTACCACGACGAAGCCCACGTCACCAAGATGGAGTAACAGTAACCAGCCGCCGACCAGGTCCTGGACAGTGGGGCCTGCCTGTCGACCAAGGGGCCGGCAGCCGGCGGGACCCACCAGACGGCGGGCCCCAGCAGCCGGCGCAGAAGCCGGCGAGCGCATTCACAGACGGCTGGGCCCCGCGCCCAGCCGGATTACCATTGTACCCCGGGGGGGTAGGCCTATATAAACCCCCCGGGGCACCCATGCAAAGGGTTCGACCCCCAGCTAGTTTTAGACACCACACAAGGAGAAGAAGCAAGCTAGCCGTGCCCTTCTTCCTCCTCCCACCGAACAGCTCAAGGAGCATTGTGTAGCTACTTGTCCATCTAGTGATCATGCGGAGACCCCGCAGAGCAGCAGTAGGGGTGTTATCTCCACGAAGAGCCCCGAAGCTGGGTAAGATTCGCCGGCGTGCATGTCTTCGCCTCATCCCGTTTCCAGGCACCGGCGACGTCTTACTGGCTCCCAGAATGATAAGCCACCCGTTGGCATATGTCGCACCTACCACCCGACATTTGGCGCCCACCGTGGGGCCAGGTGCACCGTCGTCCGGAGACCTATTCTGGACGGGAACCCTCTTCCTCCCCAGCGAGCGTAGCCAGCCCGGCACGCCCGATGGCGCTTGCCACGACGGGCTGCAAGGCGTCACCAGCATCTGCGCGGCGAGCAGCCTCGCCAATTTCCTCGACGAAACCCTCATCTCCGACGAGCTCGCCTCCGATGCGGGCACCGACCACCTCGCCAACCTCCTCGGCCAGCTCCATGTCTCCAGCGAGCCCGCTGTGGATCTGGAGTCGGTTGGCTCCACCGACCCGATGCCTGTCGACTCCGACACGGCCTCCTTCGACTCCTTCCCCACCAACGTCGCGATCTACAACGACCCGCTTCCCTGAGCCGATGGCTACGACGCTGTCACCACCGAGGTGATGGTCATCGGCCACGGCGGCGCTGCTGACGAGAGCGCCCACGACGCCCCACACGCGGCGGCCCACGACTTGTCCACCCCCCTCCCGGCTGATGCCGACGACGAAGCACTGGAGGCGCGCCGCCTCGCCCTCCTTGCAGAGGGCCGGAGGCTGGCTTCCGTGAGACGCCTCACTGAGGCCTACCAGCGCGAAGCTGACCGCGCCGCCTTCGGCACGCCGGCCCCGGGCGGGCCAAGCCGGGCCGGCATTGTCAAGCAACGTGGCGCCGTCATCGCCGACACGCTGGGAGTCGACCGCCCGGTCTATGCCACTCCGCTCGAGAACTTGTGTGCCGCCCAGGCGGCCGTAGACGAGCTAGACGAACTGGGGGCCGAAGAACTCCCCCACATGACCCGGCGCATCCAGCAACTGATTGACGCGGCCGCACGGCGGCACGAAGCCGACGCCCGCGTGGGAAGCTCTCCCCCGCGCCCGAGATCACGGCGCGACATCCCGGACACCGACTACGAGCAATGCCCGCGCGCGGCGCGAAAAAGAGCTGGCTGCCAGCCGAAGTCGGACCCGAATCTCCATCGAGCGAGACGCGGACGGCCATCCCCGAGCCATGGAATGGCGGGGCGACCCGCCTCCGCCTCGACCCCGTGGAGAGAGATATCCCACCCCGCCGCCAGTGGCGCACCCGACTCTCAGCGGCCAACTAGGTCGCTGCGAAGGAGTCGGCGAGAACGACGCCCGCCATCGGATCGACCGCCTGGCGCGATCCCTGGCGCTGGAAGAAGAAGACGATGTCGGCCCGCCTTGTTTCGGCCCCCACATCCGCGACGAGCCTTTCCCCAAAGGGTTCTCGCTCCCAAGAGACACGCCCAAGTACAACGGCTCCGTGAAGCCGGAAGATTGGTTGATCAACTACTCCACGGCTGTCAGCATAGCCAACGGCAACCGACGCGTTGCCGTGAAGTACGTGCCCCTCATGCTGCAAGGCACGGCGCGGACCTGGCTCAACAGCCTCAAGCCTCTCAGCATCAACAGCTGGCTAGATTTCACAGAAGCCTTCGTCCGCAACTTCACCAGCACCTACAAGCGGGCCCCCAAGCCCAGGCAGCTCTCCCTGTGCGTACAGGGCCCAGCCGAGTCCACTCGCGACTACCTCACGCGTTGGGCCGAGCTCCGCAATTCTTGCGAGGGGGTGCACGAGGTGCAAGCCATCGAATACTTCACTGCCGGGTGCCGAGAAGGTACCCTCAAGCACAAGCTCCTCTGCGACGAGCCGACTACCCTCGACGAGCTTCTGGACATAGCAGACAAATACGCCACCGCCGACTCTTCGATGAAGACAGAGCTCCGGGTAGACGCGTCCGGGAAAGTACTCAACCCGGCGCCCAAGACGTCGGCAGGGGATTCCGGCCGACGCCCACACCCGAACGACCACAAGCGCAAGGGCCCTGCGCCGCCTCCCGCCAGTCGGCAGGTGGCCACGATCGAAGATGCGCCGCCTGAAGGGCGACCCGCGCCCAAGAAGCCCAAGGGCGGCCGGCCGGCTTGGCAGCCGGCTTTCTCCTACGAGCAAACTCTCGACGCCCCGTGCAAATTCCATAGCGGCGCGAAGCCGTCCAACCACACAACCCGGAAGTGCCATTGGCTCACCCGAATCTCTAAAGGCGAGGGGCTCGCGCCGCCTCCGCCAGCCGGCCCGCCGCCTCAGGCTGCTCAGCCCGCAGTCGGCGCCGTGCACGACGAATTCCCCGACGAGCAAGCAACCTACATCGTCTTTACAAGCCAGCTCGAAGACCAGCGCGGCAAACTCCGAGAGCACCAGGAAGTCAGTGTGGTCGCTGCCAACCCCGCCGGACACATGCATTAGTCAGAAAAGCCCATCAGCTGGAGCCGGGCCGACCATCCAGAGGTGATGCCGTCTCCCGGCTCTTATGCGTTGGTCCTGGAAGCCACCCTCGCGACGGATAGACGCGCTGCCCGCTTCTCCCTTGTGCTGATAGACGGCGGGAGCAGCATCAACATCCTGTACCGTGAAACCCTGGAGAAGTTGAACGTCAAGACAAAGCAACTCATGCCTACTCGGACAGTGTTCCATGGCATCGTACCCGGCCTGTCCTGCGCCCCCATTGGCAAGATCAAGATTGATGTACTTTTTGGGGACAAGGAGCATTTCCGCCGGGAAGCGATATGGTTTGAAGTGGTGGACGTGGAAAGCCCTTACCATGCATTGCTTGGCCGACCTGCCTTGGCCAAATTCATGGCAGTTCCCCACTATGCATACCTCAAGATGAAGATACCAAGCACCAAAGGCGTCATCACCGTAGGCGGCGATTACAAGAAGTCCTCTGAGTGCGCAGCAGCCAGCAGCCGGCTGGCCGAGTCCCTTGTGATTGCCGAAGAAAAGAAGATGTTGGACCGAGTCGTGGCCATAGCCGGCAAGCAGTCGGCCGTGTCCCCCGATCCCAAGGAGCATGATGCTCAAGGATCTTTCCAGCCAGCCAAGGAGACGAAGAAGATACCTCTTGACCCCGAGCACCCGAAGATACCTCTTTCCACCCGCAGTCAAACGGCCAGGTCGAGCGAGCCAACGGCCTCATCCTCTCCGGCATCAAGCCCCGACTGGTCGTACCACTGGAGCGTTCAGCCGGCTGTTGGCTCGATGAGCTGTCGGCTGTCCTCTGGAGTCTGCGCACTACACCAAACAAGTCAACCGGCTTCACCCCTTTCTTCCTTGTGTATGGTGCCGAGGCGGTCATCCCAACTGACATCGAGTTCGACTCGCCTCGGGTAACCATGTACACGGAAGCGTAGGCCAAGGAAGCACGAGAAGACGGCGTCGACCTGCTGGAAGAAGGCCGGCTGTTAGCCCTCAGCCGGTCTGCCATCTACCAGCAGGGTTTGCGCCGCTACCACAGTCGGAAGGTCAGGCCAAGATCTTTCCAAGAGGGCGATCTTGTGCTCCGGCTGATCCAGCGAACAGCCGGCCAGCACAAGCTCTCGGCCCCTTGGGAGGGCCCCTTTGTCATCAACAGAGCCTTAGGCAACGACTCCTACTACCTGATCGACGCGCAGAAGCCGAAGGCACGAAAGAGAGACGACTCCGGCAAGGAGTCGGAACGACCATGGAACGCCAACCTCCTTCAAAGATTTTACAGTTGAAATGTAGTATGTATCACGCTAACTTTTGTACTAAATACGAGACAATAGGCCCCCCGAGGAGGGCTCGGGGACTGCCATCTTTTATCTATTAATGAAAAGTATCATGCTTATGACCTTGTCATTTCATTTACTTTTTTTCGTCCGGCACCGGGTTCGACTAGTCGGCCCGGGGACTGGCCGCCTGGAGTTATATTAGAAGTCCTACCCGCGGTCAGACAAGTAGTGTGCCGACACCCAGGCTTAGCTCTTGCCAAAGTCGCAGTTCGAAGAACCGGCTGTCCGGCTGGCAAGAGTCGAAAGCAGGAAAGGATGCCCACACGAAAAATGGCCAGGGACCAATGGACTAATATAACGAAAGCCGGTTTGCCGCCTACCACCGACCGACTACCAGAGTAGCTGGCCGGCCGGTTTCCATTCACCTCGCTCCAATCTAAGAAAGCTCGAGTACTTGCCTTCCCAAAAGGGGAAGGCAGCAAAGGAAACAGCCTAAGGATAAAAAGCATACGCGAATGGAAACCAAACATGCACATAATAATATTTACATCAAAGACCTCCAAGAGGCCAGCATTCAACATAGTTTGGATACACCCCCAGTGGGTGGAACTGCGAAAGCTTAATAAAGATTGTTCAAAAGGCAACTAGCAGGAAAAATAAGGACGGCAGGTCAAGCTGGCGGAGCGACCGACAAGCCGGGCTGGTCGACGGAGACGGTTGTGCCGGCTGAAGGAGTGGCCAGCTGGCGAACCTCGGCTTGATCACCGCCTCCCGCAGAGGGCGCGCTTCCACGCGCCTTGTTGCTGGAGGCACGGTCAGCCTGAGGCCGGCCGGTTGTTCCACTAGCTGGCTCGACGTCTTCACCGTCCTCTTCTTCGTCATCCTCGCCCTCGTCGCTGGAGGCGATCTCCTCTGCCGAGTCCTCGCCCACCGCCGGGTTCAGCCCGAACCACTCCTCCGGCTGGGCAACACCGTCATCATTGATTTCAGGCGCAAAAACGCTGATGTCGGTGCACTCGGCGATCGTCGAAGCACGATGGGCGATAGCCGGCCGCACCTCCTCCAGCTCCACGTCGGCCTCCAGTCGCCAAGTGCGCAGCTGGTCCAGGTTCAGCCCTGGTTACCAAGCTCGAACGAACTCCAACGCCCGCCCGGCTCCAAGACGAGCCACCGACGCCTTCCAAGCTTCAAAGCAACCGACTCTAACCTCCAGCCAGTCGGCAGTCTGGCTTGGGGTGCGGGGGATCGTCTCGCCGGGCCAGAGGGCGGCCAACACCTGCGCCCCGGCACGTTGGAGCCGGCGAAGCATCCGGTGAGCCGGCTGCAGCCGCGCTTGGACAGCCAAGAGCTGCTCCTCAAGCATCCGATTTGCGTCCGGCGCGATGTTGACCCCCGCCTGACGGCGCGCCTCGCGATGGGCCTCGATGGTTTGGGCGGCGAAGGCGGAGTAGCCGGGAAAGTAGTCTGCACAAGAAAATAGGCAGCAGCACAAGTCAGGCCAAAAACCAGGCGGCAAGGGGCAGGAGAGGAGCGAGGAAGGCGGTTTACCGTCGATCAAGTCCTCGATGCGGCCGAAGCCTTCATCCAGCGCTCGCCGGGTCTCAGCCCAGCTCGCCGCCTCGGTCTCAAACTCTGCCTTCAGGGCGGCCTCGCTATCCTGCGCTTTCTGCAGGGCCGCCTTGTGGCTCCCCTCTTGGTCAGCCAGCTTCTTGGCCAGGCGGTCACGCTCCTGGACTAAGGCAGCATACTCAGCATCCTTGGTACGAAGGGCGGCCTGCGCTTCGCCGAGCTCCCTCCTCAAGTCGGCGTTGGCCCCTGAAAGCACGAAAGACAAGCCAGTAAGGAAAAAGTCGTCAAGGAAGATCCGACCCGACTGCTCAGCAGTCAGCCCGAATCTCGGGGAATACACCCAGTGGGTGCGCTGACGCGCCCCCACAGGAGACAGACAAGATCAAGCACTTACTTCGGCTGTCGGTCAGGTCGTCGGTCTTCCGACCCAACTCCTGAGCCTGGGAGTTGAAGGCGGCAGCACGGGAGTTATGATATTCCTGGAAGTTCAGACATGAAGCAAAAATAAGGTAGTCGTCAAGAAAGATCCGACCCGACTACTCAGCAGTCGGCCCGAATCTCGGGGACTACACCCAGTGGGTGCGCTGGCGCGCCCCCACGGAAGAAATCAAGAGACCAAAGCGGCCAAGAATGAAAGACTCACCCGGATGGCGGCCCGCGTCGACAGGAACTCCTGGGTGTACTGCTGCAGCAGGGCGGCCTGAGCTTGAAGTCAGCTCCGGACCTCTTGAGCCGCCACATTCAGCTCGCCAGCCCCCCTGCTGGGAGTCCATTCGGACGTGGCGGTGCTGGCCACCTCCAGAGCCTCCGCCGACTGGCCGGCGCCCGCAACTCGGCGCGACTCCGGTGGAGCGGTGCCTCCCCCTACGCGCCGACGCGTCACCGGCTGCACCACGAAGCCGGCTTCGCCCTCCGGCTCACCCCCGGCCGGCTCCTCTGGCGCCGCTGACGATTGGCCGCCTTGGCCCGCTCCGGTTGGCGCTGCCGGCGGCGCTCTCCCGCGAAGACCACGAGGTCCTCCCTCCTCTCCATCAGCGGCGGGTCTTGGACGATTTCCTCCGCCAGGGGCAATGGGGTGTCAGGGGCCACGGCTCGAAGGGGAATGGCAAGCAGCGGAGGCTGGTTGCGCGAACCCTCCGCCTCCGTTTCCGCGGACGCCGCCTCTGCCTGGGCCTTGGCTGCCGCGTCGGCCTGCTCCCTCGCCGCCTGGGCGGCCGCTTTTTCCGCCGCCTCACGCTCCTCCCGCGCCTCACGGGCGTTCCGCTCCATGGCCTCCCTGAGGTCGGCGCGGGGGTCCACGCGGCAGGAGCCCGAAGACCCTCCAGTCGGCCCAACTACGGAGCCGCCCAGACCCCGCTCAAGGGAAAGCGGCGCCCTGTCCAGCAAGCGGGAAAAGGTTAGGAAGAATGTTCGAACAGGAGAGAATGATGAAAAGCATGCGGCCAGGCAATCGACGACTTACGTTGAGACCGCCTGAGGCTGCTTCACCGCCTTGCGGAAGCGGGCCGCTTTCGCGGACGCCTCATCTCGTTTGGTCGCCGCGGTAGAGGCTTTGGACTTCTTCGGCCGACTGCCGAAGAGGGTTGACGCGGCCTGGCGCTTCTGTGCGCCGCCGCTGGCAGCCGGCGCGGTGGACGAGCCTGCGCCCTGATGGTCGGCCGTCGGCTGGCGACGCGGGGCGACTTCGGCTTCGGCATCATCCGGCCAGTCCTCGAAGCTGGCGGTAAGCCTTGTGCCTCCGGGCTCGGCGTCGTCCCCCACGACGGCGTCTTCCATGGCGGCCGCCCCCAAATCTGGGTCGTCGACGTCGTCCACCGTGCGGTCGGGGACATACTGGCGTTCTATCCCTGCTGCCCCGGACGTCGGCGGAAGAAGGGGGTTTTGCTAAGAAGAACCGCCGATCAGAAGCCGGCCATCATAAAGCCGGCTACCAACAAAAAGAAGAAAGAGAGGAAAGCTTACCACGGGCGGAGGGTTGGCGCGAGAATACGGCACCTTGCCGTATCGCCAGTCCTCGGCGAGCTTGCAATTGGAGATATGATTACCATGTATGACACCTCCGCATGAGGCATCTCCCTGGTGCTCAGCCGGCTTGGGTCGAAGCGGTCGCTCATCTGACACATCATGTGGGGCCGGCTTTGGAGAGGAAGTATCCGGCGCTCCACGAAGGCGGCCACCAAGTCGGCCCCGCTCAGGCCTTCCGACTGGATCATCACCTGAAGCTGGGAGACGGCAGTGTTCCCGACCTGAGACAGTGACCTAGACCGGAAACTCCATGAGGGCTGCCTCCCAGCCGGCGGGCCGGCTACGTAAGCTGGCAGGTTGACGTGGTCTCCTTGCTGGGCGACGTTCTTCACGTAGAAGTACGACTTCTGCCAGATCTTCACCGACTGGATCAGGGGGATGGACGGGAACGGGTTGTTCTCGCCCGACCTCCTCATGGCGATGAAGGCCCCGCAGGGGGCGGGCACGCCTGCGACGACGGTGCCGAGTTTACTCTGGAAGAATTCCCCCTAGAGCTCCAGCGTGGGGAGCAGCCCCAAGAAACCTTCGCAGAGAGAGACGAAGGCCGACAGCAGCATCACCGCGTTGGGCGTGAGGTGATGCGGCTGGAGATTGTAGAACTCGAGGAAGGAGCGCAGGAACCCGCTCGCCGGAAGGCCGAAGCCGCACAGGAAGTGCGAGCGGAAGACGACCCGCTCGCCCTCCTCCGGTGCCGGCGAGATCTCCGTCTCTGGCGCCAGGCGGACCCGCACGAGGTTGGCGTCCGGCAGGCGCCGATTCTGGCGGAGGAACGCGATGTGGTCCTCATGGACGTTGGAGCCATCCCACGAGCTTGACAGCGCCATGGGGCAGCGCGGCGAGAAGCAAGACGACGCGGCGGCGGAACGGCGCGGCAAAGAGCTGCTGCGGGGAAGAGAAGAAGAAGGAGGGCGAGAAGGGGGCGGAGTGAGGGAGAGCGCGCGAGCCTCTGCCGCTCCTCCTCCTCCCCCTACTTATAGACCGCGCGGCGGAGCCGAGGAGGCGCGGCGTAGGGGAACGTGGGGATCAACTGCGCCCACTCCCCCACGCCCCGCGATTACTGTGCCTTGATGGCGGAATAAAACCGCCGTGGGAAGGCGAGCGGTCCATGTGGGCCGCGGAAGATCCGCGCTCGGAGCAAGGCAGGCGAGTGGCGGGCCCGGGCCTGCGATGGCGTCCCGTCGCGCGCGTGCGTTGGCAGGACTTCCTCGCCACGTGGCCCGTGTTCCCGCCTACGAGAAACGGAGCTCTCTGAAGTCGGCATACACCAGCAAAGCCGGCTCTTCAGGGTAGGAAGCTGACCAAGCTTCTCGTCCCTTTGTCCGCCTCGAAGCTCGATCAGCTTCGGGGACTACTGTCGGAGTAAATAGCCATGGGTAGCCTAGCCGGCTTCCCCTGGCCCTTCTGAAAAAATTACGAGCCCGTCCGGCTCTCAAGAATCCAAGACATGGGGCCGCCTTCCCCTTGCTGGCTGTCACCCAGGCCGGCTTTCGGAAGGCGGCCCAACTTTAGCCCTCATGAAGAAAGCCATGGGAAGAGGCCGACTCCAAGAAGCCGGCCGCGAGGAGGCCGACTCCAAAAAGCCGGCTCCCATAAAGCGGTCGAGACCGTACCCTCAAAGTTTTCATCCACCTAGCGGCGATGTGACGGGGCGTGGCTACAGTGAAGCCTGCCACCCCCGAATCCCGGAGCGCGCCTGGCACAGTGCGCCGTACGGGTGGCCATGACCCGTCCGGCGCGGCACTGTTGCCACACTGACCCTGATGTCATCCACGACGGGTTACCAGTATGGCCCACGGGCGGTGGGCCCCTTCAGGCAGAGAGACACCCGAAGGCGGCCACGCCTCCCCAGTCGGCCCAAGACAGAGCCGGCTCCCCGCAGCCGGCTTGCCGCCTCCCTCGCAGGAGACGCCCCATTAAGGAGACAAGACGCGGTGAGGCTACAGCGATCGCCCGCCGGGCGGCGGCACTGTAGCCACGCCTACCACGACGAAGCCCACGTCACCAAGATGGAGTAACAGTAACCAGCCGCCGACCAGGTCCTGGACAGTGGGGCCTGCCTGTCGACCAAGGGGCCGGCAGCCGGCGGGACCCACCAGACGGCGGGCCCCAGCAGCCGGCGTAGAAGCCGGCGAGCGCAGTCACAGACGGCTGGGCCCCGCGCCCAGCCGGATTACCATTGTACCCCCGGGGGGTAGGCCTATATAAACCCCCCGGGGCACCCATGCAAAGGGTTTTACCCCCAGCTAGTTTTAGACACCACACAAGGAGAAGAAGCAAGCTAGCCGTGCCCTTCTTCCTCCTCCCACCGAACAGCTCAAGGAGCATTGTGTAGCTAATTGTCCATCTAGTGATCATGCGGAGACCCTGCAGAGTAGCAGTAGGGGTGTTATCTCCACAGAGAGCCCCGAAGCTGGGTAAGATTCGCCGGCGTGCATGTCTTCGCCTCATCCCGTTTCCAGGCACCGGCGACGTCTTACTGGCTCCCACAATGATAAGCCACCCGTTGGCATATGTCGCACCTACCACCCGACAGCAAGCTAACGCGCTTCAGAATTGAGTTCATGCACATTCCAACATAGCACTTTCCACTCCTTAAATCTTGTCTGATTCATTACAAACCAAAAGTGAAAGCATAGTAAATAGGCCACGCAATGACCTACACCGACCCACAAAGCAGATAAGCATCACATAGTTCTCAACAAAGAAAGAAAGATAAATGGCGATTACGGTACGCCATAAACCAGAACCCTGCAGGAAGTAACTAATCATCAGAACCCCCGCTGCTGCTGGACTTGGCAGGATCAGCCACAAGCTTATCCGTAGAGATCTTCTCAGGTGCAATGCAAAGACGGGCGCCAATACGTTGAAGATCTGCAATAGCAGTTGGTGGTGGCACAGTAGGATTATTCTCAGACTGGGAGCTGCTGGTCTTGCGCTTCTTCAAAGTGTGAGAATTCTTTGTAGAAATTCCACTAGTTACTTTGCGGTAGCCATCACGGATAGCGCTCAGTCGTGCACTGCGCCGAACCTCAGTATCAACAATAATTCTTGAGGCTTGAGGCTTCCTTGCTCGCTTCAGAGATACCTCAGACACAGCAGAGAATTCAAAGGTTTCAGAAACTGGGTTATCCAGATCGTCAAAGCAGAGAGCTCGAGCAACTGGCCTTTTAACAGAAGCAGTTGGCACATCCAGAGCAGAGCTGATCGAGGAGTCAGGTGCAGGCAAAAGCTTAAGAGTAGAGGCTGGGCCACTGCAGAGGGCTTCACAGGACTGCTTGTTGAGCATAGTACCTATGCCAGACTTGAAAACAAACTGAGGAATGTTTGAAGACCAAATAAAAGGCCACATCTTCTCAAATGAGCGCTGCCACTGCATCACATGTGGCAAAATTGGTCCATAGAAAGTGAGAACTTGCCCAATCATAAGAGGAGGTTGATGTGGTCCCACTGGGGGCTGGAAGATAGCCACCTCAGCCGCATTGTCAATATTGTTAACTGAATCATCTGAAGGTTGCAGAACAATGGACTCCTGGGACTAAATTTCCTGAACTTCCTCATGCTGCATAGCTTCATGAACCGGGTGCACATCATTGATTTGCTGCTCATTGACAGGGTGTGGCACATCGTTCCAACCCAGCTCTGGAAATTCTAGCATAACCCAATTGTGGTTGTCAAACTGTAAATTGCCAGGGAGGGGGTGCGGATTGCCATTGAAGGGCATGGGGTCTTCATCTGCTGGTAAGATGTCTGCAAAATCCGCTGACAGGATATAGACAGGTGCAGACCAAGAGATCCTAGCACCACCAACGTCTGCATATTCTCTGTAAGTCACAGAGCGAGGAACCAAAGTCGGCGCAGGAAAAGACACATAAGCCAACGATCGGACAAGCATGGGATCATCTTGATGCCAATGATGAAATCGACCAAACGTGCTAATTACATCCGCAAGGTACTGTGTGCGCCTATAATCCAGAGGAACACCCAGCAACATAACCCATCCACGGCGAAAACCCTGCGTTGCTCTGTAATTTACGCCCTCATCATGCGGGATAAACCGAACAAATCTATCATTGCCCAGGTTGAACGGTGGATGATCCACAAGAGCTTGACGAGCCAGAGCACTACGAAAACGAAAAAGCCCAACTCCTTGTATCCAAGATTGGGCATCCAGAACAGCTCTTCCCAGATCATTGACAACAAAGTTACTGACCAATAAATAGCATACAATGATAAATTTATAGGAAAACTCAACCGACCTTGTAGAAAATTGAAACACCCTGACTCACCTCATCGCGACTCAAAGAGGTCGAGCACCTCACGACCAGCGGTCACGCCCGACCTGGCTCCCACGAACGAGGAAGCCCATCGAGAAGCGAATGCATTTCACCCGCGCATACCCAGGGTAAGTGACATAGACACACAGACCCGTCTTGCCCGACACACGACAGGAAGTGGGCAAGACAGCGCACACGAGCGCGACAAAAATCTCCGCAGACACGCGGCCCCGATCGTGCTCCCGGGGCACACTTGGGAGAATGGTCAGGTGTGGGACGTTGCGTCGATCGAACAGTGCGGACCACGCCAGAGCCAACAGCAGGAGGCCATCGTGCACCAGACGACACAAATGGCACCCTCACCGACGTAGGATCCCAGATGGGTGGCCGCTTGGCGCTAGAGACTCCACCCAGGAGCGGGTGTGCGTCACTGACAGGAGGCCTCGGCCTCGGCTTTCGCGCGTGATAGGGCGCAACCAAAACCACCCCATGACGGTGGCCCCGTGTGTGCCCAACATTTCACTCGTCAAGGACCACCCAATCGGATCGTCTAGGTGCATGCAATCCGAGCATATCGGACAACGCGGAGAGCCCCGAGAGGCCCTCATGGCATGCCACTGCGGAACAGATGGCTCGGCGCAGATGGCGCAGGAGCGTGGACCACACATCCCGACTGCAGTGACCAAACCAGCCGACAGGTGCGAAGATGCCAAGAGGCGGGTCCAGCTAGGCCATCGCGCTTGGGTGTAGGCACGACGCGAGCTGCCGCATGACTATGGTCATGTGCGCACTTGCGGTCCACTCGTCATGGACCGCCAAGCCAGGTCGCCCGGGTCTGAGCAGTCCGGGCAAATCAATATTTCACATCACTCTCAAGTGGACCTCACGTCAAGCCAGCCGCAAACGGACGGCGGAGGGCCTCTTTGCCATCGTAGAGCCCACGCTAACGTCCTTTATAAGAGTAAAGCCCTATCGGACATCTTCAAATACATAACAAATTGAGATAGGGTTTTCACGCCTCTTATTGGTCGTGTTGCCATGCTAATCTACTCCATCCCAAACGTAGGCATGCACCAATGACTTCGAGAGCAGGTCCCCGGAACATCTTGCTCTTGTGATCCTGTACTAGGAGAGGGCAATTGGGTTTTAGAAAGCGCTACACTGGGTTTTAGAAAGCGCTACACGTGATTGTTCACATTCGTGGGTCACCTTCCTTCCAAGTTAGGCAGGGACGCATCACACATCTGCTTCGACCATTCTTGGATAACTTGTTGACAATAACATTACCTCGTCAGCAACCACAACTATTTTCATCTACAAACGATTACATATTTCGATCTACTCCCTAATTATGGTTGCTGCTACATGTACGATGTTGTTCAATCCATCTAGTATGCTAGAGGTATACATGCTAATAGTTACTTTAATCATGATTTATATTGTAGAGTTAATCATGAAATTGTCTAATATTCCCAGTAATATTCAAATGTATCCAATACAAGTAAAAGGACATAGTCCTATTGTATTGTCTCTGCTAGTCTTCGATCAAACTTGGATATGCTCTTCCTTGATCACTTATCTCTTTTCGAAGTTAAATAGCTTGATTGAGAGTCCGAAAAGGAAAGCAAAGAGAACAGCAAATAAGACGACCACATTAGCGACTGCCCACAGGAAGTCCTGATGGTACCCAAAGTAGCTTTCTACAAACTCGGATACTCGCACTCCATTATCAAACTCTTCTGTTACATCTCCAAACTGTGAAGTGACCAGACCATTGAGTGTCCATGCAATAGGGTTGAGCCAATAGTACCATCTCCACCATATTGGGATTCTCTATAGAGCAAAGTAGCCAGTTAACATAGTATCACTTTTTGAATAAGAGTTTGAATAATATTTGGAAAAGAAGGAGAAATTTTTGTTTATTGGTTAGATGGGGAAGTATAGAAAGTTAAAACATTGAGAGCAACTAGTATACTTACAGTTCTTGGTATAATAAATCCCGAGAAAAGGTTCCAGAGAGCATAGAACGCCGCAGAAGCAATAGAGGCAACATTGTAGTTTGAGGTCAGTCCCATCGACATCATTCCATAAAATGTGAAGTAAGCTAGAGTGAAGTACATGAAGAACAGGTACCAAAAGAACTTGGCAATTGTCCACTCGAACCCAATCATAGCATATACTAGAATACCATATATTAAGGACTGGACAAGGATATATGGAAGTTCAATTACAACCTACAAAGGGAAGGATGTTAGTTCTTATTGTTTTTTACTATTGCTTTCCACTTAGATATTTGTTAAACTATATATACCATCTTTTCTAGCTGTAATTCAATATGAACTCAATCCTTTCACTGAAAAGGCTTTTCGCCCCGCCTTATATATAAAGCAAATTACCACCACATACAATAAGCAGTTCAAGTATGGTATCAACCCACTCCAGAACACAAGAAAGAAGAAGAAAAATATACATGCTTGCGTTCATATATGATGTTATACATGAAAATGCGACGCCTTTTGTTTGTTAAACTCCATAGTCTTGTTTTTATTTGGCCTATAAAATAACTTATGACATTCCGGTTTAATAGGAATGATATAGTACTCATATCAACAAGGTGCGACCTCTTTTCTGGAAGTCCATCCTCAAGAAACCTTAAAGTTAAGCGTGCTTGGCTTAGAGTAATTTAAGGATGGGTGACCGACCGGAAAGTTGACCCCTTGGAGCAATTTGAGGATTGGTGACCGACTGAAAAGTTGATCCCAGATGCACATGAGTGAGGAAAAATGCACAGAAAAGACTAATGTTGGTATGTGGGACCAGTCTAGATCCCAGGTGCAACAGCCAAAAATCGGTGTGGGACCGGTCTAGATCCCAAGTGCAATAGCCAAAAATCGGCAGGTGAACCGGTGAGTTTGGTCGAGACATTACATAACTATAGATGAAAGTTAATGCAAAGAAACTTTACCTGTCCCAATGCATATGGCAAAGGTGAGTACATGCGAGCTGCACTTTCCCTGTAAAAGACTCTGCGCTCAACAGCCACAACCGGCTGAATTGAGGTAGAGTTCTGCACCCCCATGAACAGAATTGCGGAATACATGGATCCCATGGCGTTGAATAAGTCTTGTTGATTGTGTCTGCAAGAGTAAAGGTGGGAACCATAAGTAATCTCCTTAACAACTATTACCTCCGTACCGAATTAATCTCGACAAATATAAGACAACTAATATCGGATGGAGGGAGTATTATATATACAATCATGTACTTCATTTAATTTATTATATATGATGTTACCTTTTTCTTCCAATACCCCAGAATATTGTCCCAAACAACAGTGCAAGTACTATAGTATAGAAGTACTTCACAACGGTATATGGAGGGTTTCTCCAGTATGACAAACTTTGCTTCCACAGGCAAGCAAAACTCTGTGTGATGAAGTTTTGTGAGTATTGGGTTGGAAAGGATAGGTCGCTTGAACCTTCAGGAGGTGTGCTTAGCTCCTTTATTAATTTTTTGTTCCTCCTGAGATGCAACAAAACCGATAATATTAGTGCACATTGTAAACAACTATTTTGTCAATTGTATTTGTCACACATATATGAACTTCGGTTGCAGAAGATCAAATTGACACACGAGTATTATCATGCTTTTACAATGGGTGATCTATGATTTCAATATATTTTAAGTCATGCATATTTGTTCAAATATATTAATTGTTGCTCTTTTTTGAAATATAAGATCTCGTGGCTTAAATCAAATTGTATCATGGCTATAGTTTTTCAGCATGACATTATTAAATTATTAAATTATGTAGTAATGAAACAAGAAAAGTACCGATATAATTCAGAATTCTTGTATACATGACTGAAGTTAATCCCGGTTATATGTTCTTGTGTTGTACTGGTAACTTCCAGCATCCATGTTGCAGGATTATGTCCGTCTTTAATCTTTCTGATATTTTCAATAGCCTGTGTAGAACCAAAGCAGTTCAGTAACTTTGTTTAGTATGACACTTCATATCTAAACATAGACTAATTTATGTTTCCTTTCGTCACCTCTAAATATTGGATCAATTCACACGAGTGTCGACCTAGTGGGCCTACATAAATCTCTTCACCTCCTCGTTTCATCAGGAAGAGCTGCAAAGACACACAAACCATCGTGTATTAATACGGTTCAGAAACATTAGCAATTGCTCATATGTTGCTTTAGTTTTTTTACCCTTTAATGTGTGTACAGACTCTATTTAGTACCTCATCAAAAGACTCGAATATGTCGATGCTCGGTTGGTGAATTGTGCAAACAACAGTCCTTCCTGTATCTACAGTATTCCTTATTGCTCTCATGACAATGGCTGCTGCCCGTGCATCCAGTCCAGATGTTGGTTCGTCCATGAAAACAATAGAAGGGTTAGCAACTAGCTCCACTGCTATTGTTAGCCTTTTCCTCTGCTCAGTTGACAATCCACTCACACCAGGTAATCCAACCAATGCATGTTTTAAGGGGTTAAGTTCCACTAGCTCCATTACCTCATCAATGAACATCTGCACACGGTTTCATGTGTTAAAGTAGATAGTAGATATGGTATCCCTTACCAAGATATGACTAGTAAATAAATGTGATCGACAAGCACTTCCAAATATCTTTCTCAGACATTTCAACTTAAATTCTATTGTGATCCATTTTTCACTTTACATGGCATTACCTTGTAATATCAGTTGACAATTCTTTTTAGTGAACCTTGTCAGTTGATAATATGAGTCTTCTCAATTAATCATGTTTCATATACTTTTCTAATATATGTACTTCTATACTATGAAAACATTCAAAGAAAGTTTTTTTTGTTCTTTGCAAACCTTTCTTGTTGAGGACTCAACATTGGCAGGTAATCGGAGCCATGCAGAGAATGCAAGTGATTCATACACAGTCACATTTGGTGAATGGATGTCATTCTGCTCACAGTAACCTGATACACGAGCAAAAGTTTCTTGCTTCTTTGGATATCCGGAGATTGTAATGTTGCCCTCTATGTATCCACTGGTCTTCCGTCCAACCAACACATCCATCAGTGTTGTCTTACCGGCACCACTTACACCCATAAGAGCTGTGAGTACTCCTGGCCTAAATGAACCACTGACACCTTTTAGTAATTCCAATCGGCTCTCCACCACACCTTGTGCTTTGATTTCCTACAGTTTATGTTGGATAAAGTAATGATGTGTGATGTTTTTACTCATGTATGTTCTACATATTGGACATATGAGTATAACCGTATCCTAAGAAGTTACATAAAGAAAATACCTCTGGCATGTCTACACTGTATTTTATATCATCGAATGTGACAGAGAGAGGTACAAAATGTAGGACCATTCCTTTCTTGCCTGGAATAGAATTCATAGTTGTGTGGTCAGAATTTGATTTGTCATTGCTCCCGTCTGCAGTATCTGGTAAGCATATGCAAGTGTTATAATTTTGAATTACACCTCAACTATCGGATTAGGAAGTCACGTTATTGAGCATTTCTAGTTGTCCATTTTTTATCTTATATCTTCCTTAGATTGATTAATATAGAACCATTAATTACCTCTAGATGCCATTGTACTGTTGTTAACCCATCCTCCCGATGATGCTTCTAAAAGTTCACCAATGAGATTGGCTTGTTTTATCTTCAATGTTTCTTCAGATACTGTTGGCTCGTTGTTGTCAAATGCTGCATATAGGATAATGTATGAGATTAGAATTTACAGCGTTTTTTGAAAAATTGCAATTTAGATATCTATTTACATTCTAAATAAAATTTATTTCGGACTCACGATTGAGGAATGTGAGGCAAACACTGTATAGGATATTAAATAGTAGCACATATCCGAGCAAGGCACCAGCACCAATCCAGTACCACTTTGTATTAGGAAAAATCCCTCGAGATTCCAGAACTAGTCTTCCAAGTGGTCTTTTGAAACTGGGGGTTGTCTGTAGTATATCATTAATAATATGCTTTAGCCATACATATTCAGAGACATGATTGTTCATCCTTCCACAGAAGTCTATTTACCTTGTTCCAGCTATGACCTAGGAACTCATTCACCGATAGGGCATTTTGTGCATACATCAGGGGTGATATCCAGTATCCCCATATCCACAAATTCTTCACATTGTCTGTTAAATCATACAAATATTTTCATTTAATTTATGATTCACCGATAACACATCCAATGGGGGCAAACATAACTAAACTCCAGAAATTCTTTCTAAGTTTTCTCAGCTTTTTTTAACTGGGCTAACCCCCTTCCAAGTTTTCTCAACTGGACACTTCAAACATCTTTTTTAGGACTTCAGCTTAGCCACTTTTGCATACCTCTTGCCATGACGAATCCACCAGTGAGCATAAAATTTAACATGCAGAAGGAAGCGATGGTGTTTGCAATAACATGATGCCTTGCAAGGCCAGCAACGAAGCGGAAGAGTCCAGAAAATGCCTCGTTCACTAAGAAGAGCAGTAGGAGCTGTCTAAAAAATCTGTAGCATTGCATTGTTTTCATTAGCTTGTGCAACACATTAAAAAGAGCATCTTGCCCTTTATTACGAAGGGGTATGGGTAATCTCAACCGTTGATGTGTTTAGGGGGGTGTATCAAAGAAAAGGTGTTAAAAAACCATTGATCTTAAAATTTCCACTTACCTTTGTATGTTGGGATCAAATCCGATACCATAGTATGTTATCCCAACCCAAATTGTTGCATTGAGCAAGGATAGGGGGGTCTTAATGATCCATGAAGTCAACGAGTATATCCATGCTGGAAAGAAGAGAAGATCTCGTTGCTTGAAAAAAACCGGGAGCTTTATAGTAGTTAGACCTACTTCTGCAAACCCATTGAACATTATCATCAAGATCCCAAAGAAGATAGCACCCATGTATATCCCTCCATCTGTTACCGAGTCACGATGCATATTGATGCGCAGAAATACGGTCATTGCAATGATCGCCAAGAGTGTCAACTAAAGAAAAAGGAGAAATAATAAGATAATGTACGTTATGTTCTTCTATACTTTTCTAGGAATACCAAAGAAATCATTTAGTGTTGAACTTCTGTAGATTTTGATTTTAGAATCATCACCTGGGTTGCCTTGAATATATACAAAAAGGAATTCCTCTTCATGAGCAATATCTCTCTGTTGATATTAGCTTTGAGTAGTTCCTTCATGCTGGCACCGTATTGTGATTTTTTCAGAGCTGCGGGATGACTTTTGTCCTTGTCAAATGGCACAACTAACTCACTCCTTATAGCTTGACCAACGTGGAAAGATTGAAATGCCTCCGCAAACTCCTTGACCGGAACAAATCTGTATGTCTCATCATTGTTTATCCAGTATTGTCCTTGATCTTTTATTGATGTAACCTATAAATTTCCAGTTATAGTTAGTCAAACTTTAACATGTTAGCCATTTATGATCCCGCTATTACAAAAATCCCACGTTTTGGGGGATGAAAAAAACCCACAACTTATGACAATTTTCTAGAACTACTGCAGCTTGCCATATTTTGCTACAGACGCAAACTGTAAGAAATATATTAATATGTTGATCCATTTGTTTCACTTGTGAGCACACATTATGCATTATGAAAATTCCTAGAAATTTAAAGTTTTATATTTTGAAGGTGATTCACGATAATGCACTTTAAAATAGACCCATATATAATCAGGGAAAACTTCATACAATAAGTTGATTACACTCACTTCTTGCAGGAAGTCAGCTACGCCTTTTCGCTTGGGACATTTGAATCCCATTATTTCAAAGAACTCGAGAACATATTGTCGAGGGCCATTATAGACAACATGACCATCTGAAAGGAGAATTATATCATCAAATAATTCATATGTCTCCGGTGCAGGTTGTAGCAAGGCAATGACTGCTGTTCCACCAATAATGTGGATTGTTTGTCGGATGGAGTTCACAATCTGGAAGGTTGTCGAGCTATCAAGTCCAGTTGATATCTCGTCCATGAAAAGGGCTCGTCCGGGTGTGACGAGCATCTCAGCTGCACAACCATGTCATAGAAAGGGTGAGTTTGATTGTATAGGAGTACAAAGTAATTTAGCTATGTAATAACACATAAGCATCTTGTAAGTTTCTTACTTTCGAACTATATTTACCTGTAGTTACTCTCTTTTTTTGCCCTCCTGATATGCCTCGCAACATATTGTTTCCTATCATTATATCGGCACAGATATCCAACCCTAAGACCTTCAATAATTCAAACGAGTGAAATTAAAGAATTAGTAGTGTGATCACTTTTCATTTCTTAGAACTTTTTGTGAAATTAAATAAAGGAACTTGGTATCATTCTTATTATAATTATGTAATTCAATGTAAATTACAACTGAGCTATAAATAAGTAATTGATTCGCATGCACCTTTAGTATGTGATTTGTGACCACCTCGGCTTTTTGATCTCCTGTTGCAGCAGCCTAGATAAGAAAAATGAAAGATTGATATGCATCAAGCTTTACATTTGAACGTACCATGTCTCAACCATTGAATTAAGTGAACTAGTGAAGTGAACTAGCTACGATATATTGGATTGTGTGTTAGCTAGTGTTGAGTTGAAGCAAAAAATATTCTCTTGTGGCAGTACACGCCTTGCAAAGGCTACTTTCTCATCACACACCACTTCTTTTGGACTCCGGTGAGGTCCGCTAACATAGGGGACGAAGCAACTTTCTCTTTTGAGCTATTGTGGTTAGAGAGGGAATGCTTCGTTCAGATGGCGGCCAAAGAATGAGAAAAATAAACACGTGGTGGAACAAATGTAGGGAGGTGACAATTTAAAATCCGGCATATTAGACAATTCTTACGAGGATGTCTAAGAATTCTAGCTGTGCTTATAAAAATAAAAAGAAAGGTTCCTTCAACTTATTGATGTTTTAGATATTAAGGCCAAATGAACCCACCTCATACCGACAGAATGTGCTGCCAAACACGAGGCTGAGGTGAACATTGGCGAACTCACAAGAGAGGAATAAACCAAATGACCCGACCGTGCCAAAGTGAGGTACGTACGGGAAGGTGGCAATAATACTAAATTCTTCCATTTGGTCGTGAGCGACAAACACCCCAAAAAGAAAGCTGTCCAATTAGTGCAAGACAAGGGGATGATTGTGGGGCGGGAAAATCTCAAATCTTATCTCTAATTATTATATAAGGCTATTTGGCTCCTTAGTGTCCACCTTCGTGTTGATGGATGAGGACATTACTCATGATATTCCACAACTTTCGCTGAAAGAGAACGTGGTTTTCGCAACGCCATTTATGGGAAAGAAGATGTTTTAAGCCATCTCGCAAATGAAGAGCAATAAAGGCCATGACTAGACAGGTTCTCCATGAAATTCTACCAGAAATGTTGGGGGACTATAAAAGGATAACGTATGGCATTGTTTGTGGATTTATTTAATGGGTAATTTCGACTGTTTATGCTCAACTTTGATACCATCATGTTGTTTCCAAAGAAGGAGGACACCATGCGGATTTACACAATTTCATCCAATTTGTCCGCTCAATGTTAGTTTTTTTACCAAAGTGGGTATAAATAGAGGCTAACTACAATGGCGCACATTGTGGTCTCTCTACTCAAATTTCATTCATGCCCTGAACGACATATCCTAGAAGGGGTGGTAGTCCTAAAGGAGAAAATTCATGAGTTACACTCAAAGAAACTTCACAGAGTTATCTTTATAGTGGATTTTGAGAAAGCCTATGATAAAGTCAAATGTTCTATCTTTCAACAAGCTCTGCGCATGAAGGGTTTTGATACAGCCTCACGGCAGCTAGTGCATAAGTTTATTCGGGGTCGGCATTGGGGTGAAAGTAAATGGCTACATAGCTCATTACTTTCAAGCCTGGGAGGGGTTGTTAATAGGGGATCCTATATCTCCAATTCTTTTCAACATTGTTGTCAGCGCTAGAGGTCCTCATAGCAAGGGCTAAGGAGGGTGGAAAGGTGGGTGGTCTCATCCCGTATTTGGGTGATGGGGCGTCTCCATCATCCATTATGGCGGATGAAACTATTGTTTTTATAGAGTACGATATGGACAGGGTCGTAGATATGAAACTGATACTTTCCCTCTTTGAGCAATTATAGGGGTTTAAAAATAACTTCCACAAGAGTGAAGTCTTCTATTTTGGACGTGCCAAATAATAGAAGAAACGCTATAAGAAACTATATGCGCGGTTGGTAGGTTCCATTTCGGTACCTCTGAGTACCTATTCATTTTCTGAAACTTACAAACAAACAATGGAAGTGTATTGAGGATAGGTTTTAAAAGAAGCACAATTATTGGAAACTAAAACTCATGGCCTTTTCTTCTGGTTAACCTTTACAAACAAAAAGTGGAAGTGTATTGAGGACGATTAATTCTAGTTAACTCTGTGCTCAAGAGTTTACCTATTTACATGCTCTCGTTCTTCGAAATACCAAAGGGGTATGAAAAAGACTTGATTTTTATCGCTCCAGATTCTTTTGTTAGATTGATGAATATAAAAACAAAGTACCACTTGGCAAAGTGGGATATCCTATGTAGGCCAAAACACCAAGGGGGGCTAGAAATTGCACACCTTAAAGTTAAGAACAAATACTTACCTAGCAAGTGGCTATATAAGTTTCTAATAGAGGAAGATGGTGTGTGGTTAAAGTTGCTACGCAACAAATATCTTCACTCAAAGACTTTGCCTCAAGTAAAGGCGCAACTGACAAACTCACCATTATGGAAATGCTTGTTAAGGGTCAAGTCTACATTCTTTTGTAGAGGCAATTTTATTGTGGGTGATGGATGTACCATGAGATTCTATGAGGATACATGGCTGGAACATACACCTTTGGCCGTGCAATACCCAAACCTATATAATTGTTGGAAATATGCCCTAGAGGCAATAATAAAAGGATTATTATTATATTTCCTTGTTCATGATAATTGTCTTTTATTCATGCTATAATTGTGTTATCCGGAAATCGTAATACATGTGTGAATACATAGACACCAACATGTCCCTAGTAAGCCTCTAGTTAACTAGCTCGTTGATCAACAGATGGTCATGGTTTCCTGACTATGGACATTGGATGTCATTGATAACGAGATCACATCATTAGGAGAATGATGTGATGGACAAGACCCAATCCTAAACATAGCACAAGATCGTATAGTTCGTTTGCTAGAGTTTTTCCAATGTCAAGTATCTTTTCCTTAGACCATGAGATCATGTAACTCCCGGATACCGTAGGAGTGCTTTGGGTGTACCAAACGTCACAACGTAACTGGGTGACTATAAAGGTATACTACGGGTATCTCCGAAAGTATTTGTTGGGTTGACACGGATCAAGACTCGGATTTGTCACTCCATATGACGGAGAGGTATCTCTGGGCCCACTCGGTAATGCATCATCATAATGAGCTCAAAGTGACCAAGTGTCTGGTCACGGGATCATGCATTACGGTACGATTAAAGTGACTTGCCGGTAACGAGATTGAACGAGGTATTGGGATACCGACGATCGAATCTCGGGCAAGTAACGTACCGATTGACAAAGGGAATTGTATACGGGGTTGCTTGAATCCTCGACGTCGTGGTTCATCCGATGAGATCATCGAGGAGCATGTGGGAGCCAACATGGGTATCCAGATCCCACTATTGGTTATTGACCGGAGAGTCGTCTCGGTCATGTCTACATGTCTCCCGAACCCGTAGGGTCTACACACTTAAGGTTCGGTGACGCTAGGGTTGTAGAGATATGAGTATGCAGTAACCCGAAAGTTGTTCGGAGTCCCGGATGAGATCCCGGACGTCACGAGGAGTTCCGGAATGGTCCGTAGTTGAAGAATTATATATAGGAAGTGCAGTTTCGGCCATCGGGAGAGTTTCGGGGGTTAGCGGTATTGTACTGGGACCACCGGAAGGGTCCCGGGGGTCCACCGGGTGGGGCCACCCATGCCGGAGGGCCTCATGGGCTGAAGTGGGGAGGGAACCAGCCCATAGTGGGCTGGTGCGCCCCCCCTTGGGCCCCCCATGCGCCTAGGGTTGGGAACCCTAGGGGAGGGGGCGTCTCCACTTGCCTTGGGGGGCACTCCACCCCCTTGGCCGCCGCCCCCCTAGGAGATCCCATCTCCTAGGGCCGACGCACCCCCTAGGGGCCTATATAAAGGGGGGGAGGGAGGGCAGCCGCACCTGAAGCCTTGGCGCCTCCCTCTCCCCTATTACACCTCTCCCTCTCGCAAAAGCTCGGCGAAGCCCTGCTGCGATCACTGCTGCATCCACCACCACGCCGTCGTGCTGCTGGATCTCCGTCAACCTCTCCTTTCCCCTTGCTGGATCAAGAAGGAGGAGACGTCATCCGCTCCGTACGTGTGTTGAACGCAGAGGTGCCGTCCGTTCGGCACTTGGTCATCGGTGATTTGGATCACGGCAAGTACGACTCCATCATCCCTGTTCTCTTGAACGCTTCCGCTCGCGATCTACAAGGGTATGTAGATGCACTCCCCTCTCGTTGCTAGATGACTCCATAGATAGATCTTGGTGAAACGTAGAGAAATTTTTTTGTTTTCTGCAACGTTCCCCAACAGTGGCATCATGAGCTAGGTCTATGCGTAGTTACTATGCACGAGTAGAACACAAAGTAATTATGGGCGTCGATATTGCCAATTTGCTTGCCGTTACTAGTCTTATCTTGATTCGGCGGCATCGTGGGATGAAGCGGCCCGGACCAACCTTACACGTACGCTTACGTGAGACTGGTTCCACCGTCTGACATGCACTAGTTGCATAAGGTGGCTGGCGGGTGTCTGTCTCTCCCACTTTAGTCGGATCGGATTCGATGAACAGGGTCCTTATGAATGGTAAATAGAAATTGGCAATTCACGTTGTGGTTTTGGCGTAGGTAAGAAAACGTTCTTGCTAGAACCCTATTGCAGCCACGTAAAAAAAACTTGCAACAACAATTAGAGGACGTCTAACTTGTTTTTGCAGCAAGTGTTTTGTGATGTGATATGGCCAAAGTTGTGATGAATGATGAATGATATATATGTGATGTATGAGATCATGTTCTTATAATAGGAATCACGACTTGCATGTCGATGAGTATGACAACCGGCAAGAGCCATAGGAGTTGTCTTTATTTTTTGTATGACCTGCGTGTCATTGAGAAACGCCATGTAAATTACTTTACTTTATTGCTAAACGTGTTAGCCATAGTAGTAGAAGTAATAGTTGGCGAGCAACTTCATGGAGACACGATGATGGAGATCATGATGATGGAGATCATGGTGTCATGCCGGTGACAAGATGATCATGGAGCCCCAAGATGGAGATCAAAGGAAGCTATATGATACTGGCCATATCATGTCACTATTATTTGATTGCATGTGATGTTTATCATGTTTTTGCATCTTGTTTACTTAGAACGACGGTAGTAAATAAGATGATCCCTCATAATAATTTCAAGAAAGTGTTCCCCCTAACTGTGCACCGTTGCGACAATTCGTTATTTCGAAGCACCACGTGATGATCGGGTGTGATAGATTCCAACATTCACATACAACGGGTGTAAGACAGATTTACACATGCAAACACTTAGGTTGACTTGACGAGCCTAGTATGTACAGACATGGCCTCGGAACATAGAAGACCGAAAGGTCGAGCATGAGTCGTATAGAAGATACGATCAACATGAAGATGTTCACCGATGTTGACTAGTCCGTCTCACGTGATGATCGGACACGGCCTAGTTAACTCGGATCATGTTATACTTAGATGACTGGAGGGATGTCTATCTGAGTGGGAGTTCATTGAATAATTTGATTAGATGAACTTAATTATCATGAACTTAGTCTAAAATCTTTACAACATGTATTGTAGATCAAATGGCCAACGTTGTCCTCAACTTCAACGCGTTCCTAGAGAAAACCAAGCTGAAAGACGATGGCAGCAACTATACGGACTGGGTCCGGAACCTGAGGATCATCCTCATAGCTGCCAAGAAAGATTATGTCCTACAAGCACCGCTAGGTGAAGCACCTGCTCTCCCTGCAAAACAAGATGTTATGAACGCTTGGCAGACACGTGCTGATGATTACTCCCTCATTCAGTGCGGCATGCTTTACAGCTTAGAACCGGGGCTCCAAAAGCATTTTGAGAGACACGGAGCATATGAGATGTTCGAAGAGCTGAAAATGGTTTTTCAAGCTCATGCCCGGGTCGAGAGATATGAAGTCTCCGAGAAGTTCTTCAGCTGTAAGATGGAGGAAAATAGTTCTGTTAGTGAGCACATACTCACTATGTCTGGGTTACATAACCGCCTGACTCAGCTGGGAGTTAATCTCCCGGATGACGCGGTCATTGACAGAATCCTTCAGTCGCTTCCACCGAGCTACAAGAGCTTTGTGATGAACTTCAATATGCAGGGGATGGAAAAGACCATTCCTGAAGTATTTGCAATGCTGAAATCAGCAGAGGTAGAAGTCAAAAAGGAACATCAAGTGTTGATGGTGAATAAAACCACTAAGTTCAAAAAGGGCAAGGGTAAGAAGAACTTCAAGAAGGACGGCAAGGGAGTTGTCGCGCCCGGTAAGCAAGCCGCCGGGAAGAAGCCAAAGAATGGACCCAAGCCTGAGACTGAGTTATTTTATTGCAAGGGAAGTGGTCACTGGAAGCGGAACTGCCCCAAATACTTAGCGGACAAGAAGGCCGGCATCACGAAAGGTATATGTGATATACATGTAATTGATGTGTACCTCACCAGTACTCGTAGTAGCTCCTGGGTATTTGATACCAGTGTTGTTGCTCACATTTGTAACTCAAAGCAGGAGCTGCAGAATAAGAGGAGACTGGCGAAAGACGAGGTGACGATGCGCGTCGGGAATGGTTCCAAGGTCGATGTGATCGCCGTCGGCACGCTACCTCTACATTTACCTACAGGATTAGTTTTAAACCTCAGTAATTGTTATTTAGTGCCAGCTTTGAGCATGAACATTGTATCAGGATATCGTTTAATTCGAGATGGCTACTCATTTAAATCCGAGAATAATGGTTGTTCTATTTATATGAGAGAAATGTTTTATGGTCATGCTCCGATGGTGAATGGTTTATTCTTAATGAATCTCGAGCGTAATGCTACACATATTCATAGTGTGAATACCAAAAGATGTAAGGTTGATAATGATAGTCCCACATACTTGTGGCACTGCCGCCTTGGTCATATAGGTGTCAAACGCATGAAGAAGCTCCATGCAGATGGACTTTTAGAGTCTCTTGATTATGAATCATTTGACACGTGTGAACCATGCCTCATGGGTAAAATGACCAAGACTCCGTTCTCAGGAACAATGGAGCGAGCAACCAACTTATTGGAAATCATACATACTGATGTGTGCGGTCCAATGAGTGTAGAGGCTCGCGGTGGCTATCGTTATGTTCTCCCCCTCACTGATGACTTGAGTAGATATGGGTATGTCTATTTAATGAAACACAAGTCTGAGACCTTTGAAAAGTTTAAGGAATTTCAGAGTGAGGTTGAGAATCAACGTGACAGGAAAATCAAGTTCTTGCGATCAGATCGTGGAGGAGAATACTTGAGTCACGAATTTGGCACACACTTAAGAAAATATGGAATAGTTTCACAACTCACGCCGCCTGGAACACCTCAGCGTAATGGTGTGTCCGAACGTCGTAATCGCACTCTATTAGATATGGTGCGATCTATGATGTCTCTTACCGATTTACCGCTATCATTTTGGGGCTATGCTTTAGAGACTGCCGCATTCACTTTAAATAGGGCTCCGTCGAAATCCATTGAGACGACACCGTATGAATTATGGTTTGGGAAGAAACCTAAGCTGTCGTTTCTAAAAGTTTGGGGATGCGATGCTTATGTCAAGAAACTTCAACCTGAAAAGCTCGAACCCAAGTCAGAAAAATGCGTCTTCATAGGATACCCTAAAGAAACTATTGGGTATACCTTCTACCTCAGATCCGAAGGTAAGATCTTTGTTGCCAAGAATGGATCCTTTCTAGAGAAAGAGTTTCTCTCGAAAGAAGTAAGTGGGAGGAAAGTAGAACTTGATGAAGTATTACCTCTTGAACCGGAAAGTGGCGCAACTCAAGAAAATGTTCCTAAGGTGCCGGCACCGACTAGAGAGGAAGTTAATGATGATGATCATGAAACTTCAGATCAAGTTGCTACTGAACTTCGTAGGTCCACAAGGACACGTTCCGCACCAGAGTGGTATGGCAACCCTATCTTGGAAATCATGTTGTTAGACAACGGTGAACCTTTGAACTATGAAGAAGCGATGGCGGGCCCGGATTCCGACAAATGGCTGGAAGCCATGAAATCCGAGATAGGATCCATGTATGAAAACAAAGTATGGACTTTGACTCACTTGCCCGTTGAGCGGCGAGCCATAGAAAATAAATGGATCTTTAAGAAGAAGATAGACGCAGATGGTAATGTGACCATCTATAAAGCTCGGCTTGTCGCTAAGGGTTATCGACAAGTTCAAGGGATTGACTAGGATGAGACTTTCTCACCCGTAGCGAAGCTGAAGTCCGTCCGAATCATGTTAGCAATTGCCGCATTCTATGATTATGAGATATGGCAAATGGACGTCAAAACGGCATTCCTTAATGGTATCCTTAAGGAAGAATTGTATATGATGCAGCCGGAAGGTTTTGTCGATCCTAAGAATGCTGACAAGGTGTGCAAGCTCCAACGCTCGATTTATGGGCTGGTGCAAGCATCTCGGAGTTGGAACATTCGCTTTGATGAGATGATCAAAGCGTTTGGGTTTATGCAGACTTATGGAGAAGCCTGCGTTTACAAGAAAGTGAGTGGGAGCTCTGTAGCATTTCTCATATTATATGTAGATGACATACTTTTGATGGGAAATGATATAGAACTTTTGGACAGCATTAAGGCCTACTTGAATAAGAGTTTTTCAATGAAGGACCTTGGAGAAGCTGCTTATATATTAGGCATCAAGATCTATAGAGATAGATCAAGACGCCTCATAGGTCTTTCACAAAGCACATACCTTGATAAGATATTGAAGAAGTTTAATATGGATCAGTCTAAGAAGGGGTTCTTGCCTGTGTTGCAAGGTGTGAAATTGAGCTTAGCTCAATGTCCGACCACGGTAGAAGATATAGAAGAGATGAGTGTCATCCCCTATGCCTCAGCCATAGGGTCTATTATGTATGCCATGCTGTGTACCAGACCTGATGTAAACCTTGCCGTAAGTTTGGTAGGTAGGTACCAAAGTAATCCCAGCAAGGAACACTGGACAGCGGTCAAGAATATCCTAAAGTACCTGAAAAGGACTAAGGACATGTTTCTCGTTTATGGAGGTGACGAAGAGCTCGTCGTAAAGGGTTACGTCGATGCTAGCTTCGACACAGATCTGGATGACTCTAAGTCACAAACCGGATACGTGTATATGTTGAATGGTGGAGCAGTAAGCTGGTGCAGCTGCAAGCAGAGCGTCGTGGCGGGATCTACATGTGAAGCGGAGTACATGGCAGCCTCGGAGGCAGCGCATGAAGCAATTTGGGTGAAGGAGTTCATCACCGACCTAGGAGTCATACCCAATGCGTCGGGGTCGATCAAACTCTTCTGTGACAATATTGGAGCTATTGCACTTGCCAAGGAGCCCAGGTTTCACAAGAAGACCAGGCACATCAAGCGTCACTTCAACTCCATTCGTGAAAATGTTCAAGATGGAGACATAGATATTTGTAAAGTACATACGGATCTGAATGTCGCAGATCCGTTGACTAAACCTCTCCCTAGGGCAAAACATGATCAACACCAGAACTCTATGGGTGTTCGATTCATCACAATGTAACTAGATTATTGACTCTAGTGCAAGTGGGAGACTGATAGAAATATGCCCTAGAGGCAATAATAAAAGGATTATTATTATATTTCCTTGTTCATGATAATTGTATTTTATTCATGCTGTAATTGTGTTATCCGGAAATCGTAATACATGTGTGAATACATAGACACCAGCATGTCCCTAGTAAGCCTCTAGTTGACTAGCTCGTTGATCAACAGATAGTCATGGTTTCCTGACTATGGACATTGGATGTCATTGATAACGAGATCACATCATTAGGAGAATGATGTGATGGACAAGACCCAATCCTAAACATAGCACAAGATCGTATAGTTCGTTTGCTAGAGTTTTTCCAATGTCAAGTATCTTTTCCTTAGACCATGAGATCGTGTAACTCCCGGATACCGTAGGAGTGCTTTGGGTGTACCAAACGTCACAACGTAACTGGGTGACTATAAAGGTATACTACGGGTATCTCCGAAAGTATTTGTTGGGTTGACACGGATCAAGACTCGGATTTGTCACTCCATATGATGGAGAGGTATCTCTGGGCCCACTCGGTAATGCATCATCATAATGAGCTCAAAGTGACCAAGTGTCTGGTCATGGGATCATGCATTACGGTACGAGTAAAGTGACTTGCCGGTAACGAGATTGAACGAGGTATTGGGATACCGACGATCGAATCTCGGGCAAATAACGTACCGATTGACAAAGGGAATTGTATACGGGGTTGCTTGAATCCTCGACGTCGTGGTTCATCCGATGAGATCATCGAGGAGCATGTGGGAGCCAACATGGGTATCCAGATCCCGCTGTTGGTTATTGACCGGAGAGTCGTCTCGGTCATGTCTACATGTCTCCCGAACCCGTAGGGTCTACACACTTAAGGTTCGGTGACGCTAGGGTTGTAGAGATATGAGTATGCAGTAACCCGAAAGTTGTTCGGAGTCCCAGATGAGATCCCGGGCGTCACGAGGAGTTCCGGAATGGTCCGGAGGTGAAGAATTATATATAGGAAGTACAGTTTCGGCCATCGGGAGAGTTTCGGGGGTTAGCGGTATTGTACCGGGACCACCGGAAGGGTCCCGGGGGTCCACCGTGTGGGGCCACCCATTCCGGAGGGCCTCATGGGCTGAAGTGGGGAGGGAACCAGCCCATAGTGGGCTGGTGCGCCCCCCCTTGGGCCCCCCATGCGCCTAGGGTTGGGAACCCTAGGGGAGGGGGCGTCTCCACTTGCCTTGGGGGGCACTCCACCCCCTTGGCCGCCGCCCCCCCTAGGAGATCCCATCTCCTAGGGCCGGCGCACCCCCTAGGAGGCCTATATAATGTGGGGGAAGGGAGGGCAGCCGCACCTGAAGCCTTGGCGCCTCCCTCTCCCCTGTTACACCTCTCCCTCTCGCAGAAGCTCGGCGAAACCCTGCTGCGATCACTGCTGCATCCACCACCACGCCGTCGTGCTGCTGGATCTCCGTCAACCTCTCCTTTCCCCTTGCTGGATCAAGAAGGAGGAGACGTCATCCGCTCCGTACGTGTGTTGAACGCAGAGGTGCCGTCCGTTCGGCACTTGGTCATCGGTGATTTGGATCACGCGAGTACGACTCCATCATCCCCGTTCTCTTGAATGCTTCCGCTCGCGATCTACAAGGGTATGTAGATGCACTCCCCTCTCGTTGCTAGATGACTCCATAGATAGATCTTGGTGAAACGTGGAGAAATTTTTTTGTTTTCTGCAACGTTCCCCAACAATAATATTGTGCAACGAAAAGAGGTTTTTGTTGGTACATTATTAGGTACAACCTCGTTGAGTGTCCAGTTTCTTCGATCTTTGATCGGGGATAAGTGGATTTCATGGCTCCATTTATTAAGATAGTTGATGTAAGTCAACTTAAGTAATAAACCGAATTCTTTTGATGGCGGTTGCATTCTTCTGGAGTCCTCTTGGTACGATCTATGTATGCGGATCTCATAAATACCGGCCCCATCTTTCGTAGGACATATATTTGGAAAATGAAGGTTCTGCTCAAGAATAAGATAATCATGTCGGTTTTGTATGGAGGGGCTATCCTAACGAAGGATAATTTTGGAAAACATGTGTTACAAGAAAGTAAAAAAAATGTTACTTTCTTCATCAAAAGGAAACAAATCAACATCTATTTATTTCTTGTATATTCACCAACCTTCTTTGATGTATGATTCTTTTAGCTTTCAACCTACTAGTTTATAGAATTTGTTCGGCAACTGGTTGGATGGGGTTCGTCCTAAGTTTAAAGCACACATCATGTGCGAGTGTGCATTTTTCTCTGGGATTATGGAGGTGCCGTAATGACTGTACTTTTAATAGAACAAAGATACCAACTTATTTGCAGGTCACCTCATATGGTCCTTACTTCAGCGTGCGGAAGCGCATGAGCATGTGGCGTTTGGATTCAGCCGATGGGAGACGGTTGCACTGGACATATTCAACCGATTTGGATGGTGTTTCATTAATACGTTATGTGTGTAGGCATGTTTCTTTATTATAAGTCGGTT